>NC_138550.1:112707517-113415017 GCF_964273705.1 Natrix helvetica
CATAATGATTTATGATATAACATAGGTTCTATCGGGTTATTAGTGTTGTGTTGTAGATAAATAGGACTATTGGCATAAATTTTAAGGATTAGCATTTTTGCTCCACTCAAGGCAATTAGGATTGGTTTGTAGAAATATGTGAGCTTTCAAAAGACTTTTAGAAGATACTTTTTCTTGATTATTGAAAAACCCTTTTCGAACACTGCAAGGATTGCTTATTCTTGAACAGAGTTTCATGCCACTCCCTATTGTGATCTGATACAACATTTCAGGGAAAGTGATGACTTCATTTCATTAAAAAAAAAAACACACACACCAGAATTTGTAGATATGATATCAATAGTTGATACTTCATACTCATTCCTCTCTAACGCTTAACCTTTATCATATAAGATGGGGCTGGAAAGAGGGTTTTAATTTTAATCTTATTGATCCTGCCAGTTGATCTCAATATATTAGTTTTATTAGTGACAAACCAATCTTAACACACCTTAGGACAAATAAATTTTCAATGATATACCTACTGGTAAAAATGCTAAACTTTCTCAATATTTTGTAGGCATGCAGAGCCAGTGTTTGAATTATAGGAGGACCAGAGCATTTTCAACCATTTTACCATCTGTGATGTCCATATTATACCCCTTATAAATTATCCAGATGATCCAACACATGTTCCTCTGCTATCACTCAGTCAACACCTCCAAGAGGGAAACCAATACCTAATTTTGAACTGTACTTTTAGTACAAACTTTACATATTTTAATATGGAGGTGGAGGAAGGGTTATAGAATTGCAAATGGAATTAGTTTATGTACCCATGCTGCTAAACAGAGAAATTCAGGGGACATGTCTTTGTTTAATGGACTGGTCTCCAGTTTCTTTTTTTAATTATTTAGTGGTCAATTGTTGAAAAAGGAGAGAAACATTGGATTAAGCACTGAGTACATGATTTACCTCATAATGTCAGCTGACATTTTAGGTTGCTTGTGCTTCTCTGCTATGCAGTGATAGATTGCCAACAACTTTGGGGAAGGGGAATGAAGGGTGAAATAATTGGGGAAAACGAAAGTAAAGGCTGTATCTTCTCAAGATGCTGCCTCAAAGTCACCCAGCTGGAAGAAAGTGGGAGCCACACACCAAACCACGTTTAGATTGACTGTTATGAAAACATCTTGCCTGAACTTGATTGCTTACAATGGGGGTGAGCAATGAGAGGTCATTAAGGGAGAGAAAATTAGAATGTAGGGAATTTGGCACACGTTTCTCAGTTCTGGTTTTGCAATATTGCAATGCGCCTGACCTCTAATAAACTATCCCTTTCTCAACAAACTGAGCCCAAGAATCATTTCTATTAAGATGTTTAAGTTGTGGCAGGTTTGACACATAAATTAATTAAAGTTTTTTTTCCAAATATCCACTTTCAGAAGGAAATAGGAATAAAATGTCCTTCAGCAAAAATCAAAGTATGGCAGTAGGAAATAACTCTGCTCTCAGAGTACCCTTCTGTTTCAAAGGCTGCTTCCTTTGTTTATTATTCTACTTGCAAATAGAATGCACTGTCGCAGAAGTGCATCACGAGAACTAAGCAAGCATTCAGATGAAAATTAGCAGCTTTCAGATTGTCAACCAACACTACTCACTTCAGTAGTTTTTAAATGGTTCTCTAAAGCAACATTTTGTAAAGTACATATATGCATGCATAAATACACACTTCCCGATCCTCGGGTATTTTCCCCCCTTTCTACCTTCCTGCAGTATTTGCTGTTCTTGAAATGTTTGCTGCATGGAGACATTAGGATCCAATTGAAGCTTAAGTCCAGCAAACAACATATGGTAAGCATTGATTGTTTCCTGTTGACGTGTTTTTTTTAAATTTGCCTTGTCTATCAATGACTTTCACAGATCATTAACCTTACTGTTGTTTATCCATATTCCTTCTGAGTTGGCAATCATTTTCAAACATTTCTCCAGTCAATCAAATTCACATTAATAGCTGGACTGTTCCTAGTGCAATTTTATTGTTGTCAAATCTAGGCACACTAAAAGCCATTTGTTTGAGGATGGAACATAAATTTGAAAGTTTTTTTTTTCCTTTCCTTTCCTTTCCTTTCCCCATCACTCCATCCTCTTCTCTTCTCGTCTTCTCTCCAATCCCCTTCCCTCCCTCCCAATGGTGGGATTCAATTTTTTTTACTACCGGTTCTGTGGGCGTGGCTTGGTGGGTGTGGCGTGGTTTAATGGGCATGATTTGGTGGACATGGCAGGGAAGATACTGCAAAATCCTCATTCTCTCCCCACTCCTGGGGGAAGGTTACTGCAAAATCCCCATTCCCTCCCCACCCCACCAACTTGCTTTCCAGCTCCATGCTCCTGTTCAAGGCAGCAAAAGAAGATCAGCTGGGAGGCTAGGAGGCAGCGGGGGTGGGGCCAGTCTATTTGCCGGTTCTCCAAACTACTCAAAATTTCCGCTACTGGTTCTCCAGAACCTGTTGGAATTGGCTGAATACCACCTCTGTTCCCTCCATCTCCTTCCCTATTTCCATGGATAAAGAAATAAGGAAAATGAATAGACAGATTGTTGAAATTCAGAATGAAGAAACCCCTTCTATTTATAGCATTACAGGCCATGCTTGGTTGTTTCAAATAAAGAGATTATGACTAATGATACTCTTTTATAGTTTGTCAGTTCATGGTGAAGAACACTGTTTACCTGCAAACTCTAAACAGGATCCAGGTTGTAATGTGCATCCTACTTCAAGGGAAAATATCTTTTTGCCCTGTTCCTTACTCACAATTTATGTTGGTCAAATTGGATAGGCCTTTAGCTTCCCCACACTAATTTTTACAGGAGAATTGTGGTTGGCTGTCATAATAGCTAGTTAAACTATTTAGTTATTTTAAGCAGGTCATATTATTAAAGTTAACCTTTGTATTCTTATACAAGTGGGTAGCTGTAGAAATAAACAAGCAAAGTTGTCACATTTGCAGACATGTTACATATGAGAACAGCAAAATGTTTTCATAGTATAGCTTTTCAATCTCATGTATGTAAAATATTTGTTCAAACCAATATCATAATTGTGCATTATCTAAAAGTCACATTAACATAACAGCACAAGAATGATTTGCAGGAAGGAGCTGCAATATAACACTACAAAACTTTAAAGACAAGATATACATAATTTGTATTGGAAATAATGTGATTAACATTTATGTGTGTTTAATAATAGTCATGTAATAGCTCGATGAATAATAAGGTATTGGTTGCAGCTGGTATGTAGACATAATTAATCTTAGTATAATGATAGCATACATTCTAGTAAAACTTGTGTTTCTTTAAATCAGGGAAGTTCTTTGGATTTGGAAATTATATTTTTAGTGTGAACATCTTTTAGGGCAGCGATGGCGAACCTTTTTTGGCTCGTGTGCCACAAGTGGGGGGAGTGCAGGGGGGTCGTGTGCAGGCGTGCCGCACCCATAATGCAACGCGTAACCCCCCCATTTTTACATGCTTTTTTCGCCCTCCCCAGGCTCCAGAGGCTTTATAGGAGCCTGGGGAGGGTGAAAAGAGCCTCCCCCGCCCCCCCCGGAGGCCCTCCGGAGGCTTCAGGGACCGTCCGGAGGCTTCCCTGAAGCCTTTGGAACGCTTAAAACGACCCTCCGAGCAAACCGGAAGTCACTTCCGGTTTGCTCGGAGGGTCGTTTTGAGTGCTCCGAAGGCTTCAGGGAAGCCTCTGGACGGTCCCTGAAGCCTCCGGGGGGGCGGGGGGGCTCTTTTCGCCCTCCCCAGGCTCCTATAAAGCCTCTGGAGCCTGGGGAGGGCGAAAAATGGCTTTTAAAAAGGTGAACTCAGCTGGCCAGCACACGCATGCGCATTGGCCAGCTGACAGGGCAGAGCCTCGCGTGCCCTGTCAAATGGCTCCGCGTGCCACTTGTGGTTTTAGGGTTTTGTTAAAAATCTTGGTTCTTGGGAGAAAAATTGAATTTTGAACATTTTTGTATGTTGGCAAAGCTTTTAATTATTATACTTTATATCATATACTTTATGTTATACCTGTGTTTCAACATTTTCATACAGAGCAGATGTTCTTTGAAATGTATCATTTGTAAAGTTGATAAATCATATCAATCTCTGTGGAACTTTATAATCGTCTGAGATTTCTTGACTTCTATCACAATTAATTAATAAATATTCCCTTATATGGGATATAAATCTTCCGACTTCACATCCTTAAAGTTATTCTTAATAGCGCTTGAGAATAATTTTAAAATACTCTGGTGTCCTGTAGCTTGCTACCTACTGAATATTAAATATCTTATTATTTCAGAATAAATTAATATAGACATATGACTTGATATAAGACTTCTATTAGTGATGCCATTTGCTCAGACAATATGCTTGAAGTAATTAGTGGTCTTATGGGATAACATCTATTTATTTTTCAGATCGTTACCATTCGACGATGGTGAGAACACAGTTTCAAACTATCTATCTTAGGAAATGTAGGACTATCTAGCTTAGGAATCTATCTCTAGTTTAGGAATTATAATTTCCCCCACGGGGAACAATGAAATTCATCTGAAGATATTGCCTGTTCATTATGGAACCATTAAAGACCAACAGTTTATTAGCCTCACTACAAGAAAGCCTAGATGGTGGACAGATTCTATCACACTTCTTTGAAAGTCTTCATATGTTGCCACTAGTTTCTTATGTCTTTTTTGTATTAAGTTGTTACCACTTGCCTTGGTGTCCTGTCAGAAAGACAGGAAAATATTAATAATAAACAGCATTACAAATCGAAGAACATTTTTTTCCTGAGGGGCCTAAAATTCTTTCCTTTTCAGTTCTCTACTGCCTTAACCTACATTTTGTGAAGCTGCTGCACTCCTGTATACATTTACCTGGATGAAGGGCCAAGGTTTACAAGTTTTGTAAGGCTTACCCATTCGATAGTCACCTTTCCAAGCACTTTTGTTGATCTCAGTTTTCACCCTTAATTTTTTCTGCCTGCTTAACTATAAATGTTTCCAATTCATCTTGGAAGAAAAACAGCTAGGAAGATTAGGAAGTTTCTAAAATAAAAATAAATAGGAGAAATTTTCTTCCAAAACTTTAAATTTCATCTGTATTTTGAAGACAGTATCTCTGTGTATCCCCCCCCCTCTCTCACACACACTAACTCTACCAATCCCAAACTTCCAATTTAAAGGATTTCCCATTTTTACCAGAAAACATAATTTGATTTATGTTAACTACGATGCAATCCACTTTTCAGATGCAGCTAACCATCTTTCATCACTTTTTCACTTTCCTTCCAGAAATTTCTGGATACAGTTCACTGCCTGCTTAAAAAGATCAGGCACAATATTTGATCCTATTTCAAAGAGATCATATGGCTTAATATTCAGATAATTTCAGATTTAGTGGATTTAAATAATAAATCTACCTGGTTGTATTTTATAACTAAATGTTTTAAGAACTGTATTCATTACGGGCCAATATTATCCTAAGTTGAAGTTTTTTCCAAGCAATATTAACTCTGGTTAAGTGAAAATAAAGCCCAGTAAACTGTATGGTTGGTGTCATTTGTGAGATTAATGAAACATTAGGAAATTAAAGGAGCTACTATTTCTGTCATTAAGAACTGTGGTTTTGTTTTTTTTAATGTCCCAAGACAGGCTTAAAGTAGTGAAATTGCAAATTAATGCAAAGACATGGAAAGAATACCTAGAAAAAAGTACAAACAACTTGACATAAAGCAATCACTAAATATATCTATAGGGAGATGATCAAGTATAAAAATTGCACCTTAGGGCAAGTTGACTTCACAATGTATAGGTAGTCTTCAACTTGTAACTATTCATTTAGTGATGTCAGAAGTTATAACCGTTTTCACATTTATGACCGTTGCAGCATCCTGTGGTCACATGATCAAAATTCTTTGGTCACATGATCAAAATGCCGATGCTTGGCAACTGGCTTGTATTTATGATGGTTTCAGGGTCATGTGATCCCCCTTTGCAACCCTCTGACAAGCAAAGTCAATGTGGAAGCCAGATTCACTTAACACTTGTGTTACTCACTTAACAATTGTGGTGATTCATGTAACAGCTGGGGCAAGAAAGGTCATTAAATGGGGCAAAACTCACTTAACATTTGTCTTGCTTAGCAATTGAAATTTGGGGCTGAATTGTGATCATAAGGGGAATGCTACCTTTACTTCAGGCAAGACTTGTCTTCATAGCTTTAAGATACCCTGTTTGTGAGACTGATATTGTTGATCACTACAACAAAAGCCTTTGGGACTCTTTGAATCCTTGGGGGCTGCGGTCTCTGTGATGCCATGGTTGCCATGAGTGTATGTGAGCAAATGCAGATTAGACATCTCGGAACAGGTTTCAAAATTAATGATGCAGGCGAGAGAAGACAAGACAACGTGTCCTTTAGAAATTAATTAAAATGCATCACTCTGCCCTTTCATGCTATAATTATATTTTGGTCTTTTGTTTTTGTTGAAATCATAATGTATGCATTCAAGTCCCTGGTGACCAGTTGAGAAAACTGTATACTTGTTTGTTTTACAATTTGTTGTGCCAATGTGCATTTAGGTGTAAAAAATGTCCTTAACTACTGGCAGCTGTAGTTAGCAAATGTTTAGAATATGTTGCTGTGAATTACTTTATTCATCATTTTTACATACTTTGGTGACCAGTGATGTTAAAGAAGCCAGTGGTGATTTATCTTATCTTGTTAAAAAAAAAACATTCAAGATCGGACCCGTCATGTCATATTCGTATGCCCATATGTGGCAGTGGGGACATCTGTTCTTATAAAGAAGAGGTGCTATGGACATCCACAAAAGGTTTCCCTGGTGCCTCTGATATGCTACAAAGTTTGAAAAGATCTGAATGGCTAAATCTGTGGAACATTAGCTTCCATTCTTCCTTTGAAGAGCTATAGCTATAAAGAGGCGTTATTCTACAATGTGGAGGATCAAGGTATTTATATTTGGGTGAAGGGATAACGATGGGGGACTCTATCTAAATCAGATACACTCTGATTATTTCCAGTTTTCCAGGACTGAATCTGGCATTCAGTAAGAGTTTGGGTAAAAATTGAACTTCAGCCCTACTAGAATAGCATAGAATTGTTACTAACAATGGCGTTGAAGAGGTCTTTCTCTACTTGAAATAGGAAATCAAATTAAAATGTTCCTGGTTGTTGTTAAGTCACTTCTTGTAGATATTCAACAATTAGGACTTTGCTAATTCTTTTCAATTGATTCTATTGTCAAACTGCTCTGAACTACAATCTGCCTTCCTATAGTTTAAAACAAGTCATTGTCCATCTCCTCCAATCTTGGATAACAAAGATGTCTTAACAATTGTTTGACTGGGCCTCTTTTGTGCAAACTTCTCTTTATGGTCTACGGAGCCCCACCAAAACAAAACTCTCTTGTAGACAATTGTCTCCAATTGCTTCCATGTGTATACAAACAACACTTCCATTTGGGGATAATTAAGCAGTTGTAGATGCATATGCCCATGGAGACATAATGAAAAGGCTTCCAAGCATCTGATCTGGGCTTCTTGAAGAAATAGCTGTCTTGAAGCATTTAAGGCAGGGCAGCATCATTCATATCAGAAGTTTGGTAATTCATCCTTTGGAGCATTTTGCACAGCCTGAATGAACATATCATTTCTCTATGTTTCCCATTTTAAAATAGCGAGCAACCACATGAGGTTGGAAATCACATGCAGCTCTGAATATTCAAGATATTACCCCCCCAAAAAAACCTCATACACCAATGTTAGAAACTATACAATATCTAAAGACTAAATATATCCAGAAATTAAGTATATGAAATCCTAATAACAGAAAATATACCTCCCTTCATGCAAGGGACTAAAATCAATCAGGAATGCTACTTTAGAATCAGAGGGGAGGGGTTTTTTTAAAAATATGAATTGTGTTTAATTTGTACACGGTTTCAGTTAGTCAGATTCTCAGTGGTTCACAAAAAATAAAACATAATAGAGTTAAAGCATTCAGAGTAAAACCTGAATAAATTAAATGAGTTCCCTTGCTACATTAGAAATTCTTTTAAAATATATCCCATTCTCCTCCCAAAGACTTTGCAAGTTTTGGGAACTAATGCCCATTTTCTTATTATCGGAATGCAGTGAGGAGGTTTCCAGCTATAGATATATTGGATTCAGGCTTTTAGCCTTGCAGTGAAATTTTGTATTAGACTTGCTGCCAAATTTATCCTCAACCAAACCATATAATTCAGAATAAATGTTGTAATTCCAGCACACTAGAATCTCATTTTGTTTTGATTATTCTGTTCTAAGATCTGTCACACTTCCATCAGTTCTTTAATCATGCATATACAAACAACAAAATTATTACTTTGTTTGAGTAGAATATTTTTGCCCTGCAAAAGAACTTTGGATTAGGTTGATGATGTGTGTTAAAATCAGAAATAAACAATTGAGGATGGCACTTGCATATTATAAAAAGCACAATGCTTACATACCTATTCAGTCTGATATTGCATCACTCAGTGTGTGCCCGACATGATCAACATGATTTTATATATCTGAACAATTCAAAGCAGCCAGAATGGGTGCCCACAAGCGGGAGAGTTGATTATCATTTAAGATGAAGAATAGCTCATAAAGTGACAACAGTTTGAGCTCACTGGGATTAATCTGAAGTGGCATATGCTGACATGTGCAATCTGTATGGGATTTCATCAGCATATTCAAGATAAGGCAATTGTGGTCTTCTGGGTTTCACAGATGAACTCCAGCTATTTGTCATGGCCCTTTAAGACAGATAACCGAGATTACTTATAATAATGTTTCTGAATGTATCACTTGCTTGCTGTTAAGAGAATGTGACAAGGTCAAATTGGCTGAATAGAGATTTATGTAACTGTTGGGAGACAAAGGTGAAAAGCTCTGCATAGGGGACATATTTCGACCTATTTGTGGTTTAAGAGACTTTTTAAGCATTCAGAAAGGGTGAGAGACAATGAAAAAAACCATAATCAATACAACTGATGTGGCAGAGACTTTAAGAGATATAATATTCAGGTGTCAAAACAGAGGAAGAACATTCCAAACCATATCTGCAGAAATTTAAGAGGCAACTCTCCAAATTTTAATAAAGTCATTGCTATTTTTTATAAGAAGCTTTGATTTCATCGGTGAATTATGGTGATCAGGATTTCCCTGATCATTTTTGCTTTTCATTCACTACCATAATAGCTTGTCCCCAATGGTACCCATATCATGTCAAATAGTAGTTTTAAAATATGTACATCAAGGTTAGATAGAAAATAATCCATACCTAGACTGAACAGTGTCCCATTGTTGAATTAGACTTTGGAAAAATTACCTGGATATACTCACGTACTGTTACAGCTGACTTTTGTTTTTAAAAAAATCTCTATTTGCCTTCAAATGTTCCAAATTAGTTTAGCATTCTGTTTAACTGAAGTGCTGCTCTTCTCTAATGATTTGTCAGCCAATTTCCTATTTTGCAAAAACAGATGGCCAAATCATGGCTTTTACCGCAAGTGCAAATCTGTGCTATACCTTGAAACATTGGCAGAATTCTCTGTGTTCTATTTTGGAATCCTTACATTCCATTTGATGGTGGCTGCTAGACTTTAACTGTCCATTAAATAATGGAAAATTTAGGAGTGAGAAACTGAAAAGCTTTAGAAATGCATTAACAGTCCTTCAGGGAGCTGAAATGTTTTAGATGATTGAGCAGATGCAAGCCAAGAGTAAAATATTTATTGTGCTAAAAACTATTGAAAGGTAAACACTATCTCTGCTTAATTTTGGTTTCCTTCCAAAGTATCTCATATAGAGTTTCCAGGGGGGGGGGGGGAATCTAGTCCCTTAAGGAAAGTAACTGGAAATTCTGACATAACCTGTAATAAGCCAATTATTAGCAGCAAAATATAGAGTAGAAGCCTAGCATTAAGATTTCCTACTTAAAAGCTCTTTTTCCTCTTTGAGGCAGCTCATTATTCATTTGTTGCCTGCTCTTTGCTAGTTCTCCAGTCTTAATCTGGAAAATCAATTTTAAAATGACAGCTAACTCAATAGGACATCTGGGTTGCTAGTGAAATGTTGCACATCACTTGATCCTGTGCACTGGTCCGGGTGCTTGCTAGGCCGTATGTCATTTCCAATGTAATCACTGGCATACAGCAATCAGCATGAACTTATTGCATTTGGGAACCTCTGGCCAAGAGCCTGCTGATGTGAGACTGAGAGGCTAGGAGTAGAAGGCAATTGGCTCAAGGGACTTGATGAAATACCTAAATCTTGAAGTTCAAAATGATGCTCTTCCACATCAGGAAATCCTGATTTCAACATCCTCCAGGTACCATACTTCATACACAAACTGTGTTGCTTTTATTCAACAAAGGAAGCATTAGCATAGGAAAGAAAAAAGAAAAAAAAGCTACTGTGAAATTGATAAAGGTAAATAAAGTTTTAGAACTCAAGGAAACAGAATAGGGAATAAGGAAAAACAATGCATATTGAATCCTAAACACATAAACAAGCATTTATTAACACATAAATAATACAAATACATACGTACAATACATAACTAAGCATTCATTTACATAAATACGTAAGTAAGCATTTAAATAAGAACCACTTTGAATATTTCTATTCAGAAAAAAAGGATTGCTTTTAAAATCTATTTTAGTCCTAAAACTTTTAACTTAATTCAGTTAGCATCTTATTCATGTTCTTCCAGGTGTCCCCCCATCATATACTTGTGCCCTATATATATATATTGTATTCAGATGCAAGATGTAGAGCTTAACATTTTGTTCTCTAAATCCCATTCAGTTCATTTCAGCCACTGCTCAAGCATTGTTTAGATTCCTCTGAATCTTTTGCATAATCTGTGAACTTTGTAAATGCCACTGATTCAAGTCACTGATAAAAATATTGAACAGCACAGTGTGCAGGGCAGAGGTGGTATTCTTTGGATTGGTCATTCAGTCAACTTTGAGCTCATATTACAGGAAATCCCTACTGTACCATTTCATAAAGAACAATAGTTTGAGGCACCCTGTAAAGGCTTTGCTGAGGTCCAGGTAGCCTATGTCTACAACATTCTCCTGTTAATTGTAAATGCCTATTCAAGTCTGAGATCTGTTGTGTCTTCCTTCTTCCCCTTTTTGAAGATAGCAGTGATATTTGCTCTCCTCTTCACAGTACAAGATGTTCCAAAAGATTACCAAGATTAGCTCTCCAATACTCCACCAGTAGATAATACTTTATCCAAGAGATTCTTGATTTGGGCTTTCAAACATTGTCATATGATCTATTCTAAATGAAGTCTAGATTTGTTTATATTTTAAGGAATTGCACTTGAAAGATCGTTTGCCATAATGTTTGAATAGCTGAAAATTGACACTGAAGGTGGCAATAAATTCCTTCTTATTTATTGATCTGAGCCATATGTATGATTAAACATGACATGTTTAAATACAATCTGTGTACAGTCTAGATGTTGTTGGTTTTTTTGCTTTGGCTGAAAGTGATTTTTATATACAGATAAAGCCCAACTTAGTTTCCTCAGTAAGGGAATCTAGGATCTTTTTCCAGGTTGCTTTATGACCCTTGGATAATATTGGCAGGTTTGAGTATAACTATAGAGATTAAGTAGAACCTTATCTGATCTGAAAAAAAGTTGGTCAGCCCACAGATATCAGTCGAGAGTTTCTCTTTTCCTTCTGTTGCTATCTAAGAAGTCATTGCAACTGGTTCTTCTTGGATAGGATAGCCATTGACACTTTTTTATACATTTAAAAGTTGCACTTTTTTATCAATTGCTCCATTTGCATTAAAGGGATAGTCCCTTCATCCTTAGTTTATAGACTTCATGTGAAATTAAAGATTGGTTTTGTAACTAATTATGTTTAAAGTACAGCCTACTTAAATGTATCCTAAAATAGGTTATTCTTTGTTGTTGTTAGTTGCAAAGTCATGCCCGACCCATTGCGAACCCATGGACAATATACCTCTAGGCCTTCCTGTTCTCTACCACCCTCTGGAGTCCATTTAAGCTCATACCTACTACTTCAGTGACTCCATCCAGCCACCTCATTCTCTGTCATCCCCTTCTTTTGCCCTCAATCTTTCCCAGCATTAGGCTCTTCTCCAGATCAGAGAAAGGCAAAATTTAAATTGATTTTTTTTTGTAAAATAAAAATAACCTCTTGGGAAAACCCCATAGACAGTACCAAAAGGTTATTCTTTATTTTACAAATATATATATAATCAATCTACCGGTAAGTTTTGCCCCTCTCTGATTTTAAGCTGCGTGTATTTAGTTTCATGAAAATCTAAATGGAGACCTAAGAGTGGGGCCAGAGGGGACATTTCAGAGTCCTTTTAAATTAAATGTAGTTTATTGTCATTGTACGTATATACACAGTATACCCATACAACAAAATTCACATAACACCTAGAGACCATGCCCAATACACATTATTTCTTTCCATTAATGCATCATTGTCAAATTCTCTAGCATTATTTTTTTTTACTTTTTCATATGGCATTATGCTATGCTGTTAGTTTCATTTGAATTAGTTTCTGTTCTGTTCCATATTTAAATATGTTTTATTGGGAGTTGTCAGTGATAGGATCCAGCCAGTTTGCACCAGTTCAGGCAAATTGGTTGTTAAATTACACAAACCCTGCTAAGTGGATCCTGGGTGCTGCACTGCAATGGAGAAATGGGCAATGGAGCAGCTGGCACAAGGGAAAGAGAAAGCTGCTTTCCTTCTTTCTTATCCCTGTGCCTCCTTCCTTCATGTTGGCTGCTCCATTGCCTGTTTCTCTATTACAGTGCAGCACAGCACCCAGGATCCACTTTGATAGCAGGGAGTGGGTAATTTAACAACCAGTTCGCCCAGGGTCTGGTTTCCCTGATGCCTCCCATGACAGTCAACCTGACCCTGGGCAAACCGGTTGTTAAATTATTTCAACTACTCACCACTTGGAATAGTTCACTTTAAATGACACACATACACACAAACAAAACATTTTAATTTGAGTCATACTAAATCTCCTTCCTTCCTTTATAAATAATAATATTTCTCAGTAAAATTCTCTTGCCCATGTGGCTGAGTTGGTTCAGCAGATTTTGCCAATTCTTTGGAGGCTTCTTGGTCACGATTTTAATGAGAGATATGAAAGGGAAGCACCTGAGACAGTTAAGCTAACATAGGTAAAAGAATCATTTTTATAACAGCCACTTTATCTAACCAAGACAAGTGTTATTTAATCTATTTTTGTGATTTGATCATTTTGTAATGACTGGATACATAATTATAACGACAAATTCATTTGCTTTCCGTAAAACCTAATTTGTATAGCATCTTCTCCAGCCTCTGGATGATTTATAACAATAAAACATCATCAAATAGATAAATCTGTCAGTTCCTAAGTATGATGAAGCCAAAATACCAAAACACTCAGCATGCCATTGTGAAGCAAGCTCTCCCTTCTAATGCCTGTGTTGTAATGTGATAAGCAACAATGAAGAGTGGGGAGGTTTTGATAAATTATCCATTTTGCCACTTGTCCCCTGTGGCAACTCAGCAGGACATTAGGCTATTATTACAAAAAAGGGAGTTATAATATAATTACTTACAGCATGCACTTGATGTTTACATACTAAATGCTGTGATTTCTTATTTGTGTCACCTTATCCCACTATTTTTCTAAACATTTGTTCCTTTTCAATACAGTACAATGCAATACAATAGTAGAGTTGGAAGGGACCTTGGAGGTCTTCTAGTCCAACTCCCTGCCTAGGCAGGAAACCCTATACCATTTCAGACAAATGGCTAATCAACATCTTCTTAAAGACTTCCAGTGTTGGGGCATTCACAACTTCTGGAGGCAAGCTGTTCCACTGATTAATTGTTCTAACTGTCAGGAAGTTTCTCCTCAGTTCTAAGTTGCTTCTCTCCTTGATTAGTTTCCACCCATTGCTTCTTGTTCTACCCTCAGGTGCCTTGGAAAATAGTTTGACTCCCTCTTCTTTGTGGCAACCCCTGAGATAGTGGAACACAGCTATCATATATCCCCTAGTCCTTCTTTTCATTAAACTAGACATACCCAATTCCTGCAACCGTTCTTCATATGTTTTAGTCTCCAGTCCCCTAATCATCTTTGTTTCTCTTATCTGCACTCTTTCTAGAGTCTCCACATCTTTTCTACATCATGGTGACCAAAACTGAATGCAGTATTCCAAGTGTGGCCTTACCAAAGCATTATAAAGTGGTATTAACATTTCACATGAACTTGATTCTATCCCTCTGTTGATGCAGCCTAGAACTGTGTTGGCTTTTTTGGCAGCTGCTGCACACTGCTGGCTCATATTTAAATGGTTGTCCACTAGGACTCCAAGATCCCTTTCACAATTACTACTGTTGAGCAAGGTAGCCTCTATACTGTACCTGTGCATTTCGTTTTTGTTGCCTAAATGTAGAACCTTACTCTTTTCACCATTGAATTTCATTTTGTTAGATAGTGCCTAATGTTCAAGTTTGTCAAGATCCTTCTGTATCTTTAGCCTATCTTCTGGAGTGTTGGCTATTCCTGCCAGCTTGGTGTCATCTGCATATTTGATGAGTTCCCCATTTATTCCCTCATCCAAATCATTGATGAAGATGTTGAAGAGTACTGGGCCCAAAACAGAGCCTTGGGGTACTCCACTGCATACCTCCCTCCATGTAGATGCAGTTCCATTGAGGACTACACGTTGAGTGCAGTTGGTCAGCCAGTTACGAATCCATCTGGTGATGATGCTGTCCAACCCACATTCTTCTACTTTATCTAGTAGTAGGTTATGGTCTACCTTATCAAATGCCTTACTGAAGTCCAAGTAAACTATATCGACGGCATTCCTCTGGTCCACTAATTTTGTCACTTTGTCAAAGAATACAATAAGATTAGTCTGGCATGATCTTTTTTGACAAACCCATGTTGGCTTTTGGCTATTACTTTGTTTGCTTCTAGGTATTCACTAATTCATTGCTTGATTATCTTTTCCAGAATCTTTCCTGGTATTGAGGTCAGGCTGATAGGTCTGTAGTTTCCTGGATTTGTTTCCCCCCCCCCTTTTTTTGAAGATGGGAACCACATCAGCTCTTTTCCAGTCCTCTGGTAGTTCCCCGGTGCTGCATGATCTCTGAAAGATATAGGTCAGTGGTTCTGAGATCTCGTCTGCCAGTTCCTTCAGAACCCTCGGGTGTAATCCATCCGGTCCTGGTGATTTGAACTCATCTAGGGTAGACAGATGCTCACTTACCATTTTCTTCCCTATTTCAATTTGTGTTCCTAATCTGATTTTTGTGGTGCTGTTTTTGATAGGTTGGACTGTTTTATCCCTTTGTGTAAAGACAGATACAAAACATGAGTTAAATAGTTCTGCTTTCTCCCTGTTGCTGGTCACCTTCTTGCCACTTTCTCCCAGCAATGGACCAATTGTTTCCTTAACACTTTTCTTGTTTTTAACATGTTGGAAGAAGCTTTTTTTTATTTTTTACTTTTGTGGCATGCCTTTCTTCATTGTGAGCCTTAGCTTTCCTCACTTCATCTTTACATGTTCGGGCTATTTGCTGATATTCTGCCTTAGTTATGTTCCCCCCTTTCCACTTTTTGTACTTATCTTTTTTGTCTTTCAATTTGTCAGAGAGTTCTTTATGCAGCCATACTGGTTTCTTTTGGGAGTTGTTATTTTTCTTCTTCATTGGTATTATGCTAGACTGGGCTTTTGTAATCTCATTTTTCAAAATTTCCCAAGCTTCTTGAGTTGTTTTCCCCTTGAGGATTCTCATCCATGGAATTTTTCCCAAGCTCTCTCTAAGTTTATTGGAATTAGCTCTCTTAAAGTCCAAGACTCTGGTTTCACTTTGTTATACTACTTGTGTTTGCATAATGTTGAATTCCAATATTGCATGGTCACTTGCCCCCAGGGTTCTCGTGGCTTCAACACCTTCTATCCTTTCCTCTCTGTTAGTGAGAATTAAGTCTAATATGGCTTGTTCCCTTTTCTACTTTTTGGGAAACAAAGTTGTCTGCTAGGTTTGTTAGGAACCTGTTGGATCTTCCACTTGGTGCAGAGTTTGTTTCCCAGTTGATGTCAGGGTAGTTAAAATCCCCCATTACTATTGTGGTGTGCTTCCTACATACCTTAGTTAGCTGACTAGCAAAAAGTTCATCTACTTCCTCTGCTTGTTTGGGTGGCCTGTAGTATAGACCTAGGGCAATGTCATTCCCCCCCACAACCTTTAATATTGATCTAAATGCATTCAAGAATATATCTGTCTTTTCTGTCTTATTTTTTCTTAATTCCCTACAGTTAGAAATAATTTTAACCTTGAATTTCTGGCCCTTATTATTACTCTTACTTCCGAAATAGAAATCTTCCCATTTTTAGCCCTCATTGATTTTCTACCTCTTGTTAAGACTTCCATTGCTTTTTGAATGCTTTACTACTTATTTTATACATATTACTCTCTTTCCTGTCCTTGTCCTCTGTTCCCTCTTTCCAAAAATCCAGTTGTTTGCTTTTCTCGGCTAGATCTGAGGTTGGTTGCTCAAAGGCTAGCTCTTGCTCATCTCCACCATTTGTCATTCTCAGCTGTCAGGTTTCTCTAAAGGGCCTCTGTGGGAATTCTCCTCTGAGTGGGTATGGGATATCTCTTCTCTTAGTCATCTTCTCCATGTCCTGATTCCATAAATATCGTTCAGCTTTCTTTCTTTGGCCCTGGCAGCTATATTCACTCCTACATCTTTATTTAAAAAGTCAAAGAAAAAGGGAAGGTGGATGTTCTGTCCAAGGTCAACTTTGCTAGGAACATTGGAGACTTTCAATTTGCTGAATTGTTGATTAATTACTCCTATTTTGCTCCCATACACTACCATCTCCAACAGCAATCTCTCTTTCTTCTCCTATCACTTTATCCTCTCCCACCTTAGAAATCTTCTGAATTGTTCAATACTTATTTTCTGTGGGATTTGTGCCTTTTTACTTCCCTTTTTGCTTCTTTCCATTGCCATCAAGTCATTGTAACACTCTCACAAAGAGTAAACCCTTCTCTAACTAACAGCTAGCTCCCATCTGTCCCCAGTCTAGATCTATTAGCTGCACTTCATCGCCTCTTATAGAGAGGAACTTGTCTATATGCTGCAGGACATTCAGCTCTGATGGAAGACACACACAGGTGGTTAATGGCCTTGGTGAGAGGCTGTGAGAGATTGTGGGAAAGCTGGGAAGAGTCCGATGAATCTATTTTAGAAAAGGCAACCCAACCCAGATGCTAAGAAAGGGAGAAAATTATGTTTCAAAGAGAATCTACCATAACAAATTCCCTATAACTGAGACTAGGAAATGCCTCTTAGAATTCTGGAGAGTCTATATTTACTCCAGAACTAATGCTGAAGAGCCTTTATTGAAATTCATACAATACTTAGTTTCTTAATCTTGCCAGTTACATGGGACTTCACAAACAGTAGCCTGAAAGAGGCTGCCTTCTCACACGTACCATTGTCCTGTACACAGATGCCAGTGAGAATATCAGAATTCTAAAATCATAAACTTCATCAAAATAAAATGATAAAAACCAAAGAATGGCTTTATTTTTAAAAAAATAACATAGCCACCAAGAACCATGTAGCAACCAGGATTCTTATTGCATATCTTTCAATGGCTCAAAGAAAAACAACAACAGATTTTTGTCGTCTTTCTGGAATACATCTAAAGAGAAGGCATTCCAATTTTAGTGGAAATAAAATTCAAAAGATCAAAGGTGGGACAGAATCATAAATATACCTTGCCCTTCTTTTAAGTTGGGTTCATCAGCAGTCAGAGATAGCATTTTGGACCTGTACTGTTCTTAATAAACTTTAAAAGTAACCCCAAGGAAAGAAAATTTTAGTAAAACAATCACAAATGGCAATTCATTATGACACAATCGTTAATTATGACAGCATGAATAACAACAGTTCAGTGGTGGTTTCCGGATCCCGTTGCAACCAGTACGGTGCAATGGGGCTGGGCGTCCACCACATGAACATGTGCAGTGCGCGCATGTGTACTTACTGCCCGCGACGCTTCAGCTGTTGACAGAGCATCGCGCAGGCGCCGTACGCTCTGTGTGCATATGCGAAGCCCCGAAAACCTCAAATACCCATAAGGAGCGTGGGCAGGCGGGCCCTCCAGAGCTCCATACTGGAATGGTACCTGGTGCTCCCAGCAGGCACCGGTACGCCCATACCAGGGTGTACCAGTTGTAACCCACCACTGCAACAGTTGGAAAAATCTATTTCAGAAATGATCACTTCTGGGGCATCAGCTGCAGCTTCACAAATGCTTTTTAGGGCACGTCTTCAACTGAGGACCCACAAATACAGAAAAAAAAAATCCAATATAAATTTTCCTCCAATCATACTAGATCCGGGAAACTGGATAGTCACTTCTATGTTGTTTTCTGATAGCAATATGGAAGCGATTTGCCAGGGACTTCTAGCATGTTTTTTTCAATTTCTACAGCTCTGATATTTCCTGGAAGGTTGATTTCCAAGTACTAAAGGATGACTGGCTCTATAATTTCTGAGATCAGAGAAGATCAGCAAGTCTACAGATATAATTTTAGTGGGGAGGGAAAGAAAAATAATATTTCAAAAGGTGAAACGTTTATTTTTGCAGACACCCAAGGATTCCAAATAAAAGTTTGCCCTTGTTCAATCCTTACCAATTTTAAGTATTTCAAGTAAGAGGTTTTTTTTTTTTTATTCTCCTCTCATGCTGGTGCGTATAAAACAAATGTGGATTCTAACTGAAAACCTCGCTAGTAATTGTCCATAAATGAGAAAAAAAAAATAACACCCTTTAGTCTACAGACCTGTACGTGTCTTCCAGTGAATAAAGCCTATTGAATAGAATGAGATTTATTTTACACTGTTAGTGATTTGCTGGCTTTTATTTTTCTGTGAAACAAGAAAAAAAGTCTTCTCATTTTGCTCCTGCTCCTAGGTGACTTCTATATGCAGCTGTTAGACTCCTTTAGGACTTAAGGAAGTTTGTGTTAAACTCTGCAGGCTTCCTGGGGGCAAACACACATTTTTTGTTCTCAGTAAGAACTGAGCAAAAGTAAAAATAAGCCTCAGAGAAAGATTTCTCCTTGCTGAGACCTTTTGTTTCCTGTGGGTTTTGAAGAAAATGAGGAAGAGAAGGAGTACTGTTCTGTTATCAGATTATTTAGGGCTTCTTACATAATTACCTTATCTTCCAATGCATATCATTCTTTTAAAAAATAATAATATCAGGCATAGGCAGCAGGATGCCTGCACATATCAGTCTGTCTGTAGACATTTTACCACTAAGCTCTACCCCTGGCCAGCCAGACATTATTATTTTGTAAATGATTTTTCTGAAGATGGAAAACAAGAATGCAATTCTTATCTTCCTCCAACAATACACCAGGCTCACATAGGCTCAGAAACATTCTTAGAAAATAAAAAGAGTAAGTAATTATGCCTGGGTGGTCTAAAGCAGTGAGTCTTCTTCAGGTAGTTCATCTGAATGAATTAGATTTTTTTAAAAAACCTGAGTGGTCATAATTCAGCAAGAAAGAAATTGAAATTTGACATTGGTCAACTTTTAAAGATTACCGGTAGTCAGCTGGAGGGGAAAAACAATATATAACATGCATCTTTTTTTTCAGATTTATTTTCTTAATCCCTATAAAATGTCAGGGAGGTGACAGAGAGTGACTCTCTCCTGGGCCTAGAAGTAACAAGGAAAAGCCTTTCCATGTGACCAAAAAACACAGACAGAGCATTATTTTTGCTGACAACAAAGCAGCAAATGTGTTCTCTGGCTGGAAGATAGAAGACACCCCATGAATTTTGGTGACATTTATTAGCCAAGTTTAACCTGCTTTTCCTTTGGCCAATTCCACACATATTGTTAGCCTGTTAATTCTTGCTAAGGTTCCAAATACATATCATCAAAAATTAGACCTCACAGAGGCAAACATTGTCTCCCGGGGACATTTGTGTCATCAGCAGCATGCTTCTATGACCCCCTCATAAATATTACAGTTAAAGATGTCTGGTGTTCTCAACCGGCATAACCCTTAGATAAATCATGCAGAACAAGCCGTGAAAAATATTTCAGCTTTGGGATTGGTTGTGGAAAACGCATCCATCATTCCAGCTTTGACAACTTTGTTGACTCTGAAACAAGGGGTGGATTTTATGGCTGTCAAAAAGAAGGTAGATGACTTGGTTCTTATGACCTGTTGGGAACTACTATGTTCCAGTGGGCAGGTAGGTGGGTGGATGGGTGAATGCTAATTCAGCTCATAATTCCATGTGTTTCCATCCTGGTAGCTTTGTGATTTGACAGCAGACTTGTCTCACTGGCTGACAAATGCAATCATGGTATTCAGAGGGTAATTGCAGCTTTCAAGCTGTATCTTCTTCTATGAAGATTTCACTGCATGATGACGTTTCACATGGAAATATTTAGATTATCATAAAGGAGAATTAGTTACTTCTATGTTAGCTGATGCTCTCAAATAGCTCCAAGCAAATAGCACACTGATAGAGCCAAAACTATAAAATGCATGTTGATACTGCTCACATATGCATTCAAGCCAGGGGTGGGTTCCTGCCAGTTCTAACCTCTTCTATAGAAGAGGTTCCACAAATCTAAAGTGCCGTTTAGAACCTGTTCCAGCTGCCTCCCCCCGCCCATGTGCACATCATCAAGATGAAGAGCGAGAGGAGGAATTCTGGGAGTTGAAGTGTACAAGTCTTAAAGCTGTCAAGTTTGAACATCCCTGGGTTTTTATTTTTCCTAAAGGGTTAGGGGTGCAAGGGTCTTGAAACTTAACAGCTATAAGACTTACGTGCTTCAAATACCAGAATTTCTGAGCCAACATTTTGGTTGCCAAGGAAGTGCGTTGTTAAGTGAGTTTCACCACATTTTACAATTTGGCCACACCCACCCAGTCACATGAATGTGAAGCCACTCCCACTCGGCTACATGGCTTGCAAGCCACCCGGTCACATGGTCAGCAAGCCACTCCCACAAAGCAGGCCACACCTACAGAAGAGGTTCTAAAAAAAATTGAAACCCACCACTGATTCAAGCATTACAAAGGTAATTTTCTGGAAATCAGATATAAATTATGATACACCTTTTGTTTTTAGAATTGGGAGAAGGAAACAATCCATGATGATGATGTGTGAGTAATCTACAGTAAGATTCACAGTCTAAGATTGGTGGAAAATTAAAAAAATCAAATCCTAACCAAGAACTAAGAATTATTAAAGTAGAATCTAAGAATATAGTCACTTCCAAATTAGGTAAGGATTTTTTGTAAAATTTGGATGTTCAGGTGTGAAAAATTCAATATTTCCAGATATTTTACAAATTTGTACAGGGGTTTAAAGTTTAATTCGTTTTTAACTATATTTATGATTATTTGTAAGGTTTTTTAATTTGGTACCTGTACACCGCCCCGAGTCCCTTCGGGGAGAGGGGGCGGTCTAGAAATCAAATAAAATAAAATAAATAAATAAATAAATAAATAAATAAATAAATAAATAAATAAATAAATAAATAAATAAATAAATATTAAAGAAGTCCTTTGGATATTGTTCTGAGGGCTTCCTATCATGATTGGCATAAAAATGGATTTCTTTTTTCGTAAACATTCAACTTCAATCTGCAAGACTCAGTATTTCATTTATTTTTCCAACTCCTCAATCCTAGAATCACTGGAATAGCAACATCAATGAACCAAACATTAATCTTTTCAATGGTTCATTGTACAGCCAGCCAAATGTTCAGACTGGATTTGGCATTTTTGTTGACCTATCAAATCCTTTTCAAAGATGTAGGAATAGGCAGAAGAAATATTGCTGCAAACTCTGCATAGGCATCAGGAAGGGCATCTGGCCAGTAAAAATGCAGCTCCATTCATTCACCTCAACCCCACTCTAAAGCAAAGGATTACAAGGTTGTAAAAAGAAAAAAAAATCATCCAAATTGATAGCTGTTGTTTAATTTAGACTATAAAGCAAGACCTTTTTATATAGTCACTGATGATTGGTACCTACTGGAGTGCAATCATGTGACAAAATTAACAATTTCTATTTCAACTCCACGATTAATATGCAAACAGGAAACTGCACCTCTCATTTCAGTTGTTTGCTGATAAAATACTGTAAGTTAGAGGACACATATTTGAGCCAGTTGTCAAATTTGGAATTTTAAGATAACCTTTTAGGTGTGCTCACAGCATGGATTCTGGGTGGACCTTGTTCATTCACAAAATAGTTGCCTTAGAGAGTTAAACAATTATAAACACAGATTTATGAGAAGATTTCCCTGCCATACCCACACTCAAATGATACATTGTAAGGGTGGGACAGGATCTTTAAAATAAAATTGCTAAAGCTTAGTGTGTAAAACCCATTAGAACAAGTCAATATCAAAATATAGCCCAAGTATTGTCTTTCCTCCCATGCACTCTGCAGTAACGAAAACCCATAAACCCTGCTGAACTATTGCTTTTAGCAATTAGCTAGAACCAGAAGGAAAATTGAATTTCTGCATAGCATGCTTAGACAGCTCTATATTATCTAGCAATTACTTTCCCTGTGATTGAGACTTTCCTATAAAGTATCCAAGTCCTTATTCAGCAAAGGTATCTAACAACTTCAGTTAAAAGTTTATTACCTGAAGGTATGGTCCATTTCATTGCTTGTTGTTAATCTTGGATGGGGAATTCATGATGCATAGCTTGTTAATTGCCATTTGAATTGCCTCTCTGAATTGCCCCACTGCCCATATCCATTTCTACAGAGCTCCAAGAAAGTGAGAGGTTTTAATAACTAATTTCCTTTTATTGTGTTCTTTTTTTTTATAACTCAAAATTTCAGGTTCATTGTCAAGAGCTTTATCGTATTAACATGCATGTGTCTGTATACAATTCAGTTTATCTGAAATCTTTCAGCTTGCTAAATTTCCCCATGTCAACTTCTGTTTCATTTCTCTTGGAGGAAGCAATAGCTTTAAATATCTGATTTCTGTTCCATTTTCCTTTTTAAATAGATTACTTTTATTTTTGTTTTAATTTTCACCATTTGTTTTAATTCGCCCCGTGCCTAACCAAAATTTTCATGTTGACTGAAGAAGTTACTTGGATGAGTAACGAAACGTCTCAGCTTAATAAACTTTGGTGCTGTTGCCGTGATTTAAACCTTTTTAGATACTTTTGGTCTGGGTGAATGAGTCTTCATTTACATTTATAAACAGTCAATTTATATTTTATCTTAATCCTTTCTTCTTTCCCTTCTTCCCTTCCTGACTGCCCACCCCCAACTCCATACCCACACAAATACATTCAAACACCTTTCCAAAACTCCCTGGCCTCCTTAGCTCTCTGAGTTTCTGATCTGAAAATATATAAGGGGATGGCTTCCCTGACCATTAATTGAAGTCTAGAAACCTGATGTAACTGCAGATCACCAGTGACATAAAGTTACAGTTAGATAGGGGGCATTCAAGCACATTTTTCAGCCTGTTTGCTATCTGAGCTGCGTACAGGAACCCCACGCTCCATCCAAGCTGTTCATCATATGCAGGTACGTCCCCTTAGCAGCCATAATTGCGATTGGCAACTCACTCGTTAGAGAAGTGGCTGCTAAGTGAAACTGCAATTGAAATTAGTAGCTTAGTAGCTTTCCTTTGCATTATAAAACTGTGAAGTTTGTAAATGGGAGGATTGGTCTCCAAGTTACTTTTTGTCACCCTGATAACTCTGAACAGTTGCTGTTTGAGTTTTTAAATATTTAAATAAGTTTACTTTTCAACCATCTACTGCAGGATCAACTATCGGTCTGCATCTGTTCCAATGATACAACAGCAGCAGGTATTCTAAAATGGAATAGCCAAATAAAAATTTGTATTCTTAAACTCCTGGGCTCAGAACCTCTCTAATAAATCAGAGTTAAAGTACTCTGCCTTGCAAATCGTGCCCTGATTTTGCTACCACTCAGAGTCACTGATAAAAGAGGGAACAAATCATATGATGAAAATATTTTAGATGAAATTTACTATGCAGAACGAATGTATTTATAGGACACCTAGTTCAGAGCTTTTTTAATGCATTTTTTTTTCCAAAATGGGAATTATTTATAATTGTTACCTACCCTGCTCATTTTCAATTCTGGTTTTATTCCACCCTGTGAAATTCACTGTTGTGAATTATATATCTCTTTTTAAGAGACCAGCTGCAGATTTACTGTAGATAAGAGGTTTTCGGCTGGCTAATGTTCTGTGTTGCAGAGTTGTTAGCCTAATTGAGTTACTTCTATTATAGTAATGCCGGAGAGCCTGTCAACGTAGCTCCAGAAACGCCTACATGCAAATACTTCATGCAATCACTAAAAACATTTTCTGATGGAAAGTAAGATATAACTTGAACAGTGGCAAGGCAACTATTTATTTATTCAATTTTGAATAACCAACCAATATCTAATCCTAAATCTTTGGCAAATTTCAAAATGACTATATTTGAAGTTTCTAGGTCTGGAGCTTTTCTATTTAGGTACCTGAAAATGGATAAACAGAACTTCCCTTGTCCTCAAGGCTATATTCTGACCTTGAGTGATATCTCAGGGATGGAGCTTAGACCTGGACAAAGCTAGAGACAGGGCCTGGTCAACCACTTAATTTGATTTTATTTATTTTAAATTTAAATACTAAATACTGAACTGGATTCTATGCCATGCATTTAAGAACCATGACTTTATATCAGATTGAAGCGATAGCACAGTGGTAACTTTTAGAATTTAATTTATTGGTTTTGTTATGGCATTTGGCTCAGTGACCTATGTAGCTGAAGCTACTGTGAGCCTCTCTGGATATTGTTCTTTAACTATCCTGCACTGCAAGGACTTTACATCTTAAAGCCTTGGGTTATTATTATTTTTCAAGAGACCTTTTGTCTGCAAAGACAAGAGGGGGGAATTATCTTTCTATAGCTGTTTGCTCACAGTGGTGCTTCCATTAAAGGTCTCCAGCAAGTGGATGAATCTGGGCAATCTTTCCATTGTTCAATTTGGAGGTATCTATTTTTTTTTACTCATTTATTGGTAAAAAGAACGGAAAGCCGCTCGTTTTATGTAGAATGAAATGTAGATAGAAGCCAGCTTAGACAGCTATCTCACTCCACTTATTTTCAAATTATGGAATCATTTAATTTATTTCCAGTCTGCCTAAAGAGCACAACAAAAGATTAAACAAGGATTACAAGGTTTCCCCTCTTCCTGTCTTTTTTCCTTGGTTGGATGTACTTTTGAGGCTTCCATATTGCTGAGTTGCTGGTCACAGTTTACTTAAACACTTTTCTTGTCCCAGTGTACTTTATCCCTTTTCTCTTGGGAACACCATCTGAGTCTTGGTGCTTAGTCTCCATGAGATTGTTCTTTCTTTCTTTCTTTCTTTCTTTCTTTCTTTCTTCCTTCCTTCCTCTTTCCTTTCCTTTTGTTTCCTTTCCATTCCATTCCATTCCTACTGATGTGATGTACAACTTCCAACTCAGAGACTTTTTTAAAAAAATACAAGATCATGCATCACCCCTTGAGACATTTTACAGATTCATATAATGTAATGGTGGAGGAGGCAACTTTGAAGAAAGAAGGCTCAAACCATTTCTTGCATATGCTGAGGTAATTTATGTAAACATTTGTACCTCTTCTATTGAATCCTTCGTGCTCTCTGAGCTTGGTATTCTCTCAGTTGGTTCAAGCAGGAAACAATACCCTAATCAAGGACAACCTTACCCACAGTAATACTGCTCTAGGCAAGCTACTCTTTGTAAACAAGGAGTAAACACCATAGCCCGTAGCATTGGTGATGTTATGTTCAGGTAATGAAATATCTGCAAGTAAATAACCAAGCTCAGAGAACACCAAGTATTCAATTGTTCAACCCACAGCTACATATATTCTCTTCTATTGTACTAGTTCCATTTTTGTGGCTGTTATTTTTATGTAACACAATTGTTAGGCAGCATCCAAATTGAATAAATAACTAAATAAACCATTGTTAAAATAGAACTGTATCGGAGAGCAATGGATTCACCAAGAAAGAAACCAGTGATTATCATCTGAGGTCTCAGCCTACCTCTAATTTAATTACCAGTTAGAAATTTGTGTAGTTACTTGGTAACAAGCATTTAATACACTGTGATGTTGTTCTATTTAAACCATGGGGATTTAACAAAAGCTGCATTTGGTTTGGCCCTGAAGCTTAATCATATTTTAATTTATTTCATGTTGCATCAAATGGTCATAACCTTTTCTTTAATGGATGATTGGTAACAGTTTGTAGCTTTATAGCAGGAAGGATACAGTTTATTGACCTAAGAAACAAAACAGTTAAAATATTCATTCCTATTAACTGTGAACAGACACATTTTTTTACTGCAGGCTAATTGAAAACCCCCAGGGGAAATGCCCTATGCAATTCACTGACTTGATTGCTCTCAATGGATAGAATCAGCATTGCCTAGACTTTATGATGAAAATTTTCATTTAAATAAAGTCACTTTTCTGATTCTATTTGCTTCTTCAGAAATTCATTTATTTGTGTAATTAATGCATTCTATATTTTAAGATGATAAATGATAAATTATCTATCTATCTATCATCTATCTATCTATCTATCTATCTATCCATCCATCCATCCATCCATCCATCCATCCATCCATCCATCAACAGGTCATACCTTCCTCCATTCCACCCTTGCCTTCCCCACATGACCTTAGATTTTAATCTACGGTTTTAATTTATTTATGTTTTAATGCATATATATATATATATATATATATATATATATATATATATATATATATATATATATATATATATATATATATATATATATATATATATATATATATATATATATATATATATATATATATATATATATATATATATATATATATATATATATATATATATATATATATATATATATATATATATATATTGACTGTAAATCATCCAGCGTTACTTTATGGTAAGATAAGCAGCCAATAAAATTTACAAACATACAGTACAGTACAGTACAATACAATACAATACAATACAATACAATACAATACAATACAATACAATACAATATGGTAGAAATCGAGTGAGGCCGAAGGGTGCCTTCATTTCAAAATAAAGGAAGGATCACAATGGGACAGGGGTGGCAAGAAACGAAGAAAAAGTAAATGAGATGTTGATTGGGGTTTGGATGTACAGTATAGTAGAGAGTACAGCTATAGAAAGCCTTCACAAGAAGTGGTTTACATCAGACAGAAACTTCTATGATGGGAGTCCCAAACCTCCGGTCCATGGCCTGGTGCTGGTCCATAACCCATTCAGAACAAGGCTGCAGAAGTGGTGGGTGAGTGCACGTATGCGTGAGGCATGTTAAGCTGTATTTATGAAAGCAGCGCACATGTGAAAGACCATCCCCTCTCCCCACCCACTGCTGCTGCCACCTCCACCAGTCCACCAAATCCCACTATTTGATGAGATACACATCTCAAGCAGCCATTCCAGGAAATTCTTGAAGTCCACAGTTACAGGAGAGTCTCTGTCCCTGCACGCTCCACATTTTACTTCTGTCAGGCAGAAAAGGCAGCTTCTCCCTTTCCCTAGCCAATAGGTTTAGTCTCTCTTCAATAGGTCTGACACAACTCTCCCATTTCAAAGACAATCAGTTTGTGAAAACCCTCACCTTGTGTATAAATAAATATTGTACTTAAAAACCTCTCTGCTTCAAGTACCCACTTCAGATGCTGAAAACTGTTACTACTTTCTTGTAAATATTATTCAGTGTGATGATTTTGCTGGGCTAGGTTCCTGGGGTTTGATATTCATTTTAAATGAGAGAAAATTCAGGAATTATTTTACTCACATGAAATAAATGTTATATAAAAAGGTGACACAAGGAACCCTTTGGTGTCAATTGTTATGTCATTCTATATTCAGTAGTGCAGCCAATCAGAAACAAAAAAGATAGTTTTGTCTAGTGTTTAGGATACCAGGCTAGAAACTAAAGGATGATATTATTAGTCCTGTTTTATGCATGAAAGTCAGTTGAGTAACTTTGAGGCAGTCATTGTCTCTTAATCCACAATGTCTCTTAGTCCACAATGTCAGGATTGAGTGGCAAAATTGTCAATCAATTCCTGTCACAATTAATGGATCAACATTTGATGGATCCAAACAAAAGCAGAACCTGCACACATGGGAAAATTCTAGGAAGAAGAAAATGAAATCAAAAGCAAGTTCCACAAAAGAATAACATTTACAACCAAGTTTCCCTCATAAACCTTCCACTATTAATTTGGAGTTTTGATTCAAATAAACAATGTAACTCAAAGGCTACATGAGCATCTTAACCTATAAAGGCAGTGGTTCTTGAATATTGCACTATTTGTGTAGATAGTTTAGTATGAAAACGGCTACTTAATTTTATTCAGCTGTCATGTATGTAGTCTTTGGATAAATCAAAGTGAACAATTTTGAACTGTGTTTAGTAATAAACTCCTAATTTACAGTTGATTGTTTTGGGTATAGTTATTTTTCAGCAGGATAATCTTAAAACTGATTTTATGTAGAATAATATTTCAGGAGTGGAGAGCATTTACTATCATTTAAATTAAGCTATACGCTATTCACTGCTGCTTTTCTCTCAGAGAAAATGGAACACTTGTGTTGACTCTAATTTAATAAATGTAGTATGCTGTCATCTAAGTCAAGCTCAGTTCCTGGTAACTTCAAGGATATATCCAATGACTAAACAGATACAACCTTGCTTGCTTACATTTTTCAAGATCAGCCAAGGTAACAAGGCAATAATGAAACGTATCTTGATTGAATAAGTTGATGTTAAGTATATCTAAGATGTATCTGAATGTACATACACATCTTTGACTCACATCTTTTTCTGCCATATGAAAAAAAAAAGAAAAGAATAATCCCTCTTGGCTGCAACATAGATATGAACTGTCAAGTCTTGGATGGAAATAAAGGAAAAACAGAAAAGACTACCAAGATCCACACGTATTACATTACCTTACATGTTTGGTCATGGGACAAGTTGTTTTAGCATTGCCTTATACTGTATTTTTTCTCTTCTGCATATTAAGGACAAAGATACACACCATATGAAAAGTAATGCAGGAGCAGGTCCACACTACTAGATTAACATCTGTGTTCCCAAAGAACTGATACTATGGGCTAATTGCTTTTAAGGCACCTCTATCAATTCCATTTCCTATCCCTAATCGCTCAAAAGGAGCTGGAAAGTAACCATCAGCTTATCTTCATTGCTGCTTGAATTCAAAATGCTGAGAACAGCACAAGCCAATCAATTCTTCCTTCCCTTCTAAGAAGAATGTTAAAGTTGGTTCACAGACTGATAAAGATGCAAGGGGCGATTAAATAAACAAGTAGAAGCAAGCTTCCTCATTATCAGTGAAAACAGCTGCTTCCTTTCCAAGGGATTGTACAATTGTGAGAAAAAGACTCAGAAAGTCTCTACTCTAATGTACACTGGGATGTATTGCTTCTAAACCAAAAATCAATTTACTTCTTGGAATTCTTATGTCACCATTCTTTCATCTTAATAAATCTTGTTAAAGAAAATTCTGTAAATTCCTGCTTAGACGAAATTATCTTTTTTTCAGGCAGCTGCCAAAGGTTTGACAAGGCGATTACACAGAACAATATTCAATCATTTATGTTTTAGTCTGTATTTTCATTCCCCTGTGACTTCCCCTTCCCCTGATAAAGGGAAAGATACATTGGTTTAAGGAGATGAAAACAGATGTTTGATCTTGCACATCCTTACTTTCTCAAATCACCTTTTTCTGAAGCACCTTTTGGCTTTGAATCTGAAATGCTGAGAGTCCTAAAAGTAATGATTCTACTAATGCTTACAGTTGAGATGATCGAGTGTTGGACAGATAAAGATTTGATACTTAAATGCTCAGTTTTCTCATAAGAGAAACAACTGAAGTAACTGAGTTACTGCAGTCATTCCTATAAGAGGAACGACTGAAGGTTACAGTCATTCCTATAAGAGGAACGACTGAAGGTTACTGTGCTATTCCTGTTGAACAGACAATCTGATAATTGAGTATCAAAGAATCATAGTCAAAATAAATCAGTCAACTCTCCTACCTCCAAAACGTATCAGCATATTGGAAGTATTTTACTAAAGATTTCCATGAGTTGATAACTAGACTAACATTAGATGTAGATTATGCTTCATCATGTAATAAAAGAGGCTGACATACTTCTGAAAGAGAGAAATGCCATTCTTACAACTTGGAGTGACCATTGTTCAGTGTCTTGCTTGATTAGAGTTTGCATTATATATTTTGATTTCTGCTTAAATAATATTCAAATGTGTATTTTCATCCAAAAACTGTTTTGCCTTTGGACATGTCCACCACATATGATAATATGAGCCTGGTAGCTGATTACATTTCCAATATTTAGCGGACATATTTTGGGACATATTTGCTAACCTTGCTGGTGGCAAGTGCCATGTATAAAACTGAAGATCATATCCTTCCAACAATAATAATCTTCTATGCTTCAGATTTACCCATTTTTTAACCCAGGTAACTACAGAAGGCTGGTAGTAAAGCTCCCAATCCGGCAACCCAAAATCCTAATTACTTTTGGATTCTTGCAACATTTTCAACATTCTTGCTTTTTTCCTTTGCCAAATGTATTCCAGAATTATTTTATTCAGCTCCTCAAAATATTTTTTTCCTAGCTTTATAGGAATTGTTTCAAACACACACAAAAAAAGGAGTTTCGGCAGGATATTCATTTTTATAGTAGCTATTCTTCCTACCGTTGATAGATGCTGGTTCTTCCATTTATCCAAATCTAATTTAATTTGTTACATTAATTTTGTGTAGTTATCTTATTTAGTTCTTGCAGATCCTGCTGTTCACTTCTTATGATCTTGATTTGATCCCTCTGTCGATGCAGTCTAGGACAAACTTACTTACTTCATAGGTCTTTCTGTTGTGCGTAAGTGCTGGATTGGAACGTTACTGTAGCTGGACAAAATTATTTCTCTCCTACTATAAATGTGACCATGTAAAAAGTGCTAAGTGAGCTAGGTATTACCTGGGGGAGACAGCAGCACAAGATGTAGAATCAGAATGTCTCCAGTGGAGCTGTGGTTATACTGTGTTGAGGCCACCTGGGGCAGAGATTGGCAGTCTGACAAGAAAGACACCTTCCCGATCAATTTTTCTGTCTAGTCAAGTCCTATTTAGAAACTTTGTGTTTACAGATCACTCAAATGGTAGGTTTTAATGGCTTCAGAGAAGCTATTAAGAGTTTTCAATTGGGGGAAGTGTGGCAGTAACACCAAACACTTGAGAAGGCTTTGTAGAAAACAGAGCAGAAACAACTTTCTAGATTAATTGACTCTCACTAAACACATTTTTACAGAAGACATAATTAAGCAGGGTTGTCAGTCTTTTTAAGGATTGAAAGAACAGTTTTTCCAAGAATGACAGAACAGCAGACCCAAGAAGAAAAGTATCTCTTTGGTTAAAAATATTAACTCTGCTTTAAATGACTTGTTAATGGTATTAAATTTAATTTCATTGTACCATGTGCAATGACAATAAAATAAAATAAAATAAAACTCATAATGGTATCTGGATGGAAAATTTAGCCACATAGAGGAGACAGAGAAATGAATTTTAAAACCAGCTAAAACATGATTGTAAACAACACTTTTTCAGTACAGTAAATTAACAATTCTTTGGGAAATTGAGAGGGGATGGCAATTTTATGGAAAGTACAGAAAAAGTATTAGAAGTCTTAGTTCATCATAGGTATCATAATGTTAGTTTCATTGTTGCTTGCTGAGAAGGTCACTGATTCTCCTGTAGTTTTTGCATTCATTCTAGCTACCTTTCCTTTTGAATCAAAAATCCAAAGCAAAGGTTTTCAACCAAAAGGTATTCAACCAACTAGCACAGAGCTAGTGCTCCTACACATCAGACAAAGTTAGACAGATACTTCATGAGTTAATCACAGGCATCGTTTAATATTTCTCCAATTATATCATCTGAATCAGCTACCTGAGCAATTTCAACATTCTAACATCATTTAAGATTTTCCTTCATCATGTTTTTCATTGAGAAGTAATATTGATGGCATTCCTTTCAATTCCATAGTCAACATATCACTATCATTCACAGAGACATTGCTAAAAACATTCTGCCAGCTTTTGTTTAGAATGTGAGGACTGTACCTATGACTAATAGGAAGAATGTTGATACTGTTCCATCAGACAAAGGTAAAGATAACAATCATGAAAACTGCAAGGAAACACCAGTTAAATGTGCTTGTGGGTTTAGATAGAATTCTATTTGGAAAGTTTGGAGAGCTAGCAAGCAGTATTAACAGCTTAATAGCTAAGAGTACATGAAGGGGATTTTTGATCTTAAGATAGGACTAATTAAATTCAGATAGTTCTTAATTTACGACCATTCATTCAGACCATTCAAAGTTATGACAGCACTGAACAAGTTGTACTTATGACAGGTCCTTGGAGTTTCAACCATTGGAGCACTCCTGTGGTCACCTGATTGTGATCCAGAAAATCAGTCACTAGCTCACAATGACAACATCTCAACAAGCTACAATCACATGGTTAAGATTTCTGACATTCTGTGTTGGCTTCCTACAAGCAAAGTGAAGGGGGAAGCTAGCAGGATGCCAGTAGTCATCAATCACATGAGATCCTTTCTTAACCACTTGAGTGTTCCTGGCTTAATGACCGCAACCAGGACCATTTACGTTGCTAAGTGATATCGCCATGTGATAACAACCACATAATTCCAGTCCCAATTGCCACTGTAAGCTGAGGACTATCATTAAATGTAAAAAAAGGTTGTTTTCCCCATTCATGGGACAATCTAAAGCAAGGGTGTCAAACACATGATGACACTTTGTTGCCACATGATGTATCACAACTTCCCCCGCCCTTTGCTAAACTGGGGTGGGCATGGTCAATGCATCCGGCCCGCAGGCAGTGAGTTTGACACCACTGATCTAGAGAATGTTTAAGAAAGGATAGTTATTAACTTCATTGTGCAATATTATACAATATGGACTTGTCCTACAAATAATCCATTTTAAAATCTATAAATTGGTTAAGGGTGTTACAAAGACCATGTGATTTAAATATGTGAATGTACTTTTGAATTATATAACAAAAACTACAACTTAGTATGTCCTTTATTGTCATTGTACATCATGTATACAACGACATAGGTATTTATGTGAGGAACTTGGGATTCTTTGTCACACCCTTCCTCTTAACCAATGCTTTGACAAGAAAAAATATTGCAGTATCAAAACTGAAAACACTAGAATATATCCCACTTCTATTTGTCGGAACAAAAACAATGGTCAAGGTTTTCAATGGCTATAAAAACTATGGCAAGTGATTTCTACTGTTATTTTTTTTAATAGCGTCTTTTTTTTTAATAGCCTTCCTTTTGTGTTTTTGCAATGTCAGGATTGAATGAGATTTGTATCTATTCTTCTTAGAGTTTCTTTGCATGATAAAATAAGTCCTGGCTTCCTTTGTTTTTCTAATAATTATTCACCATGTGCTTACATCTCTCAAGGACAGCCAAAGGGTATGGCATTTTAAGATGCAATATGAAAAAAGCCACAGGGATGCAACATGCTTTGTAAAGTGTATTTTTGATGTTGAAGCCAAGAAGTTTTCTTGATTCAGTTACTTCAGGTTCATTATTCCAGAGCTAGCAGATCTGGCCTGCAAACATCCCGATAAACCATTACAAAGCATCAAAAAGGAATATGGGAGGGGGGGGGGGAAATTGCATGGCTGCATATTTTCCCACTGCAGATTTGTCTAAAATGTAGAAACTGTATGGTGTAGCACTTTGTTTGGGAGAGTACCTACATATCTAAGTCCACAAAATACAGTATGGGAAATAATCTTTATATCAGACCAGCTTTGGAGCAAGTGCTGCAGTAATGGAAACTACTGCAGAATAAATCCAAGGCTACAGAATGAAGATTTATTTGCCTTGCCAGGACATACTTTCCATCGTTCTGGTTTCTAGGCAAAATATGGACTGCTGTTAAGCAAGCATCAAATGAAATAGCATTTGAAACAAAAGCATTGTTTGAATATTTCTGGACATATGACATCATATTTAATTTTTATGTAAACATAAGGAGTCCTTGGGTCAAGCATAATATCTCGTTATTTGTGTTGCTTTTTAATTCATAACAAAACAGTGCTTTCATGGGGGAGGGGGAATGAAACAAATACAACAAAGAAAAAAAGAAAACCTAATATGATCAATCATTTTAGCAGTAAACAGTTACAGCATGGGAACGATAAATGCATGACCACTTTCACTCAATAGATTGAAGACATGATTGTGCTTGCCGCATATGAACAGATTGCCTATAGAGGTAGACTTTGCATGGACAAATATAATGAAATATGGTAGTCATTGATACGAAACACAGGATGTTAAAAAACCATTATAATTATATAATTATATTAGAAATATATGGGACAGGGTGATGGCTCAGTGGTGAAGAACCTAGGCTTGTAGGGTGGCATTCTGGCAATTTCAAGGCTTGAGACCCAAGGACCACATGATGTGGTGAGCTCCCATCCTTGTACCAGATCCTGCACCAACCATGCAACCAAAAGCATGCAAATGCAAATAGATAAATAAGAACCTCTTCCGTGGGAAGATAATGATGCTCTGTGACATCATGCTGGCCATGTAACCATGTAGATGTCTTTGGACAACACTGGCTCAATGGCCTTGAAATGGAGATGAGCACTACCCCCTATAGTCAACAATGACTAGCGGAGTAAAATTTGCAGGAAATCATTTATCATTACCTTTATTAGAAGTATATACATACTTGACATATATTACTAATATAATAACGATAACAATAAGGAATATATATGTGGCTGTGATCACATGGTCATAGCCAATACCTTAACATTTTTTTAGCTCCTTGCAGATAGCACCACCTGTTGAAACAATTTCCATATAAACATGATTGTAAGTCACCCAGAATCATCTTTAGATGAAACGTGAAGTACACAAATCTAAAAATAAATAAGTAAGTAATTAAAAAAATGAAAAGACACAATATACATCATTTGTTTTCCAGGTTTTGATATAAATAAGATATAAATAAGTTGCCTGAATCAACAATTCAAAGCCTGGAAGAATTTCATCCATCTTAGGAAATCTTTTTTCAAAACTTCTTAAGAACAAATATTGTCATTGGTTTCCGTGGTGTCAAGACAGAGAAGTGAATGCCAGTTTTTCTAGGTTAAAGTAAAAACAACAAGAAATCTAGATTTTTGTCCCAGGGGTCAAATTAGAGTTGCAAGGAAATGATGGCTTCATCTAAGAAGTGTTTAGTAAATGTTAACAGTTCAAGGTCAGTTCTGAGAAGTCTCTAAGGGAAAACTTTTAAGTTTGGTAAGTCTTGTTTTTCCCTAACAAAATATGTCATTCTGAGATCCCTGCCTGTGCTAAGTGGGTTGGCCCCCTGAAAAGAGGTTTATTACTTCTTTCACAAAAGTGCAGTGGAAAGTTTTCCAGGCCATGTTTACTCAGACATGAAAGAGCTGGAGCTCAAAGGCATGAATCCATTCTGTTTTGGAAAAGCTGGTGGGTGAGTGGGGGGAAGTTATCCCTGCAGATTTTTTCTGGAACAAAAGCTTTGCCTTACATCCTTATAGGCTTTCATTTGCCTATAGCTTTCTGGCACATATTCTCAGCCTACAAAACACATATTTTATTGGCAAAGATCTTGTTAGATTGGCATGAATGATTCCCTCCTGTGCTGGCTGGACTCAGAAAGCAAAGCATGTTTAATGTGAATCGACTGATGTTTCTTGGAACAGCTGCTCTTGAGAAAAAAAGAATGACATCAAAATGGATGAAAGGGTGCCGCTTCCCCTTTCCTACTTCCAGGTTGGGCAAAATAAACAGGTAGCTAACTATGTGGGTCTGCATGGATGCGAATATGAAACGGGAAGAAAGAGAATAAAATATAGAAATGTAGTAGCTGGGCAGATGGAAATGAAGAAGAGCTGCTTTAGATGTTCACGGTAGGAAAGAGCAGAATATTTTCAGAACCCAAGTAGTTCTAATTGATCAAAAAGGAACAGGATCAAGATAATAACAACAAGCCCAGATGTTAAAAAAGAGGTTAACTTCCAAAGCAAGAAAATAAAATAAGCCGCATTTAGTCCAGCAGTGGGATTCACTTACCTTCCCTACTGGTTCGCAATGTAAGTATGCATGTCTGCACATGCGCCCCACCTTCACGCATTAGTCGGGATTGGTGCGCTGAACTGGAGAGAACCGGCTGAATATCACCTCTGATTTAGCCATTATTCTCCTTGTTTGGGATTTAAGGTTAATTCATAGAACTGGATTTGCTTATTGACTACAATTTGTTATGTATTCTTGTTTGATTCCTTTTCTCTAAACCATGTGGTCTGTGAAAGAATGCAAAGTCATGTTTATTAAGATTAGAGATGTGAACGTTTGGGTGAAAATGTGGAAATCCAGGGGGAAGGATCATGCTTTCTTCCCCAGACTTCTCCCAATGGTAGTATTTTTAAAAATTCAAAATTTATTTTGTTTCTCCTCAAGGCTCCTTTCTTTGCCTGGTTCTTCCTACTTCTATATCCCTGGCAATTATCTGAGTGTAGATTATATAATGAGGTGCCAATCAAAACAGATCTTTTGAAATGTACTTGAAGATTCTTAATTCTTCTCGGCATCTACTGGGATAATTCAGAAACCTTTGTAGATGCAGCAAATGTTATCCTTTGCAGGTGGCCCATTGTCAAAATTCTATAGCATTTTTATCTTTTGTGCTCCAATGACATATTTGCACCTTTTTTCCCCCTTTTCAATAGTCCTTATAATGGTTTTTCAATAGACCTGTTTTTAACCTCCGATTGGACTAATTTAATCTGGAATTTATTCTATTTGTGATCAAACTAGGGTTTAGATTTGGATTTGGACTTGGATTTGGATATTTTGCTTGCTTTCTCAACCAGATTTGAGGATTTGCTGAAAAGGTACAAAACTTTATCCTTTGCCACTGCGACTACAGAAGAGGCAGTAATACCCCCAGTCTTATTAAATCATCCTATATTGATGTCTCTCTCCAAAGCAATTTCATCCAGGCAGTTATGCTCTGCCTTGTAACACCAGAGCTTTGCAATAAGAGAGGAGTGACGGCTGTTGGGATAAAAACAAATCTTAAAATCAATAGTTTTGTTAAAGAAAATTTGGAGATATGATCATAAAATCAATAGCATTGATGCCCTTGTCATCTACTGTGGAAGTTCCTTTTGAAAATGCCATCCTACCTCTTTAAGATAGTCATATTTCATAGCCACCTCATATTCACTGTTAATTCTGTTGTCCTTCAAGCAACAGGGCAACTCAAGCTAAATTTATTAGAACCAGACCCATATTTCACAGTGTGTATGCCAAATGCACTTCTACACTTTCTTCTTGGAAGTCTGTGTGAACATTACTAAAGTATTGGTTAAAGCTAACTTAAACACAGAGATGTCTGCCCACCCCACTCAGTGCTTGCAGATAACTTTGTCATTTCTTGGAAGAAAGATGAAGATGCAGTTTTTAGTTACCACACTATTTAACTATATAAAAGAGAACATTCTAGAAACAAAATGGTAGGCCCTTGACTCCCTAACCTATAAGGGGAAAAACAGAGTAATCTCCTTGATATTATAAAGGTAACTTCTTCGGAAATATATTTTACTTTAGTCTGTTTTATTAATATTTTACATTTGTTATTGGGGAATATTATTTTTCCTTGCTAAATTTAATAACTATAGTTTCAGAGGAGAGATGGAACAATTTCTGTATACCAAATGACCTGTTCTCTGTTTGGAAAAAAAAAGTTAATTTGTCATGGTCTATGTATGAAATCTGGCATTCTGATCTAGCATATCCTTCTTAGTTAATTAGTTGCTCAGAGTAGATGAGTAAAATGTGATCTTTGTGCCAGTGGATCTACCTATAGAAATATTCATGACAGATGCCAAATTGTATTCAGTTATGATTGCTACCAAGGGACTTTGGATTTAATTCTGGAAGAGCAAATGTAGAACATATTGCATATCATTTTTTTTGGTGTTTTATAAACATGCATATAAAAACCCTCTTTATTAATCCTCTAATAATCTTCTGAGAAAACAATCTGTCATGGCAAAATAACTCAAGAAAGCCAACAATTAGAGATGGCCCAAACAATCTTTTTTATTGGTCCAAAGCTATCAGGTTACATTGAACCACTGGTCTTTTGCAAGGCAAAAAAACAGAATTATAAAACATATTATATAACATTATGTGAAATATCAGTTAAAGACAGCTGGAATGTACATTCAAATCAGTAAATGTAGCTCAATTAGAAAATATTTGCATTATACAGTAACTGACTAGAATACTTAGGCATCTTTTACAATGTAGGAAAGATACATTCCTTAAAGGCAGCTTAGCCACTTTTTGATATATCACTTTTACCACTCCTCTAATTATTACTTCAACAAGCTGTCCCTGTACTTTAGTACAGAGATAAGAAAATACAATGGTAGACATTTTTGGATTTTCTGCTTCTGAGGCTTAGTTTTTATAACCAATTAGTCACTGAAAGATAAAACTGGCATAGCAAAGAGAAGTTCAGTCTTAAAGGTTCTGTATGAGAAGTACAGCAAAGAACAGAAAAAGAACATTTTTTCTCATTTTCTCACAGCTATCAATGTATGCATATGGATGATTCTACAGTTGAAGCAGTCTGAGTTCTTATTCCAGCCAAGCACAGATAGAGATATGAAGATGGTTGGCTATTAAGAACTCCTACCTGTTTGCTGAATGTATAGAAAAATAAGTTCATTGAAAACATTTTTCTTTCCTCTAAAACTTTTGAAATTTAAGTGATACATGATGGTCATTTCCACTCCATTGTACGTCCACCATCACCCCAATCCTTCAAAAACATTGTGAAGCTGGCCTACAGTTGTCTTCACTCTTCTCAGTCTTGAAGAATGGAAAACAACATTGCAGCAAAGGAAAGGACTTAGAATGCAGAAGAAAGTAAGAACTCCCATCAATGGAAGAAAACATCTGCTTTCAGGAACGTGAGGATGGGGAATTTTACTGCACTTTTGTACACACACCAGCAAAGATGGCAATAGATTGATTTGTCTCCCAGATATAACCAACATCTGGAGCAGATTTTAAACTTCTACAAGGGCCAACATTCAGACATTTTATAATACTTGTCATCAGCTATTATTTAATCAAATTTATTTAATAACATTTAGTGAACGTTCATTGACTGTTCTACATGCAAGGCAGAGATCGTATTCAGCCAGTTCTCTCCAGTTCATGTGAACCAGTAGTGGTGGCTGTGGGAGGAAAATGACATAATGCACGAGCACTGTGCATGTTGAGAAGGTACTCAGATGCAGATGCAGCACTTGTGCTCACATTTGCGAACTGATAGGGAAGGTAAGTGAATCCCACCGCTCATGCAAGGTACAACACTCATTAAGATATTTTACAAGAGGCACAAAGTTTAGTCACATGTAGTTAAGCTTATATTTATTTTACATCCAGACTCACAATAACAGCTAGTAGGAGAGGGCCACAGGTTCCAATCGGAATCCCAATTCAGTAATTCAAAAAACATACTCACTGAACTTTCTGGTATCTCTGTTAGACTCATAACTCAATATCCATTTTGTTCTGTTGACATCTGCTAAGGATATGACAATTTTATGTAAAAGTATTAATTAATTTCAAGGGATTAAATCCTTACAGGACATAACATTAATCAAATTTTAGGAAAAATGGTCCAAACCTTTTGTTTGTTCTCATTCTTTTGTTCAGCATGTTAAGATTTTTTTTTGTTTTTTGTTTTAATGTGACAAACAATTTTCATTTCTTGGAGTCTTCGGATGAAATATAACACTTAACATGACCTCCCTGAGATCTTCACGGGTGACAAGTTTGTATGTGAATAGAGTCAAAGCTGTTTTAACAATAAACTATTTTCTATGCTTCGTTTTTTAAAAATATATTGCATCCTGATACATTTCATGGACAATTGTTGTGAAAATGGCATGTCTGTGACACAAAGGTAGCACATTTAAGAAAGTTTAAGTTAGGGTAAGGGCTAGGGTTAGAGTTCTTTACAGTATCCTGAAAAAAAGATGTCTTTAGATTTCAAGATAATTATTCCTTTGGCATACATTCTAAAGGTGTGTCTAGAAATGAAATTTACAAAAATCAGAAGTATTAATTCAGGACATACTGGGACACTATAATACTACATGATATATTTAGCTTTAGGGCTTTTTATTTAATTTTAGAATATTTAAAACTGAAGTCAGTATGAATGAATGCAAGCGCTTTTGAGTGCATCTGATTTGATAAGGAAAAATTGGAAACTTATTACCACCTTTAAAAACTGAAATAATGCAGAGTTTTTGTACAGCACTCTTCCAGACTGTATAGAGGTGAAAGGGGGTAGATTTATATATTTAGATTTATATTGTCACCACTTATTTTCCAGAGACTGTTTCACCTAGTATCTATCCCTTTCACCATGGTATGTGAAAGGGAAAAGACATTAAGCACCTGCACTACGTTTACATCCTTCAATGATACCTTTTAACACATCAAACATCAATATCTTCTTATCCCAGGTTCTTGGGAAGAACTTGATAGGTAGATCAAATTGCCAAATCCAGTCTGAACATCTGGATGACTATGTGATGATCCATAATAAAATCTTACTTTGCAGCTTCCTGGTATAGAGTATAGAGGAGTGTCAGTCCTTCCTTGAGAGAGGGATCAATTGTATAAGAAAAAAATAAAATCAAACTCTACCATAATTTGTATTTATCTCGAACAGAAAATATTGCCATTTTAAGTCATTATTCTTTTCAACTTTAGATATTAAAATGCCAATATTCCCTGCTTGAGGTAAATACAGAATCTTGGGAAATCATAAGAGGGAATTCTAAACAAAAATTCAGCTTGCTCTCCCTCCCTCCCTCCCTCTCTCTCTCTCTCTCTGTCCCTCTCCAATATTTCATTTGGAATCACAAAATAATCATTTCATCACGCATTCTGAGGAATTGAAATACATACAATTGCTGAGTTTCCAAAGGCAAATAAGAGACAGGAAATTTACAAAGTATAGATAATTTAGTATCAACATTTTAATGCAAATTTCTTCCTAGTCTTGTTACTTATTCCTTCAGAGATAGCACTTGAAGAATCTTTTCTTTGAATCCACTTTCTTGGACTATCTCTTTTTCCTGTGATTTTCAAATTTTAATCTGAGAGTAATGTTTTTTTCTTACCTCTCTCGCTGCTCTTAATTCAGTAACTCTGGTCTTGGCATTAAACACACACCCCTGCCAATATTTTCCTATTTCATAAATAGAGAGAGAAACTGGGCCATCTCTCTGTGTATTTGACATGTCTTTGTTGTAAAGATGTCTATCCTATGTCTGCATTGTTTTATTGTACACCAGTCATAGTCATGTCCATAAAATTAAGCCTGGTATGTAGGCTCATTGGCTGTTGTTGTTAGCCTCACTACCTATCATTCACAACAATTTTATCAGACATTAATATGATTCTTGTTTATATATTTATTTCTATCCCACTTCTTCTTCAGTCTGGTTATACTTTGATTTTCTTTCTAGCCTTTTCCTGCAAGTGCTTTTTTCACTCAATGGAGTGTTAATCTATTACACCGGTGTCAAACTTGCTGCATCACATTGTCATCACATGACATATCATTATGTTTTTCCTTTGTGGAGCTGGGGTGGCTGTGGTCTGTGCATGACACATCTGGCCCATGGACTGCCAGTTTGACGCTCCTGATCTATTAGTTTCAACAGGAATTGACTGAGCCTGACATTGTGGATAAAGAGAGAGCGACTGGCCCAAAGTTACTCAGCTGACTTTAATGCATAAGTCAGGGCTAGAATCAATCAATCAGAGTAGAGCTGGAAGGGATCTTGAATATCTTCTAGTCTAACCGCCTCCTGAAGCAGGAGACCCAATACTATTTTAGACAACTGATTGGTCCAGTCTCTTCTTAAAAACCTCCAGTGATGAAGCTCCCATGTTTTCTGAAGGCAAGCTGTTCCACTGGTTAATTGTCCTCACTGTAAGGAAGTTTCTCCTCAATTCCAGGTTGCTTCTTTCCTTGATTAATTTCCATTCATTAGTTTCCATCCAATGTTTCATGCCCTGCCTTCTGATGCTTTGGAAAATAAGTTCACTCCCTTCTCTTTGCGGTAATCTCTAAATAATGGAATATTGCTCTCATGTCCCCTTTTTCTCATTTTTACCAGTCCTCTTTTTCTCTAGTCTACCCAAACTCAAATCCTGTAACTGTTCTTAATATGTTTTAGTCTCCAGGCTTTTAATCATCTTAGTTGCTCTTTTTTGCACTTTTTTTTTCAAAGTCTCAACATCTTTTTTGTAATGTGGTAGCCAAATCTGGATGCAGTATTCCAGGTGTGGCCTGACTAAGGCTTTATAAAACAGTACTAATATGTTACATGATTTTGATTCTATGCCTCTGTTTACACAACCAAGGATTGTATTAGCTATTTTGGCAGCTGCACACTGCTGGCTCATATTTAAGAGATCATCCACTAGGACTCTAAATCAGTCTTCTGGTTCATAGCCTACTGACTCAATCACTACATCAAATTGGCTCTGAGTGTAATTATACATTTCCCTCCCTTTTGTCATCCATCATTTCACATTATTATTATCTTTTTTATTGGTGAGGTTTTGGGAGTGTCCCTTCTTTAATTATTTTTCTAGACGTTTTATATGCTTTTGTGTATTTTGGGGGTTCTGGCCTAAGCTGCTGATCCCATTTTCTTTTGCCTGGCTCCTGTTGCTGTTTGAATTTCATAATGGTAAGAACCTTCCCATCGGTTTTGAAAATAGAAGAGATGATTATGGTTGTATTGCTAAATGTCTCATATTCTCTGATAAAAAAGAGAGAGGTTATGAAACCTGGATTTTTTTAAAAAAAGTATATCTATCAAAATAACAGAGTTGAAAAGGACATTAGAGGTGTGTGTGTGTATCTCCTAATTTCTTGCTACCTTATAAAAAGTATCTATACCAAATAATCTTTGTGTTTTCTGTTGACTGTCCTTTGAGCTCAGAAAAGACAATTGTGCCCTTGATGTGCCTGTGTTGCTTGCATTTTAAAATGACTCATGCAATACAAAAGATAAAATAGCTTCTCTGATCTGCTGGTGCTCGGTATCTTGCCAATTTGAAAAGAACAGGAAACTCATGCATATTTGATAGTTTCACTGAAGCAGTGGGACTTGAGACTAGATGTGTGTTAGTCTATTTCATTTCAAGATCAGCAGCTTCTCCCCACCACTAAACTGGTCACTTCCAGTGTGATCCTCTCAGAGGATATAAACAGGAAATAACTTTGTGTAATGGGATATGCAAAGAGAGAGTGAGCAAGCTCTGCTTTTATCAATATCTCCCTCCCTGCCTCATCTTTCAGGAAAGGTCACTCATTCTTCTATTGATGAGTCAAATTACACTTACTATTGTGCACTTCTACTCACCCCCTGCAATGCTGACCTTTCATTTAAATGAAATGTTCATTCTTAAAAATAAAAAGGGCAGTCAATTAATGAAAAGCAAAGCCAGAAGTCATCATGGTATATTATTATCACACTATTAAAATACTGGTGTTAAGGTTTGAATCAGGTCATAATTAACTACCGTACATGTCTAATTTTTTCTCTCATGTTTTTTCTTCAGTTTCAAAGATTCAAAATTTCTGAATCACCATACCCTTCGGCCTGATACAGTCTACTGCGGCTTTCAAGGGCGATTACATTTTCCACACAGGAGTTTAAAATAACAAAAACTGTTTTTTGCAAACAGAAATGTTCTTTGTGAGAAGCAGAATTTAAGTAGCAGCATGTTTTAACTTCTCAGACCACTTTGATATCAGCAGGCCCAAAGTGTAAATCAGTAGCTACAGTGAATTCAGCAAAGTCCAGTATATTTTCCAGTTGAATTTCCAATTGCTCAGAGAGGCTCACAAAAACCATGGTTTAATGTTAATTCATATAATTGGTTCCAATCAAGGATTGAAATTGACCTGCAGGCTTTCATACTTTGAAGATAAGGCACAGGAATGTGCAGAAATGAACATACCCTTGAACACAAACATATAAACAAGCTTTGATTATCTTAGACACCTATTCCTTGGATTTGCATTCAGACTTGTCCTTTAACAGAGTAAGGTCTTAGATTTTACTTAAGTACAGTCAGCATTGGTTATTTCTGATTCTTAAAGCAAGGCATGATCTTGAGTAGAATGTTGTACCAGATAGTTTTCCTTATAATTGTCTAAACCTCCAATTCTAACAACTGTGATGGCACAGTGGTTAGAATGCAGAATTGCAGACTAATTCTGACCATTGCCAGCAGTTTTATCCTTACCAGCTCAAGGTTGATTTTGCCTTCCATCCTTCTGAGTTCAGATTGTTGGGGAGGAATATGCTGACTTTGTAAAGTGCTTGGAGAGAGCTGTAAAACACTATGAAGTGATATAAGTGCCAGCTCCCAGAATTCTGATTTTCTACATGGAGAAGCAGATGGAAGCCTATTGGATATATGAGAACAATTTGGCCAATTCTTCTTAGCCAATGATGCTGGGCCTGGCTTCTTTGATTTTCTATGTGTCTTCTTCATTTTCCATCTCATAAGAAAAAGATTGATAGGGTAAGTATATAAAAATACGTGTTACCATTCATGAACAAGAAGGCACAATTTATATATTAGAGGCATGCCTCTAGATCAGTGATGGTGGTACCTTTTTGGCACTGAGTATCGAAACTGGAACATATGTGCATGCGTGTGCCGGACCACCAGAAACCTGAAGACCAACTGGCCAGCACGCACATGCGTACCAGTCAGCTAGTCTTCAGGTTTCCGGTGCTTAGGCATGCACAAAGACCAGCTGGCTGGAATGCATGTCCATGCCAGAAATCTGAAGAGCAGCTGGTGATGGTGTGTGTGCCCATAGAGGGGGTTCTGCATGCCGTCTCTGGCACATGTGCCATAAATTCACCATCATGGCTCTAGATCTAAAAATGGGAAACATAAGTCATATTAGAATTTTCATGAATATTTTTTCTTATTTACACCAAAGTTCCTCATCTTTTCTGGCTTTGCAGGCCATCGGGAGCGGGGGGGAGGCCATGATTCCATGTGAGTAACGGGCAAATGGAGCATGGGTGCATGCACTTGCCCACTCCTTGTGCAAGTGGGGATGTACATGCTCACTCGCCCATCACTTCTGCAACCCAGTGTCAAACAACTCAAGGCCTGTAGAGTGCCACAGGCCAGAAGTTGGGACCCTTGATCTTCATACTTGTCTATTAATTCCTCGTGAAAAGTATCAGCATGGTTTTAAGGTGCTATAAGATTTTTTGTTGAATTTGCTACAGTTAAACACGGTTTCCTTTCCAGATGCAATGACTGACAGAAACAGCAGCACTTTCCAAGATCGTATATATATTTTGGGTGCATTGTCTATGAGTTAACAAGTGATGTGAACTCTCGTTTCTTTTTGGCCTGGCACTAGTGATAAAATCACACATCTGAACATATGTTGCCTGATAGCAGATAAATTTGTGCAGGCAGTTTCTGCAAACGTTTATTCATCAACATCCCAATTACATGAATATTGCATAGCCATATCATGAAGAATGCATTCAGAGGTGTAGCTGTGAATGAAAGCATGGAAATCTATATGTAGGCGGGAAAGTACAAGGCTGCTGAAATAAACAGCTGAAACTCATTGGTGGCCAATCAGTTTTAACAAGGAAAAATAGAACAAGAGTTATGATATGGCAGGGGTGGGTTCCTATACCGGTTGGTACTGGTTCTCTGCACAGAAACATACCGACAATGGCAGAAGAGACTGGGAATAACTGAAAGTTAAAAAAAGGTTCAGAGGAGTAAAGAACTTACTCTTTGCAATGCACATCTAAACTTTTAATTCAGTAAATGTGTCTATTCAGAATAAGCACAAGAGATACAAATATATGGTACTCGTTTTGCATCAATGTAATAACAGGTTAAACACTTTGTAGAATCGCATATTAAATCTGATTCAGTTGTCCCAGTAAGTATTCTTCATTATGCCGTTATTTCTAATGTGCAGTTCCTAATAAAAACAACGCTAGGCAAAATTGCTTTGCTGTCTATGACATTACAATGACATTTAAGAATGAACTTAATTCACTTTATACATTAGAAATTGACATGTTGCCTGTTTAAAGTCATCACTTGTGTAATATCTCTGTCTGCAGTGGATTGTATTCATTAAACTGTCCTTCCTGTAATATGATATGCTTAAAAAGTATAAAACTTTTATGGCCTTTTCCTTTATTACTCATTATTATAATTCAACCAGACTTAAAGGTTTCCATATTCACATGATTCAAATTATGGAGTTTAACAGATGTTTACATTTCATTGTCATGGTCATGCCTAATTTTGGAATTTGTAACCTCTGACATAGCACTCAAAAACTAAGCATGAGTTATTGTGCTTGGTAATACTTTTTGGTATATGTTTCTATGTATTATTGTATTTCTCTTCTGACTGGACAGGCTAGTCATTAAACTAAATCTTCTGTATGTAGAAACATATTTGAACTATGGTTCTATCTTAAAGAATCGTAGAGCAATCACAGACTAATCTTGTTTCTTCTAAAGAGACAATATAATTCATGAAGACAGTTTATGTTACAGGATGAGGCTTCATTATATTATCCATTCATCAGCATTATTGGCTTCTCATAATACAATCAGGATCCAGTGGAAATAAATGAAATAAGAGCACCAAACTGCCCTTCTATTTTACATGTTATCTTTTGTAAAGAAAAAAAATGCAACACTTATTATTTGCCAGCAAAATGTTTAACTAATCAACTAAGTCTGCACTATAATAGCAACAGCTAAGAAAATAGCAAGGTAAAATGACTAATATGCATTACGGTTAGATAATGTAGTTGACTTTGGAAATTTTCCATCTTTAATACAGATTACAGCCTGGGGAAACATTATTTAATTATGGTATTTGGGGTATTTTCCAAGCTTACTTAGATAACATAAGGTAAAGCCAAAGAGCCAGCACTGTCCAAAGATGTCTCCGTGGTCATGTGGCTGGCATGACTAAATGCAGAAGGCACACCAAACGCTATTATCTTCCCACCAAAGGTGGTTCCTATTTTTCTACTTGCATTTTTACATGCTTTTGAACTTCTAGGTTGGCAGAAGCTGGGACAAGTAACTGGAGGTCACTCCATTATGCAGTGCTAGGGATTCGAATCACTGAACTGCCGACCTTTCTGACCGACAAGCTCAGCATCTTAGCCACTGAGCCACCACATCCCTCTCTTAGATAACATAAATTGAGATAAAATTGGGAAAACTAAGTAAGGCCATCTGGACTTCAGCCCACACCACCAAAACCATCTTGGGAATCAGTGACAATATATTCCTTTCTATAGTTCGGAAATTCCAAAAGATTCCCAAGTACAACAAACCTAAAACAAATCTATGTTGCAGACCACATTTTAATTATTCTTTACAAGTATTTGAACCATTTAGCAAGTCTTCTTCAAGCCTCAAATATAAATGAATTGCTGTGAGAAAATAGGAGCATATAATTATGAATTTTCACCACCTTGAGTTGCTTATAAAGTAATAAAGGTGGGAGTAAAATAAAATATTTAAAATTCATGGGAATCTGTATCAATGCAAAGAGTGTCCATTAAGAATCCATTCTATGCTTCAGACTTTCAGGATATAGTTCCTGTATGCCACCATTGGGAAAGTGTGGCAGGCATTTAGTAGATAAATTAACAGTCATCTAAAATCCATCATTTTTTCCCAGTGGTACTTAATGGATATTTAGCACATTCATTTAGGAAACAATGTTAACACACAATACTTCCTACTAAAAGTTCTATGATAGCAATCAAGTTTCCTGAGAGTTCTGAAACTCAGAAGCATTGCTAGTGTAGCCATCATTGTAAATCAAGCTATTGTTTTCAGATTTACCTTGTTAAATCTGAACTACAGTCATTTGGGAATGTGCATTTTTCCACTCATTTGAATTATGTCTTATCTTTGACCTCCTGAAAACAGAGCAGTGGTGGGTTTCTGCTAGTTCACACCGGCTCGGAAGAACCGGTTGGTGAAATTTACCGATCCGGTGAGAGGAGGTTTGACCGGTGGACCCGGAAGTAACTTCTGGAACGCCTACCCTGGCCCTGTCGCTCGCTCGCCCTGGATGTCCCGTCGCAGCTCAATCGCTCCCCTGCCCGTCTGCACTAAACTAGCCCAGCCCACCGCTCACTGATTGGCTGGAGTCCAGCCAATCAGTGAGCGGGCTGAAGGCGACCCATTTAAAAGCGTGGCGCCAATGGCCAACATTCTTCTCATTCCCGAGCAGCTGTAGCATTGCACTTGGTGATCGGTCCTCCCTTTGCTTCAATTCGCCTTCCAGCAGCTTTCTGCTTCCCTCGGGTAAGCAACTAAGTGCGAGGGGGGGCAGCGGGAGTCTAGCTTACACCAGCTCGTGACTTTCACGAGGGAAGTTGTTCTGTAGGGAGAATGAGGCAGACAGGAACTGAGGTAAGGCAGGTTGAAGCTAACAAACTGTTATTAACAGTATAACACGGCAAAATGTTAGGCAAACCTCGACCCAGCAAACAGCAGCATTTGACAGCTGACAGCCCTTTTTATACCAGAGCTGTCAGATGCTGAACCAATAGAATGGCTTCATTCCCCGCCCCCCCTCCAGCTCGTGTCTCAACTTATCAGGGGCTGGCAATGATAGTCAATCATGTCGTAGCCTTGAGGACTTAAAACCAGGTCTTCCAGGCCTTGCCTCACGAAAGTCGCGAGCTGGGATATGCCGCATGGCCAAAAGTGGGTGGGCCTTGCCTTGCAAAAGCCGAGAGCTGGCGTATGCCACACAGCCGAAAGCAGGGGGGTGGCGGCGGTGGCAGCAGGCTAGCTTTCGCGAGGGAAGGCCTTCAGGCCTTCCCTTGTGAAAGCTGCAAGCTGGTGTATGCCATGTGGCTGAAAGCAGGTGGGCAGTGGTAGCGGTGGCAGGCTAGCTTTCGCGGCTTTCGCGAGGGAAGGCCTTGAGGCCCTGCCTTGAAAAAGCTGTGAGCTGCGTACGCCACGCAGCTGAAAGCAGGTGGGCGGTGGGTGGGTGGTGGCAGCAGGCTAGTTTTCGTGGTTTTCATGGCCTAAAGGCCTTCTCTCATGAAATCTGTGAGCTGGCGTACGCCACGTGGCCGAAAGCGGGTGGGTGTCAGCTGGGTCGGCTGCGGTGGCAGGCTAGCTTTCGTGGCTTTCGTGGCTTGAAAGACTTCCCTCACAAAAGTTGCGAGCTGGCATATGCCACAAAGCCGAAAGCCCCCCGGCCCTCTCGCCAGCCTCGCCTGGCTAGCTAAGCCTGACAGGCTGCGTGCCTAGATAACCGTCAACCCTACTCCAGTCCTGCTGCCTTGTTGCCTGCCTGCTCCCTGCTGCATCCACTGCATCGGAGAGCTGCTGATTCTGCCTGCTGGTAAGTGACCTGGTTTTTTTTCTTTTATTCTTTTAATGTTTTTTTAAAAAAATATTTATTGTGCATATAATTTTTTAAAATAGTTTTACTTAAAAGTATTGAGTATAGAATATTTTAAAATGGTTTACTTCAATGTATTGTCTGTGGATTCTTTTTTTAAATTGTCTTAGACTATTTAAAAAAAGATTCTATCCAAAATAAATTAAAATAAAAAAATTTTAAAAATTCTATACTCAATACTTTAAAATGTATTGTGTATAGAATTGTTTTAAAACATTTTACTTAAAAGTATTGAGTGTAGAATATTTTAAAATGGTTTACTTCAATTTATTGTGTAGAATACTTGAAATGGTTACAGTATAAATTAGTGTGTGTGGGATACTTAACAATGGTTTTAAGGATTTTTTTTATTTATAAAATATCTTTTTAAAATTATTTTTAAGGAATTTTTATTTTTTAATTGTATATAAAATATATTTACTACAAGAAATGTTATTCCTTTTTGCAAGTGTTTTCTTTGTGATGCAATATGTTGCTTTTAAGTGTTCAGACCAGGTTTATGTATCTCAAAGTGGCTGCTTTTCTATGGGCAGGCCAGGTTGGTGCAAGGCAGCTTTGCCAGATTTAGTGTGCTTCACCCTGGATGTTTAGGTAATTCTGAGGTGGTTCCTGGTTCTGTGAGCTTCCTGGCACTGTCCTTTATAATTTCCCACAATGCCTTGATGGTTTTTATTCCAGTGGCTTTGTCTTTCCTGTCCTTAGGGTTAGGGAAAAAAACTGGTTTCATTTGCAGTCTTTTTTTGGGGGGGGGGGATTCTTATTTTTTGGTGTTTTCCTGGCACTGTCATAGTTTGTGTTATCTACACATTAATAATGATCAAGAACTAATAATATTTCTTTATACATTTTAGTGACCTTTCCTTACATAATTGGCGTTTTCTTTCATACTTTTGGATTTCATCCATTGGGGCAAAGAATTGAGTGACATCATCTTGGCCACTCCCACCCGGTCACATGACTGCCGAGCCACTCCCACCCAGTCACATGGCCGGCAAGCCACTCCCACAAAGCAGGCCATACCCACAGAGTAGGTTCCAAAAAATTTTGAAACCCACCACTGCAGCAGAGGTAATGTACCAGAATTTGGGGGAGAAATTAGACTGCATAGCTCATCTGCCCAACTGTCCATCTATCTGTCTATTTAGCATTTTGTCCTTATTTTTGTTTCCTAATTGCTTGTAGTACCACACATTAATTACTCTCCATGTACAACAATGTAACCTAAGCTCCCTTGTGGCTTATTTTTTCTTAGCTTCAGTGCCTGCCCCCGTATTTTTGCAATCCATTATTCTATCTAATTTTAAGCATTCTCCTTGTCGCTGCCCTTCAGAACTATATTAATCCGTACCTAATTTTATCACAGACAGAATAAATATTTTATGCCTTTTTCCTTGTTATAAGTGTAATAGATTCTCTGTTTTCTATTGTTGTTGTTGTTGTTGTTGTTGTTGTTGTTGTTGTTATTATTATTATTATTATTATTATTATTATTATTATTATTATTATTATTATTATTATTATTATTTTCCCCTGTCTATCTAGGGTTTACATGGCATTTTAATTTTAGATGATATTCCAATTTGTAATGTGAGCAGTCCTCCAATGCTTTGCTCATCTCTCTACAAATCCAGTGTTTTGTTTACTTTCCTAATTGCTGTCGGCTTCGACAGAGGGCTGATTGTTTTAAAGTTTATGCCAATTATTTGTTAAACTGTTCAAAGTATGCAAAAAAAGCCACCTGGTTTGTAGGTTACAAATGCTATTTATAATAGAGGTAGAATGGGGCTGTCAAGGTATTGCATTTAATGATGTAGATTTAGTTGAAGGTTAATTGTACTGGCTGCTTTTTAAATGCAGAAGGCATGTCTCTCACAAAACATCTGGAAATCATCACAATCATGTCAACTAGAGCGTCTCATAAGAATATTCTCCAGGAGAAAACTAAATCTCCACTTTCAGTGATCATTAACATGACTTTGGGAAACTGAGCTAAGACATGTGAGCAGATAGTCAGAAATATGTTGCTTCAGAACCAATATAGAACAAATAATCCATGTGTGAGAAGAAGTGATTAATTGTATTTCTCCTGAATTTCTATCCATTTGTTTAGTTGGATCATCCTAGGCCTTAGCTTGTATGGAAGGAGTCTTCCAGAGCTGATCCTAAATCACAAAATCATAGCTCAGACAACGGAATAGGAGAACCAACAAGTCTTATCCATGACATTGAAAGGGTAATGTTCTAACCATATCCATACCACATTGCTTCAATCCCAGCAGCCTATAGCGAAAGATTCACCGGTGATTACTCTTAAGGTTTGTATCTTGGATGGACAGGGACCTTCTGAGAAAGGGATCATGTCCGGCAAGTGATAAGCATGCCAGAAACTCTTGTCACTATATCTTGGGTGCCATTAATTTATAATCTACAATAACTATTATGACTAGAAGGCTTTCTCTTCATAAAGAAGACTCTACTAAGTAAAAAAAAATGATTTAAGATATTGCATCCAACTCAGAAGTATTCATTGTTCTCTGAACTTACTAATTTGCTTTCCTGGTGTTGTTGCATTAACTGGATGCCACCAGCAATGCAGGATACTGTCATTTTTGCCCTGATTTTATTTTCCATTTTAAGATCACTCTGAGCATTTTTGTCAGGTCGTGCAGAGGGCTGACAGCTACTGATAGCATATGATCAGTATGGAATAATGCTGGGGAACTGACATTGTCATTTGCAGCAATTCTTTGGAGGAATAGCTCCAGTTGATCAGTTCTACATTGTACAATACTGTATATCTATAGAAAGAAAATATTCACCCCTAGTATGTCTTTGCTTGTTTTTCCTATCGTATAAAGTAAACATTTGGAAATATTTGTTGCCTACTGCATCTTTCCATTTCATCAAGTTTAGGAACTTATAGTTGGGATAAAAATAAATTTCATCATTTATATCCAGCTTTTCTAATTCAACAGTCCTCCCAAACAGCCAAGCATCAATATATTGGTAGATTGGTGCTGATTGGTGCTGGCTGTGTGTGCATTGTTGTTTTGTATTGTAATGGCCTGGGTGGTGGGTGGTGTTCATCTGTTGACTAGGGCTGGTTTCCAGATGTTTGGTAGGCGGGAGGTATCATCACGTTTATTCATGTTGTGGGGTGTTTCTCTATTTCGATGGCTTCCATAATTATTCTCTTGTTGAGGTGTTCTGTTTTGGAGATTAACCTGGCTCCTTCAAAGTTGATTTCATGTCCTGTAGCTTTAAGGTGCTGGAAAAGGGAGGAAGTTTTTTCTTTTTTTCTTACTGCGTTCTTGTGTTCTGTGATGCGTGCATTTATTCTCCTATTTGTTTGTCCTATATATATTGCCGGGCAGATTTTGCATGGTATTTCGTAGACTCCTTGGTTTTCCAGCTTTTTCATTAACGATAAAGGTAAAGGTTCCCTTGCATATATGTGCTAGTTGTTCCCAACTCTAGGGGGCGGTGCTCATCTCTGTTTCAAAGCTGAAGAGCCAGCACTGTTCGATGACATATCTGTGGTCATGTGGCCAGCATGACTAAACCAAAGGTGGGTTTTTGCCAGTTCACCTGGATCAGGCAAACTGGTAGTGGTGGGGGTGGGAGACTCTGCCTGCCCAGAGGCAGGGGGGAGAAGCATTGTGCATATGCACGAGCGCATGCACAAGCGAACCGGTAGTAAGATAAATTGAAACCCACCATTGGACTAATGCTGCTACCTTCCCACCAAAGGTGGTTCCTATTTTTCTATTTGCATTTTTACATGCTTTTGAACTTTACTTTACTTTACTTTGTCATTGTACATATATACACAGTTTACGCATACAACAAAATTCACATAACACCCAGAGACCACATCCAACACACATAACAATCCCCAAACACACCCCCACCCACCAAAAAATTCCCCACCTCTAAACCACCCATACATCCACACAACAGACCCAGTAGTGCTGTTTAATAGCTCACTGATGGTGACCCTTTAGTTCATTATTGAGTGCAATTATAGCTCTGGGATAAAAGCTATTCAGAAGACGTGTGGACCTAGTTTTAATTGTTCTGTATCTTCTGCCAGAAGGCAACAGTCTAAAAGATTGTAAGCAGGATGGGAAGAGTCTCTGAGAATGTTATGCAACTTCCTCAAACAGTAAGATGCAAAGATGTCATCCAGTACTGGTAGCTGGAGCCAGGTGATATTCTGGGCAGTTTTAATGATTCTTGGTAGAGCTTTTTTGTCCACTGCAGAGCTGCTACCATGCAAGAATGTCATATGTCAGGACACTCTCAATAGTTCTGCGATAGTAGGACAGAAGTAGTTGCTGAGATAGATTTATCTTCCTTAGCATTCTCAGGAAGTACAGCCTTGTCTGTGCCTTCTTCACAAACTTGTTAGCATTCATGGTCCATGAGAGGTCCTCTGAGATATAAATGCTCAGAAATTTAAAACTACCAACCCTCTCCACCTCCTCACCATTTATGTACAATGGTAAATGTACATCTCTCTGAACTGCTAGGTTGACAGAAGCTAAGACAAGTAACAGTTTACTCTGTTACATGGTGCCAGGGATTCGAACCACTGACCTTTCTGATCTACAAGCTCAGCATCCTAGCCACTGAGCCACCGCATCACCTGATTAGCAAACTATCCCCTCATTAGAGATAGTTGGTGACTATTGCTAATTACCCATTTTCTTCCATAGAACCTAATCTCTGATCCCTAGATTTTGGCTCAATGTTTTCTAGAAGTAGTTTATAGATGCTTACAAATGCTTTTCTGGCAGCTCTTTTCTTATCATGTTTACTGGGAGACAATTTTTTGGCAAAGGATCAGGGACATTGAAAAATTGGCCTTGGCTTATTCACCATAATGTGGGAACAATATTCATGTTTTGAGAATTTATAAACAGAGTCTGCCAAAAGCATTAGATAGTTAATGCATGCTGGATTAGAGTGAGATTGTCAGTTTGTAAAGAAGCAGGCTAAATTATTTTCCTTTTAAAAAAAATATTCAGATTTTTTTTTCTCTTCCAATTTTTGGAGTCATGTTTCTTGCTAAGGGATCTGTTACACCATAAAGCACTGATACCAACAGTTTTCTCTGCCAGGGATCAGGTTGGAAAGATTTACACAGACAGCTGCCTCTACATTTGCATTCTTAGAATTTTAATAAAAATGAAAGTCTGTTTCATTTGAAGAATCATTTCAATGTAATTTCCAATTTAAGTGACAGATCCCTCAGTATGAATGAATGGAGATAGGAAGTGATATGTTTGCATTACAACTCAGCAAACCAGAGAACGTCTGCTCCACATTACAATTTGTTGTTGTTTTTTTGGAGGGGGGGTGATGTCACATATTTAACTTGGCACATTTCTGCTCCAACTTGTTTATTAAAAATCTATGGAAATCTACCAAATCAGTTTTGGGAACAGATGGGGACTGAATGTGCTTCATATAGTTTATGAAGTGGTGGAGAAATCTTTTAATTATTTTTTAATAGTTGCAAAAGCCTAAGGCAATTACAGCAGTGCCACGTCCTTTGAGAAGCAGAGTTTTTTTTAAATTTGCTGTTGTTTTTCTGGTACTTCATGGACTGTGTGATCACACCATACTTTGTGTTATCATGGACCTCTATTCTTCAAGGAACCTTCTTTCTGTAATGAAAAGGGGGGAAAAGGGAACCATTTGGCTGTTTCATAAAAATTGGACAATAACCACTACTGTTTAGGTCTCAGTTCTGAGAACTGGGAGACCAAAACATTATGAGACCCAGTATAGTGTAGTGGTTAATATATTAGACTAGGATCAGGGTGTTTCGCATCCTGGTCCACTCTAAGCCACAGAAGCGTACTATAACATGGTTTCTGTCTCAGTCCAACCTAACTCACAGGGTTGTCATTGACGAAAACAAGAAGAGGGAGCAGAGGTTTTTTTTTTTTTTTTGTGAATTCATGAATTAAAATGGGACATAAATCAAAGAAAGAACCCACTAGTTGGATGTGCACTGCCTATTGTTTGTCATGAGTCAACTGAAAGCAAAATTTCCACCACGGTTCCATGTAATATTTAATCCATAATTTGCAGACCCTGCCTGTCAACTCTGAATCAAACCTGGGTGAAGCCATCTTTTCCTGCTTCATAGTTGCCACATACTCTGGGGGGGTGGGGTCGGTAGACTGTCTCACAGACAAAACAACAAGCTTTCCCTTGGGAACCAAGGTCATTCCAACAGGTGGCAGTGGAAGGATGAGAGGAGTGACCAGAGAGCCATCAATGGTTTTAATTGGACAATGTGACTTGGGACACTGAGGGGAAGGAAACATTTATTCTTTTAATTATACTTTTAAAACAGGAAACTTCAGAGTTGGTTTTCACTGGCCGTGCTGATATGATGTATCTAATGAACATGTTCTTTGACAGACCTGCCCGCCTTGGAGTTGTGATTTCTTTGGGTGCATTACTCGGAACCCTAACGCTGTCTCTAACTGATTTATATGTGTCTGATACTTCAATGCCTAGTATGACTACAACATACACTTTTAAGATCCCCAGTTTCACCTGCAATACTATTTGGAAACACAGTGGTAGCATTCATGGTTTTAGATAGACTTCAAAGGGAATATGACAGTATATGCTTCACCCCCTCTATCTATATCTAAGTCTAGAGGTAGTTGCACCAACTTATTATCATCATATTGCAGGATTCCATTTAGCTACATTAGAATCTTTCTCCATTCTAAGGTTCCCAGTTTTTTTTATTTCAAAAAGTATTTTGAAATGGATGCTATAGGAACATGGTAATTATGTATTTAGGTGAACATATTCTGTCTTAGTTGATCCAGGATGGATCTATTTAGTACCTCTGATATATATAAAACAGCTCAAATTGTGGTCATAGAAACAAATCAAAGTTGAGTGCTAATGATAATACTTTATATAATTTAAGTTGTATAGCATTTCATTTCTGGTCCATTCAGTCCTAGGCAGACTGCAAATTATAGCCTTAAAATATAAATAAGCTTTTCATTTTCCTTTATTTGATGATGATAAGATCAATCATTCATATTTTACTGTAGAACTTTCCATTTTGATTGTATCTAATTTAAATATTGGAAGTGTTTCAAAGAATTTTTCATTAGAACAATATCATGGTATCTGCTTTGCTTTATTTAAAAAAAAAACCTGTAAGGGGGGGGAAAACTATTTTTGAGTGCCAAGCAATCCACCTTAAGGTTATACATTTATTTAGTAGACCATCACTGTGCTAATGTCTTGCTAACTTTTAAAGATCAATATCATGGAAAAGCTGTTCAAATTTAATTTCACATTTTATGGAAAGAAAAGAGTACAGATTATACCGATACTCTTGAAAATGGAACCCATGATCTGATTCTATAATAAGATGGAATCTCCAGAATGTAAGCAGATGGATTCATTAATTGCTTCCATTATGGAGACATATTGTTGTAATAAAAATTATATTGCTTTGAATCATCTCAATGGTATGCATGCCCTGGGAGTACTATTATTTTTTTAACCTCTTCTCCAAAATAATTTGTAAGAGTGGCCAAATATATTTTGATAGCTTATTAAGTGTATGGAAAAGAATATACTTTACCATATTAAACTAGGCCTGGATTGCCATTTCCACCTGATATTGATGGATTCATAGAGTTCCTACAGCCTTCACACAGAATTTGCGGACTATAGTTTACCATCTGTGGCTTGACATTTTACAGTTGAATTAAAGGATCATCAGTCAGAAGATTAGTATAATTAAAGGGAGGAAGACATTTCTGCTATCATAAATTTATGCTGCAACATGAACCAAACCATTGGGTTGTCCCCAACTGGCTCAGCCCCATTTGTACTTTCAGGTGAATAAATGAGTCCAGCCAGTGTGAGACTAGGCTTCAGCCTAAGCTGCAGCTACCATAATGAACTAGGCATGTAAGCATGAAATTGCCATATAAGGATGAACAAGTTATGTAAGTAGGAAAAGACAAAAGCCAGAAAAGTTTTCTAAAAGATCCTTTCAAAGGATGGATAAGAAGGAAACAAGTCCTTAAGAAAACAAACCAAAAAGATTCTTGAACCATACAAAGGAAGTTGGGCCCGAGGACATAGAAAATTCCCTCCTGTCTCATCAACAGCTGTACAACAAACTTTTACATTAACAAGGCAAGAGTAGATGCCAATCTTGTAAAATCAACAAACAAGGATTTTGGGGATAAAAGGGATTCCGAAACCATTCCTTGATTTTTCTTTAGATCCAGTCTTGGCAGCTTCCATCTCTGAAAATGGTGCCTGGGAGCCTAGTTGAGAATGACATCGATAATATAGATGAGTGTTGCATGTGAGAGAAAGAGTAAACATACATTGTAATTGGTAAAGTTTCATGGTTGTTTTAAATTCACTAGGTCTCAATGTCTCAAAGGTGCTTTTTTTCAAAAGGCAACAATTGTTTTTTGAAGATGTTTCGCTTCTCATCCAAGAAGTTTCTTCAGATCTGACTGAATAGTGGAGGATGAGTGATTTATATTCATCTGGTCCTTAACCCTCTTTCTGAGAGTTACTGAGGCCACTTGGAGATTGATCTGTGCCCTCAGAGTCACGTGAATAGTGCAAATTAATGTGTAACTTTCTTGGGACTTCTGAAAGGACTGTGTTGTAAAGAGGAGATAGGTGTTGTCATATCCCCCCCCCCTTTTGTTGAGAAAGGGCTGTTCAGTCTTAATTAGAGGTTTCAAGATATGACCTATTTCTTCTATCTCTTGCCTGGTAAGCCTAAAACTGCTTCTAAGAACTGGGATCAGGTAGTAATTCCCTTGAAATAGGATTGGTTAAACAACTGAAAACCATTCCCATTGGACTTGCTTGCTATTAGCTATTAATAACAGATTAATAAGTGGTCTTAATCTGAATCTATTTCAAACACAAACGGACAACATTAGATCTAAAACATGATTTAAAATTCAGCATTTTCTAATTATTTTTTTTTTTAAAAAATCAAAATGAATTGGTCAGTGGTAAATATTTTGCAAAGATGAGTAGGTTTAAGATCATAGCTATTAAAATATGCCTTCAGTCCTTCAGAATCTCCAGAGACTCATTATGGTTTAAAACTTTTCTAACTGAATTTACAGTTATGCTTAAAGTTAGTCTACAAAATATGCTAGTGGTTTTCGATTTAATATTTTTTCCTGAATTATGTATGAACATTAATTTTGAACTGTTATGTTAAGATTGTTTTCTTTTTTCATTGTTACTATGGTTCAACATTCATCAAATTAAAAAAAAATGGATCTCTTTTGATAATGAAACAATTGTGTTGCCTTGCTACAGGCAGAGAGATGCTACCATTGACGATTCAGAATGGAACTGAGATAAGTGCCATAATTTCACCATCATATGCACAGTCTTCCTATGAGTAAAATATATCTTTCTGCTCATCTTAGAAGCTTTTCTTAAAAAGAGACCTTTCTAAAGTAATAATTCAGAATACGTACATATTGAAGAGTTTATCATTCTAATTACTACACTATCTAATTATTTTGGTTCATTTCTTTTGGAAGTTTACGTCAGTAGTAATAGTACCAACTAGTGTTTAGTCCCCATGAAAGGAAAGAACTAAAGTGACAGCCTCATTCTGGGAGGCATCATTAAAAAAAAATATTCATGAAAAATGATTTATTTATTTTCAAATGCTGTATGTTTGCGGTAACATGACATTGGCTGTGTTTTGTAACAGTAATAAAACATTCTGATGTTTTCTATGACCATTTCTTGAAGAAGCTGCATTGTTCAAAGTGCCACCTTATTATTGTTTTCAAATAAATAAATTAGGCCATTTTCATCTGAAGATATTTTCTACCCTCTGTGGTGTTCTAGAAACATTTGACCTCTTTGTTCTTAATAGAATATTGAGATATTCTATTGAGTATTGAGTATTAAGAATATTGAGTATTAAGATGCAAAAGATGACAGGATTTTATTATCTTTAATAGCTGTGCCAAAAGTAAAAAACAACCATTATTCCTTTTTTATAGATTTAACGTTTAAGATTCAGAGGTTCTGTTCTGTTTTGCATTGGTCTCCCACTCATGCCCATTAATTCTAAGTGAAAATCACTAAGATGTTGGCTATGGGGGAAAAAAACAGTGAAGGGAATATGACAGTGTAGATGAAACCCATTTCACAGAAGGATTCTCTTGAAAGAGTATGGATGTTTCTAATCATAATTTTATGAAATCAAATCTAAAAACCCATTTGCATTCAAAAAATAAGAGTAAAGCCTTTGAAAGGCAAGACCAATGGTACACAAGAGGCATAAGCACTCAAACTATTCATGTTAAAATATGTTCATTACATATTTGATGTGAAAATAGATTTGGAGATATCAGTCCAATAGAAAATACAATACTGTAATGATTTCTATGTGATCAAGTTAAATGAAAATCTGAAATGAATCTCTCTCTCTCTCTCTCTCTCTCTCTCTCTCTCTCTCTCTCTCTCTCTCTCTCTCTCTGTGTGTGTGTGTGTGTGTGTGTGTGTGTGTGTGTGTACAAAATCTGTCTGAGCTTTAATTTTGGGATCTCAGTTTAAGCAGAAGACTTTTTCAGGCCACATTTAACAGATTTAGCTTGAAGCACCTGGGCGACATAATTATTATCACAGTTCATTATCCCATTTTAATCTGCTCCAAAACAAAGTTTTCATGTTTTATTTCCCCCTTTTCTATTTTGAGTAGCTAATAGCTTTCTCTAGCAAAGCTTTAATTAAGGGAAAGTCTAAGCGATCCTCATCTACAGGGTTTCCCCCCCATTTCTTATCACTTTGTAGACAAAAGGATGAAAGCACTGCCAATCATCAGCTTTGTTAGAGGAAAAAAGCATTTATATCTCCCATTATCTAAGCAACAGAGATAAATTTTCTTTACTTCTTTTCTCTTTGAACAGACCCAGCATAATATACTTGTTTTCCCTTGTAGTCAAATAACCGAACAGGCAGGTGGGACCTTTGTCAGGTCATGCTACACTGATCTCCCTTCTGCAGGATATCCAGCCCGAGAGGCTCATTATGAACAGAGTTTTCTAGTGGTTCAACATAGGTGCTTTGTTGTAAAGATCTATGCCGCTTCGCTATCTCCGCATCAACAAATTGGGAGCCATAACAAACACTCACAACCCAAGCACAAAACTGCAGATTATCTTTGAATACAATATCAATACCCCAAGAGTCACACATACTCCAAAAAATGAAATTAACTGATGGAAGGATGGGGGGGGGGGGGGGAGATCAGTTAGTTATATATTACAATTCCTTGAGTGCATTTATACAAAAAAGGGCATACATTAACAAAAACATAACTCAAACAAACTTCTCTTCCCCCTTGAAGTAACTGCAGCTGTGCCTCTATGGTTTCTGAAAATGTTGTTAGTTCATAGACTTTCTACATGAAAGCTGAAGGATATCTTAATTCATGAAACATTTTGCATTGTTAAATTGAACCAACAGTCTTAAAGCAGCATATGCATTTATGTATGGTACCTAGGGGTGGGTTCCTGCTGGCGTTACTACCAGTTCACCTCCATAAAAAAATTTGCATTTGACATTCCCAGGAAGAGCCAGATTGGTCACACTCTTGGCATCCCAGAAAATACAGGGATCAGAGGTAACAATGCTGCAATAGAAGGATAAAATAACAAGCTTCATTCAAAATTTATCTTAGAAGAATCTAGTTTGCTAATTAACCTCCCCAACCTGGTGCTCCACTAAAAGTGAAAAATAAATGAAAAATGAAAAAAATAAAAATAAAAACCAGCTTTCTCAACCCTTCTGCTTCTCAGAAAACCCAGTGACCAGGTATAGGCAAACATTCTCTGCTTCTTCTTTAGGATCACGCCAAGCCTTCATCCAGAAAAGCAAGCAGAAATGTAGGAACCAACTTTTATTATTTTTTTAAATAATTTTTTTATTTGTTTAATATTTTTAATTGGATTGGGCCAGTTTCTTCATTTATTCAGCACAATTTAGCTTTCATTCTCTGCCTTTATGACCCCTGCTATCTCCACCTTAAAAAAATAAAAATAAAAAGAGGAATTCCTTATTAAAAGAGGAATATTTCAGAACTGTATTGCTGTGAAATCCTTGAAGGTGTGCCATTGAAAGTTAACATGACCAATGACCTCTTAAAAGATTATCATTCCTCTTTTCCCATTTCTTCCCTATTTTTAATCCATTCCCCCCTCCTCCAATTCTTTATCTCCCCCCTTCATAACATTCCTTCCCCCAAAAAAGTTGTTCTAATATTTTTTTCCAATATAATATATGGAGAGAGAGTAAATGCGAGGAGGGGGAGGGACAGGTAAACATAATTTCCAGGTAAGTGCCTTTAAAATAATATATATATACATATGTACTGGAATATTTTTGTTTTTCCAGCCAACATTCTTGCCAGACCTTACCATTTTTCCCATCTGCTATGTCCTCAACCAAATTCCACCATTTTTATTTTCATCTCAACTGCTTCCATATTTTTCTGCTTCCTCATGTTTTTACCCATCTTTTCTGACATTTAATAAATAACTGACAATCAATACAAGAAATACCATAACTGTTCATATGTGCAGATCTTTTTTTCAAAGTAGATTCTGAATATTAATTAAGGATGCTCAAAGATAATTCAGTATTTCTTTTCTTATTCCACCAAATATCTCAATCATTACCCCATGCAGAATGTTCTCTACAATACTATGAGGAATAATCTCCATTCATCAACCATGGCCCATCAAAGAAATGACTGCTGAACTCAAAATAATGTTTTTCCTCTAAAGCTGATGCTAAGGTTTGTTAAGGTTTTTTTTTCCCCATGGTATAAATTCTTTGACAGGTAGGATTTAAATGCCTAAACAATCCACATTTAGGAAAACATTTGTGCAGAATATCTGCAGTCTTTTTCAGAAGCACCGACAGTGGATTTAAATCCTTTCAACACCAGATAGATGTTTGTGATATATTTCTGCATTGTGGCTGCTGTGTGATATGCACTCAACCTTCGGTGCCTAGTTAAGAAGAAAAAGTATGCTTGCCTGCTCTTTTTATCGGTGGACGGGTTATTTGGATGCTGAATAACTCTGTGTACCTTTAAGTTTTAGCAAAGAGTTATCTTGTTATGCCATTATAAGGTAGCCTGGCATTATTTTTTAATCACTCTGCAGGTTCTGTCATTTTCAGGAGACAAATCTTTTGTCTGGCTCTGCATGTAAACTAATACACATCTGGAGAATATACGTGGAAGGCTTCCAACTGCCCATTAATATCAGCGCTTCATATATTCAAATGCCAAGGACACATTAATTTCAGATGGGGACTTTGAAAATCAATGTTAATGAGCATTGTGATGATTATAAATTTTTCTAGAAGTAAATAAACTGAGCTCAGTTAAATAAAAACTCACATATTCTCTCCTCCGTGCAGTTTGACTTACTACAATCTATTTAGGGAGTGATAATGCTATGCTTTTATCCATAGGTTCCTTTAACAAATCCCCAGTGATACTGCTTGTGACCTGCTTTCCCCCGCCCCCCAATCCCCTTCATTCCTCATTCTGCATTCCTAAGCACCGCATTTCGCTTCCACAGCAGCTCTCTTTAGAGCAATCTCTGTATGTATTCCAAAGGCACCTTGCTTTATGCACACTTTGGAAAACAGTCAGTGAGCAGGCTGCTGATAGGTAATCCAGTTTACATATAGCAGGTCCAAAGAGAAACAGTTGTGGTTTGTGAAATGGAAATCCAGCTTTGCATCTCTGTTTGACTTTCTCCACAGAAGGTAGGTTGCACACCAAGAAACCATCCATACATTCTGGACTGGGATCAGGAGCTACTGTAGCCTAACTGCCCTATTCCATATAAAATCAATTCAGTTTAGTAGCCCCAATAGGACTGGCCCTCGCTAAAGAAAATATCAAAGAGATTAAAAGTGAAGTGGCATGCATATAAAGCAATCCAATTACTGATCTACCAACTTTCACTTTTCTGTTGAACAAAGTAATTCTGCTTAGACCAGAGTATCATATCAGACCTGCAAAAATCTGGATGTTCATTAGGTGGTAAAAAAGAGTATTTTCTGGAGTTTCTGGAGAACTCTTTGCTACAATGGCTGTGTGAATTTTTATAGCTCTCACATGACATTCTTAAATGAAGAGGAACTATTAAGTCTTCTGTTGTTATTGTAATCTATTTTGTGATAGACAAATGAGAGAGAGAAAAAAATTATGGCAGACCAAACCTCATAAATTTCTTCCATCAAACTGACTTAGATTGCATTTAATGAAAGCCGCGTTACTCAACTAGATTTTCAACTTTGCCATATATTCTTGTAGAATGAGACTTCTGAACATTGACCTCTTTTGACCTAGTTAAAGAATAAGTATAACCTCTTTGAAATCTTGGCAAAAGTTAGTGTCAAAGTACAGGCAAGGCCTCGCTTAGTGAGCCTAAGTGCAACTGGGATTTCCATTGCCAAGCAAGCAGCCATAAGGTGAAACATTGTGTGACTGTTATGCTTTGCAGTGGCAGTTCTGGTAGTCCTGATTATGAGGTTAGAAACATGATATTATTAGGCCCGGATCTCATGTTTTTCCTGCCCTGCATGAAACTGCTGATTGTGGGGCCTGGTAAGCTACCTTCAGCAGACAATGCCCACCACTGTACCATGTTTGCCTGTATTCCAAATCCCCTCATTTGCTACTTCTCCCCCATCTCTGCCCTTTTGGATATCCTGCACCAGATGTTGGTTGCTCTCAGTTCAGCCTGGATCAGGTGAACTGGTAGTAGCGGCAGCGGGAACCTCTGCCCACCCACCTGAATGCTTCTGCACATATGCAGAAGCATCACACGCAAGCGAGTGTGCACGAGCAAACAGGTAGTAAAAAAAAAAAAGGAAACCTGCCACTATCCTGCACTGTTCCCTGTCACTGCTGTCTATCACTCTCACAGTGCTCTGCCCCCTCCCCATATCTGATATTCACCATCTTTTTCCTCTACGATTATAAATATAGGTTGGATGCCAAGCACTCAACTTTTCATCATATTATTGTAGGGATGTTGCAACTATCATAACTTCAAGGATTGGTTGTACATACCATTTCATCAGTGCCATCATATCTTTGATGTTATACAGTTAAATCAGGCCTGTATATAAACAGGGACCTTCATTTGCAGTCATAAAAGTTGCTAGATATACTTATCTTCTTGCTAGATATAAGAGTCATGGTGGTGCAGTAGTTAGAATGCAATATTGCAGGCTAATACAGCTCACTGCCAGGAGTTTGATCCTCACTGGCTCAGGGTTGACTCGCCTTAATATTTCTGAGGTCAGTAAAATGAGGACCCAATTTGTTGGGGGCAATATGATGACTCTGTAAACTGCTTAGAGAGGGCTGTAAAGCACTGTGAAATGGTATATAAGTCTAAGTGCAATTGCTATTGCAATTACCATTTGTTTGTTGATCAGTAAGTGCTTATGCTCGAGATTCACATGAAAAATTGACATTTGGGATAATCCCAACTGGAAGGTAATGGGGCTGATGTTCTGTTAAGAGTGCCTGGGCCAAACTAGAGATAAGTACCATAAATCAGTCAATTTATAAATGTTGTTTAAATAATTTGAGATATTGCATTCTAACTATGATCTCTTATAAAGTTTAACAAACATGTACCAATAGTACAATACCTTTAGCCTTCAGGTTTGTAAACATTTTTAGGCCGTAGAACCTATTGTTTAAAAAATACATCTCAGAACTCCTGATCATGAAGTAAAGATGTAACATTGGAAAATTGGCTATATTTGAGTAAGCTCTTCCTCCCTCCCCCTCTCCCTCCCCTTCCCACTTTAGAGTTACAAATAACCCAATCAATCAATCTCCCAAGAACCCGGTTTGTAAAAGCTTGTTTTAGTAGCCTCAGGGATGTCTGGAATGTTAGGGCTCTAAGAGATACAGCATTTGAAGTGAAAGCAATAATTCGTTTTTCTCCAGAATTAAAACAAACAAACCAGAATGAAGTTAACATTAGTTACATAGTCAAGCAGGGAGGTGACTGCTGGCATCTTTATGAATAGGAAATGGGCTATTTTGTCTGGCTATTCCCATCTTCCATGATTATATAAAAATGCAGTATGCATGTATCACAATTTCAATTGGTGTCTCTTGGTGTTGACTTTTGTGATTGCATTTGTCAGTGACAACTTTTCTTCGGTTGCGGCAGCACTCTTCTGAGCAACCCATTTTTCATGCAGAGACATTCTCTACAAGAATATTTCCTCAGGGAGCTTTGCATGGAGACGAAAGTGACTCTCTGAAACAGCTTTATTTCTCTGCACAGTCTATGGTCTACTCAGTCATTGCAAATCTGGTGGATATGATTTGAGATTCTGCAGACATTCTTTTAATAGGATAAAGGTGTAGGGAGATAATCTATGCCAAAAATATACTTACAGTATATTTAGCCCATGTTAAAATGTTACATTTTCTGGTTGCTTATACTGCACATTTTCTGAGACACTGTAGAATAAGGACTTACAAACATGAGCTGTAATGGTGCAAATCAGGCAATCTTTTTCGGTGAATCTAAGATACAGATTTATAATAGCAAATGATATCTAAATTTGATGGTGTTCCTGCCAGCAACAGTTGTATTAAAATAATAAAAATCAAGAATCAAAAGAATGGATATTACATTTTGTTTGTTAGAGATGCAAAAAACTGAAGGTTTATTTACCTTATGAAACAGTCATTAAATGGTATTTTAATGTACATAAGATTTATGTGAAAATCTTTAAATGTTAAATAGGGTAATGTAATATTGAATTCTATCTCAAAACCTTGGAATCTGAAAGATTATCAGATATCATGCTGGTTGCATTGGAGCATGGGAGAGTTGGCAAAAAGAATTACATTGAAAACGTGGGGGAAAATATATATTATTCCAAATGTCAAGAAACAGCTTTTGGAATTATAAGATTTATCCATGTCGGAAAAAGAAATATTTTGTACTAATCAAAGGATGAAATAATAAGTACTTCTTTGACAGAGATTTTGGGAATATTGTACAACAATATTTTAGCAAGTCCTATTTTGCTTAACTACCACAATTGGGACTGGCCATTCCATCATCAATAAGTCTTGAGATTAGGTATTGGCCACCCTGTTTTGCTGGTAGTTCTGACACTCTGTTGCCATTATTAAACACATTTTATAGGGTTATTAGGTGTGGATCTATGCTTATCCAAGTTGTTCCTGGCTTGATCTCTCCCAGCCCTGTTCTTCAAAGGTAAGGGATTACTTTCTCTTCAATTCCCTCCAATTGCCTATCTCCTCCCATCTGTTTCCTCTGCACTGTGGCACTCTTTGGTGACAGTGATGGCATTGGGACTGAAGTAGGTATTTGGGTCCTTTAGTACAGGGGTCTTCCATCTTGGCAACTTTTAAGACTTATGGACTTCAACTCCCAGAGTTCCTCAGCCAGCTTTGCTGAACTCTGGAAGTTTAAATCCACAAGTCTTAAAGTTGCCAAGATTGGAGACCCCTGCTTTAGCAGCCTCAGCCTGTTGCTGGGGTGAAATCAACTTACCTTCGCTACCGGTTCGCAAATGTGAGCACGCGCAGGACCTTCTGCACATGTGTAGAGCATCAAAAACAGGACGTGGTGATGTCTGGGCGGGTGGGCAGAGCCTCCCACTGTCACCGCTACCAGTTTTCCCAAATCTGATAGAACCAGCTGAATTGTACCCCTGGCCTGCTGCCTTCATGCTTGGGCTTCTCTTTGTACCCTATTATTTTTTATTATTGTTGTTCATTAATAATAGCCACCGATCAGGGTCATGTTATAAGGATAGTTTTAGTTTTGTGTGTCTACCTACACACACAAACACACACACAAAATTCCTTTTATCTTACTGACACAAAGACAGACACAGAAACAAAGTCTTTATAACTTTGTTCTCAGATCTTGTCAGACTTACGTTGCAGTCAGTGGCAAAAACAAGAAAAGTTTCCATTTGTTTACAAGCAGAAAAGAGCCCATGACACAGAAAAAATTCAGTTAAGGAGAGGGAAGAAAAACAATGATCAATTTTCAATTATTAAGCTTAAATGGTAGACATTAAATAATGTTCATGGAGAGAAGACTGAAGGAGCTAGTCTTTCTGTGAGACCAGAGAAATGGTATACTTTTTGTGTCATCATCTTCACCCTTTTTTTAAACACTGTATCTCCTATTCTATCATTTTTGCTCTGTAAGCCCTCTCTTTCAAATTGAACAATTCCAACTATCTATATTTCAAATAGGGATAAAAAACACATTCCATCATTAAACAAATCTGTGTAACATGTACACAGGGTTTTGGGCAGCCTGAAGATGGCAAGTGAGACCTCACTGAAATGTTGCCAAGACAATCTCAATCTTACACGGGAGAAGACCCAAATACAAGACCAGCATACCTACACCCGTGAAAATCTACGAAAACAAATATCTATCTATCTATCTATCTATCTATCTATCTATCTATCTATCTATCTATCTATCTATCTATCTATCTATCTATCTATCTATCTATCTATCTATCTATCTATGCCAAATACCATTCACTCATCATGAAATCTCCAGAACTGTAAAGCCTACAAACTTGAAATTTGGCACATATGTTCCTCTTGGCTTCTAGGTGGTCACTAAGAAAGGATTTTTTGAAACCATCAGGTCATTAATATTTCGTATACAATAATTAACATGCTCTTATGCTAAGGAGTTCTACCCCCCTCCCCAACTGAAAAGAACCCTGTTCTAGTTGTCAGTTGCCTTATATTAACACACTCTGTTAAGGAGTTAGACATTCTGCTCCACTTCCCTACCTGAAAAGAACTCTGTTCCAACTGCAAGTTGCCTCACATTCCATTACCTCAGTTCAAACTGACAAGACATTCCACTCCTTCACTCAGCAGCGGTTTGGGGCTCCTTACAGTTCTAAACATCGGTACCTCACAAAAAGGTCTATGCCTTCCACCTATGGAACTTCTTCCAGACCCAAGGCAGTGGGAGTGATATTCCCTTATGTGTTTCAATCAACAACCACCACTGAGCCAACAGATTGAACCAGAGAGAACCGGATTTCTCCTGCATTGCCCAATCACATAGTTTTGTTGTGAAGCACAGGTATCCAGCTAATGGTTTAATATATCTTTCTTTCTAACTCTCTATCATCTCATTCTCAACATAGTAGAGAAACAAGTAACATTGGAATCTAAACTGTCATAACCAATTGAAAATGCTTATTTGGTCACAACAGATGTCCAGACCTATAAAAAAATATTTTAGAAATCCATACCAAATGACTGCTCTATTAGCTGCAAATAATTTTTTATCTAATCTGTGCCTTTAATGCTCTTGTGTTACATTTTCACAGCATTGCTTTGGCTTAGAGCATGACTGGGTATAAAATAATGTGACACATAATAATTCATTTTAAATGGCTCTGGGAGGAAAATTACAATTCTTATTTGGTTTGTCAATGCTTTGCCAACACCTCAAATGAAAAACTAAGCTTTATTTTGCAGAGAATTTAAATGTCTAGAAGCTGCTGAAATGTAAAGTTGTATTTAACTATAGGAAGAATATTGCCATGTTAAATTCTAGAGAAAGATTTATCTGCTAAGGATTTGGAATTCTGAATTGCAGTTTCTTTCACACCTTTGACAATAGTTTCTGGTTGAAAAAAACACAAAACTTAGAATTGATATAGCAATATATTCTAACTAAATAGTCCTTGGTTTTCAATTGTCAAGGGCAAATCTGAATCCAGATATCAAACAGAGAATTCCTTTGAGTTATTTTTGCCTCCTGAAGAATTTATGAATGAGATGTAATTAGCTTTCCCACCAATTTCAGATAAGATGTCACAAGCAATCACTGAAGGAAACTAAAATGTGATAATGCAGCAGAGTATTAAGTGTTCTCTCTCTTCCTCCTATTCTCTTCCTCCATCTGGAATGTAAGAATTCACTCATTTTAATGGATCTTCTCAGGAAGAAAATCAAATCAGTCCTGTGATTTGTCACATATATTATCATAACAGCATTAGGTGTTTGCTACCCCACATATGTGTGGCCAATTCTCACTTAGAAATATAATAAACCCAGGCAAGGCTAAACCTTCCTGGAAAAGATAGCAACGAGTTAATTTTTTCTCTCTTTCTCTCTCTCTTTTTTTCCTCAGAGGGAAATGTTCTGTCATGATGTGGTTTGTGTGACAGCCCAAAGTGCACATAAGTACTTCCTTTTGTGTTAGCTATGTGAGGTCATTGCTGTGATTGCTTTGAACCTTTGGATACAAATAAAACCATTTCTGATGAAATCATAAATTGCCTCCATTAAGGAACCTAAAACAGTTCAAACTGTCACCACTGGTATTCTTATCGCTCTTGGATAAGTCACTTGAGGCTACTGAAATTTTATTTTTAATAACAGCAAATGTGGTATGCCAGCCATAACACTACTTAAAGTCACTGTCACGTACATGACTTTTATAGTGGCAGTTTGATTTGCAGAGGCAATGGGAATGTCTGCTGCCAGCTTCAGAATGGATGAGGAACCAAATCTGTCATGAACCTTGAAAACTTAATATATCACTAACGACAGTTAATTTAGAGGCTGGGTCCCATGTAGGCAAGAGAATTAATAGCAAATCTCCTGGCAATGAAGATCTCCAACTTTGCTGCTGGAACCAAATCCAAACTACTTCGTTCTTGAACTTCGCAGAAGCCTAAAGAGAAAGAGATCTTCTCAAATGACACCAACAATATAACGGAAGGGATCCCAAAGCATAAAAGAAATAGACCTTCTTCCAAAGAATGGAGGCAATTTTCAGCAGGATATCAGGTGGGCTATTTCAAACAATCAGTAGCAGAGACAGGCGGTGGGGGAAGAAGAAATGGCAAATGACCAAACTCTGTACAAGGTCTGTCTTTTTTATTACCTGTATTGTGATGTCACTCGCTGATATGAAAAGGGAAAAACTTGTGTTGTGATGGTGTGATGCTGCTTTTGCCATTTTGACATTAGGAGTGGATCTTGAAGGTGCCTGTTTATGTAACAATGAAGGAAAAAAATAGGTCTTTGATCCATTTAATTTCATTGAATCCAGGACGGTAAGGATGTTTTAAAAATTGTATAATCAAAACAGATTGGTCCTTAAGGTGATTTTTAAGTTGCCACTTTCACATTTAAATTTCTCAGTACATCAACATTCAACATCCTGAGAAGGACATATAAGGGTTTTTATTTAAAATTCCTCTCAAGAAGCCACAATAAATCACAATAAGCAGCTGGCTTGGATGGAGTTCCTTTATAATTATAATTTGTAAGCTGACCAGAGTCATCTTGTAGGGGAGATGGGCAAAATCAATCAGTCAATCTCAGGAGCTGCCACAAACAAGAGGGAGGAAGCTATTCTGCAAAGCACCTGAGGGTAGGACAAGAAACAATGGGTGGAAACTAATCAAGGAGAGAAGCAACTTAGGACTGAGGAGAAATTTCCTGACAGTTAGAACAATTAATCAGTGGAACAGCTTGCCTCCAGAAGTTGTGAATACCCCAACACTGGAAATCTTTAAGAAGATGTTGGGTATCCATTTGTCTGAAGTGATGTAGGCTTTCCTGCCTAAGCAGAGGGTTGGACTAGAAGACCTCCAAGGTCCCTTCCAACTCTGCTATTATAATCAATCAATTTCTATAGTACTTCTGGCATTCCATTAGGTTTGAAATAATTTATTATAGATCTGTTGCCTATATCACGTCATACCCAAATATAGGGACATAAAAGCCGTAACAAGATTATTATTTAATACACCTATTCTTTCTTTCTTTTAATTCTGATGGGTCTTAACATACCCTTTTTTGCACAGTTTGATTAGGTGCTATTCAAGGTCCATTTTCTGTACTGAGCAGTGTAAATTCTCTATCCATCCAGTCAAGAGAGTTTGGTTGGAGAAACATTCTGAAAAGAGTTCTTTCCTACTCATGTTATGACATTATTTCTAAAGATTAGACTTTATTTCTCCTCATTATTATTATTTTTTTGCCCTTTGGATTTTCCACTTGAATTCATTTTCCTTTTGCATGGTGGTCTTACTTTCTTCTTATATCCTGCTGTTGCAAACTTCCTTTATTTCTCTGCAGCTACTTGAAAAAAAAACACTGGTAGCATCTTGTCACTGGATGTGATCAGCAATAAAGTGAAAGGAGATGCTGCCCATCTCTGACATGTCAGTTCAGTGAAGAAGGTATGAAAAACCCAAAGAGGGAGTTAAAAGTACAGGGGGCAGAGAGTGGATGTAAAAAGAAGGCACTTTGCAAAAAGTGAAAAAGGAGCAAAGGAAATGTTACTAGAATAAAGGAAAAAAGTATACCATATGGATCTACTTCAATGCATTATAAAATAATGCACCTTTCAGTTTTCCTTTCAGATTTTAAGCTATTTTTAAAGTTCCCTGACATTTTGTTTGGCTTTTTTTCCCTTTTCTTTCTTTCTTTTTTTGTATTTACTATGTTTGTATTATTTGTATTTATTTTATTTTAAAAAAATATTTAAAAAGAAAGAAAGAAAAGAAAATGCCACCAATTTCTTTCTGGGGCTAGAACAAGTCATATTTTTGGTCCCCAATTCAGGTTACTTAAAATGCTTAGAAGCAAACTATTAAGATCTTGCAAAGCAGATCCCAATTCCATTAGAGAAGAATATATGAGCCACGGTGGCACAGTAGCTAGAGTGCGGTACTGCAGGCTACTTCTGCTGCCTGCTGGCTGCCTGTAATTTGGCAATACAAATCTCACCCGGCTCAACCTTCCATCCTTCTGAAGTGGGTAAAACGAGGACCCAAATTGTTGGGGGCAATATGCTGACTCTGTAAACCACTTAGAGAGGGCTGTAAAGCACTGTAAAGCAGTGTTAAGTCTAAATGCTATTGCTATTGCTATCTCATTGTATTTATTTACTACAGAGAATTTTAGATTGCAAAATACACTCCAAAATTGGGTTTGGCTTATTTGTGGATGGGCTTATTTGCGAGTATATGTGGTAATTTTTTAAAGTGCCTGTATGTACTTGCAAATAAGCCCATTCGCAGATAAGACACCCTCTAATTCTTAACCAAAATGTCATGAAGATTATGCTACTCACAGATAATCAAATTATGAAAATTGAAGCAAGTGAAAATTTCAAAGATCAGCTTATCCATGAGTATATATGGTATATACTGGTAATCCTTGACTTACGACCACAATTAAGCCCAATATTTCTATTGCTAAGTGAGATAGTTGTTAAGTCAAATTTTCCCTGTTTTATGACCTTTTTGCCACCATTGCTAAGTGAATCACTGCAGTTGTTAAGTTAGTAATATGGCTGCTGAGTCTGGCTTCCTTATTGACTTTGCTTATTAGAAAGTCTCACAAAGTGATCACATGACTCTGGGACACTGTAACCCTTATAAATATGAGTCAGTTGCCAAGCTTCCAAATTTTGATCATGTGACTATGGGGATGCTGCAATAGTTATAAATGTCAAAAACAACTCCATGTCATTTTCTTGGGGCCATTGTGCCTCCCAATGATTATTAAATGAACTGTTGTAAGTTGAGTACTACCTGTATATTATTACACCTGCCTTCAACCCAAGTTTCCAGAGAGGTTTACGTCCAAGCACATACGGGAGGTCCTTGCTTATCCCCTGTTTCATTCAATACCATGATGGCCTGGTATGATCTCTGCAGTGAATGAAAACCTAAACAACTATCACACACAATCATAATAAAATGAAAAGCCAAAAGACTGAACAAGGAACGCTATTTTCATGGTTTGTACTGGTGACACAACTGGGGGGAAATGCCTGCCATTTCCAGAAAAAGGGATGACATTGATCCCTTCTCCTTTTCAAGGATCTTTTGATGCCCTAGAGCTGAATTGGAACTCATGTTGAAAATCAACTTCATGTGCATCAGCATTCTACACTTACAAGCATATCAACTTGTTTTACTACTGGTTCTGTGGGCATGGCTTTGTGGGCATGGCATGGTTTTGTGCGCATGGTAGGGGAAGGATATTATAAAATCTCCATCCCATCCCCACTCCAGGGGAAGGTTACTGCAAAATCCCCATTTCCTCCCGATCAGTTGGGACTCGGGTGGAAGAGGATAGATGTGGATGGGGCCAGTCAGAGGTGGTATTTACTGGTTCTGCAAACATCTCAAAATTTCCATTACCGGTTCTCCAGAACTGGTCAGAACCGGTTGAATACCACCTCTGAAGCATATTGATCACTAGAGAGGACCTGAAGGACTCCACACTTTTCTTCCCTTGTCTTCATATCTTCATTTGCATGTCTGTACATAACATGCCTCTTTGTTGATAATGATTTATTTTAGGATTTTACCACTTTCTTCTTCTCTAAATTCATTTTTCTGGTGAGACCGGTCTATCAGGACAGCCTGGTCTATCCAAATATGGGACAGAGCATCCTGCTTCCACTTTCACCTTTCAGCCCCAATTCAGGAGCCTTCACAGGCAGTCGCTTCTGCAACAAACTATTTTTGTGTTAAATATGTCAGCAAATTTAAATTTAACACTACACTCTGACTCTTCCTCTTCCAATTCTAGCCTACATTGCTCAGGTACGCTTGGCTCATTCTCTCTCTGTGGTGAAAAAAAAATGCTACAGATACCAGCTATTACCTGTGGAGAGACTTAATTAACTTAGGCATTCATATCATTATGCTAATTCCTACAAAAAGCTTATGTTTATTCACTTTCATGCAAACACCTGCCCCAATAATGCTTTTTCACAATAATTAAACTCCTCACTTTAATGTTTCTCTTGTCAGCCATTCTTTCTGCTGGGTAGAACTAAATGCTATCTGAAATTCCAACTCCTTGAATTCCGTGACAAAGAAGAGTTGACGGAGAGATGACAGTGCTATCTTAGTACGTATGTGAGAGTAGTCCTCTGTTGATCACCTGTCAGGAGGCCTGCAACTACGAGCAATTTTGATACATCACTGTACCCATGGCATTGCATCTGAGGACAGGGAAAAGCTGTTTCAAGGCAGAAAAATGCCACTTGAAAAAGCGACAACTTATGTGCTTCAAGTCACAGATGGTGTTCTCATTGGAGGTCATTCTACTGTTGCACTGCTTTGGGATAATATTGTAGCAGCATGCTGGCCTGATTAGATAAAATCTTCTGAATGCAGAACCACCAACCTGTCACTCACAGAAATGGTAATAGAACAGTTGTAAGTATAATGACCAAAGAAAACATGAGTAAAATATTTTATTTTTTTGATGTGGGGGCAAAAAGATGTGTGATGAGATATGTGGGTCAAGATGCACTTAGTTACTGGCTGGAATCCGAACCGTTCTTGTCTGACCTATATATGTGCACAACTATTGGCTGTAAAGACTTATAGTGTTGTTATATAATCTTGACATTATAAGTAACCAAAAAACCCTCTCTCACTTTGTGTGTGAATATATTAAACACAAACACCCATATAGCAAACCTTTTCAGTAAATTGATCCTTTTTTTTCAGAGTTGTTACATTTTGTGCAGAAAAAAGCACAAAACCAAAAAAATATTTCTAATTAAAATATTGGATTTTTCAGAGTATGACGCACTCCCCCCAAAAAGAGACTGAAAATTTGGGTGCATCTTGTACATTGAATGCAGCCCCATCCACCCGCCGGCCCCCATCCTTTGGCCTCTGCCTCCCAGCAATTTGCCTCCTTGCAACAAACAGCAAACAGCCTGTTTCAGTTTCAGCTTCAGCACATCCTTATTAGCACAAGCAGCTGATTGTCAGTTGGATCAGCCTCCTGACAATCAGCTGTTTTAGGCTGCAGAGATTGCTATTGCCTATTACTGCCTCCGTGTGCCCCATTTTCGGTATCTGCATCCCATTTTGGCCTCTTTGTGCCCCATTTTTTGCCTCTGTGCACCCCAGTTTTGCTTATTCTGGTTGCTCCCGCCAAGAATGGGCAGAAAATGGGGCACACAGAGGCCAAAAATAGGACATGCGGAGGCGCCAATAGGTTATGGCAATCTCTGAAGCATGAGACAGCTGATCGTTGGGAGGCCGATCCAACTGACAATCACCTTTTGTTAATCAGGCTGTGCTGAAACTGAAATGGAATGTTTCTTGCAGCTGTTTGCTGCAAGGAAGCAAATTGTTGGGAGGCAGAGGCAGATTTTTTTTTCTTGTGCTAATCAGGCTGTGCTGAAACTGAAACAGGCTGTTTGCTGTTTGCTGCAAGTAGGCAAATTGCTGGGAGGCAGAGGCAGACTTTTCCCCCTTTGCTTTCCTTCCCAAAAGCTAGGTTTGTCTTATACTTCAGAGCGTCTTATACTCTAAAAAATACAGTATGTGGAGAATTCTGGCTCATAACAGGTCTGAGTGTGCAACAAATGTGGGATTACCACATTCCAACAGTCTGTTCTCATCCCATCAGTTGAGGCAAAGTGGAGATGTTACAGGTCCTATCAGTAAAGCAATGGTGCCAGGTAGGTCTTCAAAAATTTGCCTTCTCCAGTTGAGTGCCCGTTCTTGTGGAACAGCAACTCCTTGAGATATGGACAGCAGTGACCCTGTTGGTTTTCCACAAAGCCCTAAAAACTGGCTTTCCCCCCATGTACTGGCACCGAAGTTAACACGTTGGAACTGTCATGTGAGTGCAAATTCATGGTTTGTGAAATTTGTTTCAGGGGCCCTGACAGCTATGTCTGTTATGATATTTTTTTAATGTTATGGATTGCAATTCTTGCATTCACCTGTTTGCTGTCCAGATTGCCTTTGTAGCTGGGCAGCCATAAAAATATGTTAAATAAGTAAATCATATTTAAAGTAAGTGTGCCAGGAAAACAAGAAGGTGAGAAAGAATACTTTTATTCTGGAAAAAAAGTTGATTGATATTTGGATCATGTAGGGAGAAAAGGATTAATTTTCCCTTTCCTACTTAATTGCAGATTTAAACATTTGTATGCCTTTGAAAACCAACTAAAATGCTTTTTTTTTTTGTGGCTTAAATTCTATTTTTTGTTTCATTTGAAATAAAACCAAGCCAGAATTATTGACTTGTAGGTTAATCCTTGTTTTGATATTTCGTCTTAGGGTTTTTCTGTATTCCAGTCATCTTGGAATGTATTAACTTGTAGCTGCTGCACAAACTCTTTTTATGAAGAATGAAAGCAAGCACATCTTAAACCCCAGAAATAAATAGTGCCATATGTTAGTGTTTGATCGGCGCAAAAGCAGTAGGCAAGGCACGAGTGATTTTCAGCACTTTTTATTCTCAAGTCTAAGCAATATGCTCTGCCAACTGAGCTGCCGGAGCTTGCCCTTTCAGGAGCTCTAGCAGACCAGGCAGCCAATGACAGCAGTTTAAACTTCCTGTGGTTTGGCAAACCAATCCATGGGGACATGCAAATTTGAGCTATGTACATCCTTACACAACACCCTTTCCCTCCTAGAATGAACAGTGTCAATCCCCTGCCTATGTATGTGACATAGTCCTTCAGGAAGGCAGGGTGCGTTGGATTTCTACTAGACCTGCACAGCTTACTTGTTCCTGGGATCTTGGCTGATGCGGTCGAGCCTGCTGTCTCTCCAGCTTCCTGGGATGGAACCTCCTGGGATGGAACTTCTCGGCCCGTGAGTTGAGTTCTGGCCTGGTTCCCTGGTCCCCATGGACTTGTTTCTCCGCTGGATGGCTTTGACGTCAGATAAATGACCGTGCACTATTCTCGGGTTGGAACACAGTTCACTTTGGTGTCCATTTGGTCAGGCTGACTGCTGCTCATCTGCTTCTTGGCTGGTGGTTTGTATGCTCTTGGGTTGGATACCCCAGGTGCTCAAGGTTTTGCCCCAAGTCTGCGTGTGCAGCCCAGTCACCTTGGTTCCTTAACTCGGAGTTAAGGTCGGGTACCCAGCATAATTGTGTGCGAAGACCTGGTTGTTGATGTTAAAGGCTCTAGTCGGCCAGGCTGAATCTAGGGGGGGGGGTGTCTCTGGGAGGTGATCTGGCTGGTACCTGTCAAGCCGGAACCTCAGCCTCCTTCCCATTAACAGCTCGGCAGGACTTTTGTTGAGTGATGTGCTGGGCATAATCTGTTGGGTGAGGATAAACTGGTCTACCTTCTACTACCAATTGCTGGGCCCTCTCTGGGTGAGGGTCTCCTTGGTCAATCTCACCATCCGCTCGGACTGTCTGTTGTTCACCGGGTTGAATGGCGCAATGAGTACATACCTGATTCCCTGTTCTGCGAGGAATGCCTCAATGGTTTCGGTGGTCAGCTGGGGCCCATTATCAGAGACCAGGACGTCTGGCAGGACATGGGTGGTGAAGAGTCACCAGAAGGCTCGGATGGTGGCCTCTGTAGTGGTGGTAAGCATGATGATGACTTCTAGCAACTTGGAATAGGCATCCATGACTATTAGGAACATCTGCCCCTCCACTGGTCCCGCAAAGTCGATGTGTATCCATGACCATGGGCCCTTGGCTGATTTCCACTCCTGGGTTGGTGCCTGTGACAGGGCTGGTCATGTTTCCTGGCAGGGTATGCAGGTGGCCACCCATTTGGTAATGTCCTGGTCCATATTGGGCCACCAGATGTAGCTCCAGGATAGTGCCTTCATGTGCCCTATTCCCAGATGCCCCACATGTAGGCTCACCTCCTTAGACTTTGATGACCCTTTCCCCCCCATAGCAAGCAGCCCTTAATGGTTAACAGCTCAGATTGCTTACTCTGGTAGTTCTGGAACTCTTCCCCCAGCTTCTTCTGTGGCCACCCCTTCAACAGCCAGTTCAAAATTTTGTGTAGTGTTTTGTCCTTTTGGGTATGTCTGGCAATGTTTCTGGCTGTGACTAGGCTGGCTGGGTCGATGTCAATCAGCAGCACTCAGGTGGGGTAGCAGGTTCTTCCACCAACTCTGGCAGCGGGCAGTGGCTAAGACATTGGCATGGGTGATGTCTTTCCCTAGTCGGTGGACCAGCTTGTAATAATAGGCCATTAGGAAGATGGCCCATCTGGTCATTCTAGGGGACATATATGGAGGTGTTTGTTGGTCACTGGCAAGGAATCCCAGCAGGGGCTTATGGTCAGTGACAAGCTCAAACTTTCTTCCATATACGTACTCATGGGAACACTTTATTCCTGCCACCGCGGCCAAGGCTTCCTTGTCAATCTGGCTGTAATTCTGCTTGGCTGATGACAAGGTTTGGAGTAGTAGGCTATCAGGGCTTCTGATCCATCCAGCAGAAATTGGCTGAGGATGGCTCTGACACCAAAGGGAATGGCGTCACAGGTGATCAGGACCAGCAAGGTGTGGGTGAACTGTATGAAGACGCTGTCGGAGGAAAGGAGGTCTTTTACTGCTGCAAAGGCTTGATCTTCCTTCTGCCCTTAGGTCCACAGCACTGTCTTCCCTAGGAGCTTGTGGAGTGGTTCAGCAATGGTTGCCTTCTGATGTAAAAAAAATACTGTAAAAGTTCAGCAGTCCTAGGAAGGCTTGTAACTCTGTCTTATTATTTGGGGTGGGAGCGTTCTTTATTGCTTTAACCTTGCTGTCAGTTTGGTGGATGCCCGACCCATCTATGAGGTAGCCCAGAAATTCTACCTTCCTCACACTGATCTTGCATTTGTCTCGGTTCATTTTGAGTCCCCTTTCCTGGAATCTCCGCAATGTCTTGCACACGCATCCCATCAATTGCTCTATTGAGTCCTCTGAGATGAATACATCATTGAAGTATGGCACCACCCTCAGAATCCCTTGCAATAGCCACTCCATCAGGCATTGGAAAAGTACTGACACCAAACTGCAGCCTGGTACGTTTGAATGCTCACCTATGGCTCACTATTGTCAGTGCTTCTGTGGTGGCTTCATCCACTGGAAACTGTTGGTATGCTTGGGTAAGGTCCAGCTTCCCGCTCCTTAGGGAATGCAACAGATGTTGCACCACTGACACTGGGTATGCACTCTGTTGGAGGGCTTTATTCAGCGTGCACTTGTAATATGCGCAGAGGCGGATGGAACCATCTGGCTTGATGGGGATGACTATGGGAGTCTTCCATGTGGTGTGGTGGATCAGCACTAGGATTCCTTGGGCAATTAGCATGTCTAGTTGCTCCTCCAACTTGGGCCATAGAGCAAAGGAGACCCTTCAGGATTTTAGCCTGATGGGGGTTACATGGGGATCTAGGTTAAATGAGATGGGTTTCCCTGTATATTTACCTAGGACCCCATTGAAGATATCTGAGAATTCCACTAGCAGCCAGTCCAGGTTGTTGTTGGTGATCCTGTGCAGTCCAGTCCTAGCGGCTTGAACCATTCTATCCCCAGCAGGAATGGCCAGTTGCTTGTGATGACCCTGAGGGGTAGGTGGCCCTTGAACTTGGGGAACATGACCTCAACTTCCATTCTGCCCAGTACTTGTATCCAGTTTCCTTGGTAGTCATTTAAATGGATGTTTGGCGGTTTGAGGTGCTTCCTGCTGGTGGTGGGGTTCAATTCTTTCATTGTTTGCCAGGACACAATGGTGAGGTATGATCCTGTGTCTAGATTCATTTTGCATGGCCCCCCTTCAATGGCCACAGTGGTGTGGTATTTCTCTCCCTCATAGGCGTCTGAGTGTCCTACAGTGGTGTGGTTAATTTCCTTGGAGACTTGGCATTGGTCCTCCTGATGCCTGTTCTGCTGTTGGCCAGATCTTTTTTGTTGGGTCTTCCCAGTGGTGCCATGGGCTTGGGCTAGAATGGGGTGGGGTGGGTCACTCTGCAGGCCTCGGCTATGTGAACCTTTCTCTGGCACTGGTGGCAGATTGCCTCTTGGAAATGGCAAGCTGCTCTTGTGTGAAACCCCATGCAGCCATGACAACAGGGCTGCCTACCTTCCACATCTCTGGGGTCCGGGTGCTGGTCCAGGTAAATGCGGTAGATGGCATCAGTGTCGTCCCAGTCCTCATCGTATTCTGGGACTTCCATTGACCAGTCAAGCTCTCCTTATGTGTGGTGCACTCAGCTGGTCTTCCTGATGTCCACCACCGAGTTGTCTGATGATTCCACAGCCCTTGCTTCTTCAACCACGTTCTTAAACAAGACCCCTCTCCTGATCAATAGTTTCTTCTGCAGGGAGAGGTCTCTCATTCCCAGGATGATTCAGTCTTTCATCATCTCTTCTGGGTTTATGAATTTGCACTTGGTGGTGATTTCCTTGAGGCTGGCAACAAACTCATTCACTGTCTCCCCCTTCCGCTGGTGCAGGTGGTAGAATTCATTCCAGCTTCCATAGGAGTGGTGGATGGGGCATAGTGGTCTCCTAAGGCACGTTGCAGGGCTGTCGATAAAACAGATTCCACATTGGCTGGGACGATCAGCATCTGTGCCATCTTGTATGTCTTGGTGCCGTAGTACATGACGAACAACGCTCACTTCCTGTTGTCCAGCAGGTCTTGGTAACATCCTGAATCGCCCCATGTATGTGTGCCAGTCCTCAGTGTGTGGGTCGAAGATCACTGGTGCTGGGGATGTCTGTGATGCCATCTTGTAGCTGGTCATCTCAGGATTCTCTTGCTGTAAGATGGCCTTGGGTGCCATGAGGTGGGTTCTCAGGTCCCTTTGTCCTTTGTTGCCAGTGTTTGATTGGTGCAAAAATAGCAGGCAAGAGGCGCAAGTGATTTTCAGCACTTTTTATTCTCAAGTCTAAGTAATACACTCTGCCGGCTGGGCTGCCAGAGCTCGCCCTTTAAGGAGCTCCAGAAGACCAGCCGGGCAATGAGAGCAGTTTAAACTTCCCATGGTTTGTTGAACCAATCCACGGGGACATGAAATTCGAGCTACGTCCATCTGTATGCAATAGTTAGGAACCATTATTTTCATAAATAAAGGAATGGCTTTTTTTAAAATGCAACAAAATCTTATTTCTGATAAGTCACATTTATAGATGCCATGCAGAAGAATGTATTGCTGCCTTTTTTATTTTGAAATCTTTTTCAGATGGATGATATTCCATCACCAAAAGAGCTAAGTATGTAATGCCATCATGGAGACTCAAATATTACCACTATTTTTCTTCTTGCAGATAATCTTTTTAGAGCAAAATTTAGATTAGACTAGATTAGGTCTGTCTTCCTATCTGTCTACCCACCCACCCACCCATCCAACCAACCACCCACCCAACCGCCCGCCCACCCACCCACCCACCCACCCACACACCCACACACACACACACACCAATCTCTCTATCTATCTCTCTGTATCTCTATCTCTCTGTCTATCTATCTATCTATCTATCTATCTATCTATCTATCTATCTATCTATCTATCTATCTATCATCTATCTATCTATCTATCTATCTATCTATCTATCTATCTATCTATCTATCTATCTATCTATTGTCATGCCACCTTTAATTTGCACATTGCACCATCCATTACTTGTAACTAATTTTAATTTATTGGATTTATCAAATAAATAAGTCATAAAAGCAGATCTTTGATTTGCTTCAAAGTGACTGACATATCTAGTCTAGATTCATTATTTATTAAACCTTTTTCCCCTTTGTCTGCATTTCTGTCTTAATGGAGATGGCTGCATTAATTCCATTCCAATACTTATTTCAGTATTTTCCAATTTCCATTTGCATTCATGCTTTCTACTGATGGACAGCAGGCAAAAATAATATAAGCTTTTCTCAAAAGAAAATCTAAATGTCAATCTTTTCAAAGTTTTCTGAAAATTTAAATGCCACAATACCACATGCCATGTCACCCTGCTAGATTATTATGCATTTTTAGCTTTCATGTTCTTCTATGCTGAGAATGGTTTAATTTTAAAACTAAAAAAAGAAAAAAAATACCAATTGGAAAAGGGGAAATCAGTGTTAAGATATGTTTGTCTACACATTTACAAGTTTCAGAATTACATTAGTGGAATGCTGCAACAGTAGCAAGGAATCTTGGACTGCATTAAAGAAGAACAGATTTATAATGATGTGTATGAATAGTCAAAAGATATTGTCACACCATTAGCTACTCCATTTGCCAATGCTTTGCAATGTATTATTATTATTACATTTGTAAATATGAAGATCTCGGATAACACTCATCACTCATTTTGCATTTGGAGCAGGATCTTTGATAGTCCGAAAAGTCAAGATGACGGGTACAAAAACACAAATCACTGCCCCTATTCATATGAGTTATAATGTAATATAATAAAACGGGTGGGGCTCCAGGTTTGTGGTGAGAGCAAAATTTTCCTCCTAATTGATTAGCATTGAAATATGACTCTCATGAAAACAAGGCACACTCAAACATGTGTACAAAGGCTTTCCTCCTGTAGAAGCTTAGATACACACAATGTTTGATGTTATTTAAATGATGCTGGTAGAAAGATGAGCTTAGACCATTTGTGGCAATTATTGATAGTTGCTCCAAGATTTGAATAGGGCTTAGCTGTAGCTCTCTTCTATTGCTGAACTGGAATGAACTGTTCAAAGTAGGTAGAGAATTAGGTCATGCATACAAGTTTCTGCCTTCTTCAAAAATTGCTGCTTTTTCATTCTTTCCAACATCACTTGCAGCTTCCATCATGAGACTTAATGGAAGAAGAAAAAATGGAACAAAGAAAATGAAATCTCAGCTTTATTTTTAGTGTCGCTGTCTGATTGTTCAGAAGGAGTGTTACTGTCAGGCCTGTAGTCGTTTCCTTTTAGGATCTTTGGCCTGCCACACTCTATCTTATTTTACTATGCTGTTTCATTAGTGGGGAATTGGGAGGGGGAATAGTAAGGAGTATAATGTGTTGTTGTCCAAAAAAAAAAAAACCTTTCTAGAAAGCCAAGGTCATTTTTTGTCTCTGCACCTCTGAGCTTGACTGGATGGGTGGAACTGCCAGTGTGGCAGTGGAAGATTGGACCATGTGATGGACTTGTGGGTGTGGGGGCACGATCATGAACTTTCAACTGGGTGGGAACCCCGGGAAACTTTCAGATTCGGGTTTCCATAGATGTGCCAACATGTCTCTCTTAATAAATTGGAACTTTGAGGATTACTTTGCCTTGAACTCTGATTTAATTTTGGATGATATTTGGAACGCTGACAGTTACTTTGTTCCCTATTATTCACAAGCTTCTTGGCCTACAGATGAGAAACTTACACACATACACACACACACACACACACACACACACACAGAACATAGAGTAAATTTTAAAAAGGAAGCCACTCTGAAATAAACAAGAAACAAAACTGTATAACTTGTTTCTCAAGAAAACAACAACAACAATGAACATCATTGATCTTAATTGGGAACTGGTCAGAGTTTGTTATAAGATGGGTGGCTATATGTTGTTGTTTTAACCATTGGTGACTTTGTAGCAAGTAGTCTCCATATTCTAAATAATAAATAATAAGAAAAGTTTATTTTCTGAAGTAATGGAAGAATTAAAAAGGCTAATTCCAAGCCAATAGCTAGTTAGCTAGACAGACAGACATGGATATGGATGGATGGATGGATGGATGGATGGATGGATGGATGGATGGATAGATAGATAGATAGATAGATAGATAGATGTATGATAGATAGATAGATAGAGATAGAGATGAGATACAGATTAGATATCCCTATTTTTTTCCATTCATCTTCTGACCTAGAATAAGAATAAGAATAGTGGGAATGAGGAAGTAACATAAGTTATTTTATTTTAAAATTCTATGTAGACAACAGATATTCAACATACTGTATCTCTATGAACAAGCATTTGGATCATTGGGATAAATGAACTCTGCTGTTGATGTGTGCGTTCTCTCTTTGTGTGTGTGAGAGAGAGCGGGAGCAGGCAATTGGATTTATATATTGCATGTATATATGTGTATATTTAATCATTATGTGTCATCCAGAGTCACTAGATGGATGGTTTAAATCAAGTAAAGAAATAAATAACTAAGAAAGAACAAAATAGATGAGATTTTTCATTCTGTATGAGCAGGATAATGCCTAGGAAATCTATTGGGCAATATCTGTGCACTTGCTGTTGATCTCCATCTTAAAAGACAAGGGGCACACCCACTTTCTAATATCTTTTCCAACTATTGTGATACTATTCCTCTCATCCTTTCCATCTATAAAGTCTAATACAGGCAGAGTGTGAATATTTTGCTGGACTCTGGCTCAGTTTATTTTTTATATAAATCACCCTCAGATTTCTAAAGTGATTGGTATATTGGGTCAGTAAATTTGTAGGAGGAGAGTTGTGTTAATCTATGTTGGTAAACAAAAAAATTAGGAGGAATTTGGTAGCAACTCTTTCAATTCATTTTATTAGAGGGATAATAGCAATAGCAATAATGTTTAGACTTATATACTGATCCATAGTGTTTTACAACACACTCTGGTGGTTTACAATGTCAGCATATTGCCCCTACAACAATATGGGTCCTCATTTTACCCACCTTGGAAGGATGGAAGGCTGAGTTAACCTCAAGACCTGTCAGGTTCAAACTCCAGACTGTGAGCAGAATTAGCCTACAATAATCAGACTGTACTGTCATAGAGACTAATCTGATCTTGAACCTAACGACGGCAGCAAGATTGTTGGTGGCACAATACTGGAAGAAGGAAGAGTTGCCTATTATTCAAGAATGGACATTAAAAGTAGTAAACTTAGCAGAGATGGCCAAAATTTCAGCGTATTTGAAGGATCATTCGGATGAGAAGTACAAGCTGGACTGGAGAAGATGGATTGACTATATTCAAAACAAATACCGGACTAAAAAATTTCAGTTAGCTTATGAATGAAGGCATAAAGAATGTTACAATTCATTCAAAGTTAGTTTAATAAAGGGGGAGTTAAAGCACAAGAATAGTAACATGTTAAAATTAGTTAGCTTATGTTAGCGTATGGTTGTTAAATGTTTATACCCTGTATTTTGCTCTGGGAGGTCTGGGGGAGGGAGGGGGGAAGAGGGGAGGGTAAGGGGGGTGATAATTGTAAAATTTATTAAAAATTTTAATAAAAAAATAATTCTGCATTCTAACCATTGCACCAGTAGGACTCAGTATAAGCTTTCATAGCCTTATGATTATGGGAAGCATTATATATGATGTTTATGTTAGCCTGATAAGTAAGATTAGCTATCAGTAGCTGAAATAGTTGGCACCCAATGTTGACACAGTTTATGGCTCAATAAGATATAGGACAAGACAATTTTATGATTTTGTAGGCCAATTGCTCAAATATTTTTGAGGTGGTAGTGATTTCAAGATTTGATAATCTGTATGGACAGAGCAGGCAAAACATAAAATCAGATCACTTAGTTTATGGTTAGGCTACCTATGGCACTTCAGTTCAAGTCAAGTCAACCTTTATTGTCAGTGCACAACATGTGTATAATGAGATTGCTGAGCCTCCCTTTGTGCACTCCCCCACCCCAACATAAATACATATCACAATCAAAGAAAGAAAATTCCTAACCCAATAAATCATACTAACAACACACAATCCTCTATACATATGTGTGTGTGATATTACATTATAATACACTATGTTGCATTAATATAAATATCTTGCACTGGCCCTGCAAGTCTATTGTACTACATATTTATGATGTTATGTTGCATTCAGGAGTCTGACAGCCAACGGAAAAAAGCTGTTCTTCAGCCTGTTCGTACGACTGGCTATGCTTCTATATCTCCTACCTGATTGTAGGAGAATAAAGAAGTGCTGGCCAGGGTGTGAGTCATCCCTGAGGATTTTCCTCACTTTAGATATTGATAAATATAATATGTAGTATCCCTCGCCATTATTCATGTTTCCTCTGAAATTTGACTACATATGAAGAGTCAAAGGTAGATTATTCTTGGCTTGAATGTTGGTTTAACAGCAAGGACAAATGTGCCTAAGGATGAAGAAAACCTATTAGCTGGTAATATAGTGAGTTGCATTTATCCAGTTACTGTTTTGCTGGAGATTCTTATTTGCTGGAGTAATTCTCTGTCTCTCCCTGGGCTTCACACATTGCTTCAGTATGGGGGCAATTAATGGCCGCATTCCAGCAGAGACACAGAGAAAAAAAACACATGTATTCATATGAGATATATTTCTATCTTGTATAAAGAATTGGATTGTTTATTCAATCCATCTGGTATACTTAAGGAGCTAAAATGTTTGAAACAGCTTGAGAGCTTAACAATAAAATTTGTTCTGGCAACAGAAATGCAAAATCACTTCTTTTAAAAAGAAAAACAAAACAAAAATTCCTTTCTATTTCACTCATGATTTATGGCAATTCAGCCCTTTGGATGTATTTTATCTGGAAACTTTAAAAAAATACATCTACAAATATAGAGGCAGGAGGAGGGGTGTCTTTCATTGATTTCAACATATCTTTTAAAGGCTATTTGTTTCTATCCTGATATATATTTGCAATGGAAATATGCTTCTCATATAACAACTATGATTAAGATATAATATATAGAAAATAATCACAAATGTCTGATGATAAAAATCTGAAAGCCAAAAAAACAACAACCCACCTTTCTTTTTCCTGGTAATTTCCTGCCACGTTGATTAAAGTTTTGCTCATTATTAACATAATGCCTGTTAAAAACGTGTTATGTTTTCACACTGTTGTAACTACTTGAGCTTATTATTATGTTATGCCAGTTCTTACTGGGCTTCCAGCATTTGAATAGATTGATGTGAAAGAAATATTATAATAACATCTAACTTTGGGGATGTAGTGGCTCAGTGGCTAAGAAGCTGAACTTGTTCAGAAAGGTTAGCAGTTCAAATCCCTAGTGCCACATAACAGAGTGAGCTCCAGTTACTTTTCCCAGCTTCTGTCAACCTAGCAGTTCGAAAGCGTGTAAAAATGCAAGTAGAAAAATAGGGACCACCTTTGGTGGGAAGGTAACAGCATTCTGTGCACCTTCGGCATTTAGTCATGCCGGTCATATGACCATGAAGACATCTTCGGATACCACTGGCTCTTTGGCTTTGAAACAGAGATGAGCACCACCCCCTAGAGTCGGGAACGACTAGCACATATGTGTGTGAGGAATCCTTAACTTTACCTACTAATTTTAGAGGATGGCTTCTAAATGGATTTGGAACGTTTAAGTATTATGTCAATCAACAGTTGGTAAAGAGTAGAAGTCTACACTGGATAAACTGGCTTAGATTCCATGGTAGAGCATGACATACTGTATTTATGGTCAACGTCCAAATAATGGTTTCCAGATTTTTTCAGGAGCCAACCTTTTTATAATTGTAAAGTCAACTCGTTGGCAGCTTCCAGAAATCAAAAATAGTGCTTTTCTAAGCATGAACATAGATTAATAGAGTTGGAAGGGACTTTGGAAATCAGACAGGAGATCTTATACCATTTCAGACAAATGGCTGTCTAATCTCTTCTTAAATGCTTCCAGTGATGGAGCACCTACAACTTCTGAAGGCAAGCTGTCCCAATGATTAATTGTTCTCACTGTCAGGAAATTTCTCCTTAGTTCTAGATTGGATCTCTCTTTAATGATCTTCCACCCATTATTTCTTGTCCTGCCCATAGATGCTTTGAAGAATAGGTCAACTCCTTCTTTTATGTAAAAGCCCCTATCATGCCCCCACTAGATTTTCTCTTCATTAGACTAAACATCCCTAGGTCCATCAACTTTTTCAAATTTCATAGAATTATCTCTCTCTGTCTCTCTCCCTCCCTCCCTCCCTCCCTCCCTCCCTGTCCCCATCTTTTTTGTGGGAGGAATGAATGGGTTAGACTTGCAAGAATTCCAGTGCTTGAATTACTTGAATTACTATCAGTTAAAAACAAATATATGGCAATCATCTTCACTCTTTTGAGGGTAAAAGGGGATTTGTCTTCTTAATTTCTTTGTTTCCTATTTTCTTCTAGTTGTTTGAATCTTTCATCAAAGTTCTTACCTGATAACAAGCTCTTACTTTTTAATCAGCCTTAAATGAAGATAGGCCCTTTCTCTCAGCATCAGTAATGTATTGCCAGGCAAACACTATCAATCAAATACCCTCCAAAAGTGTCAAGGACCCCATTTCTCATTAAAGTATCTGTCTGTGAAAGTAGCATGACAACATGTCTAGCTTTTTAAGTGAAGTGCAAGAAATCCATTCTGGGGATGAAAGGACTCTACAAGTGAAATATGATACATAATCATTACTGAAGCCTTGATACAAAGTTTAGTTTAAACTTAAGTTACACAATTCAATGATTTAAATAGTAAAATATGTAGTGTAATATATAGTGTAAGTGTAGACTAGGACTGAAGACATCCAACTTCAAGTCCAGTCTTTTTATGAAACTTAACTAGGAAGCTTTGGGCTAGTTATTCTCTCTTAGCTCATCTTTTCTCATCATACCCAGGAAGGGAATGTACACTACAGGTTCTTAGGAAACATGAAAAGTACAAGAATCTATTGTGTTGATTTATTTCTGAGAACTTTTGAGAAATCCAAGGACTTAGATGTAAAAGTATCATCTTGATATAAAAATGAGATGAGTTCTTGTACAAAGCTTGCAGAGAAGCTAATTTGTCTCTCATAATGAATTTTTGTTGTTGAAATATCTTTCTTTTTAATAGGTGTCAGGGTTCCAAGTAACGCCCCCAATGAAAGAAAACTCTGAGGCTTGAAGTTCTTCAAAGTTCTATTTTATTAGAGATGTCATATTGGAACATCTGGGAAAACCCGAATCTGAAAGCTACTAGGTTTTCCCCACCCAAATGAAAGTCCAAGCCCCTGCCCAGCACCCACATGTCCATCACATGGCCCAATAAGGAACTGTCCCAACTGGAGATGCCTCCTAGTCATACCATTCCAGGTACAGGGCACGATGTCCTTGACTCTCTGAAAAAGAAATGTTATGATGACTATATATCTCCCATACTCCATATAATCCCCCCTCCTATTTTCCCACAGCATTGAATGTGGCAGGCCTGAACGCCCCATGCAAAAGATGGCTTCCAGGCCTGACAGTAAGGGTGAATAAATCTGTCAAGTCATCTGTTTAAAGCCTCAGATGAATTTCATATTGTTCATGGAAAAATGCAACATTTGATAAGCTCTTTCTTAAAATTTGAATGGAATAGAATTCTCATTCATCGTTAATATCATTACTGGGACTTAGGAATGGAAGGAAAAGAGTTGGATAAGCAATCTGTCTTTCAACTCCAGTGGAACAACGAGACCCAGACTTTAAGACTGCTATTTAAGGAACCACTCTTCAAGGTGGAGGGGAAATTTGTAGCCCTAGGTGTTTATTAATAATTTGAATTTTCCCAGTTTTCACTATAGACATGGAAGGAAGATATAACAACTTACCCCAACTCTGTTCCCTGCACTTTAAACCTCTCTATAGTGACAAGGAAAGTCTACTTTAAGGCTAATAGTCTTGGCCATTTAGTCCAGACACCCAGTTTTAAAGTGATAATTTATATATTTATTTTAATAAAAAAAATAATTATCATTAACAATTCTTTAGGAAGGAAGAAGAGGATGACCTGCAACAAGGTGGATGGGCTCAGTTGCAGAGGCAATATTTACTATTGAAAGATCTGAAAGTCCAGATTGGTATCAGTCTATATCCTGAAGAAAATCTATTTATGTGTTTGCTAAGGATCAGCACCAACAAGATAGCATATAATCAATCAGTCAGTCAGTCAGTCAATCAATCAATTGATCAATCATTCATCCTTTCATTATCCTTACAGGGCACCACTTCTGATTCACAATTTCTAATTTTTCATATACATTTGAAGAATACTTGAAGACAGTTTGAGTCAAAGGAAGTACCTTACTTCACTGATCTGACCATTATCTTGAAAAATACCTATTTCTGTCTGAGAACAACATAGTGTTCTTTCATTTTTCCATAATTTGGGACTACTCTCCTACTTTTAAGTTTGCTTCATCCACAACTGGACCTTAAAGTTACTATCAAAAGAAATAACAATAGCTTAATACAAACAAGTCTGCACAGTCACAAGAATGCTATATAAATGTCTTCTGTCCTTGCTACTTCTATCCTTAACTTTTCCTCTTCTCTGAAAATGGCAGAAGATTGAGTGTAATACACAATATTGAAGATTTAAAGGCCAGATGATCTGATTTTGATGAAAACAAACTGACAACAATAAAGCAATAGATAATTGTATAACAACAATAACAATAACAACAACAACAACAACAACAACATGAAGCAGTGGTGAAATCTAAATTTGTTTATGTCTGCTTCTGTGGGCATGGCTTGTTGGGCGTGGCTTGTTGGGGTCATGTGACTGAGTGGGCCTGGCTATGTAATCATGTAACTGGGGGATCAAAAGACAGAAACTCACTTTAACAATGTTCTGCTAGAGCAGAGTTGGACTGTGTCTAGTGCCAGGTTTGTAGTCCTTCCTTCCTCTCCTTTTTCCCTCCATCCCTTCATCCCTCCCTCTCATTATTTATTTTTGTTTCTTTCTCTTTCTTTCTCCCTTCTCTCTCTCTCTCTCTCTCTCTCTCTCTCTCTCTCTCTCTCTCTCTCTCTCTCTCTCTCTTTCTTTCTTTCTTTCTTTCTTTCTTTCTTTCTTTCTTTCTTTCTCAGCACCCCCATCCCCCATTTTGGCCTAGCAGACTTCAGGGAAGCCTGCTGGAAGCAAAAATGGACACCCCACTCCTACCTTTCTGCAGAACTTGTAGTAAATGCTTAAAATGCTTAAAAAGTAAAAAAAAAAGTTCCAAAGATCAGCTATGTGACGTGCGATTGTCAGAACATTTTTTTTAAAAAAATAGTATTTTTTACTACTGGTTCTGCAAACCAGTAGCATTTTAAACTACCAGTTCAGGTGAATTGGCCTGAACCAGTAGCATTTCACCCCTGATGTGAAGATACTATGGCAAAAGAAGGCAAAGGTAGTACCAATAGCAATAAGCACCTTGGGTGCAATCACAGAACAACTGAAGCACCACTTGAACACCATTGGCATTGACAAAATCACCAACAGTCAATTGCAAAAGGCAGCTTTACTCAGAACAGCTTGCAACCCTCAATGATACCTTTAACACATCCACATCTGCTTATCCCAGGTCCTTGGGAGAGACCTGAGAGGTGGATACAAAGGTCAAACCCAGCCTAAATATCTGACTGACTTTGTGATAAACCAAAATAATGAATATTGCAGTTCAAATTATAAATGGTAGCTATAAGCATTCCCATCACAAGCACCAGCAGCTTCAATTCATGAACAGATTATTGAACAGATTATTTTCCTCAACGAACAGCGCCTTGTTTTTGTTTTCACCAAAGTCCCTGAGGATGAAGCCTCAGCATCTATTTTTAATGCTGCTGCTCTTTTCTGAAACATAAAAAGCAGTGCCTAGCAGAAAAACCTCTCCTGCTTTGTTTCTACCAGATCCTTCAATCTGATGAAAAAGAGTGTATTTTTCCCTCCATTTTTTCCCCAAGGAATACGGTGTTTCCCTGAAAATAAGACAGGGTCTTATTTTCTTTTGACCCCGGAAATAAGCACTTGGCCTTATTTTTGGGGAGGTCTTATTATTTTTGAGGTGTAGAAGATGACGAGCATGGTCACCTCATGGCTGCTGCTGTTTTGCAATATTTTGGGGGGGGGGGCTTATTTTTGGGGGAGGGCTTATTTTAGCACATGCACTCAAAATCCTGATTGGGCTTATTATCCAGAGAGATCTTATTTTGGGGAAAACAGAGTAGAGAATTTTGATAAAATTCACCTGGTTGGTATGTTTGTGCACATGGATCTATTCCACTTGTATATCATGGGATAAACAAGACATATCCTGACTTTCCTTGTCTCTTAAGTTAGCAGTCCCCAACCTTTCTGGCCTAGTGGCCTGGCAGGGGAGGAGAAGGGATATTTCTGTGTGAGTGGTAGGAGGATGCACGCATGCCCGCTATTCATATAAAGGGAGCTTTCCATGCAAGGGCAAGGTGGCTGCCGCTCATATGAGGGGATCTTCGCATGTGAGGGCAAGATGGCTGCTGCTCAGATGAGGAGATCTTTGCACATAAGGACAAGAGGGCCACCATCTTGAAAGTTCTGCATGCATGCACTCACCTGCTGCCTATGTGACTTGGTTCCCAACAGGCTGCAGCCCGGTACTCTGTCACAGCCTGAGGGTTGGGGATCTCTTGACTTAAGTAGTCTACAGCCTACCTGGCCTTCCATTCTTCAATTAAGCCCAAAGGAAAGTTGGAAAGTGTGGGCAGCCAAGGAGACTTCAGTATAATGGAAAGACATGTAAGAAAAGAAGGGGAGCACCTTTTCCTACATCCAATTCAAAACTATTCCCATTAAGAAACATAAAAACAATCTTCAGAATGAATCTAAAAAACAAAGATTCCTTTAACCTAGAGACTTTAGTATTAGTTACATTACAGATTTTGGCAAAACATTAATAGAAAAGACAAAATTGTACTTGTTCTGTGTTCTTTTGTTTTTGTTTTTTCTTTAAGAACAGAGAGTTTAAAAGAGGGAAGTCCACCCTGAACACTTCATTTCTGCATAGCTTGGTAGCTGGGATCTGGTGTTTTGTGTAGACAATGTTTCCATGTACACTAAACGTGTGTTAAGGGATTATGACCTTGCCACCTGGTTCCATCTGGCATTTTGCACATTTCCCCATTGAGTCTGTGCAGATTTAGCTAAACAGGAAAATGTCAGAAATGAAGCCAATTATGGAAGTCATGCAATTCCCTCTCCAGAGCAGAACATCTGTTTCTAGAAATTAAGCAATAGGCAATTGAAAAGATAGCAGGCTTCTTTCAGAAAAGTGTTCTAAGTCATAGGTGCTTCTATAGAAAACTCCCATTCTAGGAAACAGATAAAGTACTGTAATATCAGGCTAGAGTTTTTGAAATCAGGTGAACCCTCAACTGAATGTTGGAATTGAGAAAAGGAAGATCCATTTCTTCTGAAAGACCATATAACATTGTACCACAAAAGTAATACATGGGCAGTAGTTTCCATAATTTCCATAATGTTATTAGTCAAATGTTGTGAATTACAGCATGTGTCTCAATAATGCATATTATTTGAATAATTTAACATATTTTATACGCCTTGTATGAATGACTGTGTTATTTACTTTGAGTAGGAAGTAGCATCTGGATGTATGTTGACTGTTGCATCTCAAATTAGGTCAAATGGGGAATCCGTTAAATAATGGATAAATAAATTATGCTCCATTAAATTCATTAAATGATAGAATGAATTATTTTAGCATTTGCCTATGAAGTCATGCATAATTTTCCAACTTATCCCTTGCATAGTTTTGTCTTTGAAGCTTTTATTTTTTTATTGTACTAGTATCATAGCAAACAGTAGTAGTAATACTGCTAGTAGTAGTAGTAGAACTAGAGTAATGAGCCTCACATTAGGCATGAAGCCAAGTGGTATATTTAGACAGTCACTTTTCCTCATCCCTATGAAAGAGGCAATAAGGAACTATTTCAGAAAATGTTTCCAAGAAAACTATAGAGAATTGTCCAGATAATCACCAGAAATTAACATGATTTGAAGGCACAATTATCACTATATATAAAAAGAAAGAAAAATAGAATAGTATTAAAAAGGATACAAAAGACAGTCACTGAATACAAGAATTATATCCAAAATGTATATTTCTAGAAGGATTTTTTAATCAAAATTTTGCATTGATATAGATTTTCTAAACTAATCAGTTTTCTAGGTCAAAAAAAAGTCTAAAAGAATTTGGAGCTCAATTGTATGGTTGCTGAAGTTTCATCCTTCCACTACCGGGTCCAAGAAAGAAGTAGTTATCTTGAAACAAAGCCAAAAACGTGTGCATTCCGATTTGTCTCACAATATTTTATATAAAGAAAGAAAAGGGTTTTCATAATTTATAATAAGTATTTGAGATGGGGAAACTGAAGAGCATACTTGTAAGGTCTACATGTGTAAATGTAAGCATTAAGCATTATTCCATTCCAAATTGGCAGGCTCCCTAGCTAGAAAATTTAACATAGGTATTTTTGGAATCTTTTGGAATTAAACTCTAAGCAGCATAATTTGTCAAGGGAAAATTGATCCTCTTATGACTAGACTGGAGGTATTAAAAAAAATGAGAGTAAAGTACTCTCAGTATGCTATCAAGGAGAGAGAGAGGGGGAAAAAAAACTACAGCTGCATTCCATTGAATTCAGCTGTATTTAACTAATCTGTGTGCAAAATTGTAGCCCTTGTTGAACCGAGGAAATGGAAGGAGTGTTGTGGTGTTTCATGCTGCTGAATTATCACGATTTAAAATACTGACCTCATGCCTACATAAGCCACCCAGCAGACCGAATTATTATAAAGAAGTTTTATTAACTCAGTAGAATTAACTCCCCCATGTGTGCTTAGAACTACAGCCTGAATCTGTGGCTCTTTAGAAAGTTATTAATTCAACTTTTTTTTAAAAAAAAAAGTTTTTAAAGTGGAAACAATGATGCAAAATAAACAGAGGGGGGAAATGCAACTGTTTCCAACTAAGGACTCTGTGATGGTTGATCTCTGACCTCACACTGTTGGCTGTTTCTGACTTGAGCCAATTTACTTCTGACTCACTGTGCGTTTGAAACTGCCCCTTCTTTCTCCTCTTCTTTTTCTTCCTTCCCTTTCGGGATTTGTCTGGTGAAGGAATTGTTCCTCCCAGTGCCCGGATAAGATTTAAAGCAGCAAATTGTGTTGTCGTTTTTCTCCTTGTTCACAGCATTCAGAAACCATGAATCATGTACACATTGCTTTGTGTAGTGTCATTAGTGACTGGAAACAATGTCTGTATGAAACTGTTCTCTTAAAGTTGAACAGTTTTCTCTTCTTACAGTTCCTGCAAATCCATAGAGTTCTTTAAAGCCTAACGGGCAAACTGTTTATTCATTTGTTGTAATATTGTATATCTTCTTTTGTAGAAAATCTCCAAGTACTTTACAATAATATTGTAACAGTAACTACTAGGTTAGATTTACTAAACTGAATCAATATGTCTAGATTAGAATCTGCAAGCAGAACTCTCTTCATACAGAAATCTTTTCTGTTCTTTAAATAAACCCTAAGGCAAATAGTCAGCATATAAAAAGGAACCATTATTTTCTAATAATGGCACAAAGAGAAAGAAGAACCTCATCTAATTCCTCAGGGGACGAGCAATAGAAATGATTCAGACAGGTATTAGTAGACAGTGCAGCGAACATATTAGGTACAGCATTGCCCAAAGTGACATCAAACTCAGCATGAATCCAAGTCATTTTATCTCTGAAGAACTGTGCAAACTGCTCATAATGGAACTAAGATAGCTTGAAGCCCTGAAAATCTCTATTTGATGGTTCTCTGTGGATGTAATTATAGAGGAAATCCAATGCCTTTCTCTTCCGTGATTGCCATAGCATAGGCCTTATGACAATGCCTCCAGCCTCAGTCAGAGATGTCGCAGCACTTACCATCATGGCTCATCCCTAGAAACTGTCCTGTGTACCATATGTCCACCAGGTTGCTGATAGCACGATTGTTCAGACTGATTAAAACATCTCTAGAATAGTTTGCCGTGCAACAGATTCTGTCATCTTCCAAGATTGGAGTACCCAGTTTGGTCTTTACAGACCGAAACTTCTGCAGTTTATCACATTTCACAAAGTAGTGGTCATTCAATAGCAATGTTATAATTTCTGGAACAGCTGCTATACATGCAAACCACCCTGGATTAAAACAAAGAGTCTGAGGTATGATTTAACTCACAGGTGTCAAACTCGTTGCATCATGTTGCCATCACGTGACATTTTGTGACATTTTCACCATTCATGGAGCTGGGGTGGGCGTGGCCTGCATGTGACGCATCCGGACTGCGGGCCGCCAGTTTTACACCCCTGTTTTAACTGATGGGTAGATTCCAAAATGATCCTGGAGCAATGAAAATAGGAAATATTCAAGTGCATCTTAATTGTAATTCATCACATCCCATTCCCCTCCCCAAATTATTTAAAATGATTTGCTCAATTATTTAGAAAATATTTTAAATATTTTAAAAAATATTCCTTTGGTCAACTTTTTATAATTACTTTCATCTACCCATTTAGAAAAAAAATTAACATCTCCCATTTTTTTCAGCCTGCCTGTCAGATGCAAATTCATCTAAGCAACTTTATTACTTTCTGCTGACATTTTTTAAACACAAGAATAGGAATTATTACATGCCAACGATAAAACAATTCTTCCTTAAAAAGTGTTGACTAACAGTAAGAATAACATTGATATTGCAACATCAAGATATAAAGGCCTGCACAAGGGCCATATACAACAAAACTCAACAAACTAGTCCAATTTAACATAGCCTTTACATTTGAAAATGTATTACAGGTAGTCCTCACTTAGTGACCACAATTCAGATCAGGAAACTCTATCACTAAACAATGTAGTTGACCACAACCAGCTTATAACATTACATCCCATTCAGCTGTGAAGCAAATCACAGTAGTTCATAAAGCAAGACTTCGTGTAACTGTAACATATAATTTTAGTGCCAGCTTCTCCATTGATTCTGCTTATTGGAAGATGGTTGGGAAGCATACAAATGACAATCACAGGACTCAAGACACTGCAACACTTGGAAATACCTACCAGTTGTGAAGTGCCAGAATATCAAACAGGAACTGTGGGGATGCTGCAATGAGCATAAATGTAAGGATATTACTTTTTGATGCTGTTGTAACTTTGAGCAGTCACTAAACAAGACAGTCATTAATTGAGATCTACCTGTATATAACTTGAAAGCTGATTTTTTCAAAAAGCCAAGTATTCCCATGCAACCAGACCTTGAGTACTAACTCAAGCATAAGAAAATTGCATTAATAGCTTTTGCATTTATAAAATATCAACATTAGCCATAGCTAATATTAGCGTATGCAGAGTATTTTTTAGCACTCAGATCTTTGCATGACCTGACGGTAAAATAAAGCATAGCACAATATGCATGTGGTCAGACATAAATAATGTTCCGGAAAAGATTCTGGAAAAGATAATCAAGCAACAAATTAGCGAACACCTAGAAGTAAACAAAGTAATAGCCAAAAGCCAACATGGGTTTGTCAAAAACAGATCATGCCAGACTAATCTTATTGCATTCTTCGACAAAGTGACAAAATTAGTGGACCAGAGAAATGCCATCAATATAATTTACTAGGACTTCAGCAAGGCATTTGATAAAGTAGACCATAACCTACTACTAGATACAGTAGAAAAATGTGGGTTAGACAGCATCACCACCAGATGGATTCGTAACTGGCTGACCAACCGCACTCAACATGTAGTCCTCACTGGAACTGCATCTACATGGAGGGAGATATGCAGTGGAGTACACCAAGACTCTGTTTTAGGCCCAGTACTCTTTAACATCTTCATCAATGATCTGGATGAGGGGATAAATGGGGAACTCATCAAATTTGCAGATGACACCAAGCTGGCAGGAATAGCCAACACTCCAGAAGATAGGCAAGATACAGAAGGATCTTGACAAACTTGAACATTGGGCACTGTCTAATAAAATGAAATTCAATGGTGAAAAGAATAAGGTTCTACATTTAGGCAAGAAAAACAAAATGCACAGATACAGTATAGGTAGTATCTTGCTCAATAGTAGTAACTGTGAGAGGGATCTTTGAATCCTAGTGGACAATAATTTAAACATGATCCAGCAGTGTGCAGCAGCTGCCAAAAAAGCCAACACAGTTCTAGGCTGCATAAACAGAGGGATAGAATCAAGATCACGTGAAGTGTCAATACCACTTTATAATGCCTTGGTAAGGCCACACTTGGAATACTACATTCAGTTTTGATCGCCACAATGTAAAAAAGATGTGGAGACTCTAGAAAGAGTGCAGAGAAGGGCAACAAAGATGATTAGGGGACTGGAGGCTAAAACATATGAGGAACGGTTGCAGGAACTGGGTATGTCTAATTTAATGAATAGAAGGACTAGGGGAGACATGATAGTAGTGTTCCAATATCTCAGAGGTTGCCACAAAGAAGAGGGAGTCAAACTATTCTCCAAAGCACCTGAGGGCAGAACAAGAAGCAATGGGTGGAAACTTATCAAGGAGAGAAGCAACATAGAACTGAGGAGAAATTTCCTGACAGTTAGAACAATTAATCAGTGGAACAGCTTGCCTCCAGAAGTTGTGATTGCCCTAACACTGGAAGTCTTTAAGAAGATGTTGGATAGCCATTTGTCTGAAATGGTATAGAGTTTTCTCCCTAGGCAGGGGGTTGGACTAGAAGACCTCCAAGGTCCCTTCCAACTCTGCTATTGTATTACTGCATTTTTCAGAGCATAAGACGCACTGGAGTATAAGACGCAACCAGGTTTTGAAGAGGCATCTTTTTAAAAAAAGTAGGTAGGTAGATAGAGAGATAGAGAGGGAGAGAAAGAGAGAGAAATACAGTAGGTAGGTAGGGAGAGAGAGAAAGTATGTTCTATAGGTAGGTAGAGGGATAGAGAGAGAAAAAAAACACAGTAGATAGGTAGGGAGAGAGAGAGTAGGCATGTTGGTAGGTAGGTAGAGGGATAGAGAGAGAAATAGAGAGAGAGAGAGAAATATAGTAGATAGGTAGGGAGGAAGAGAGAGAAAATAGTTTGGTAGGTAGGTAGATGGATAGACAGAGAAATAGAGAGAGAGAAATACAGTAGATAGGTAGGGAGGAAGAGAGAGTAGGTAGGTTGGTAGGTAGAGGGATAGAGAGAGAAATAGATAGAAATACAGTAGATAGGTAGGGGGGAGAGAGTGAGAGAGTAGGTAGATATATAGGTAGATAGAGGGAGGGAGGGAGAGAGGGGAGAGAGAGAGAGAGAGAGAGAGAGAGAGAGAGAGAGAAATACAGTAGGTAGGTAGGTAGGGAGAGAGAGAAAGTAGGTAGGTAGGTAGATGTTTCTAGGTGTATTTATCCATGTGCTGGAGAAGAAAAACACTGACAACCTGTAGCACCTAAAACTTTGTTTCTGCTGGCACAGCATTTGACCACTGTAATTCTCATCAACCACACCAACTAAACAGCTTTCCGAAAGGGGCAAAAAAGTTTTTGCACTCTTCAAACCTCCCCAAAACGGCCGGTTCTTCGTGAAAATGGGCCCGTTTTTTTAAAGAAGGCATGAATAGTCTTGGGGGGGGCTTGCAGAGTACTCCTGGGGGGTGGAGAGTCAAAAACAAGCAAAAAACCGGCCCATTTTTTTGCGAAAACGGGCCATTTTTTTGTCAAAAACATTGCATGCATAACCTTATGGACGCTTATAGTGGGCTGCTGGGGGCTGGGTGGGAACAAAGAATGGGCCATTTGTCACTCATTTCTGCCATCCCCAGCCCCCAGGAGACCTCTGAAAGCCTCCATAAGGCTATGTACGGCCATTTTGATGAAGGGGCGGGGCTTCAGGGGGCAAAAAAATGCTGTATTTGGTGTATAAGATGCACCCCGATTTTCAGCCTCTTTTTAGAGGAAAAAAGATGCATCTTATACTCCAAAAAATGTGGGATGTTAAAAAAGGCCCCTGGTTGTCATTTATTGGGAAGCTTAGCAAGTACCATATGTAGCTTCAAGCAGTCTGATTAACTAGCCACACATGTTGTACTGTTGGTCTCTGCTGCTGTAGGATGGAGGGGGAAAAAATGGAAATATGCCATCTAATCATAAGGCACAAGAATAAATCAGTTTTCAAAAACGTGTTTAAACCCTCCAATCAATCTGCTTGAAATGATGAATTTGGTTGTAACTGCAACCTGAATACACACACACACACACACACACACACATGTAAGGCAAAATGTTGTCAACATGAAGCATTTCTAAGTTTCTGACTCATTATGCACCTTCTGCCCAGACTTGCTCTTTAGAAACAGGCAAAAATTCGATTTCCTTTTTTGTCGGTGTGCAAATTATTTAGACATACATACATAACAAGTTGTAAAAGCCACTCATTTCACAACAGTGACCCTGGGTGGTGCACTGAAAATTAAAAGCAACAAAACATGATATAGAATAAAAAACCTAAATAATAGTAACATCGGCAACATATGCTGAGCCCTAACATATTCAAGATTAATTGTTACTGATTGAACAACAAATCCATTAATAACATTGGCTCAGAGGTGGGATTCACTTACTTTCCCTACCAGGTCACATTTGTGAGTGTGCTTGTGTGCGCGCTTGCATGTGTGCTCACATGTGCGCTTGCTTCACTCATACGTGCCTCATCGGTGCATGCACACTGCCTTCTGCACATGCACAGTGCTCTTGCATTATATCTGGGCAGGTGTTCAGAGCCTTCCACAACTGCCACTATCAGTTCGTCCGAACCGGAGAGAACTGGTGGAAAACCACCTCTGGATTGGCTTAACCCCTAGTCCCAGAGCCTGGAGGAATCATCAGATCTTTAATACCATATAGAAGGTCAAAAGGGTGGATCATTCTGATGTCTGGGGAGGACGCTGCTCATAGCACAGGTGTCAGCCTCTATATCATTATCTTGCTATCGGCTGCCATAGTAACGGGGGGGGGAGGAAGTGGGTCTTTTGGAATTTGGGAGCTGGAGGAAATATCTTGGTGTGAAGAGGACGTTTTGTTCTCACCAACTTCAGCTCATGCTGAATGGATTTGTTTAGGCCTGGTCAAGGTCAGCCGTCTCTGCATATCAGACAGACTAAGCCACCTGAAGATGTACCCCACACGACACCCTAGGGGGCTGGAGGTTGGGCATTCAGCTTGGGGTTGTTGGGGGGAGGGATTTGGGTAAACCTTTGATATGTACAATTTTGTGCCTTTAGCCTCAGATCTTGATTTGCTTTCATTGCTATCACTTCATATCCAGGTAAAAGTACATTTTCTCTAAACAAATGGAGTTGGGGGTTTTCCTTCCTTGGATTTTGAAAGAGGCATGTGTGACAACAGGTGTTACACAGAGAAGATCCAGATATTGCTCTTAACCTACAATGATTAATGTAACAATGATTAGTTAGCAGTTGATCTGGTGGCTTTGACTAATAGTAGTTGTTCTAACATTTAGCATGTAGGAGTTATCTCAGGACTCTGAAAAGCAGGCCATTTCTTCATGAAAGTACAGCATTAATTAATAACAGTTTGTCTATAACCACCAGCATTTAATTTCATTTCATTCAATATTTGAACAAATCAGTTGGGAAGATGAATATTATTAACAAAATGCAAGATTCTAGAGGAAAAAATGCTGTGGATACCATTGGTGGGTCCCAAGAGATATGCTTTCTCTGTGATGGTGCCCACCTCCTGGAACATTCTTTCCCCCCAAAAGTAGATTAGCATCATTCCTTTGAATGTTCTAGAAAACCCTCAAAAGCGGTCAGCCATGGGGCTCTCAAGGAACTGGAGACATGCTTTGATGGCTCTAGTGCTGAACAGGCTATTTCTCTTTCGCTAAGATTTGTAACTCTGTTTTTATACAATTTACTATTAATATGACTTGAACATTTTTCATATCTGTAGTTTTTGTATGTTGTTTTATTCATTTTTTTTCTGTGCTCTGCCCAGGGTCACCTTTGGTGAGATATAAAGCTACATAATTTGATGTATGTATGTATGTATGTATGTATGTATGTATGTATGTATGTATGTATGTATGTATGTATAAATAAACAAACAAACAAACAAACAAACAAAGGGGTAAATTGAAATGTACATTCCTTTAGCCATTTACAACAATTGCAGACTCATACAATTATTTAAATAATGTTAAGTGCAGAGAAATTGGATTTGTTGTATGTATACAGCTCTGCTGTACTGAAGCTTGGTCAACCGAGCCACTCTACTACATTTAGAATTGCAACGTAGTTAATTAAAAAAACTTTGTTTCATTCAGCAAGGATAATATGGATTGATGCTATGAATACATTTCCTGTGGCTAGATGACCTGGAATATGCAAATGCTTGATGAAGAGAAAATGGTTGGAGACAGGTATATGGTGCCAACCATCTGTTCAGGAGATAATATTTATGAGCAGATCCAACCGTCTACCAATTGGTGATTGGCATGCTCAGCATTTTATTCCTCATTTACTGCTGGCATAAAAACTAACTCGGCTGCTCCATTGTTCAAGTCATTTTTTAGCACAGATGACTTGAACACAAAATAATTGACTTCAATTACGAAGCTGCATCCTTCCTCTTCTATCAATCTGCTTCTGCTCTTCTCTGAAGCAGGGAGTGGGAAGACAAATTTTTACAAGAGAAAGATCATAAACATTCAAGAGCTGGATGAGTACAGTGGGGAAAACAACAATGGATAGGATGATTTGCTTATGTTATCAATGATTAATCTCTGCAGCCTGAGAAAGAACCATAAAAGTTTTGCTAGAAATCTCAGCATACATGTATATCTTCTTTCCTGGAAAATTGTGGTAGAAATTACTGACTACACCCATATAATCAAGTAACGTCAAAATGGAGTCATCAATGAATGTCCTAGGAGTTTCCCCATTCAAAATGGATTACCTTATTGAATAGTTTAGTTCCTTCTTTTAAACATTTTTATGATAGACACAAGTTTGCTTGTTCTGCCTACATGATTCCTGTCTGCTTATTTACAGGGGGTAAATGTTTCAGATGGCTTGAAATATTTTGTGTACAAATGGAGACCTGGCTTTGGGAAGGGTGAAGAGTGAACCATTTAGGGAAAGTTTAAGAAGAGATGATTTGGCCCTAATAAAGAGGCAATTGTGAAAAAGAAACTCAAAAGAACCTCTCTTTGTTTTAGTTTAGCATAAGATAGCATACAGAGAAGGCTTTCAGAAGTCTTATTCTTTCCTACAACAGTAAAGAACATTACTGGAATCCCTTTTGTGTCTGTTTCTTAACTTTGCCTGTGTTAAAGAGTGTGGTTGCACAATGGTTAGAATTGCAGATTAGTTCTGCCAACCACAGCGATTCAATTCTCACCAGCTCAAGGTTCACTCAGCCTTCCATCCTTCTGAGGTCGGTAATTGTTGTGGTTAATATGCTGACTTTTTAAACCACTTAGAGGGGGGTGTAAATCACTATGAAGTGGTATATAAGTAAGTACTAGTGCTAAGTGCTAAAGGGCTGTCACATATATTTTTTCCCTATTGTTCAATCCTATCTGATTTTTGGAGACTGCATACAACTCCTGCTGTTTTCTTGTCAAGATTTTTCAGAAGTGCTTTACTATTGCCCACTTCCTAGAGCTGACACAAAGTGGCTGACTAGCAGTCACCCAGCTGGCTTTGTGTCTAAGGCAGGACAAGAACTTACAGATTCCCAGTTTCTAGCCTGATGATTTTAACCACTACACCAAACTGTCTCGTCATGTATGTAAATGTATGTAAATAGAGCAAATGTATCAGTCATAGCAATTTAATTGACATAAAGGTCATAATTCCAATGAGATTAGAAGCAAGGTTGCCATCACTTACACGAAAACCTATTTTTATAGGTGCGTTGAGACTGAATATTTGAACAACCCTAAAAAATACTACCTAAATTTGCCTCCTAATGATATTACAGATACTTTTCCAAAACACTGAATGTGTTCCAGCTCAGCTGCCAGACCAATTTACTTTTACTCCTTAGATCAGGGATGGCAAACTCACATCGTCATGACAGCATCATGTGATATATCTCAACTTTTTCCCTTTCGCCAAACTAGGTGTGGGCATGGCCAATGTGTGATGCATCAAACCCATGGACCAGGATTTTGACACCCCTGCCTTAGATAATCTTACTTTTTTGTTCCTTTAACTCTTACTTCTTGAACTTAAGGAACTTTCTGCAGATGCACATTCTCAAGTTCAGCAGTAATGAATTTTGTTATCTCAAGACATACTGATAGTTGGGATTTAAACTTTGCTGAAAAATTTGGTTGACATCAACAAGATGTCATCTATTTCCTAAGGATTGAACAGGATATGGTAGCAGGAACATGATTTCATCCGAACTGGCATCCAAGCAGTGTGTCTTGGCAGGGAAACACAATGAAGAAGTCTTGGCTTGCTCCAATTAATTCCTTTCTCTGTTTATGTAGCTCTTATTAATTTCTTCTGAACTGATATTTACAGAGTATTTTAAAGACCTTTAATCAGCCATTAGCATACAAATATTTCAATAGACATTGCAAATAGAAGCAAGCTTCCCTTAGGAGGGAGTACATGCCTAATGAAGTCACTCAAGGGCATATTCTTCCCATTTTCACCCTGCTTGATTGCGTTGCTTTGGAAAACCAGCCATTGTTTTCAACTTTGAGGCTCTTCCTACTATGTAAGAGAGAAGTTCCTTTCTAAACACCCTGCGTCCATTTGATTATTTCATGCCTGTTGATTCAATCTTCTCTGTGTGCCACAGAGATATGTGACTGCCACCTGCTGTCTCTTTTGTATTGCATTAATCCACTTCATCTAATTTCAGGCATTGTTATATACCTTTTGCTGAAGGTGACAGTAGGAGGGCTCGCCTCTTGGAAACCAGTTAATTGGCCTTTTCTCCCCTTGCCTTTTGGCTTTTTCATTTTCTTTGAAGACACAGTATAAATCTATGTCACATTTTAAAGCATGTTTAGACACTTTCAGTAATCATCCTTGGTAGCTTACTGCCTTTTTTGCTTTATTGTGTTTGCTCAAATATCAACCTCCCCCCACTCTATACCTAAGTGCTAATAGTGACATACTGTGCAGGTCAAGGTCTTTGTATGGGCTTTTAATTGTTTCAGGATTTAATGGTAATTTTAAACCCAATTCTTTAAGAGAAAAAAAATATAAAACATGATCCTAGGAGTAAATTATATTGGGTAAAATGGGGTTGTCTTCTTTACAGATGACTGCACACTTGCATCTTACTACAGCTAATTCAAGTGTGGGCAGAAAACTCTTCATTAGAACTATGTTTAGATCCTGAACAATATAAAATAATTATTTAAACTGCTTTAAACTTATTCAAGTGATTATGCAAGCAGAAAGTTGAGTACAGATTTAATGAATTAATAAATAAAATGAATAAGTTGCAGTTTTTTTCCTTAGATGTCTACTTTGAAGATTTCAGTAATAATGCCCGCAGTTGTATTACATTATTAATGCAATTGTCTCAAAGACTTTGCCAATCAATCATTAACAGAAATGTATTAGATTTTATTTTTTAGAGGGGCAAACTGGTCTCTGCAGATTCATATAGGAAGCATAGAAGAAGAAGAAAAACACATTCTCAAATTAGGAAATAAATTTACTAATGTCTCTTTAAATATCAAAGAGTACTTAGGAATTTTCAAAATTTCATTTTGCCAACCTCCTTTTAAGAAAGGTGTGTGTGTGTGTGTGTGTGTGTGTGTGTCACTGGATGTGTAGTAAATGGAAGTTGGCAAAGTGAATCACCACCTTCTGGCACTATCTTTACTTTTTAGAATGCCTCTGGACTTCACACAGGCCTTTAAGACATTCTTAGAAAATAAAACTGTTGGGTAGCTGCTCAGGTCTATTTTTTTTGAATTGTGCTCATCATTGAATAGTGCTTCAAAATGACAAAAAATCAGCTGGACTGGCAACATAGTGCTGCGGGGTGTGGCAGGGTAGTAACTGAATATTTTCTAACTAATCACACTTTTGTTATAATGATTGGAGTAATAGCCCATATTGCCATCAATTTCACCGTTTCTCTGAAAATAAGACCTCCCCGGATAATAAGCCCAATCAGGCTTTTGAGTGCATGCACTGAAATAAGCCCTCTCCTGAAAATAAGCCTTCCCTGAAAATGCTGGAACACAGCAGCAGCCATGAGGTGACCACACTCTCTGCCTCCTGCACCTCAAAAATAATAAGACCTCCCCGAAAATAAGGCCAAGTGCTTATTTCTGAGGTCAAAAGAAAATAAGACCCTGTCTTATTTTCATGAAAATATGGTATCTATTTGATAAAACAGGTGACTTACAACAGCGTAAGAGGATACGAAATATGAAACAGAATAGCATCTATACATTAAAATCCAAATAAAAACCAAACACTGACAGAAAGCAATTGACAACTGAAAGCTTGGCAGAAATATATTTCATGCTTTTTCCTGGAGAATATGTACATGTTTTCTTCTGTAACCAAATGGTGAATTAATTTGAGGGAGTATGCCCTGATATATAAAACATTCTAGCTTTCAGTAATATGCTATATACAGATAAATATTTCACTGTTTGGTTCAAAATTATTGAAATTATAATTTACTGTGAGATTACTATTGTCAAAAATTGTATTTATTATTTAGCTTTTCATAAAGACCTGACATCTTTAAAAGAGAAAATGTACAGTTGGTATGTCTTGATTTGATTTGATTTAGAAGCTCCCCAAACACCACAAGATTCTGGGTGGTTTGCAGTTTTAAAAGAGAAACCAATTAAATTGATGAAATAGCAGCTGTTTTTAAACCAAGAAAAGGGAAGGAAAGTGGTCAGGGGTGTCAGGAGAGAGGGAGGGAGAGAGGGAGGGAAGGAGGAAGGAGTATTTTAAGTCTTGGTGTGGGTGTGCAGAAGCTGAGGATGAAATCTCCTTTTTCTCTTGCCTATTCAGTTCACACTATGGAGAGGGGGAATAATCCAGATTTAGTGACCCTGTGGATTTCTTTCTGAATTATTGCAACATATAAAAGAATGAAAGCTTCAAACACTAACATTGCTGCTTATTGCTTATAAAAGTCTTTCTGAGTCAGCTTTCATTTCTCAAGCAGCTTCACTGGTACTTGCAATTTGTAAATTTCTGGAACAGTTTCAAAACTTGATTACTAAAATCTTCCGTTATGGATAGACTATTGGGAGGAGATGCTGATTCATTTATCCTGCTACAAAGTCCTTAGATAAAAACTGGTAAGAGATATAGCACTGTGAATTGTGTACCCAATTGGCAGTCAGCACAAAAGGACCAATCATTTTTTCAATATTTTTAGTGCGTGTATATATAGTATATATCGTGTACGGAGAGAGGGGGAGGGGGAGGGGGAGGGAGGAAGGAACAGAGAAAGAGACAGCAGACAGACAGACACAAACCTTTTTCATGGGATGCTTTTTGTGCCTATACAAAAATAGGCACATACACATACACACAAACACTTGTATGGGTATGCATATTGTACATACACATACTAGAAATTAGCAGTTTTTGGGTTGGAAGAAACATGTAATATTCTTGAGGGAAAAACCTGGATCAATCATTATTTCCTTCTTGGGTGTATTCCAGGACAGTGGGATAAAGGTGAAGATGCCAGAGACAAGGCAGACAGGCACATGATTGGTCCATAACCCTTTCCAACTATGTGCAGCTAGTCAGAAAGAGGAGCTGCAATGACTTTGCCACTTGTCCACATCTGTTTTCAATTGGGAATGCTTTATATGTTTTCCTTTTTTTGCTCCATTTCCAGAATGTCAGACTGCCCTTATCAATGTCTGTCACTCTAGAAGCTGAGTGCAACCTAATAGTCTGCCACTTCAAGAAGAAGTAGATGTCACTGAAGTGTCTTCTTGTGCGCACAAAACAGCAATAGCCAACACAACCTCCACTTGCTTGTTAAAAGCTCTGATCCCTCATTCTTTCAGAGATCTGCTGGCACAGTGTTTTTTTTAACCTTCTCATGGCAATAGAAAAAGAATATCTAGACTACTTGTAGTGCAACTTGCCCTTTGAAATCTCACCACCTTATTTATATATCTTTTCTGTTTCTGATTAGAGTAGCTGCTCTGAATCTCTTATCTTTCTTGCTCAATATCTCCAAGGAAAGCTCTTTAAATGTGAACTCATACAAAAACTTTTCTTCCTCACTTTCCCATCCCAAATCCACCTCCTCCCCCCGCCCCAATGTAGGACAGCCCTGAGTTTTCAGACTACTGCAGCAGTATTTTAATTTTTGAAATTAAAATGAAAAGCAACCACACTTTGGCAGTTATTATTTCATAGCTTCTTGTAATGCAGATTTTAGGAGGTGCAACATAGTCCTTTATAGTCTTACATTTAACATTAGACTCAACATGCAAGAACAAAATGGTGTACAAAAATCTTATATAGATGCACAAAATGAGAAACTTAATATAACTGAGATTAGCTAAATGAATACAGCTAAATGAATACAGCTAAAGGACAATTGTGTTTGTGACATATATTGCCACATATCCATACATCATTTGTGCCACTAATAGTTTGCAATCCAAGGTATATTAATACAATTACTTAATAATACTTAATGGCCACATTTGAAGAAAAAGAACTGTTATAATTAGCTTCCAGATATTAAATGTTTATTTTGACTCAGTTGCCTCTTGAGTTTTGCTTAAATATGTTTGCTGAACATTCAAATAACCTCCATATATCTTACAAGGATGTTGGATAAATAAGAGTTCTTTGATTGATTAGTCAATTAACAAAATGGTTCTAGCTTTTTCACCTGCATATTAATGAATGCAATACTTGGAAGATGGAAAGAGTTACACAAGTAAAAAAAACAAATGAAGAGGATGTAACATGCTTTTAGTCTAAGTTGATGCTGACGTTTTAAAACTAATAGATTTTTTATTACACATGCTTTACTTTATAAACTTCTGAGGCAAATGTATAATAGAGGTCAGTTTGGTTTCCTCTGCTTTTATAACACAAATAATGTCAAAGGATTTCTAAAGTCTTGTCACCAATGAGGTAGAAAGATAAAGTCTTTGACTCCTCTTGAATTTATAGCTGTCATTTCTTGATGATAATAAGGAGTTGATTTGCCAGTACATACTTCCAAAATATGTTTTCTTCCCATATTACATAAACATTAGGATTTGTTGGTAACCTCCTAGCAAAATCCAAAATGCTTAATTGTTGCAAAATCATCCCTGGTCAACTAACTGATGTCATCTATATGCATTAAAATTGAATTAAGAATCATGTTCACCCATCTGTACCGACCAAATTCCAAATATATAATTTGGAAAATATTGCAATGACTGGCATCCAATTAATTTAATGGTCAAGTGGGAAATCTCTGGTATTGATTTTTTTTTCTTAGTCAAAGTCTAATATTTTAACCTTAACTTGCAACATGGATCACTTTGATGTACTCTCAAGTTGGTCTGGAGTGCACAACAGACTTGTTCAGATTACAGCCAAATTAAAAAAAGCTACCAACTGGGCAGCTTTGATGTGCAGTTCAAAAAAAAAAAAAGAATCACAAAGCCACCCATCCTGAAAACATTTTAATTTCGCCCTGGCTAAGAAACTGAAACCTTCTGCCAAAGCACAAGCCTGAAGTGGTTTTAGGCCACAAAATTGTTTAGTGGAGGTCAATTGTGTGGCTTTTTTGCTTTGTGGCACTGAATCACATCATCCTCCACAGCACAAATGACTTGGTTGAATGACATATGTGACTGTGGAAGACTACTGTAGGAGGTTAGCACCCACCCCTCTCCCAGGAAAATTAAATATTTTAGGAAATATTAAAAGGGCAGAATATTTCTTCCAAAAGGGAGGCAGAAACTCAGCCACCGCCCCCCCCATCTTTGTCAATGGTCCATTAAAGCCTGAGCCAGTCTATTCTACATAAAAGAGATCTACCTCCTTCAGGCAAGAGCCATAGTAGGCATTGCCCAAAGTCCTTCTGTTACATCATCACGCAGCAAGAGTCAACCAAGCCTGGAAATCAAAGACAACCTACAAAGTTACCCCTGCATGGCCCCATGGGAGTTTGACAATCAATCAGAATACAAGCTCAAATTCAAAGCCCAACAGAGGGTATAAATATATTTTTATCTCTCACCCATGTGTCTTTTTTGCCTAGGACCTCAAACCCTGTGATCCTGTCCACCATTAAACCTTGTTTCAAGCAGCCTCCCTATTTCCAGTGTCTTTCTTCCCACTTGAAACTGAACCCAGATGGACATTTCTTCCAACACTACTAAAGATATAGCTTGGTGCGTTCTGAATATTCAACCAACACCTTCACCTCCGAGTGAAGTTAAAGAGGGAAAAGTCAGCTCCTTCTGGCTCACAGTCCTTGAATAACTTTGATATTCTTGTAACTTCTTAAACATCTAAGCCCCCGAACGGGGTAGATCCCTGTGTAAAAGACAAGATTCTGGGTCTCTTCATTCAGTGAAATGCAAAAGAAATACATTATACAGTGCATTCCAACAAGCTGTGATATTTTTGAGCAATAAATCTTCATGAGGCTGTGCAAAGCTTTGAGGGGACGCTTTGCTTTGATGATGCTTCAAGGGAAGTATTCCTTTGAAGCTGTTTCAGGAAGCAACCTGGTACCCCACTTCTAAAAAGCAAAAGCAAACAGCACCTTCAATTCTTCTGGGGCCTCTTCTGGCATATTAGTAGTTGCCGCACCCTGTCAAAGCAAAGTGCAACTTGCACACAGGCAGATTAGTCAGCAGATGTTAAAACATTTATCATGGAAAGCAATTCTTTCCATCAAGGAAGAAAAACAAAACTGAAAGAGAAAACCAGGCCGACCTCTTCTATCTTATGTGCAAGTAGAAAGCTACCTTATACAGTATTGACAGACAGAGCCATGCAATCAGCTGTTAATACTCTATAATTTCAAAATGTGTTCACACATTAAAAGACAGCCATGGTTGTCTAAGTCAATAGAACCCTAATCAGGTATAAATATCAACATCTTGATTTTACAATTGCATGCAAGATGTTTTGTGTGTGGGGGAAATACGTAAAGTTTTGATTTCTACTATCTAAAATCTGGAACTATAAAAAACCAAGCTCTTCACAGATTGCCTCCCTGACAAGAAAGAATTATTATAACTAAAATAAGATACTATAAAAAGAACTAAGAAACCTTAGCAAATGAAGAAGAGAATTCAGGCAGAGGAAACTAAATTGGAGAAGACACTATAAAAGGAAATAAGAAACCTTAGCGAAGGAAGAAGAGAATTCAGGCAGAGGAAACTAAATTGGAGAACAGTGGGAGGAAAATGAATCATCACAATAATAAGATTTGGGTTATAAAGTAAAGCTTTAAGAGGGAAAAGCTATTGTTGTAGTTGATTAATGCATTATTAATGCTGAGAAAGGCCAGAGGAAATACGATGGTAGCATTTCTTAAAAATATCATAAGAAAAGTCATGAGTCAGGCACTATTGTGGTAAATGCTGAGTATAGGTAATGCTCGAGTTTCGATTGCTATCACCATTGCTAAGGAATGTGGTTGTAAAGCATGATGTTATGTAACCACATTGCTTGATGATGGCAATCCAGGTGATCCTAGTTGCCATTGTAACCCAAGATACAAAGCTCATTAAGCAAGAAGTGGTGGGAACCTCAGGTAAGGAGCAGGGGGATGGGGGATTCTGTCGGAGGACCAGCAGAGATTTGGGGGAAGAGGGTGCTGGTGTTTGGGGCAAGTTCATGAAGGCCAGGAAAGGAGGGTGTGAGATATGTGCTAGCACAGTGAGCCCTGGGAAGGAGCCAGTAGATGTGTGCATGTTTAGAAGGACAGGGAAGGATGGTGTAGGGTGCATGTGAGTAAAAGAAGGTTGTGGAAAAGGGAGACTTACCTCAGTGAGTTGTGTTCTTTTCTGCCAGATTCTCCACTGACTTTGCTGGAGGGAATCCATCAGGAAAGGTCACAACTGGTGATCATATGATAGTGGGGCATTGCAACCAGTTTAAGTGCAAGCTGGTTGCCAAGCTCTTGAATTTTGTCGATGTGACTGTAGGGACATTACAACAGTTTGAATTCCAAGGCCAGTCGAAAGTCCCTTCATTCAGCATTATTCAGCAGTTGCAACTTTGAATGGTTGTCAAATGAACAGTCCTAACTTGAGGACCATCTGTATAATGTTAAATATCCAGATTTCCAATTTTTCTGAAGAACAAGAGATTCTGTGGAGAACTTGAAGAATTAGGCTGTCATGTGTGTGGTCTTTAATTCCAAGAATGATCAGCAATAGCAACTGACTTGGGAATTTGGGAAATAAAAGTCCGTATATGTGGAGGGGATCCAGTTTGTGGAAGGCTATTCTGAATATTTGCAATTGATTGAATTAATGTATAAAGATCACAGGGAAAAAACCTATCTACAGAGTGAGCTCATATTTTCAATCAACATGTTTTAGAAACAAGTCTCACACGGTGAAACTTTTCAAAAGTGTGGGAAAGCTGTAAAGCTAACTTAATAGATGGTGAAAAAAAATTCAATTTATACTTCTTTTCTACAGATAATCGATTAGCCTTTGATGAACAGTGTTTGGAATTTTTTTTGCATCTTCCTGAAATAATTCCATCTGAATTCCCCAAATATTAAATATGCACAATGAAGTAAGGAAAATGAAACTCGTTCTTAATAGAGATCTCCTGCTATGCTGCTTTACTTTATAATTGGAGCTTTTGCTAGTCATACCATTCCATTGCTCACAACAGAATACCTTATGCCCCCAGACAAATTTTGGGCTTAGAAAACTTAGAATTATGCTGCCTTCGGTCTGACCTAAGCATAGTACATAAAATTATCTATTACAATGTTCTATCTGTCAGCTTCAACCATAACAATACATGAACACACAATAGATACAAACTCATGGTAAACCACTCCAAATTCGATTGTAGAAAATACGACTTCAGTAACAGACTGGTCAATGCCTGGAATGAATTACCTGACTCAGTGGTTTCTTCCCCAACTCCCCACAACTTTAACCTTAGACTGTCTACTGTTGACCTCACCTCATTCCTAGGAGATCTGTAAGGGGTGTGCATAAGCGCTCCAACATGCCTACCATCCCTGTACTAATAACCCCATTTATTCGTATCCATTTCACATATTCATAATCTTGTATGTATGTATGTATGTATATGTATTATCTTATACATGCTTAACAAAACAAATAACAAATAAGGCCCCTATTTCTTTGCCAGTTGGAAGTATAATAATTTATGTGGACTTTTATTAGGTTTTCATCTACTTAATATCTGTAGAGGACGTTATTGTTAAACTCATGGAGCAAGGCCAAAACAAAACAGACTTAGAGGACGAAGGAAGGAAGGAAGGAAGGAAGGAAGGAAGGAAGGAAGGAAGGAAGGAAGGAAGGAAGGAAGGAAGGAAGGCTCGCAAGAGAATAAATGCATTTCAGATAGAAATATTTGCTAAAAACTACTGGAAACAGGTACAAAACATGTGTAGCTTGATAAGCAGGTCTCCTTTGCCACCTAGTGTCCTCTATTTGCTACATACTCTATTTAGAAATGAAGATTGTGTTCATCTTCCACCTTTGAAAGGCCAAGAAATAAAGTACAAATACGAGTTTTATTTGAATCAGTTTAATGTTTGAAGAGACGAGGAAACAGAGAAATATCACTGTTTAGAGAGGACCATATTAAGAATAGCAGATGGCTTGCTTTATTCCTTAACTGAGACCAATATTTATATGGTCATTAAATACAGGGAGATCACAATGTTCTACTTTTAATAAGGAATCTTGAGAACAGAGGGATTCTTCTCATTATGAACCTATCCTGACTTTTTCATTTATAAACAAAGTCCTACTGAAGGAGCCATCACTGTTAGCGGTCATCTTGCAGACATGGGGGGGGGGGGACGGACCAGAACCAAGATATTATTTTGTTTTTTCCCAAGGAAAAAAACCCAAGGATCATCTTTTGACTTGCCATTTACATTATGTTAGCCAGCTATTGTTTTAATGGTTTATCAGCTGGTTTTATATCAACTTTTGTTTAACAAAGGGACCTCTGTTTGATTGCATGCAGAATATTCCCAGTTAGCACTTACTATGCTAAGTTTCTTTCGGTAACTGCCCTTCAGAATAACTGCTACAGGTAAGTAGAGGAAGCCAAAGGGATGTATAAATTAGCCATACCATAGGCCACATGTTGGAAGGGTCATACAATAATGGCAAGGAAATTGGTTTATAATCCAATCCTCACATCTCCAGTCAGTTTTGTAGAATATACAAAGAAGTGCATATTATAAGTGGGTGAAATAGCCTTAGGTATTGATCTGAACTTGCAGAGCTTAATGTTCCATTAAATGGAGATTCTTCCTTCCATAGTCCATACAAAGGGCTTTTTCAGGCCCTACCTTAATTCAGAAGTTTTTTTTACAATAAGTAGTATTTCAATTCAGGTCCTTTATTATCGTTGTTAATGAATGCCTGCTAACCACAACCATTTTTTTAAAAAAAACATTTTATGTATAATCACAAGTTATGCTTTTTATCACTGCTTGTTAATGGTGATAATTTAAGAACAATATAATGCCATAATGTCTAATTTAATTTGTTACACTACATCTACTTTCTTGCCTCTCACATTTTGGTGTTTAATTGTCTGCATGGGCACATCCAGAAGGCAACTAGAGCTATTTAACTGCCATACAACATATTTCTAAAGATTGCACCTCTCCATTAATTCCACCAGTAATGATTGAAAAATGAAATTTGAGGTGGAAAGAGGGTTTAAAACAATATATTAATGGCATCTTTGGAAGCCAGTCCTGCCTCGTAATATTAGCAAGGTTTTATATTCCTCTTTCAATTTCAGATCATTTGACCATAAATCCATATTTAAAATACCATGAACTTTCAGCCTGACCAGAAAATAGAATGGATTGTCTATGAAATTGGGTACGAGGCAAAAGAACAGTATATGTTCGTAACCTTGGGAAACAAGAATGAAAGAAAATGAAACTGATTAGTGTATTGTCTTTTGGTAGCATGGATAGCTAGTTTTATTTCTTATATTATCTTCAGAAGGAATGTAGGTCATTTTGATAGGGTACATTACCAAGATTTAAGATCCATTCTCAGCTCAAATTGCTACTAAAGCAATACCATGTTTACTTTGCTTCAGAACCTATGAACCAAACTTGCCTATCTTTTGAGTCAAAAATATAATAACCATAGAGTTGGCTTCCAACTGCTGAGAAGATATGACCAGCTCGCAGATTATCTGAGCTTTATTTATTTTATTTCATGGCTTATTATTATTCATTTATTTATTACTTTTATATGCTGGCCATCTCAGTTGGTTGAAGAGACTCTAGGCAGTATAAAAATTTAGTGTAAATTTTTTATCCTGGGCCACATAACAAAAAGCTTTGCACTTTAGTTGAGCTACTATTGGAGGTTGGAAAATGTATGCCACGCTAATAGTTCTTTCATCAGTTCCATAGAAGGAGAACTGAACCATAACAATTTAACAATTACAAAGACTTTATTCTTCCACAAGCCCATGAAGCCAGCTTGAACTGGGATAAAGGGATAGGCTTTCTTTCTTTCTTTCTTTTTTTTTTTTTGCAAAAGGAATCTCTATGAATTATTTAATTGTTTCAGAAAAGGCTATTTGCTGATTTTAATTCTAAACTGTAGACTATTTTTCTTTTCTTTTCACATCATCTTAATTTTCTATGAATCTCTTTTATCTCACACTGACCCCCCCCCCAAAAAAAATCCTCCTTAACAGACACTGATATCACTAGTTGTTCTGACCCAGCCTTAGCCGAAGTAAGAAACAGACTCCTTGTCAAGAAAAAAAACCTTCTCTATTTACCTCTTGTGAATTAATGGCATTCACCCACCGAAATGTCCAGGCAAGAGTCCTACAAGGAGTTAATGGAAGCAAAAGATCTTATCAGTTCCTTGCGATAATTGCAAGGCTGTGAGCTCCTACCCGAAAGGTTGCAAATTAATTTCTGGCAAGTAGTCCTTGATGCACAAAACACAATGAGCAAAATCTCCAGAAATACAAATTGTTGTGTCCTACAACAACCGCTCCCCCTTTCCTTCTATTTATTCCCCAGCCAGGGAGAGGCCATTCAGCATCCACGTGTGCTTTGCTTCCTGAGTTAACTCCATGTCCTCCATTGTTCATCTTTCCTAATGGTTCTGCGCATATGTGCATATGGAACAGGCCCTAACTGTTCTTCCTCCTCACTCATCCCAGCCTCTGAAGGCAGCTGCCTCTCCGGTGGCTGGGAAATGTTGCCCCTGGCTCTATCTCTGCATCTGACACAAAGCATCCATCAGAGCCTTCCCCAGACTCCAGAACTGACCCATGCTCCTCCCCAATCTCCTCATTGTCTGAGTCTGCCACCAGCTCCACTGGCAGCTGGTGGGTCTCAAAACTAGTGTAGGCAAATTGTCTTCAAAGATAAAGACTTTTCTTAAAAAATATACCCTGTCTCCTCCAGTTACTTCTAAGGACATCTAACCATCCAACCTCTAGACTTATTCAACCATTTTATGCAGTTATTACAGTATGAGAACAGACTTCATATCATGTTTTCAAAATCAATTAAATGAATTAAGTGCACATGTATATAGTATATAATATAGAGTAACTTTCTAATTTACTTTCTCTTAGCAAAGATTGAGGATTATGCCAAGGACATACTGTTTTTCTTGCTCAGGGGTGTGTGTGTGTGTGTTGCTTGTGCTTTCAAGTCAGTCTCCCCTCCTTAAGAAGCCTTCCCTGGACCCAGCCTCTTTAGCCAACTATTGTCCGGTCTCCAACCTTTGCTTTGTACTGAAGGTTGTTGAGAGCATGGTAGCATGTCAGCTTCCCCAGTACCTAGACGAAGCTGCCTATCTGGATCCGTTTCAGTCGGGTTTCAGGCCCAGGTACAGCACGGAGATGGCATTGGTCGCATTGGTTGATGATCTCTGACGAGCCAGGGACAGGGGTTGTTCCTCTGTCCTGGTCCTGTTAGACATCTCGGCGGCTTTCAATACCATTGACCATGGTATCCTACTGTGACGACTTGGGGGATTGGGAGTGGGGGGCACCGTTTTGCAGTGGTTCTCCCTCCTACCTGTCAGATCGATCACAGTTCATGTTGACTGGAGGGCAGAGATCGACCCCAAGGTGCCTCACTTGTGGGGTGCCCCAGGGGTCGGTTCTCTCACCCCTCCTGTTCAACATATACATGAAACCGCTGGGTGAGATCATCTGTGGTTTTGGGGTACGGTATCATCAATATGCTGATGATAGCCAACTTTTCATCTCTACCCCAAACCATGACAACGATGCCCTCGATGTGATGTTCTGATGCCTGGAGGCTGTATGGATCTGGATGGGGACGAACAGGCTCAAGCTCAATCCCTCCAAGACTGAGTGGCTGTGGTTCCCATCATCCCAATTTGTGCATCTTGTACCATCTTTGATGATAGGACAGGAGGAGGAGCTTTCTGGAGGATGGCGGTCAGCCTCTGAGCTCCGTATGTTTATGGGGCTCTTTTTGACGGGCTGGGTTGCTGCTGGTCCTCTTCATGACCTAGAGGACCGGGAACCTACTAAATGACCAACCTGGCTCATTCTAGGACCCAAGCGGTCCCCCAGGGTGGTCGGACAGCAAAGGAGAATGAGAAGAATGGGCCGACCGTTCAGCCGAAGGGGAAGGCCCCCGTTTGAAAATCTGTGGAGAGCCAGGAAATGGCAGCTGGTACGCTCGCGCACTGGTAGGTTCCGGGAGGTTGCAGGTGTCGGCGGTGTTGGAGTTGGCGTTTTGTTGGCGTTTTGTGAGCTGCGACAACCCGAGGTGAGAGCAGCGACGCCCTGAGCAGCTAGCGGCGAGGGAAGCGATGGTGACCCGAGCGAGGGACGGCGGAGGGAGTTGGCTGCCCGAGCGGCGGCGACCCGGACCGCGACCGGGGACACCAAACATCAGATCCCCGACTCGCCACGAGCCCCGAACTTACCAGAGGCCTAGCGAAGGCCATGTAAAGGCCGAGCTAGGCTTGAGATGCCGGAGGCACCGGAGGACGCCGGAGGACGTTGGAGGCCGGCAGAAGGCCGGAGGAAAGAACAGAAGCCGGCTAGAGCGGCGCTGGGACTCGGAAGGACCGCTGGGAGCCCCTGACCCTCCCTCGCCCACCACGGATCATCTGCTAGCCCCTTACATCGAGTTTATGATCAGCTTAAACCACCCCCCCCCACCGAGGACTGCGGACTACTGGCTCTTATTCATCTCTCTCGTCTTGGAGCCCTGGCTGTCAATTTGATTTGGTTCCTAATGGCATATATGCCTAACATCACCAGCACCCAGAATCGACCTCAGGCCCTGTTGAAAACTACAATCCATCATGTATTTGAGGTCTGACCTGATACTACTGCGGGAGTCCCCTCTCTCGCAGGCATGGCCCTCCGCCCTTTCGAGGGCCCACCTTGATGATGGATTCATTAATCCCGAGAGGTGGAGGAAGCGGAGACTCAGGGGGTTTTATGTAAATGTTTTTTAACTGTTTTAGGGGGATCCAGGGTGGGGGGAAGGGTTAACCAAGCCAGGAATGGGGGAAGGGCCAGGCAAACAGGTGGGGTTGGGAGGGAAGTGAGCGGAGTGGGGGAGGGGAAGGAGAACAATGTTCCTTTAGAGGGTTCCTTTATTCCAACGGTCATAGGAAGGGGTGGATGCGAGGACAGACGGAGATTCTGCAGTCGGTTGGGAGACCGTGGTCGCTGGACACGCCCGGTCATCTGTACCAACCCCTGCATTCTAGGTGGCCAGGACCTACAGAGCCAGGCCTGAGGCTGATGCTGTGCAACGCAAGGTCCGTTGTCAATAAGGCCCCCCTCATCTACGATTTGATCTCTGAGGGGGAGCCGGACCTTGCAGGGATTACGGAGACCTGGTTGGGCCACGAGGGGGGCTTACCCCTCGTGGAAATGTGCCCACCAGGATACAGTGCATTCCATCAGCCTCGTGCCCGGGGTAGGGGTGGTGGGGTAGCGGTAATTATACGGGAAGGTCTGGAACCGAGAAAATTCACTGTACCACAGATATCTGGGTGTGAGTCTCTTGGTGTGAGATGGGGCCCAGGGAGTCAGTTGGGCCTGCTGATTGTATACTTGGCTCCTCGCTATGCATCAGCGGCCCTGCCAGAGCTCCTCGAGATGATTGCAGTGATGGCGGTTGAAACCCCCAAGCTGTTACTTATGGGGGACTTCAACCTGCCATCGACGGGCGAGTCATCCGAGGCGGCTCGGGAGTTCATGGCTTCCATGACAGCCATGGACCTGACCCAAATAATTCAAGGCCCCACACACAAGGGAGGCCACACGCTGGACCTTGTTTTTATCTCTGGACATGGAAGAGTGATCTGGGATTAGGGGATTCAGTTATTGCACCCCTGTCATGGTCAGATCACTCGCTTCTCCGGCTCAACTTCCCTGGCGCTACCCCCCATCGTGGGGAGGCAGAACCAGAAGGTCCCAGATGGCTCCGCCCCAGGCGACTGATGGAACCCGATAGGTTCCAGACGGAGCTTGGGCCACTTCCTGTAGCCCTGACCCGCTCCCGGATGGAGGACCTGGTGGCCGCATGGAACAATGTGGCGGCCGGGGCCTTGGACCGGGTTGCGCCTTTGTGGCCTCTCCAGTGGCAGCGAACCACCCTGGCCCCTTGGTTTACCGCGGAGCTAAGGGTGATGAAACGCCACAAGAGACGCCTAGAGAGCAGATGGAGATCCTCTCACTCCGAATCTGACCGAACACAGGTAAGAGCCTACTTACGGACCTACCTTCTGGCATTAAGGGTGGCCAAGCGTCGATACTGCGCCACTCTTATTGCGTCCGCAGAAAACCGTCCTGCCGCCCTGTTTTGGGTGACCCGCTCCCTCCTTTCACAGAGGCCGCGGGAAGCCCCCCTGCAGGGTAGAGCAGAGGAATTTGGAGAATATCTGCAGGACAAAATCGCTCAGATCCGGAGTGGATGGGTCTCCCTTAGCGATCCAGGGGAGACGTCGGAGGCGAGTCTTGAGGGACCATCCTGGGAGGAGTTTGACTCTGTTGCCGCCGAGGATATGGACAGGTTACGTGGGAGACTGCGGGCCACCACATGTTTACTGGACCCGTGTCCCTCCTGGCTGATACTAGCAGCCTGGGAGGTCACACGCGGCTGGCTCCTGGGACTAGTCAATGCTTCGTTGAGCGAGGGGTCCTTGCCGCCTATCTTGAAAGAGGCGGTGGTGAGGCCCCTGCTTAAGAAGCCTTCTCTGGACCCAACAGAGTTAGCCAATTACTGTCCCGTCTCCAACCTTTCCTTCTTAGCGAAGTTGGAGAGAGTGTGGTGGTGCAACAGTTCCCTCGACACCTGGAGGAAATTGATTATCTAGACCCGCGCCAGTCCGGTTTCCGGCCCGGTCACAGCATGGAGAAGGCTTTGGTCGCGTTGGTGGATGATCTCTGGAGGGCGAAGGATGGGGGCTGCTCCTCCATCCTAGTCCTATTAGATCTCTCAGCGGCTTTCGATACCATCGACCATGGTATCCTATTGCGTCGGCTGGAGGGGTTGGGGGTGAGGGGCACCGTACTGCGGTGGTTTTCCTCCTACCTCTCCGGTCGGACGCAATGTGTGTTGGCAGGGGAGCAGAGGTCGAACTTGAGGCCACTCACGTGTGGGGTGCCGCAGGGGTCGGTCCTCTCACCTCTCCTATTCAACACATACATGAAACCGCTGGGCGAGATCATTCGAGGGTTCGGGGTTGAATGTCATCTGTATGCCGATGATACGCAGTTATACATCTCTACCCCGAACCACCCCAACGAAGTCGTCGAGGTGATGTCCCGGTGTCTGGAGGCCGTCCGGGTCTGGATGGGAGACAACAGACTCAAGCTAAACCCTTCCAAGATGGAGTGGCTGTGGTTACCGGCGCCCTGCTTCAGCCAGTGGGTTCCATCTCTGGCCATTAGGGGTGAACAACTGCCCCCCGTGGACAGGGCTCGCAACTTGGGCGTCCTCCTAGATACCCGGCTGTTGCTGGATGACCATGTGACGGCCGTGGCTAGGGGGGCATTCCACCAGGTTCGCCTGGTGCGCCAATTGCGCCCCCTACTGGATCAGGACGCCCTTCGCACAGTCACTCATGCCCTGGTGACGTCCCACCTGGATTACTGCAATGCTCTCTACATGGGGCTCCCCTTGAGATGCACCCAAAGGCTGCAGTTAGTCCAGAATGCAGCCGTGCGGGCAATTATGGGGAGTACTAGGTACTCCCATGTAACACCGCTCCTGCGCGAGTTGCACTGGCTACCTGTGGCTTTTTGGGTCCGTTTCAAGGTGTTGATTATCACCTTTAAAGTGCTCCATGGCTCAGGACCTAGTTATTTGCGGGATTGCATCCTACCCCATACATCACTACGACCAATTCACTCTCACAGAGAGGGACTCCTCCGGGTACCATCCGCTAAGCAATGCCGGCGGGCGGTGCCCAGGAGTAGGGCCTTCTCTGTGATGGGCCCAACCCTCTGGAACGACCTCCCCCCTGATATTAGAATTACTGCTGATCTCCGCTCCTTCCATAAGAAACTCAAGACCCACCTGTTCCAATTAGCTGGCCTGGCCCAACCATAATCATAACCATAATCTAATCCCGACCTTCCTGGCTGGTATTTTAAATTTTAAATTCTGGGGTATTTTAATTGGTTTTAATTATTAGTTAATTTATGATTACTGTACAGACTCTTTGTTGAATTTATTTGTCTGGGGTTTTGTATTTCTGTTGTTTATTGTGTATTTTATTTCTGTCGGTACACCACCCTTAGTCCCCTTGGGGAGAGGGGGCAGTTTATAAATTTAATAAACTGAAACTGAAACTGATAGGGGGAGAAATTTTAGCCCCCTCAGAGAGGGCCCACAATCTGGGAGTAGTCCTGGATACACGGCTTAGTTTAGAAGAACACCTGACAGCCGTGACCAGGGGGCTCTTTTACCAGGTTCGCCTGGTGTGCCAGTTGCGCCCCTTCCTGGATCGGGATGCCCTGTGCACAGTCACTCACGCCCTCATCCTTTCTCGCCTGGACTACTGTAACGCTCTCTACATGGGGCTGCCCTTGAAGAGCACCCGGAGGCTTCAGCTGGTCCAGAATGCGGTGGCACGGGTTGTCATGGGGTTATCTAGGTGCTCCCATGTTACACCCCTTTTAGGTGGCTTGCACTGGTTGCCGGTTGTTTTCCGGGTGCGATTCAAGGTGTTAATTATGATCTTTAAAGTGCTCCATGGCTTAGGCCCAGGGTATTTGCGAGACCACCTACTGCCCCACCTGTAGCCTCCCACTGTCCAGTACGATCCCACAGAGTTGGCCTCCTCAGGGTGCTGTCGGCCAGGCAGTGTCGGCTGGTGACTCTCAGGGGGAGAGCCTTCTCTGTGGGAGCGCCTTCCCTTTGGAATGACTGTCCCCGGAGCTTCGCATAATTCCCGACCTCTGGTCCTTCCGGCACGCCATAAAATGTTGGCTTTTTCAGCAAGCCAGCCTGGCCTGAATAAAATAAATTATTAATTTTAATTGTTAATTTTAATCTAATTTTAAAATCTCATTGTAAATGTCTATTGGGTTTTTTGGATATTCTATTTAATTTTTTCTCAAACTTTTGTAATATGTGTTTTTATGTTGTACGCCGCCCTGAGTCCTTTGGGAGAAGGGCGGCATATAAGTCCAATAAACCTCAACCTCAAACCTCAGTCTTGACTCCTGGCAACTGCCTGGACAAGTCTCTGCAGTTTTTTTGGCCAAGGTTTACTTTTTACCAGAAATGGTTTACCATTGCCTGCTTCTTAAAGCTGAGAGAGAATAGCTCATTATCTCTTAGCTACTTTGTGCCTAAGGCAGGTGTAAAACTCATGCCCTTCCTGTTTCTAGCACGGGACCTTAACCACTACACCTAACAGTCTCTCATACTTCTTGCTTAGCTAAGTTAAAATATTTGCATTCTATTTTTCATTTTCTAACTTCCTTTAGAGCCTTTACAATTTTCCCTTTCCCTTTCTGCCTTTCTCCTCTGAGCTTTGCTGTTCCCAGGCCTACACACATGAAATCACTGAAACAATTCCATTAAAACTTCCAAAACCTTTCTGCAAATATTGCCATTGGTAGCCTTCCCTGTTGGGAAAAACATGCCTGTGTCTTTTTTTTATTATTATTTGCAAAATCACTCAAATGTTTCTTTTGTGTATGGTAGGTCCTGATTGCTCTCTATAGAGATTGTCTTTCTACAGGGGGATCACTCAGTAGAAGCAAATGCTCTGAAGGGGTTTCTTGTATCTCCTCTTTCACAGAAAGGTTAAAAAGAAAAAAATAACTCCTGATAATTAATAAAAGAAGCTGGCTGATTCTCTGAAACACAGTGTCTGGCCAGAGAAGCAATCTGCATTTCTTTTTGTGCTAAAAGTTTTTTCCTTCTGGATACTAGATTTGTTGACACTTTGCACAAGTTATTTGTTTAGATTATGTGAAAACTTTCTCAAGAGTCTCTTAGGCATTTGTCTGGGTTGTTTGCTTTTGTGTTATGTTCCTCGGTTCATTCTTGTTCTTGCTCCTTTCAAGTATCTCAAAGAGGCCGACCAAGTTTGAATTTAGTCAGTCAGTTGTTGTGACAGAAGTTTCTTTTCAGTTAGGAAAGCATCAGTCTCCCTTCAGGCATTTTCTACTTGTTATGAAATAGGTACGGTAAGTTTCACTTAAGTACTTTCCCACACCCAGCTCCTTTTCTCCCACATTCTCAGTCCCGAATGCCATCACAGAAAGTGATTAACCCCCTACATAATTCAAATGGCAATATGTGTATGGATTGCTACTTCTCTTGTCAAACACTGCTATTTTAACATTTTTATCAAAGTTTACAACTAAAAAAAATCTAACTAATACAAGCTACAAAAATATAAAAAATAAAAATATCAAGTGAAGAAAGGAAGAAGAAAGAATAAAACATAAACTAGTAACTTTCTGTTTCATGATGACAATTTCAAACAAGTCTGTTAACTTATCACCATCTCTTAAACTATATCCAGCGCTCTCTTCTTCCCATAGCTTATCTCTTCACTATAAACAAAATCTTAATGCCTTGCTATTCAGTCCTAATCAATAAAATCCATTAGGCACGATCACAGATGACTATGTATCTATTTTAACAAGCCAACTCCTTCCTTGTATTTTTAATATTCTTGGCTTTTAATCTCTTAAAGAGGTATCCTCAAACCTATCTTCTCATCTTTGCCTTTTCTCAGCAATCCCTTCCAAATTTTAACAGATCTCTTTTATAAATCCAGTAAAAGAAAGCTATCCAAGTCTGATTTGATACTTGTCTGTCCTTTTCAAATATTAAGACATCATCCAATTTCATTTGTATATCTAGTATTGCTTTTGGGCTACAAAAAGAAGGAAGCATCCCCAGAGTCCAGGAGCCCTACCGAAGAGCAACTTACCTCTAGGAAAGCATCTTTACTCTGATAACTGATAACTGATAACTGACAGTAACTGACACTTTAGCCTGCAGGGATGAAGTCATAAAGCCATCAGAATTCCCAAGGAGATGACCCTGCTCCCTTATCCTCCTATCAAAGGGCACCTACTCCTCCATCTTTTTGACTTACACCCGTGTCACACAAATGTCTCTGGGAAATTACCAAATCAATCAATACAGAAAGAGGGAAGGTACCCCAAAGTCCAGGAGTCCTACTGAAGAGCAACTTACCTCTAGGAAGGCATCACTCTGATAACTGACAGTAACTAACACTTTAGCCTGCAGGGATGAAGTCATAAAGCCACTACAATTCCTAAAGAGATGACTCTTCTCCCTTATCCTCCTATCAAGGGGCACCTGCTCCTCCATCTTTTTGACCTACAGGTGCCAACCGTAATCCATTTCAGGACTTTTTTGGCAGCCAATTTGTTCGTGACCAGAAGCAAGATTGACTGTGCCATGTATGCACACACACAAAAAAAATGGTGTGGCAGGGGAAATGGCCACAGCAGGAAAAATCACAGTGGCTGTGTTTATTCAGCACCCAAGGATGTGTTTGTGATCTGAGTGCAACATTTAGGGTTGGTTTTTTTTGGTAGGCACCCAAACTGTTCATGGTATGAGCAGTTTGGGGCCCAAGGTCCCACTGTACATGCATGCCACACAAATGGCTCTAGGAAGCTCCCAAACCAATCACTAAAGCTGCCTGTTTGTCATGTTTTGCACAGAAACCATTGGTCTTTGGATGGTAGATTGCCTCTTGCTATAGAAGCTCCAGTAAGCACTTCAGCACTGCTGAGCAAGCTGGATTTTGCTTTCTAAAGTCAGAGGTTGGAAGCAGACTTGATTGTATTTAGGATAGACTTTGAAATAGATTTGTCCACCGAAATCCACAGGACTGAATCTAAGAGATATCACTGCTTTAAGTGATGCAATTTTGACAAACTTTAAATCTAGCTCATTGTCTGGAAAGACAAATAGATTTTAAACCAAAATTATTCAGCCTGTCCCATTTAGACCGTTGCCCTAAATATGCTGCATTTCTTTCTGTTTGAGAAAGGGGAAAACTCTTTTACATCTATTATTTTCTTATCTCAATGTTTGAGATTTCTGTCTTCCAAACATCTATCTTTTCCCTGCCTTATTTAGTCAGTGAAGCTCGTTCTGTGTTCCCCATCGAAAAGACGCAAAGCTATAAACAGTTGAGAAATGACAGTGGAAATGAAATACGGAGGGCAAATTAAACTGCATGCAAGGAAGGTATCATTCTAGTAATTTGTCATATTTGAAAACATGATATAAATGCCACAGTGATTTACAGACACTCTTGACTATTGATTTTTAAAATCTGGCGAGTTTGTTTGAGTAGATAGAGATACCAAATCTTTTATAAAAATAAAATAAAAATAAAACCAGGGATGGTGGAATGGACACATGATGTTTGGCGGTAAAGCAATAGTATGACAGCAGTTCAGATAGATTTCTTTTCAGAGGAGTCTTTATCACTCTCGATGGAAGCATAATTAAGGGAATGTTTTCCACTTTTATTAGAAACTAGCTGATTATTCGACGTTGCCCGGGTATTTCTTTATAGGGGGGAAATGTCTGGACCAAACGTAATTTCTAATGTTGGATTTTCCCCCTTACCAGAGGGAGCCCCCTTCTAGAGTACTGTGAAGTCTTATCATGGCAACTCCACTGCACTGCACAGTAGAAATCATTTTAAGGCACAACAGGTTGTATCTTAACAGAACACACACCCTGAGGGGTTTTAGGAGTGTCTTATCCCCGCCCCCCAGTATTTGTTTCCAGAGTGTAAGTCATCTGTGTACCAAGTTTGGTTGAAATTGCTTGAGGCATTCTAGAGTTATGCTTGAATATATACACCCACAGATGTGTGTGTGTGTGTGTGTTTGTGTGTGTGTGTGTGTAAAAAGGATAGGCTATACCATCTGTCTCAGATCTATTTGCAAAAAGAGATGGATGCTTTCTTGATCGTTTTATTCTTCCCCATTCCACATCCTAAACTGTTGACTTTTCCAAAAATTGGACTCTTTTCTTGTGTTTCTTTGAAAAGGATCAAGTGAATTCATATGGGATTCTTAATCATAGTACGTGTTGCGGACTGAGCGCATCAAATTCACGGAGTGTTATAATAACACACGGACACAGATTATTTAGCATATGATGAAAGATGTTTATAGGTGTGCAGGACTCACAGAAGGACTTTTTGTTTAAAAAATGTATGATTTTTTCAGAAACATTGCTGAGAGAACTTGTAAATACTAAGCTAATTACAACATGAGCCTCAGAAAGCTGGTTTCATCACTATCAGAGTCTAGCAATTCAATAGTTTGCTTTTAAGGTACAATTCAGTTTCATCGGTTGATAATCATCTTCATTTGGGAATGTAAAGTGGAGGAAGAACCTGAGAAGAAGAAAAAAATGTAATTTTCTCTTTTATAACTGACACCCCTTCCCCCAAAGTTAAATATCCATATTTTTATTTCTCATAAAAGACATTCAGCTTTAACTGTGAAAAGCTCTGTTATCAGAAATATGACTCTTAGAAGTGGAATTTGGAAAACAAAATTCTCATGTAATCCAATATCTTCTCCCCTTTTTCTAGATTTAGATCTGCTTTTAATTTTCTTTTATTCCACATTATTTGTAAAAATAACTTGAGGCGGCAAACATACCTAGTACTCCTTTCTCTTACTTTCCCCCAACATCAACCCTGTAAGGTAGGTTGGGCTAAGAGAATGTGATTGTCTCAAGATCACCCAGTTGGTTTTAATGCCTAAGGTGGGATTAGAACTCACAGTGTTCTGGTTTCTAGTCTGGTATCTATTCACTAGACCAGTGGTGGGCAACCTTTTTTTTCAACTGAGCCAAATCTCGCCAAAACCACGATTGAAATTTACTTTGAGAGCCACATTTTTAAAACCGAAAATACATAGGATGGTACACTGTTTTTAGTTTCAATAAGTTTTTATTGAGAATATTCTGCATGCAAGTATCCACATAGGTCGGGAGGATACAAATAACACAACTAATAAAACAAAAACTTTAGAACGATATTATTTATCAATAACGTTAAATTCCGTAAAATTTGCCTTACAATGTAGAGAAAATTACATCCTGACATTGACTGACAAAGTCACAACCACTAATGTGAACATTGGCCTTGCATTTCCTTGGATAGTTTGAGTAAGTCAGGTTTGTATGTTGTTGTTTTTAATTTCATCTCTCTCTCCCACTTTCTTTCTTTTTTTCTTTTTCGTTCTCTCTCTCTCTCTCTCTGGCTCTTTGTCTCTCTCTCCCTCCCTCCCCCATCTCTGTCACTCTGTGTGTGTGTGTCTGTCTGTCTCTCACTCACTCTGTGTGTGTGTGTGTCTCTGTCTCTCCCTCTGTCTCTCTCCCCTCCCTTCCTCTCTCTCTCTGTCACTCTGTGTATGTGGGTGTGTCTGTCTCTCACTCATTCACTTAATCACTCACTCTGTGTGTGTGTCTCTCTCTGTCTGTCTATCTTTCTCCCCCTCCCTCCCCCTCTCTGTCTCTCTCTGTCTGTCTGTGTGTGTGTGTCTGTCTGTCAGTCTCTCTCTGATTCCCTCACTCACTCCCTCTCTCTGTTCCTCTCTCTGTCTGTCTGTCTCACACACACACACACACACACACACACACTGTGGTCACCTTGTTGAGTGTTCCAATAACATTTGAAACACTCAACAACTGGCCTGCATTTATGGTATTTTGCAGCATTCTGCAGTCATAGGACCAAAATTGGTTGTCACTCGCCCGGGCTTTTGCAGAAGCTTCCTTCTGAATTCCGAGAGGAGGGAGGGGAGCGGGCACCCGGCACACAGAAGAGCCACATTACAGGGTGTAAAGAGCCGCATGTGGCTCGCGAGCCGCGGGTTGCCCAACACTGCACTAGACCAAACTGGCTCTCTTTTAACTATTTACTCCAGTTCTGCATTTCGTTTCCTTGGATTTCTTTTAGAAGTGGTATCTATCGTTACTCAGATGAATCATTAGAAAATTCTGCCATATAGGCTTCACCAGTTGGCTGCTGCTGATAAGCCAAATTCTATGATTCTATAGAAACCAGTTTGACAACCTCTTTAATATTTTCTATCAATACAAATCCTCCTATGGAAAGAATTTCCAAAACATTAGCTTCAAACCATTCTATTTTCTGCTTGCTTTATAATATTCCTTTATTATTTTTACAACTTTCTCTGTCTTTTATCTTTTAAACATTTTGTATTTGATAAGCCACCCAACAGATGTCTATGAATATGTTTGTATATGCATGTGCTTGTATGTTTGTGCAGAACATATACACACATATGCATATATGCCACAATATCTTTTAATTATATGCAAAAGCAATATTTAAAGATGGGAGTGGGATGTTCATAGGTGAGGAGATAAGAAAGCAGCAGTTTTCTATTACTTATTATTAATTATTTATTGCAATAATTCTTGCCTTGGTGCAAGAATTAAGAACCATGGTGGTGCAGTGGTTAGAGTGTAGTATTGCAGGCTACTTCTGCTGACTGCCAGCTGCCTGCAATTGGGCAGTTCAAATCTCACCAGGCTCAAGGTTGACTTAGCCTTCCATCCTTCCGAGGTGGGTAAAACGAGGACCTAGATTGTTAGGGGCAATATGCTGAATCTGTAAGCAGCTTAGAGAGGGCTGTGAAGCACTATGAAGTGGTATATAAGTCTAAGTGCTATTGTTTCCAAAATATTGTAATATCCTCATTAGGTATGACATGCTCCATGGAAGAAATGGTGGACTAAAGATGTCATTTAAAATGGTGCCAGTGACCATGATGAAGTGAAGAGCCAGAGAGTAGAGCAGCTTTTCAAGAATTCTTTCCAGGCAAGGAGAGGACTTGAGTTTTTCCAGGGTTCCATGTTCCTCATGAGGTGACTGCAAGAATAGTGAACTCAGAGTTTCAGAGGTCTGGAAGAAAAGAGAGTAGATACCACATTTCTTTTCTAACAACTTTTGGAAGCTTCCTTTTCTAATCACTTTTGGAAATTGCTCCTTACCTGTTTTTCAGCTATTAGAAACATTTGGACTGACATAGTTTTCTTCAATCCTTTCTGAAGTAGTCTGGATTCCAAAAAGGTGGGGCTGCTTTCCAGAAGGTAAAGAGGCAGTGAAGCTTGGAAAGTTTGGTCAATAAGAAGAGAGTTAAAATGCTTCCTCCCTAGCTGTTCCCAGTATATCTGTAGTTATGCAAATAGCTGCTTAAATCTTATTCTGTCTGTAGGTAATGAGAAATAAAGGAAGTAATTATTCATGTTGCTCTTGGTTCTTGGGTCCTGACATTAAGGAACTTTTAATTGCAAATTTTAAACCTTTTTTTTTAAATTAACAAGAAAAGAGTGATTAAACCTTTGATTTAAAAAGAATTGAAATAAGATTTTGGAATCAATTAATTTGATTTTAAAAATCAGAATGAGATAAGACTTTAAAAATTGGAACTATACTAATACTGAATAAAGCAAAATATTTTAACATTGGATATTCTGAAGAGTATTTTTGAACAATAAACCTGGAAAACCTTAAGAGCCTCTGCCTCTATAAATAGACTTGTCTAAATGCTGTTATGAAAGATCAAGTCCTACATGAGAAGACTGAGACTGGCTTGGAAGTGGATTTAGAAATGACACGTATGAGAATGGCATGGAGAAAGATGTTACTCTGATGCCTTAATAATTAAAAGGGATATACAAACAACAAACCAAGAAAGTGACCTGGGTAACTTTCCTACATTGGATTCACAAAAGAGGCTTGTGAGGATTTTAAAGAATTTTATGAGAAATGACAAAAAAAAATGAAAAGATATAAAGTTCTGACAATATTTGAAGAGAATAAGGATCTTGGCTTAAGGAATGCTATAAGAATGCCCTTCCGAACTACCCAGAAAGAATTGTTTTGAAAACATTGAAAAGTTTGTTTTGAAACTTTTGCATAACTCCACTCCACTCTAAAGAAAAATAAGGCGAGCTTCATTTTAAGAAAAAAAACAGTAGCATAGGATGTAAGTAACTGCCGGGGAGGGGAGGGGTAGCATCATTTGAGTGGTACAACATTTAGTTACACAGCTGCCTTAACTTTTAGGGTATGATGTTAGATTAGCCAGCTGCAAAATAATATAAATAAGGAAGCAAAGTATTCATAAACAGGTACTTGCTCAATAGAGTAAGGGCCTACTTTTTTATCTCTGGGAAAATTCTGGCCCAAGACGAAAGTATTTGGTTTCTTTTTTCAAGTTAGTGCTCAAATGATTTTCTTTTTACTTTTGAGCTAAATAAGACAGAGATCTGTGCATAAAAACTGATGTAGTGGAAAGTGAGCTTAGATTGTTGGCACCGAAGACAACAGATAGGTTCTCAGTCAGTGATTTTGACCGGGAAGAACTTGGCATCCTTCAAGATGAAAATAATACTGTTAATGAAGAGATTGAATAAGAGTAGAAAGCTAGGATGCTTCCTTTCTTAGAAATAATTTAACACCTTTTGTACAAATAATTGAGTCAGAAGGCTTTTTGTATAATACCTGACTTGAAAGATGATACTTATGTGAGGTCTCATTACAAAATTCAACGTCCTGGTATCAATATCAAATGTTTTGAATTTCAGCCATTGTTAGTTTTGACCTATAGACTGAACAGAATTCCATGCATGCAATACAGTTTTCTGTTGGTGATGTTAAGGTACTAATCAACAAATTCTTAGAGCTGTAAAATATTGGGTAAGGCTCCCATCCAGATTTTTGACTACCCAAACTTCATGCAATTGAACAAATGAAGTATATATTTAGAAAACATCCCTACTGGTTTTCTGAGGGGATGCAAATACTCACTGATTCAATAGCTGTATAGTTTAAGAAAGGGATATCAGATATTTCCACACAAATTGATCTCATTACCATTGGTAATTTTTTTTAAAAAAATGTCCCTTGGTATGCAATAGCAATCACACTTAGACTTATATACCGCTTCACAGTGCTTTTAGAGCTCTCTCTAAGTGGTTTACAGATTCAGTACATTGCCCCCAACAATCTGGGTCCTCATTTTACCCACTTTGGAAGGATGGAAGGCTGAATCAACCTTGACCCTGGTGAGATTCGATCTGCCAAATTGCAGGCAGCCGGCAGTCAACAAAAGTAGCTTACAGTATTGCATTCTAACCACTGCACTACCGTGGCTCATAAAAAAGAATTAGAGCAGAATACGAACCATTTTTAAAATATATCACTACTTCCTCCCTTCAATCCATCTTGACAAAATTTGGGATGCAGCTATTCTGACTGAGGCTTTCCAAGAGCACAAAACAAAGCAAACCCCCAGCAAAACAACAAAAACAAAAAACAACAACAACATTTTATTAATTTACAGTGAATTCTGCTCATTCACCACCAGCAAAGTCTTTCAAAGGAGGATTTATGCTCAGACACCTTATCTGGCTTGGAGAGCTGACAGGGCGATAGCTACAGCACTTGGCAAGGAGTCTCAGAGAGTCACTAACCAATTATTGAACTAATTGTGTCCTGCAAACTCCACTCTCCTTTCGCTCCTCTTTTATTTCCTCTGGGAGGGGCCATTCACTGTCTGGCCTTACTCCCAAGTCGACACCTGCTCTTTAGTTGTTCCCTTCATCTGGCAACTCTGCACATGCACACACTGGAAACAGGCTCCAGCTGTTCATCTGCCTCACTGCTGTTTGATAACAGCTGATAACTGGCATACGGCTCTGGCCCCCTCTCTGCCTCTGACACAGAGCTTTCATCAGAGCCTTCCCCAGGTACACCAGGACTGGCCCATGATTCTCCCTAATCTCCTCATTATCCAAATCTGCTACCAGCTCTGCTGGCTGCAACAACACCGGGCCACAACAGCAGCAAATGCCTCTGCTATACCTAAAGGCTGCTCCAAGAAAATTCCTTATATCCAGGTGTGTCTTTGACATCTACAAGACATTTTGCATTATGTTTTCATTGTCCAACTTAAGCTACAGCCTGCTCCAAATAATTGGATCCCCTCCTTCTTACGAAATCCCAAAGTCCAGATAGCTGTAAGATTGAACTTTCATGGAAAAACCAGATTCTCTGGTATTTAGTTGCTTTTGGCTATAAAGCAGCTCAGCAACATAAAAAAATTTCATCTCCTCTATAAATCTAACTTCACTTGATTTTAATTGCAACTTATTTTTAATTATTCTTAATTGGTTTTTTTAATCCTTATAGGCTGAATTTGCCCATTAATCACATTTTTATTTTTATTGTATAATCAATAAGTAAGTGAAAAATCACATTGTTATATCTGATAGTTGCAATAATTAAATGCTAATAATAAGCTAAATATATGCACAGATATTCGACATGTAATGAGGTCACCTACTGGAATCAAAGGAAAGAAAAAAGATGATTAATGATGTTTTAATTAAATATTTTCATTTCATATTTTTAAAATTGCTTTGTGAGGTCAAAGTTCAAAAAATCAAGGATCATTAACAGCTCTATCAAGACCAGAATTATTAATATTTTAATCATTAAGAGTCTGTGAGATTCTTTGATGTTTTGTTGTCATAAAACACTCTAGAAAGGGCATTCTGTAAAATTAATAAAGGTTCCTGGGTTTTAAAAACTTTCATCTTAGTTACTCCAATTTATGTCCTGGATGAATCCAAAACTTTTATTAAGAATTGTGAGCAACCAATAACCTAAATTATGATAATGGTTCAGACGATAAATTTAAGGAATGAAAAGGAGACAACAAGAGGAGGAATCTAAACACCATAACCAGTTCATATGATGTAACTCCTTACAGTGAGATTAAGTTAGATTGAAATGTTATTTCTATCTAAATGCATTCACTCATATTCATATTATAATCTTTAAAGCCATATCATCGGCAGCCAAAAGGCACATTATCTATGCCATTTATCCTTGCTCTTCTGTAATTATTTTTTATTGATTTTCTTCCCCATGGCTGATCGTATCATTCAGCATGTCAGTAGTTCTAAAGTAACAAATGCTTCCTTTATTCTCTGATATAAATATCACAACCCCCAGTAAACAGGTCTATAATTTTCCTTCCAGACTACGTGACTTTAGTCTTCTTGCCATTTTGTATTTGACTTCCAACAGAAAATTTGAGAAGTATATACCTTTCTCTCAAAGTCCCTCCCCCCACATTCTTAAATGTTAGCTTTCTTTTTTTTAAATTCACAATAGCAATAGCATAATCTCCTTTTATGATTCATTGACATTCTTTGTCATTTTATGACTCATTGACATTCATTAAAATTCAACATATTTTTGTTTGGGACATTTTAAAAAAAACATTTAAAAGGCAACAAGGGAAGATCTCGATTTTCTATGTAACTTATGTAAATATTGATATGTGTACAGTAAGAACCTATATTTAAATCTAAATCTAAATCCAATATATGTTTCCGCTAATAGATGATTAATATAGGAATTTACTAACACTGGTTTGAAAATTGAATAGATTTCAATTGTTGGCACTTAGAAAGAAAATAAAACTGAGTCAAGGAGGAAGTGTTTATCAAAGCTATTCATCAAGCTGATTATGTGGAACTCATTTTTAGACAAATACAGAACAATGAGATGAGTGGGATTGATATAAATTTTTATCTTAAGGTTGAATTACTTATAATATTAAGAGAACTATAAAAAAACACCCTTTAACTTGTTTAAGCTCCCAATAGCTTAAATAATGTATATTGTGGATACAGAAGTTTTCTCTCCTTTCCTCAGAAAGTTAGAACTCAGGGTCACCTATTGAATTAAAGATTGCATGCCTTAAATGCTTGCTGGGAAGGAACAATAGAATAACTTCATTTTCCTCTACTCCAGTCTTGCTAGCTCCCCCAAATTACACTATACACTCTCACTATAAATCCAGAATTACAATCTATTTGCTAATGAGGGTTATTGACCTGAGTGTTACAGAGAGGAATTATCGCCATATTGTGATGGCACCAAATAATTTATGAACTAAGTTCATGCATTGGATGATGGTTACAAAAATGTCAGCAAATGTTCAAATATTCAGATCCCAGTTACAGGACACAGCCTTTTGATGAAATGTACTCATTTGAGTACATTGATTTGAGATAGATGAATTCAGAATATCTGTATGTAAATATCTAACAGTATCAAAATGATATATTTTATGCAGTGGTAAAATTCATGTTTTTTTTACCATCGGTTCTGTGGGTGTGGCTTGGTGGATGTGGCAGGGGAAGGATACTGCAAAATCTCCATTCCCACCCCACTCCTGGGGTGAGGATATTGCAAAATCTCCATCCCCGTCCCACTCTGGGGCCAGCCAGAGGTGGCATTTGCTGGTTCTCCGAACTACTCAAAATTTCCGCTACTGGTTCTCCAGAACCTGTCAGAACCTGCTGAATTTCACCCCTGATTTTATGACACAAAAGTTGTTTGATTATATTCTTATATCCTAAGGTTGCTTCAGACAGATGAATGAAACGTGGAAACAATATTTACTATTGCAATAAGAGTGCTTAAAAAAAAGCAAAATGTGATTATTTCAGGGTGAAATGCTTAATTTTTGCAACTACTACATTAAAATGTAGAAGAAACCATAACATGTTTTCTTTTAATTATTGAGCTTCTTTTTAGCCTGAAAACTGGAAAGCATGATTCATATCTTGTAAAACAAATTGTTCTGTTCTTAGTACCCTTATATGCTTGGTTGCTTAATACAGTTCTCAAAGATCGTTGTCTGTATTCATGCTCGGATTCACAGGTACCAGATCATTTTGCTGCATACTTTGCTCATTTTTCTTGTTCTTTGAGAAAGTAGAGAAAAATCTCTAGTGCAATTTAAACAAATAATGTAATTGTTTCTAAGGCGTAATTGACAGCAAACAACGACTTTAAGGAAATAAATTGAATAAACTGGTTTTCCACTAGATAGCTTTACAACTTTCTCCTTTGAACACAAGCCAATATCTTTGAATAGGATTAGTACAGTGCTTCTTTAGATATCAAGCACAAAGTTTTGAAAATAGGTAGGAGCAAGCAGAGTTCTCCATGGTAGGGTCAAAATTGTCACAATGGCACTGTGATCATGTGATCTACCCCTTTATTGTGTGCTTTGTCTATTGAAATTTTTAAAGCAAGGCTGTCAAAATTCTAGCCTGTGGGCTGGATGCTTCACTCACTGGCCACGCCCATGCCTGGTTTAGCAAAGGGGGAAAAAGTCCTGATATGTCACATGATGTCACCATGACGACATGAGTTTGACACCCCTGTTCCAAACTGAACAACCTAGCCTTTCATGCCATTCTGTGTTGTATCTACCACACACCCCCTATGTTTTATCCTGGACATTTAAAGAAAGAAAGGAAAATATTAATTTGACTGAAAATACAGGTCTCCATATACACAGGCTCCACTGGATAAGAATACAGCTTATTCTTCACTCACCCTTGTTGAAGATGGGGTGAACAAAAGAGTTAGCTGGGAAATGTAATGTGAGCAATCAACCCACAATATCATGTTTATGGCATGTTGAAATTCACCAGGAAGGTGAGAGAGAAATCTGGCAATAAAAACATCGATGGGAAGCAAGTTCATTTGGCAAGATTATTTGGATAGAGGTATACATATTTTTTAAAAAAAAATACATGAATGATTCACAGTCGGCTGAGCAGGTAATTCAATGCCGTTTAAGCATCGATGGGATCCTGCCAGTTTAACAACCACTTCGGTGATTGCGTGCTTCCCGCATGCACACACGCTCCACGCATCTCTGCGCTTGTGTGCAGTTTTAACAAAACTTACTTTCCACATTACTTCTGGGGAATAAGACAGCTTAGGCGCAGCAATCCACTCTCCTGCACGAGTTGAGAGGATATAGGTAAGTAAAGCTCAGGGGGGGGGGGGCGAGGGGCCCACCTGATTGTCAGAGCAAACCAGTTCGCTCCCCAGCTGATCATACTGGTTCTCCCGAACCAGTCTGAACCGGCTGATCCCACCCCTGCATTTAAAATAAAACACTAATTGTGCTTTAGCTTTGTTAAACCTTAATTATATCAAGAGCCAAACTTGACTGGAGGTAAATTATTGTGTTATTATTAGTCGGAGGCTGACTCTCTACTTAAGGATGACAATAAAACTCCATTCTGGTGTTGTAGTATTCTGTTTTCACTAACATATAGGGATTTTTTAATAAAAAAAATTACAAAATTATAGCTGAAGAAGCAGCTCATTTCTGCAGGAGATGTTCGAAGATTATATTATTATATTACTATCCAAAGTAACTTACAATGATTCCATTTTCTTAAGCATCTTTACTGATCTCAGATTATTCGGGTATTAACTGAGACTATCTGCTAAATTTATATTCTTATAAATGTAATCTAGAGCACACGGATTCAATTCATAACCCTAAATGTATAAAACTCAAGTTTCACCTGCATAATGTTTTTCTGTTGTAAGGCTATACTGCCATCTGATGGATAAACACAAAACTGCGCCAAAAAAGAATGCCAAGAATTAACCCAAAATGTCCATATACCTTACAGAATTCATTGAAGTGCTGAATATGATGTATTCAGTATTAATTATAAGTATACAATTATACATGAATGCTATAAGTATACAAGTATGCTTGAATGTTCCATACAAAATATATAAGTGCATTCTTTTAAAACAAAGAGCAGGAGGCTTCAATACTGTGAATTTGCTTACAATGAAGATAATAAAGAGATTCTCACACATGTTGAAAAGAGAAGATTTAAAAAATTTAAAAAAACTATATTATAGTTTTTGCATGTTTAAAATAAGGGAATACCTGTAGCTTTCAGATAGACTCATATTCAGTCCTTATGACTGCCTGATTAATTGAATTATCTGATTTACAATATTGTCATAGTCCTTTCAGCCCATCTTTTTCTGTTCAGAAAAGTTATTAGGGGGACAACTGTAAAAGATAACCAAGCTGAGCCCAAGGGAGGGGTCAAATGTGTCACCAGTCATGAGTCCCTTGGGGCCCCCAAGGGATCTAAGTCCAACCTACCTTGAATTCCTTCTACCCTTAACTACTGCCTATTTCCTCTGGCTGTTATTAGTTCAGATTCTTGTAGGAGTTTAAGCTTGCAATAACTCTTTATTCCCATTTGACCTGCCTGGATCTCCCAAGTTGCCTGGCACTTGACAGCTAAAGGGGATCAGTGGATTACTAAACAGTAGCATCAGAATGGAAGAACCAATCACTTTCTCTGATTAGCAATCCTAAAGTTTTTTTTTTCCTTTGCAAAATAAATTCATCTCAGGATGTTTTAGAACTCCTTTTAGTTTTGAGTTAGTGTGTTATTTCTAATAAACAGAAGCCGACAACATTTTGTTCTATATATTATTTCCCTTTTTGCCATGATGAAAAAAAGCCTTACCGGCAGAAGCTCTCATAGAGTTTAATTTAAATGTGGGACCTCGGAGAACTGCAGATGGCAGGAGAGATGACCGTGTAATAAAACAGAGAGAGAAATTACGCACATCTCGTAATAGGTCAGTTTAAGAACACAGTATTTCATGTGAGAGAATTATTCCCAATTGTTCTCTCTTTTGAAGAAACCAATAAAATTGACTTTCTTTCCCATTAGACAGAAGAAAGGTTAGAGGAAAATATAGAACTAATGTTCAGCCCAGCCTTATGAGGAGAATTTGGATGCATCAGACTGCCTGGATGCAAAGCTGATTGGCACTTCAATGCTGTCCCCAGATGGCAGATAATCTGGTTCTGGTCAGCCTCTCTGGCTGAAGGGAAAGACCTTTGGAAGTCAGGAAAACAACAACAACTGATTGGCTCCTGCTGGGAGTTCTCTGAGTAACTTCCTGTCAATTACTTCTCCACCTGGCTTTCCCTTAATTAAAAAGTGATGAGAAGATCCATGCAGAGAAAGACTGATGAGAAGATCCAGGGAGGAGAAGTAGTAGTAAGAGAGAGAAAAAGTGAAAGAACACAAAGGAAGTAGTGGGATCCTTCTGGTTTAACAACCAGCTCAGTGATTGCATGATTTGCGTGTGCGATTTGCGTGCGTGCTACGCACACATGCACAGTTTAAGGAAATCTTCACTTCCGGGTTTCTTCAGAGGATTAACACAACTGATTTGCACGGCAATCCGCTCAATCCTCCCCAATAGGCAGTGTTTGCAATTTTTATTTGTTTTGCTTCTTCTGCTTTCAGGTGTAAATACATAATACAAATATTGTTTCCCATATTATTGATTTCCTATACTATTCTATATCCTATAGGAAAGTGATGGCAAAACTTTTTTGGCTGCTGTGCCAAAAGCGGGGGGAGCGCAAGGGGGGGTTGTGCGCCAGCATGCCACAGCCATAATGCTATGCGTGTGTCCCCCCAGCGCATGTGCATGTGCATGATCAGTGAAACCCCTCCCCCGCTTTTGCCATGTTTTTCTTTTTCACCTTCCCCAGGCTCCAGAGGCTTTCTAGGAGCCTGGGGAGGGAGGAAACAGCCTCCCTGCCCTCCCCAAACGCCCTTTGGAGGCCTCAGGAGCTTCCCTGAAGCCTCTGGAGGGGAAAAAACAGACCTATGGGGAACATGGAAGTTCGGGAATGGTAAATTCTGGTTTGTCCGTAGGGCTGATTTTTGACCTCTGAAGCCTTCAGGAGGCTTCCCTGAAGACTCCAGAGGGCAAAAAATGGACCTATGGACAAACCGGAAGTCACTTCCAGTTTGCTCAGAGAGCTGGTTTTTGCCCTCCCGAGCCTTCAGAGAAGCCTCCTGATGGTCCCTGAAGGGTCCAGAGGTCAAAAATTGGCCCTATGGACAAACTGGAAGTCACCATTCCCGAACTTCCAGGTTCCCGTAGGGCCGATTTCTGACCTCCAGAGCCTTCAGGGGCCTTCAGGAGGCTTCCCTGAAGGCTCTGGAGGGCAAAAAAGGGTCATACAAGCAAACAGGAAGTCTGTTCCTGAACTTCCAGTTTGCTTATAGGGCTGGTTTTTCGCACTTTGGAGGCTTCAGGGAAGCCTCTGGAGAGCGAAAAAGGGCCTCAAAAAAAGGCCAGTCAGCTGCCAGTGCGCACATGCATGCTGGCCAGCTGACAGGACATTGCCTCATGTGCCCTGACAAATGGCTCCACGTGCCATCTTTGGCACCCGTGCCATAGGTTTGCCATCATGGCTATAGGATGTAAGATAGATAGGATACATTATACTCTACTACTCTACTATGCTGTTTTCTATTAAATAATTCTAAGTGCTAGAATTACATTTAGACAATCTTCCCTCAAACAAGAAGTTCAAGGCAGAGCATAGATTATCTTCTTCCCTTCTGCAAAATCGTACAATGATAATATTAGTCCAGGAGTTCAGATTTATGGACTTGAATTAATATGATAATATTAGTCCAAAGTTCAATTCTGCTGTGCCCTTATAATTTAGCCTGAATCCCTGGAAAGAAGATGCTTAGAATTCCATATATTTTGTAAGTTTGGCCTGTTAAAAGGAAGCTGATCTCTTCAGCTCCTGAGCCTTCACTGTTAGCAGTGGCATTGAACAGGAATCTGGGGCTTCATCAACCTCAATCAGCACAAGCTTTTCTGATGTTAATATGAAAGCCATTTCCCTGGGTTAACACTTTTTTAACGGAGTGAATTTCTCCATTGCAAATGGCAATGGCCTCTATGGTCAACTTAGCAGGATGTGGTTTTCTAATTATAAATATCTAGTCTCCACCCCGAAGGTTGTCTTTCTTAATAAAAGCAAAATGGGATAAACTAGAGAACTACCTGTCACAAATCACTTGGGCTTATCCAGAAGCTGGTCTTATATCACCAGGCAACTTTAATGCCAGACCAGCCACCAATGTTAATGCACCCCCTTTTCTTAGTTTTAACAGTCATATTTCTGCACCAAGAGGTCATTCCAAAGGCCAACGATGCCATTCCACATTCAGGGGCATTAATTTAGCAGAATGGTGCCTACAATGAACTGTCAGAAGATTCAGGCTTTGCATCCTAGATGGGGACTGGGTGGTGACCTTCCTGACTGTTAGCTGGAATTTTATTATTATTTTTTTCATTATTTATGATGTTGTTATAACCATGACTAGAGTGGAAAATGGAAAAAATCTCAGGAAAATGACAACAATTATCCACTTCTGCAATACCGCCAAGAAAACTGTATGATTGCATGAAGTCAGACATCAGGTTCGGCTTGCTAGCATGTTACTTTGTACAATGCATATCTGAAGTAAATCTCACTGAATTCAGGTGGAATTACTCCCAGCTCAGGTAATTGTGTATGAGGTAGAATAGGGAACAAGGGCTACGTACAATGGTCAAGAAAATAGCATAATTGATAAGATTAAGGATGCCCCAACTCTCCTGGCCTTTTATAAGACCTAAAGACCTGTCTCTGTATGTAAAGGCTTCTGTCCCTGAATGTGGGAAAGAACCTGTCTCCGGACTGTATTAGTGATGTTGATTGTGATTTTTTTTCTTCCTCAGCTTCTATGCCCTTTAATTTTTGTATGAATGGTGTGCCACAATTGTGTTTTACTTGCTATTGTTCACTGCCTGGAAAGACTTGTTGAGATGGGCAGCTATAGAAACTGACTAATAATATAACGAATAAGATATCACATAAAAGCTTATGTCCTAGAATATCACTGGACTATTTTTTTTAAAAGCAGGAGATTGTAGACTAGTGGTATAGGTAGTAGTATGATCATGAAATTCCTGTCATATCTTGTAGCAAAATAAAAAGATTTCTCAGGCAGAGTAAAAAATTCAGGAATAGACTGTTTTCTTAAGACAGATTCCTAGCTTCCTCTTTGGGTCTGTCTCTGATAGCTGCTCGACATTCTTTTAAAGCACATAAACCAAAAAAATGAATCACTCCTGAGACTTTCTGAAAGAATTAGTTCAATGATACAGAAAATATTTAATCAATATCTTCAAGTGGCATAAGTAGAGCTATGGGCAACAGAGTTAGATTTTGCATACCTTAAATCAATGGAATTAATGAAATGGTGTATTGATTCCAAAAGAGAATGTGATGGGATAAATTATAACTTCGAACTGCTAAATATTCATAGATGGACAATGATGTATTTTATTCTAACTTTCAGACTATTTGATACTTTAATTCTCCAAATTCCCCCATACTAGCTTTGAATTGTGGGACATCATCAGATCCGGTAAAAGCCTACACCATTTAAAAATTGCCAACATGTTTCACTTTAGGCACTGGGAATTACCAAGAATACACGTAAGAAGGGGGAGGGAAATTCAATGAGGCATTAATGAGTTCAAGACTTAGTGATATTTTGGAGGTTGCCCATAAAGCTATTGTCTGACTACAGCAGTAACTATTAAAAATATGTCTCCTTGTGGGATGACAAGACTGAATGTTACAAAGACTTAGATCTACGTACAAAGGGATGGGGCAGACACACTATTCATGCTCACTTGATGAAAAGAACAGAAAAAGACAGCCCTGTTGTGCATTGAAATATCACTGCAGAGATTTCTACTTTCCTTTTTTCTCCCACAACTTTAAAACTATTCATCATCTTTGTCTGCTCTTTGGCTAGATCTGCCATACTCCCTGTATTTTGTGTTACTGCCTTCCATATCCCTCCCCACGTGATTTCCTCAGTGGTACTTGAGCTCAGCCTTGTGTCATCCTTTGTCAAGTGAGCTACTTTGTCTGGCTCATGATAAGATATATTTATCAAAAAACGCTATTGGATCATCTGGCAAATGCAATGAATTTTGCCAATCTCCTAGACCCAGCAAATAAATCAGATGAACTGGAGCTGTATTTGCAGGCAGGGGCCAAAGATAAATGCCTTTTCTGTCAACTGCCATCAACCAGGCTGAATTGTGACCCTGCTTTTAGCTCATACTATCTTTACAGCTCAGATTGAACTAAGAATATCAGAAAAATAAACATTTGAATATTCCTGTTTCAAAGTGAACAGTTGTTCATCTTTCAAATCTTAAAAATGTTAATTAGCACACTATGAAATTTCATCTTTCCCAGTGAGAAGAAGTCCAACTTTCTTAATCTTTCCACATGATTTCAATCGTTGAAGCTTTTCTTCCCTCCGATTGTGCTTTGCTGCATTAATGATAGAGTAAAACATGAATAAACATTAAAAGGCTTGGATCTTAGGACTTCAACTCCACCTCATTAATTTTAATATCCTATAAACTATACATATTTGCTACCCTGAATTCCTAATATTTCTGAATGCAGATACTATCTGAAAAAAAAATTGAAAGATGGAAAAATTGATTTTGTTCTCGGCCTTAGTACAGCTTTTCAAAAGTTCCAATTACATTGGACAAAAATTTCTGACAAAAGTTCCCTACTACTGTATTTTCCGGCATATAAGATGACTTTTTAACCCTCCAAAAATATTTCAAAAACCGGGGGTCGTCTTATACACTGAGTATAAGAGGTGAAACTGATCCTCCACCCGCATGCTTGCACCGTGTAGCGTGGTTCTCCCTCCCTTTCCACCACCCCGCTCCACCTAAAACTAGCACAAATCAACTTAGGGGTGGAAAGATACATGTGCATTGACCAGGGAAAGCCCCAAACCAAGTTCACCCCCCCCCCCAAAAAAAGGTGACCCTCCCGTGATCCAAAAAAGCCCCTCGAGTTCAGGAACCACATGGCTGGTGGAGCAAAGCAAAGAGAGGTGTTGTTTCCCTAGTTTCTCCAGCCCGGGATTCTTGCAGCTGGCTTCCGTCTCTTTTTTTCTCCCTGCCCGGGACTCACCGCTCTTGTGGCTCCCCTTGAGGCTAATAATAAAGGGAATCAAATCAAAGGCCATGTTCTGTTTCTTTCCATCTTTGGACAGAATGGGAAAGTGTGGTTGCATCTTGCATCACCTCTCTTTGGATGATACTCACCAAGCTACTCTAGGAGCCTGGCTGCAGCGTGTATTTTTTAAAACTCTTTCGTGTTTGCAACAGTAGTGTTTTTCAAACTGGGCTGTGTTAAGATGTGTGGACTTCAACTCCCAGAATTCCCCAGCCAGCCAGCCAGCCAGCCATGAACCATTCCCTATGCTGGCTGGGGAATTCTGGGAGTTGAAGTCCACACATCTTAACGCAGCCCAGTTTGAAAAACACTAGTGTAAACCTTCAGGTAGTATGTGGCCAAAGTAACCAAAGTTATCGTGAGTCAGTAACTTAATGATTTAGGAAACTTGTGACTGAACAAGTGATATGCTCCCTGTCTGATGCCTTCAGATTCAGCTGGACTGTAACATCCAGCCTGAAGGATTTCTATGGGTATCGGGGGATGGTGGGAAGGAGTTCTTTAAAAAAAAATAAGATAATTTTATTAAACATTTGCATTAATATTTACAAATGAATGCTAACTAAAAAGAAGTAAAAAGAATGGAAAGAAAAATAGAAAAGAAAGAAGATAAAACAAATATATATAAGGAAATGACTTATCGGTTCATAACAAGTATATGCATTTTTAGTAACACACCACTTTCTCTTAAAATACCTTCTTCCCATATCTCATTTCTTATTTGTAAGCAAGTGTAAAGGCGGCCATTTGATCCCAGTTAGTAAAAGTCCATTAAGGATAACCAGAGATAACATACTAATTTAACATTGATCAAATAAAGCATTTTTATATTCAAATAGAATAGAATAGAATAAGAAGAGTTGGAAGGGACCTTGAAGGTCTACTTGTCCAACCCCCTGCCTAGCCAGGAAACCCTACACCACTTCAGACAAATTGTTATCTAACCTCTTATTTAAAAAACTTCCAGTGTTGGAGTGTTCACAACTTCTGGAGGCAAGTTGTTCCATTGATTATGGTAGCTTGCAATTATGATGGGTGTCGCTGACTCACCAAGGAGTTGCTCTCCCTCTCTATTGTTTCTCATCTTCCCCCTATCATCATCATCATCAGTTCCAGTTTGGTTGACAGCTTAGAAAACAAACAGCATGGCACCCCCCTGGGTTTATCATCTTATCCTTCCTTTCAGCTTTAGAGTGAATTAGGAAAAATTTAATCCACTTGCAATGTTTTATATTACATGTTTGATGACAAACAGCCTTAGGTTTATAAGTGACAGTTTTCCTGCTAAATATCTATATGTCATAGCCACTTGAATTAAAATTACCATATTGAAATCAAATCGGATGCTTTTTAATTTTTATTTGGTGTGCCTCGGAAGAGAGGTAGTCTTATATGGTGAGTATAACCCAAACCCTATATTTTAACAGGAAAAGTAGGGGGTTGTCTTATACAGCCAGTCACCTTATATGCCAGAAAATACAGTAATACTGTCCTTTTGAATTTAAGTAACAAATGAAAATGGGATGCGGTGGCTCAGTGGCTAAGAAGCTGAGCTTGTCAATCAGAAAGGTTGGCAGTTTGAATCCCTAGCATTGGGTAATGGAGTGAGCTCCCGTTACTTGTCCCAGCTTCTGCCAACGTAGCAGTTCAAAAGCATGTAAAAATGCAAGTAGAATAATAGGAACCAACTTTGGTGGGAAGGTAACAGCATTCCATGCGCCTCTGGCACTTAGTCATGCTGGCCATATGACCACAGAGACGTCTTCGGACAGACTCTTTGGCTCTGAAACGGAGATGAGCACCCCCTAGAATTGGGAATGACTAGCATTTATGTGCGAGGGAAACCTTTACATTTACCTATAACAAATGAAAAGCCAGGAAACTCCTCAGTTTTTTATGACTGAATGAACACACGAATATTTCTATCTCATCTATCAATATAAAAAAAACCATGTTTTCTGTTATCCAACCAAATGAGAGCTGATAAAATACAGGAAAAAAATTCTCCACCTGACATAACCTTGTACTCTATCAGGCCATTACTTCATCCAGCTCTGTATTATCTGTATTTGTTTGTGCTCCAGGATTTTACAGTGGAGACTTTCCCAGTTCTAGGTGTTCAGGGCTGAACCTGGAATGTGAATTTTATCAGTAAGAAACTAGTTCAAAGCTGTAAAAACAAATAGAAAAGGCTGATGTAGATATATCTCTTCTCATACCAGTCATCTTGTGTACATTGTCAACTCCATGCAGCCTCTAAGACAGAGAAAGCAAGCACATGTTCTTTAGGAAAGCATTCTAATGCTATTTTGGGGTCCTGCAGAATCTTGAAAAGTATAATGCTAGTTAATTAATCTTAGTTAATTAAGAGAAAATCTCTTTGCAATGCTCTCTTATCACATTGTTCACTGAATCGCCTTATTCCTCATATTCCTGCAGTTCAAAAAAAATGAGAAAATAATTTCTTAAGACTTCTATTCAGTTCGTTGCATTATAGAAAAAGTACAATATGTGTACAAGAAGGACAACACAATAAACAAATGGAATTGACACGAAGTCCATCTATCAACCCCCAAACACTTATATTTATATAGCTATTTTACCCTGTGCATAAAAGCATTTCCGTTTCCATATTTCAGCAGATTTAAGGATGCTTTTAACACGAATGCCAGAATATTTACAAGTTTAATTACATCTACAAACCATGTGTCCCAGACACATCCTTCCCAAGCACCGAAATACTGTGAATCTTGAGACAAACAAAAATAGTTCTTACCCCCATGAGCAGAAACTCTGCCAAACAGTTTTGTCTATGTGACCAGAATGCAGCAAAGATAACCCTGAGTAAGGTTGAATTGTGAAAAGTCAAAAAATTGGAATACATTTTAGAGAAAGAGAAAGTGTTTTTTTAACTCCAAAACTTTTTTTAAAAAATGACAAAAGCTTCACTTTTGTAATTGAGCGTATAAGATAAATCAGCATTCTGCCAGATGTTTAACCATTAAAATTGTAGATCAAAGCAAAAGAAGACTTCAAAAAGTGATGTTAAAAACAGAGGTATCCCTAAAAAAGCAAACAACTGAAAAAGATGGAAACCAGATCTCCCCGCTGCACTTACTGAGAATTGGAATCCACTGGATTCTCTTCCCATGCAAGCACACAGTGGTTTGTCAGAGGGTCATCGTGAGTTATTCTAAGTTACTCCTATTCAAAACCTGGGAAGCATGCTGTCAAAGAGGCAGCTTTAACAGCAAAGTGGGCTGTTTGTTGGTGGGAGAGAAAAAAATCAAGCCACCGCTCACCGTGCCATTTTCTGGTCACTTCACCCTCCATTTTTGGGAGTCTTTGCTGAGTTATTCAATATTGTTGATAGAGGAATCAGTGCAATGGCAAACAGTAGTGGTGATAGTGAGACTCCTTGATATTAACTTGTCCAACCTCTCACCATTGACTAGCACCATTGACCAGCATGTGCAATCAATATTTGCACACAGCTTCTGATGTTTCTAGGGACTTCTGTTATTTCCAGGCACGTGATTATGCAATCCTAATGCAGGGAGTCAAATACCTTCTTATAATCAACCCATGCTATATTCATATTCCTTCTCTTGCAGTTTTCCAACATCATCTTGTCAAATAGGAGCTGATCTTTTGTTCCTTTGTTGTTTGGGTGGTTCCTTTGTGCTTAGGGGGAAAGAACTTGTTTTCATCTAGATGCTGTTGGTCTACATCAGTTACCACACCAATTAGCAATATGAAAGTGGTTGGTAAGCAGGTAATTGGTTTGTATTGCCTGGTGCTGCTCCTTCTGTTTATTGTTACAGTTATTAAATAAATGGATGCTGTCCAACTTTCCATGACTCTGGGTGGTTCATAACAATGGAGATTATGTGCAAATGTATATGATTATGGATGACAGCTAGCTGTAATTACTCCCAAATGTGAGCAGCAAACTTGTATCTTGTTGTGACTCCTTATGACAGGATTGGCAAAACAGATGTCATACACCCAAGGAACATGGAATGAGTGAAAACTCATCATTAAATTTTGAGCAGAGTGATCATGGCTTGGAGGCATAAAACACCTTGTTAGATGATTCTGATCTTATGGTTGAAGATTGTGTTGCAGGTGCTTCAATAGTAAGGGGGGGAGACTATTGCTCTGCTACAGCTGAATTGTCTACATGTGTGACATCTCATGGGAGAACTGTTGCCTTATCAGTACAACTAAGGGACATATTCTTTGAATATAATCAATGGTGGTATAGACCACCCACATCAATAGACTAAGCACTGGTTACTTCTGGCCTCATTAAAGTCTTGTTACTTTTTTTAAAAAAAATTTTTTTATATGTTTTACATACAGTATATGGTTTCAGTTAATCCTTACCAAAGGGATAAGTAATGTATGGTCCATTTAACAGGACATAGTGTGAATGTAACAGATATTTGTGTCTGTTGAGGAGAACTGTTTCATTTCCTCTACCATTGTTGCTCTCTTTAATAAATATCACCATACAATACTTGGATCATCCCACACCTTGGTGCCAATAGACATACAGCAACATTATTGCTATTTTATAATAATGTGTTAATATTATACTGTGCTATACTCACCTATATTCCTTTTTCTGAAACCCAGCTGATAGGTGCAGCAGAGTGGATTGCTGTGCCTTAGCTATTTTCATCCCCAGCATTAATTGCAGAAGGTGATTTCTCTGTAAACTGCGCATGAGTGAAGCAAGCAGGTGCATGTTCAGCGCCTGCTCAGCAAACCAGTTGTTTAACCAAAGGACCCCACCCCTGTGTACATCCTCTCCTATACTTGTTAAGGAGCCCTCTTGGCACAGTGGTTAAAGTATAATATTGGAGGCAAACTCTGCCCACAGCCTATAGTTTGATCCTGATGGGCTCAGTGTTGACTCAGCCTTCCATCCTTCTGAGGTCAGTAAAATGAGGACTCAGATTGTTAGGGGCAATGTGCAAAGTCATGTTTGCATTGTAAACTGCCCAGAGAATGCCATAATGCAGGGTTCTCCAACCTTGACAACTTTAAACTTGTGGACTTCAGTTCCCAGAATTCATCAGCCAACAATATCATAAATGCTATAGCTATTGCTGTCGTAATGGTAAAAATATAGAAAAAAAAATCACAGATTGCACAACATTGAATGTGTTGCAATAACTAAACCTGACATGACCTATTTTCCTTTGTTCTTTTAAAAATAGCCAAGAAAGTTAAAGATCATGGCTATTTCTAACTATCATTAACTGAATAAAGAGAGAGCGGACCTTTAGTTACATAAATAATTCTTTTGAAGGCTGTTAGATATCAATTTATCCTGTTAAAGCCCTAAAGTGCAAGCCAATGAATCTAGGAAAGTAACAAGGTTATGTTTTCAATTAAACAATATTTCCTTTTTCCCCCACAAAGATTCAAAAAGATTCAAAAGTTAGTGGATGTTGAGATAGATTGCAGTGCTTCTAAAAATCAACTTTTATCTGTCTCCAATGTTTTGAAATTTAACTCACAATATTTAACTCCAGCCCGGGAATTTGACAGCCCTGTTCTAGGGGAAATAGGAAAGAGAAACAATGAAAAAACAATCCATCCCTCCCTCCCTCCCTCCCTCCCTCCCTCCCTCCCTCCCTCCCTCCCTCTCTCTCTGTGTAACTGTGGTCAAGATGTATGTATGTGGCCAGAAGACATTTTTCCCTGTCAAACCTGACAGCACTATTGAATTAATTCGATTTTGGTGCCACATACTCTTTTTTTTGTTGTTGTTACATAATATGCCTCCTTTAACTCTCTTTCTAATTGTCTGCTAGCCCTAATTGCTCCTCCAGCTTTCTTTTCTTGGTAATAGATGAAGAGAGGAATGGCAATATCTTCATTTTACTGTTGGAGTTTTATGCAATTCACCTTTTCAGAAAATAACAAACAATTGACCATAATTCTGCTTACCTTCCCTGGCCTAAGGACAGAAAATTCGGCTGAGCCAGGGACTCTGCTGAAACGATCCATTTGACCTACCCTTCTGAGTCCCCGGGTGGCCTTAAAAAAGAGGAAAAGCCACAAGAGCCAGCAAATAAGTGAGGGCACACTATTTCTAATGTAATTGATGAGAGGATATGAATGTGACCTGGGGGGAAAAAAGAGTCACATTTCTGAAAATGGCCCAATTTGAAATCAAGCCGGCATAGCTCCCAAAGGCATTTTTGAATGCCGTTGTAACTTGCTTGCCAATCGAACACTTATATTGCATTTGGCATTTGCTAATGTATTCTCTGAATTGACTCAACTCTGGAAATACAATAGTAATAAGTCGTTCCTTGAAAAAGTTAAGATGAAATATTTTGGATTCAGCATAATTCTGAATTTTAAAAGAGCTTTCTTGCTTGCTCCTATTAACCTTCCAATCTATGAAAGTTCAAGGTTCAATTTCTTTAAACTTGAAACATCTCCTGGTGTGTTTTGAAATTCCCCCTCGGATTCATGATAGATGAAAGAAACTTTGCCACTTCTTTTTTTCCCTTGTGACAAAACCCAAATGGTATTTTCAGAATTCTGAATTAATATTAAGTTTATGATCAACACTGATACCTTGACATTTTATTCTAATGCCTTTTCCATATAATTTGGGAAAGATATGTGACATAAATTGGAAGGTGTGGAAAAGCCTGTTGCATTGCTTTTAAGTCTCAATGCCAAAGGACAGAATAGGTTTCTGCACCAAATGTAAACTGGGGTAGTAAATCGATAATTATTGGAACAATAATATTAATTTTGAATTCTAAAATGAAGTTTAATTTATGCCACATATCATACATTTTCTCCCTTCTCACCTAGGTTACAGACTTTTTCAGGTGTGTGCCAAATTGCACTGATACTTCAAAAGGTGATGTTTATTTTCTTTAATCTTTTTCAAGTTTTTAATGGGAATACTAAGAGTAGGCTTTTATTTTATTTTAAAAAGGAAAGAAACACCACATGGTACCGATGCAATTAATTCCTAAATAGTTTAGGAACATGCCATGCTGTCAGAAGCCCATTTTTCTTTCAAAAGAGATACATTTTTTTTGTAGGGTTTCAGGGTTATAGAATCCACCCCATTAGGTAGTTTATTAGCCCCTATTCTACATTTTTAAAACAAATATCAAAATGTGCCTTCACCGAGCTAGATATTAATTTATAAACTAGTTCACTGAATAACAAAATAACAGAGAATAACACTCTCCATTTGAAGGTTTTAATTTTTTTGTTCTTTAGCCACCTATCAAAATAGAGAGATATGGTATACACAAAGCAACCAAGCAACCAAACGTATATACAACTAGTTGTCTCTTTAACGATTGCTCTTTTCAACAACCATTTGAAGTTGCAACGGTTCTGAAAAAGTATCTTTATGACCAACACTGGATCTTTCAATCACTGGTGTATCACATGATCAAGATTTGGATGCATTTACAATTGTTGCAGCATCCCACAGTCATGTGATTGCCATTTGCACCCTTCACAACCAACTTCTAACAAGCAAAATCAATGGGGAAGCTAGCAGTAAAATCTCAAGTTGTAAGCCCGTGTTATTGCACTAAATGGCCTGAGGTGATTCACTTATTGACTATGGCAGAATTGAAGTCATAAGTCCATTATGGTCACATGATGTTTCACTTGTGTTACTTAATGATTGCATTGGAGTTACCAATTCCAGTTGTACTAATTAAACTAATTACGTGACCGCAATGGACTTATGACTTCAATTCTGCCATAGTCAATAAGCCAATCATTAAGTAATGATTATCTGTATCGTTACCCTAGGCAAACCTAACAGTGTGACACATTCATGCTTTACATTATACTATTTTATTTCCTATGCTAATGTCTGCATTGTGCTGAAATTCATCCCTTCTTTCCGCATTTGACTTTTTGGACTGGTAGATATTTTTTAGAAATTTTGTTGCAGCACTTTCACAAAATGGATGCTGTGAAGGATTGCTTATTCACAAAATCTATAACATGAGTCATAAACCACTATGGTTGTAGCCCAATTTGGTGAAAAGGCCAATTTCTGTGTGGTTGGGATCAATTTGAGACTGTGAGTTACTTAGTTTCAGCGAGCTGAACAGTTCTCAACCTCCCTGCCCTAACTCAAACTCTCAATGAATTTGAATGTTGATTTGAAGTTCTTTTCTTCTACTGGTATTTCAAGCTCTGCTGTCCCACAAGATGGTATGATGGAAATTTCCAATGCTTGTTTTGTGTAAGAGGAAGGAAGGACTGGATTGGATAATTAATAGATCTGTCTTCAAAGCTAAGTAATTCTATTGATCACCATTGCAACCTTCTGGAATGGTATCAGGGTATTGGAAGATGAATTTTTCTAGCCAATTAGAAAACCAGGAGAATCAGGACAGAAATGGGCAAATGTAGGTGCAAAAAAAATATTGGAAAAGACGTAGAGATGGAATAAGTAACTGATATCGTTAAAACATCTCCTCCTACTTCCTGCCTTACTTCTCACCAAAAAATAATCTTTGATGGACTGTGTCCAACTAAGATTTAGGTATGTGGTTCATTCAGGTTGCTATCATCAGAAAAGGTGCTTGGGTGAATTCCTTCCTTCCTTCCTTCCTTCCTTCCTTCCTTCCTTCCTTCCTTCCTTCCTTCCTTCCTTTCCTCCCTCCCTCCCTCCCTCCCTCCCTCCCTCCTCAAACAGACATTTTGCTCAACTGTTCTGGAAATGAAGATCCAAAATAGCATAATTTGGGTCGATACAGAGTTATTTCAGAGTTCTTTGGAACAGAAGGAATAAAAAGAGAAATAGCAGCTATTGTGGCCCACCCTGAGGAGGAAGAAAATGAAGATCATATGGAAGAGCAGCCTGCCTTAGAGAGCAGCATAGAGACACCTGGAATTGAATTGATTGCAGAAAAAACCAGAAAGAGAAGTTGATTCAAGACCTCCTTCTAACCCTAAGCCAAGTAGACCTAAGAGTAGAACAGAAGGTCTTCATGGCTCCTTACAAAGCAAGGGCATGGCCATCAACATTTGCTTATACTTGCTGGTGGTCTATTTTAGAGCCAGTGTTGGCAAGCAATCCTTTATTAGGATTTACTGGAATCTCACATTAAACTCTTGCCTATGAAAACCCTATCTCATGATGGCGAACCTATGGCATGCATGCCAGAGGTGGCACACAGTGCCCTCTCTGTTGGCACTTGAGCCACCCCCCCCCAGTTCAGCTCTACCATGCAGGCGCACATGCCTCCTGCCGGCCAGGTAGTCTGGGGGTCTCTGCCATGCATGTGTGGGAGATAGGGGGCATGCGGGGGGCATGCATGTATGCATGGTGGAAGGGAGTCATATGGGGAGCTGGATGCATGTGTGGAGGCACATGTAGAGGGGCCATGTGTGCATGCGCAGGCAGCGGGGACTCGGTTCAGAAAAGGCTAGCCCTTACTTGTCCTATGCCTTAAACCCAGATCAGCTGCTGATCCATAATGATTCTATGACTTATGGACTCTGCCCTGACTATGCTTCTGTCTGCTCTTTGGGACTTTGCTTATTGAGACAGTATCTGTAAATTTCCCAAGTGATTTGGAAGGACTTGAAATGTGTGTGCGCATGCACGTGTGTGTTGTGGAAATGCATGCTTGCCCTGATTACTACTCCCACCTTACTTTACCAAGTAAAGCCTTGTAATGTTCTCCATTTGGCGATTGTTTTCAGAATATAAGAAAGAATGGGGCAGAAAGAATGACTTGGAATGAATGATATCTCAAATGGGGCAAGCTATATCTAAAGCCTAGGAAAACTGCATTAAAATAATTAACAATGCTAAAGAGTCAAACAAGGCAAGGAGCCTGAGCAGTTCCACAATAGGTGGTTCATGAATAGATTGATGCTCGTTACTTCCTTATCTATTCTCTGCTACAGTCCTGTGGGCCATAAAGAATTCTGCACAAGATGTAAGAGCAATATCCTTCCTCTTTTTCCAATAAAAGCAGCGTATCTGTAGCACAGATCCAGATAAATCTGGGTTACAGAAAGCTGTGTGCGTAACACCATTGTTCTGCTGTAGAGTGATAAGTTCAAGCAAATAACATGAAAGAGGATGGAATGAAGATGGAAAGGGGAGGGGAAAAAAACAACTTCATAAAATAAATACCGTATATATGAAAAAAATATATTAGTTTCTATATTTTGAATCATTTTAGTATTTCAGAAGTACAAGCAATGATTACTGATTGGGATCCCCCTATTTTTTCCCCCAACGTTTTTTATAAATTAGGTATTTTTTTGTGAATTGTACATTGAATAGTTGTCAGTCTGCAAAGCGGTAGGTTATTTCACCTGCATATTTATGTAAAACGGCCTTCCCACAACAATTCTTTTTTAACCTGATTGTATTTGCCACTTAAAAGTTCCAGGTCACAGGAGGAACATTTGTTAGAAGGGCAGAAAGGAAACTGCTTTTTTTTTTTTGCTTTCATCAACATCTTCGGAACACCAACATGAACACAAATGATTTATAGAGCAGGAAATAAGGATAATGAGATAACGGAATATTAAGCAGGTAAAATGGACGACGAAGCAGTTTATCATAAGTAAATATTTGAATAGTCATCGTAGTTGTCAAGGTTGAAATGAAAACATAACAGAAGGGAACACCTTCCGCACACGTGAAGAACTTTCTGAAATGTGGCAAGGAACTGATTCATCTCACTTCAAAGCACAATGGGCTGGATCCAAGTTTCTGCAGAGCGGTATTTTCTAAACCAGCGGTCTTAATGTATTAATTTGATTAATATCCCATCTTTTCTACAGAAGCCTCAAAGCATTTTACTGTGTATAGGAATCTTTCTTCATTTTTAATCATACAATAGAAAATCTGTGTAATGAGCTAGCTTAAGGGGAGAGTAACTGACCCAGTTACTCAGGGAGTTTTCATGGCTGAGGATGGACTTCATCTGGTTCTCTTTTGTCCTAGACTCTACTCACAAGCTACAGTCCTTGAAGTGTATGACATCAAAGAGCTTTTCATCTGAGCTAGAGAAAATAATCTGCCACTTCACTTTATTTTAAGTAAATGAATCTCCTCCTCCTCCTCCTCCTCCTCCTCCTCTTGGTTGAGTGTCTTTGGAGAACAAATAAGAGACATCATGGGAGAAAAGAATTAGCAAAAGTAACACAACACTAATCCTTTTCCCAGCAAAAACACCTCTATGGATGCCACTCTGTTTGTCCAAAACCAATTTTGAACCAGCTTGATGGCAACCATTCATGAATGAATAAATCTTAGTATTTATCATATAATTATGGCATTGGAAGGAATGTTAGCAGTCATTTAGTCATTCTACTCATTCTCCTTGTTGGATCAACTTCCAGCCTCTAAAGATGCTTATTGGAAGGATCTCTCTATTTTATATGGCAACCTCTTCCCCTAGAAAAAGTAAAAGAAAGGAGCATTGGAATGGCAATATTAAAGAATTACTCCACATATTTACATGGAAGTAAAATTAGGAGTTTCTACAAAAAAGAAAAGTTATGTGGATGGCTACACTGAACAGAATCTGATAAGTTTTCTGCAGTGATAATTCCACACAATCCTTTCCACATTTATTTTAGTGATAACAAAATATATATATTTGAAACCAACATACTGTAGAAATGTATATATCTAAGTAAGTATTGTGAAAGGCAAATTTATATATGTTTTAACATGGTTCCTTGCAGAATTTAATAATTACATTGGTTAATGAAAATACTGAATATTAAGTAAAATGCTGAGTGAAATGCAAAATACTTACTGTTTCTTAACATAGCTAGTAAAATAAAACACACTTACATCCCAGATCTAAATAAATAAATTAAAAACAACAACAACAATCCTATATACTCGCCAATTGCTAACTTGAATTATCCTCCTTTCTTAACCTATGCTGCCTTATTTGGAAACTGAGGCTCAACAAACTCTACAACTTTGTTTACTTTGGAACTTTATGATTTATCAGTTTGCCCTAATATTTTAGGCACCAAACTCGAAACCGGGAGACTGTGAATTTGAGTCCCATTTTAGGCATGAAAACTGCCTGGGTGACATTACCTCAGCCCAATCTACCTCACAGAGTTGTTGTTGTGAGGAAAATAGGAGAAATGAGGACTATTAAGTATATTGATTGCCTTGAGTTATTTTTAAAAATAATAAAAGTAGGATATAAACAAGTGTTGTGGCTCACCAGTGGCCAGGGGAGCTGGTAGCAGATTAGGACAGTGAGGAGGTTGAAGAGGAGCATCGGCCACTCCTGGAATCTGGGGAAGGCTCTGATGAGGGCTATATGTCGGAGGCAGAGAGGGGGCCAGAGCTGTATGCCAGTGATGAGCTGCCTTCAGAGTCAGACATCAGTGAGGCAGACGAACAGCTGGAATCTGTTCCCAATGTGCGCATCCGGAGAGGTGCCAGATAAAGGGAACAGCTAAAGAACAGGGCTCGACTTGGAGATAAGGCCATAGATGGACAATAAATTGGGGATTGGAGTTTTCAGGAGACAATTTGTTTGCTTAATTGATTCATGACTCTCTTAATTGGTTCAAGACTCCTTGCCAGGTTTTGCATATATCAGCCTGTCAGCTCTCCAACCCAGATAAGGGTTGCAAATTCTCCCTTGAAAGACTTTTCTGGATGTGAATAAGCAGAATTCACAGTAAATTAATAAAAGGGTTTTTTGTTTTTTTTTGTCAGAACAAGAAATTTGTGTCATGCCCTTGGGAAGCCTAGGTCAAACATTGTAATTCTAGGAATTACAAAACATTGTAATTCTAGGAACAGATATAGAACTAAGCATACAATTAAGCTCCACTTCTGAGGTTATGCAGGCCTACATCTCAATGGTCACACAATTTACCTCAAAAAAACATCTGGCTCTCTGTATATGATAAGTATGGTAGGTACATACTCAGCACATTAATCTTCATTATATGTAGCTACATTGCTGGATGATGATAGCCTATCTCTTTTGTCATTGTACACATTTCCTTTTATATAGGTTTGAAAGAAATCATCGTCTCCACATCTGGTTGAATAGCTAACAAGGCTCTTTTATGTTACTTACCTGCTGCGGATAGTTTCCTGGCACGGTATATGCAGATAGCGGCATATTTAATTTCCAGGCCATTTTAGAATCATTGAAAGGATGGAAAATTTCTCTATCACTCTGCTCTGCTACACTACCTCTAAGTCTCATGAATGAAACATAAGGCTTGTAAAAATAATAGCGAAAAAATCCATGACTATATTTTTAATAATACATACCACTAGGTGTCTCTATACAACAAAGTTTTGGGCAAACATGGACATTTTAGTTCAAAAAAAGCTATCTCTTACATGAAGGAATGGAATATCTATAACACAGCATACTAATAATTGCCATAAAAGTAGGCCAAGTGGAAATCTTGATCATTACTACAGCTTCAGAAATTACACACCAGGCACTAAAAAAATAAAAGTTACATTATTTATTCTTATTATCAAACAAGATATTTTATTGATAGCTTTTAAGGACTGGCTCTACAATTAGTCTAATGTGAACATTTCAGGTAACAGAACTAGAAGGGATAGCAGTAAGCTTAATTGGCAACAGCGTAACATTTTGCAGATTGCCACGGATGTTTTGCAGATTGCCCTTCATCTCTTAAATTATTCTGTAGCTTTCATTTACAATGCTGTTTAACGTTGTCCAAACAGGTTTCATTAATATTTTGGATTCCACATGTTGAACACAGGAGAAGCATTTTATGATGTATCATAGCAGCTAAATAGTTTGGATCAATCCAGTGGTGGGTTTCAAAATTTTTTGGAACCTTTTCTATAGGTGTGGCCTGCTTTGTGAGAGTGGCTTACCACCCATGTGACTGGGTGGGAGTGGCTTGCTGCCCATGTGACCAGGTGGGAGTGGCTTGCTATCCATGTGACCGGGTGGGAGTGGCTTGCCATCCATGTGACCAGGTGGGAGTGGCTTGCCGCCCATGTGACCAGGTGGAGTGGCCAAGACGATGTCACTGAATTCTTTGCCCCAATGGATAAACTACGATAAGATTAAAATAAGTACACAAAGCAATAACAGAGCTACTTACAGAAGGAAGATGACTGTCCTTGCCAGTCTTCAGTATCACTGACTCCAATGAATGGCCTGCACAAAGAAGAGACATAGAAATCAACTCTCTCATTGCATGCACTGCATTAGGATGAAACAAGCACACAAAGCAATAAAGACAGCTACTTACAGAGGGAAGATTATTGCCTTGCTGGTCTTCTGCACCACCACCTCACCACCTTGCTCCAATAACCTGCACAAAGAGACACAGAGAGGAAGACTTTAATCGCATGCACTGCATTAAGATGAAAAAAGCACACAAAATAATAGAAAAGGAAGGTTACTGTTGTTTTGTGTGTTGAAGTCACCCACTGACCACCTTGCTCCAATGCATGGCCTGCACAAAGAGATACAGAAAGGAAGACTTTAATTGCTTGCACTACTATATTAAGGATGAAGCAAGCACACAAAGCAATAAAACAGCTACTTACATAGGAAAGATGACTGTCCTAGCAGTCATACTCTGTTGCCTCTTCATCCTGTTAAATAATACTAACTGCAGAAGAAATAAAACAATATTGACTCAATTGTGGTTGTAAGCCGAGGACTACACTACAGGTAACAGAAGGGACCTCTGTTTTCACCCAACAATGTACAGTGTTTTCAGGAAGGATGTCCCTCAACAAACAGGAAAGATATAGTCTTTCATCCAAGAAGTTAGATCAAGAATGAATGTCATAGGTAGATTCACAGAACAATACAGATTTCTTTTTCTGAAATTTAATTCCCAGTTCAAAAAAACAGGAATATATGAATTAGGTTCAGTACTTAGGTCGGTCCAAGTAGCTATTCAAGAGTTAGTGGTTAGAAGCAATGATACAGTAAGAATTGGATTTAAAACCAGAAATATTTTGTTGGGTATTTGAAAGGGAATACAAGAGGTACATATTTAATTTTAAACATGTTAGCAGCTGCTGGAATTGTGTTTGCACAATATTGGAAAAACAGAGATATGAAAATGAATAAATATTAGAATATGCAGGAATAAATATATTGACAATTGAAATCAGGAAGGCTTTGAATACTTTTTTCACGTGGGATTTGTTTTAGCAATTGCTAACTACCATGAGCATCTGGAGGGAAAACTGGGCAGCCAGGCAAGCAAGCAGGTCGGCAGCGTGCAGAGCAGCACTGGAAATCAGTGTCTTCCCATTTTCAAATTTGTCGCCACTGTCACTGTGCCAAGCTCCAGGCCATTTCAGGCTGTTTGGTGGTGGTAATGGCAAGCAGAGTGGGTGGTGGGACACAGTGGCTCAGCGTGTCCCATTTTCACACACCTCGCCAATGACACTGCACTGAATTCCCACAGTCCAGTGCAATGGCAGCAACAGGAATGTGTATAAATGAAACATGTCCAGCCGCCTCCTTCCCACTGCCCACCTTGCCCACCACTGCCATCACCATCCCAGGACTCTTCAGCCCAGAGCTTGAGAATAACAGTGGCCGTATCTGTGAAAATGAGAAGCCCTTGGCCATTGGCACTGCTCTGCACTCTGCCCACCCATTTGCTTAACTGCCTGCCTGGCTATTCCTCTGGATGCCCATGTCAAGTTGTCTATGTGGTAAATTGGCCCTGTTGAGTTGTCCTATGATGACTTGCTGGTAATGAGTTGGCAGAGAAGACTTGGCAGCAAGTGAGCTGGCTGCACCAAACTGGCCACTCTTGAGTTGTCTCATTCTGATATATCTCTGTGTAAAAATAACAATTGTAAGCATGGAGGTTATTTTAAGATAGCATAATCCTATACTTAGGAGCAGTGCAAAATGTTCCGGTGGAGTTCTTAAGCACAAAATATTATGTTTTCTTTTTATATATCAATAGTTACCATGCAGATGTTATTTTGGACAAACCAACTTTGCATAATAATAATTAAGAAACTAAGTCTATTCCCACTAAGCCAATAACATGCTATGCCACCTGACAAAATGGAACCAAATTACAAATTAGATTTTAAGTATGAAATTATAATTAAGGTAAAATAATTCAATGCTGACATTGAACCCCTACTCCCAACTAATGAAAAATACAAATCTAAGATCCCAGTTACTTAATGAACCACATGCGCCCATGTACTTTATGTGGTTCTCTTATCAATCTTGGGTTATTGTGGCATCTGTTGCATTGGCCTTGGTGGCGCAGTGGTTAGAGTGCAGTACTGCAGGCTACTTCTGCTGACTGCCAGCTGCCTGCAATTTGGCAGTTCAAAACTTACCAGGCTCAAGGTTGACTCAGCCTTCCATCCTTCTGAGGTGGGTAAAATGAGGACCCAGATTGTTGGGGGCAATATGCTGACTCTGTAAACCACTTAGAGAGGGCTGTAAAGCACTGTGAAGTGGTTTATATGTCCAAGTGCTATTACTATTGCTATTTGATAGCATAGTTTACTATTGCTTCCTTTGTGGCAAGGAGGAGTTGGAAAAAGATTCCTTTTTATTGTAGCTTAAGAGATCGCTAAATTCCTATTTAATCTTTCAATGTTTTAATATTTTGAAGTAAGGGTTACACATTTATATTTCTTATTTTTAATGATGCATTTATCATTGTTTTACTTTATTTTTGGTACTGCCCAGACCCATTAAAAGAATGCATAGCATATCAATTTTCATAAATAAATTAATGTGCTTCACTGGTGCCTCTTTATCAGTGATTTTATTAAAAGAGGTGGCAGTGGAAATCAGCATTGCACAAAGCCAACATTATGAAATAATCTAAGCTTGGAGCACAGGAAATCTTTTTGATAAACGAGCCTTTGCTTGAGGAATGGAAATGTGTCAAATGATAGCAAAATAATTTAGATAGTTCTGTAGGCTATAGAGATATTCATGTTTGCAAACTGGAACTCAAAAACCAATAAACGATTCTATTCTATTCTAATTAATCTAGGATCTTCTATCAGCACAGCATATATTTTAACATATTTCTTGAATGAGATTGCTGTTGTTCTTTCTTTTCTCTATCATTGTTGCAGGGGAAAAAAACTTTATTTCAATTGTTGCAAAACCAAACAATATGTCACTGTGGATGCAAAGAGGAGGAAGAGAGAGAGAGAGGTTTCTTTAATTTTTTCTGTTGTTGTTTACAAATATTACAAGTCAGTGGGTTGCCACATTGCAGTGATTCCTGACAATAACACCACAACACTGCTTTATTAACTTAATGACATAATTGCTTTACATTTATGTTGAATAAACAGGATAAGAATTGTGTTAATTAGAAAATAAACAGACTTAATATTATGTCTTGATATTGAGGCTTAAGTATCAAGTGGATGTTATGTCATGCAGCAGAATAAAACCACATTTGATGCAATAACTCTATTCACCCAGATCAGCACAAAGCAGAGGGAGATGTAGAGCATGGGTGTCAAACCTTGGCAACTTAAGACTTGTGGACTTCAACTCCCAAAATTCCCCAGTCAGCATGGGTTGGACAAGCAGTGGGATTCAGCCATTTCGCACCTATTTGGCAAAACTGGTTGTTAACATTCTAAGCAGTTCGGAGAACTGGCTGTTGGAAGAAATCTTATTTTATTTTTTTCCACTTTACAAGGCTAATCCTGTAAGGAAGGCAGGAAGGAAACATTCTGGTGTTGTTTCTAGCCTAACCTTTATTGCCCTGCTTACGGAAACTGCCTCTCTGGTTAACACTTATTACATTGTAACAGCTAAGGTGAAGTACCCATTGACCTGAGTGATGCTGAATTGGCCACACCTACTCAGTCACGTGACCACCAAGCCATGTCTACCCTGCTGGTTATTAGGGCAGAGAACTGGCTGTTAAATTATTTGAATCCCACCACTGGTTGGACACTCTTCCGTATGGAGAGTACGCCTTCCCCTGCATGGAGCTCTGGAGAGGTTGCTGGCTTGTCCCAATCTGAAACACTTGAGTGAAAAATTCTCAATTTGAACAGCAAACTTCTCCTGACTGAGTAACAACACACTGCTTATGTACTAAGCTCAAACTGTTTTGTATGATAGGATAAACAGCCTTCTCATTTATCTTTTTTAAAAAAAGAAATATATAGTGATTAACATAGCCTTAAAAATAGAAGTAGGATCACCAGAGGTGGGTTGCTTCCAGCTCATCCCCATATCGGGTGAACTGGTAGTGGTGGTGGCAGGAGGCTCTGCTCACCAGTCCGGATGCTTTTGTGCATGCACAGAAGCATTGCATGAGTGAGCGCACACATAAGCATGAATGAACTGGTAGAGCCGGGATTTGCAACCCACCTCTGAGGACGACCATAACTGAACTTAAAAAATCTGGATGTTTGAAGATGGGAAAATGAGAATTCATAAAAGCAAAACAAAATGTAACTGCGTCTTGTGACTATACATCCACACATCCACAAGACATAATAATAAGTATTTAAAACAAACATTTAAAATAGATAGTTAATATTTGTAACTCAAAATACATTTGTTTCAGCAAAGATAATCTAGTAAGAATTATTTTCTTGATGAAACTGAAAAAGATAATCAGATGTGAATAATAATAAAAAAAAAACATTCTTCAATGAAATAATTCTTCAGTATAATTTATTGTTCTCTTAATTATCCCAATAATGCTATGTCTCGCATTCTAAAATATTGTTGATTAAAAAGAAAAAGTACTTTGGTTTCAATGTTTTGCTGTAGAAAATATAGCAGATAACAAAAACATATTAATTTCTTAAACTACACAATTTTATATACTACAAGAAAAATGAACCACAAAGCATTAGCAATTGAAATCTACACTTTATAACTTTTCATATTTCCTCAACAAATTTCAACCAAAAAGAGAAGCTAACCAAAGATTGTCATCAAAGATGGTGATATTAATTTGATTACAATTCCTTGAAAACAATCAAGAAATACTTTAATACTTTGGGGAATATCTGCAGGACAAAATCGCTCAGATCCGTAGTGAGTGGGTCCCCTTCAGTGGTCTAGAAGGGACGCTGGAGGCGAGTCTTGAAGGACCATTCTGGGAGGAGTTTGTTACTGCCGATGATATGGACAGGTTGCGTGGGCGACTGCGAGCCACTACATGTTTATTGGACCCGTGTCCCTCCTGGCTTATACTGGCATCCTGGGAGGTCACACGAGGCTGGCTCCAGGAGTTAGTCAACGCCTCCTTGATAGAGGGGTTCTTGCCGGCCATCTTAAAAGAGGCGGTGGTGAGGCCCCTACTCAAGAAGCCTTCCCTGGACCCAGCTATGTTAGCTAACTATCGTCCTGTCTCCAACCTTTGCTTTTTGGCGAAGGTTGTAGAGAGTGTGGTGGCACAACAGTTCCCATGCCACTTGGAGGAAATTGACTATCTAGACCCGCGCCAGTCCGGTTTCCGGCCCGGCCACAGCACGGAGACGGCTTTGGTCGCATTGGTGGATGATCTCTGGAGGGCCAGAGATGGGGGTTGCTCCTCCATCCTGGTCCTATTAGACCTCTCGGCTGCTTTTGATACCATCGACCATGGTATCCTATTGCACCATCTGGAGGGGTTGGGGGTGAGGGGCACCATTCTGCGGTGTTTCTCCTCCTACCTCTCTGGCCAAGCGCAATGTGTGTTGACAGGGGGGCAGAGGTCGACCCTGAGGCCGCTCACTTGTGGGGTGCCGCAGGGATCGGTCCTCTCGCCTCTCCTGTTCAACACATATATGAAGCCGCTGGGTGAGATCATTCATGGTTTTGGGGTTGAGTACCATCTGTATGCTGACGACACTCAGCTGTACATCTCTACCCCGAACCACCCCAACGATGCCGTCAAAGTGATGTCCCGGTGCCTGGAGGTCTGGATGGGAAGTAACAGACTCAAGCTCAACCCCTCCAAGACGGAGTGGCTGTGGTTACCGGCGCCCCGGTTCAACCAGTGGGTTCCATCACTGGCCATCGGGGGCAAACAGCTGGCCCCCGTGGAGCGGGCATGCAATTTTGGCGTCCTCCTGGATGCCCGGCTGTCAATGGATGACCATGTGACAGCCATGGCAAGGGGGGCGTTCCACCAGGTTCGCCTGGTGCGCCAATTGCGTCCCCTATTGGACCGGAATGCCCTTCACACAGTCACCCATGCGCTAGTCACGTCCCGACTGGATTATTGTAATGCTCTCTACATGGGGCTTCCCTTGAGATGCACCCGAAGGCTGTAGTTGGTCCAGAATGCGGCCGTGTGGGCAATTATGGGAGGTACTAGGTACTCTCATGTAACACCTCTCCTGCGCGGACTGCACTGGCTACCTGTGGCTTTTTGGGTGCGTTTCAAGGTGTTGACTATCATCTTTAAAGCGCTCCATGGCACAGGACCTAGGTATTTGCGGGATCACATCCTGCCCCATACATCCCTGCGGCCGATTCGCTCTCACAGGGAGGGACTCCTCCGGGTGCCGTCCACTAGGCAGTGCCAGCGGGCGATGCCCAGGAGTAGGGCCTTCTCTGTGATGGGCCCGACCCTCTGGAATGACCTCCCCCTGATATTAGAATAACCACCGATCTCCGCTCCTTCCGCAAGAAACTTAAGACCCACCTGTTCAACTTAGCTGGCCTGGCCTAACCGTAGTTTTAATCCTTCTAGCCTGTATTTTAAATTTTTAGGGGTAGGCTTTTAGGTTGTTTTTAATTTTTATCATACTGTACAGCCTAGTATTTAATTTGATTTTAGGGGTATCTAAGAGTATTTAATTTTGTATACTGTTTTTTATTGTGTTGTCTGTACACCGCCCCGAGTCCGTTCGGGGAGAGGGGGCGGTCTATAAATTTAATAAATATAAATATATATAAATATATAATGAATGTAATTCAATTTTAAAATGGCATACCGGTAGTATCATGTATGAATTAGTTTAATACTCAGTTCTTGATAATAGGTCAAATTAGATTTAAAGAGAATGTTTTTCCATTAAAGACACCCAAGTTGAATCATTAAACTCAAATCCCAAGTTGTCTTCTACTGTTTTTTAAACTATGAAAACAGTCTATTGTATTTAATAGAAGCATTTTGTATAATACTCAAAAGACAAATCTGATTTTAAAGTGCATACAGATCAGTATTCCCCGTGGGTCATAGTGACTATCCCCCAAAGAAAGATGGAAAGTTAAGACTTGGAAAATATATCTAGAGTTTTACTGATGGCATGCAAAGAAAAAATGTACTAGGACAATGTTTTCCTAATGTTGCTGATTACATGCCTGTTAAGTAAGTAAGCTCCCCGTTAGGAGAGCAAGTGTGCAGAGAAGCGTAATGAGAGTGGTATGGAAGAACATGCACAAACCAGCATACAGGGATACCAAATAGTATAAAATGTAGTAGTTTACTATGTGGAAATATAGAGGTATTCAGAGTCCATCAAACAGTCCAAGTCATACACGGTTCAGTCAGTCAGTTATTGATATTCTCAGTTTAACACACAAAGTAGCTAACAGTAGCAAGACTCAGTAACTCACGATACAGTATCCGATCAGCATCTAACAAACAGAGAGCTAACAGTCATTCTGGCTCCCTCTTATGGCTGCTTGAGGTAATAGCAACCAACCACATTATAGCAGTACTTAAAGCTACAGTACCACCAATCTGGTTTATATATTGCTAACCCAACTGTTAGCTTACATTCCTAACAATACCCATGCATAATATTATCATATGCTCCAATATGTGTGTTATTTTTCTACTATATTATAAAGCATACTCTTAATATAGAGTTCTTTCTATCAAGCTTTAATATAGCTAAATGTACTTTATTTAAGATTTTAAAGAGATTCTAATATTGTTTTATTGCACTTCCGTGGATTGTCCAGTACCCTCACAAGGTTCATGCCTTCATTTTAAAGAGCACTGTATTACAAAATTAATTTTTGTCTTGATCGGTTATCAAATATATTGTTGGTTTCCAAAAAAAGATCTTCATTATCACAATAATGAAGATCCCTGATAGCACTGACATCTTGTAGGTAAGAATACCACAGGAAGCATTTTGGATTCTTTGTCAGAGGATATATATGCTGCACAAAGTTACTTCCATACAAACATCATCAGCATAAATCCAAATCAATATATTTAGTGAGATGGAGGTTATCAGAGGCTTTGTGGAAAAAATATGGAGGAGAGAAACCAAAGGAAAGTCTGCTACTTTAACACCTCTCTGTGAAGACAAATTCTCATCATGTACTTTCTTTAGAACAATGTTTCTCAAACTTGGCTACTTTAAAATATGTGGAGTTCAACTCCAAGAATTTTCCAATCGGCATGCTGAAGAAGTCATCTTAAAGGTTGAGAAACACTGCTTTAGGCAGCTAGCAGTTAATATGTTCAAAGAGAGAACAGCTACCTCTGAGCTAGAGGTAGAAAGTAGAAGGAAGTGTTGTAGAAAAGAAGGAACTAGGCTAAGCTCTTCAATGCAGGAAAGATTTTATTATGCATAGGTTCAAACAGCCAAAAAACACAGCAAATTGTTTGAACCCCGAAGGGGTTACAAAGGCAGGTTCTTATACCCCAAATTACTTGAGTATATAAGACTCAGGGGTTATAGACTTCTTTATGGAGGACTGACAATAGATTGGACCAGTGAGGATGAGTCTTTTCAGCACAAAGTGCTGAAAAGGGAGCACACACATAGGGCACCAAGTGCCCAAAAGGGAACACTTCACAGGCATGCACTTTCTGCATTCTTGCCTAAGCTGCAACCAGGAAGAAGATCTGCCCAGGGGGTATGTGCATGCTGGAAAAAGAACTTCCAGTTTTCGGTGTGCACATGCGTGCTGGCCAGCAAGTCTTACAGTCACTGCCCTGAATGCACACATGTCAATCATCTGGGCAGTGCGCATGTTCATGCTGAGAAATGGAAGACCAGCTCTTTCAGTTTCCAGCACTGCTGCAAACACAAAGTCCCGGCGATTGTTGTGTGCGCATGCACGCCAGAAACCCAGAAGAAGAATGGGTGATGCCGTACATGCCAGGTGACATTGCTCCATGTGCCACTTCAGGCACGCATGCCATAGGTTCGCCATCATGGGATTAGCCCAAACAGCATAATAAACAGGAAGATGTTTATTTATAAATTACAAACTTAAAATATACATAAAGAAATTCCTAATTTGGGAATGTCATACAAATAGCATGAAAAGTCACACTTAGAAACTTTTTAAAAAGAAATTGAACCAAGTGTGCATAACTGGTACCATTATGGGAAGCACTTCTCTGATTTATTAAATGAAAAAGAAAAAGTTAGTTTATCGCTATCATTATGGTGCATGTGAGAGAGTCTGAAGAGGCCATCATACCATTTCCTCAGTTTTCCAAACTGGTGTTTAGTCTTGATATATTTGTGTCTCTCACTCACAAAAGTCCCCTGGCTTCTAACCATTATTCAAGCAAATGATAACCTCCACTGGTCCTACACTGGAAAGAGACTAATCTGTCTAATTTGCAGATAGGAAGCAGTGAATGTTAGTCTACAATTAACAGGTCGGCATTGTCCTTAACTGTTGCAAGAAGATCATGTTTCTGGCAACAGGAGAAAAATAGGCTGCCTAGGTAAAATAAGTATCAGGTTGTGTCAACAAGTCCTATAAAGTAACATAAACGAATGAAGGCAAGAACAGCATGAAACAGAAGAAAACCTATTGGTGTCAGTAGCTTGGATTTTCCTAGGTGGTGTTTCACTGTTAGGCTTCTTTCCCAGAAGATCCTGGAAAATTAATTATTCTAGATATACTCTAGTAACCTTACTAGAAAACATAATTGTGACCTCCAGTATTAAGCTTCTAATCTGTATAGTTGAAGCCAGTCAGATTTTTCTGCCATGTAAGAGAAAAGAACCATAGTCATATTTTCTTCTCTTGACAGTAAAACAATTTAAAACAATCAAAATTAGCTGATAACCTGGTGATGCCTGGGTATTTATTTATCCCAACCCTCCTTCCATAAATGTCGCCACAATTTCTAATATTAGATTTCCCCCTTACCAAAAGAGCCCCCTGGGGGAGTACTGTGAAGCTGTTACCATGGCGACTCCACAGCACTGTACAGTAGAAGCCATTTTAAGGCAGACATGATAGTAGAAGCCATTTTAAGGCACAACAGGCTCTTAATAGAACACATACCCGGAGGGGTATTAGCAGCATCTTACCCCCACAATATTTGTTTACAGAGGGTGAGTAATCTGTGTACCAAGTTGTATTGAAATTGCTCAAAGTGTTTCAGAGTTATGCTGGAACATACACACCGACACAGCCATCTGAAATCTTCAGTCTGAGACATTATTCTTTTTAAAGGAAAGGCCAGACCTGCTTCTAGTCCTTTTCTTTTCTATAGCTTGCAGTATGATTGCTTTAGTTTAGAATTCTGGATCAAACTCTACTTTCATTGCTATTTTATTAGTTACTGTAGCATGCAACTTAATCAGGAAAAATGGAGAGAGTTACAGTAAATGAATTGCTTCCTGTAACCCACTATATCAGAACATTTCATTAAGACTCACCACGGGTTTCCTACATGAGTTTTCTTTATGCTGCTGGCTCTGCACCAAGCAAATATTTTCTTTTAAAACTGATTTTACTATAAAATGAGGACTTATTGAACAGCACGGAACTATATTCTACAGAAGGATTATAAAGCTGTATTTCAGGGGTGTCAAACTTAAGGCCCAGCCCATGGGGCCTCTACCGGCCAAAATGGGACACAGTGGGGCCTCACACAGTAACCCCCCCCAAGCCTATTTTCAGTCGCAGAGTGCTGTGGGGGGCTGTGAAGGCTTGACATGGGCTCTGGGGGGCTGCACTTGGCCCCTTTCCCCCAGCCAGCCCACAGAGGAGAAAGAATTACAATGCTGATCCAGCCCTTGAAAAAAATCCAGTTTGACACCCAGGCTACATTTGGACAAAAACAAACACTTTCTCTTTTTCCCATTTTTAATTTGCTTCAGCAGGCGCAATTAATTCAACAAATCAAAGTTCCCTACAGATAAGTTCTAATCTTTTAAAATGTTCTTTATCAGGGTCTTTTGGCAAATGCTGTCTGTGAGTGTGTGCATGTGTATGGTTGTATCTTTACTGATAACCCATTAAATTATTTGTGTGGAGGAAAATGAAATATTGACTCATTAGCAATAGTTTTATTTTAATCATTACCCTTCAAGTTTGTCATTTTATTCTTTTGCCCCAGCCCAATTGAGATTCATTTTTTACTCTTAAAATAGTTTCAATTACCAGACAGTTCAAAATAATGAACTTTGTATGTTTATTTTCTTGAAAAAATATATAAAATGACTTCAACATATTTAGATCTGTATTTATGATTGACAGTGAAAATACTGATGTTTGTTTTACGAGCATATTTAAAAAAAACTAGCTTCAAGCAGGAATTGTGGTTTAGTTAGGCTGGACCATGGTTCTTTTAATTGGGAGAGGAAATTTATCCTATTTATTATGAAACCTAGGATGCGTGGCTCAGTGGCTGTGACACTGAGCTTGTCGATTAGAAAGGTTGACCGTTTGGTGGTTCGAATCCCTTGCAGCACATAATAGAGTGAGCTCCCGCTACTTGTGCAAGCTTCTGCCAACCTAGCAGTTCGAATGCATGTAAAAATGCAAGTAGAAAAATAGGAACCACCTTTGGTGGGAAGGTAACAGTGTTCCGATTAGTCATGCCGACCACATGACCACAGAGATGTCTTCGGATAGCTCTGGCTCTTCGGCTTTGAAATGGTGATGATCACTGCCCCCTAGAGTCAAGAACGACTAGCACATATGTGCAAGGGGAACCTTTACCTTTTATTATGAAACTTAAGACACAAAATTCAGAAATTGATTTTAAAAATTGCATGTAAAATAAGACATTTGTGTTGGACTTTAATGAGCCTTAAGTTAAGAGTGAGAAGTCCAAGTTATTGGAAATTCACATAATGTAAATAATTTAAGTCATCAGCAACAAATCTGTCTCATGAACCAACTGCAAATTTGTCTGGACCAAAAATGACTGGGTCAGTCATTCTCAGTTTGATTCACTTGCATCTGGACTACCGCAATGTCCTGACTTTGGGGCTGCTCTTGGAAACTGCTGAGAACCTATAGCTGATCAGAATAAGCCAGCAATGGCAATTGTAGACATATCTCATCAGAGCCATTTAACGTTTCGGTTTCTGTGAGATGTGTTAGTTGCAAGTAAGTTTCCAAGTGTGGTTCAAGGTGTTAGTTATTACCTATAATAGCAAAGGACCTGCTTATCTAAAGTAACATCTGTCTTTCATGGCTTCCACTCAGTCTGTTAAATCAGGCAGTTAGCATGTATCAGATCCCATCCATCAAACTATGTCATCTGATGAGGTTTGGTAAGTGAATCTTTTATGTTATAACACCTGCCATCTAGAACAGCATCGCTCCTAGGATACAGCAGGGTCCACATTATCATGCTTCAAATTCCTATAAAAACCTGACTGGGTTCCCAAGCCTTAAAGTTGGGGCTGTGTAGGTGACACTTCTTGTAGGTGACTTTTCATTTGTTCTTTTCTTTAGCATTTTAATTAAACAAACAAGCAAACGTCATTTACTGAATAACTGTTTTACTATATACTGTCCAGTATCATTGTAAAATCAGTTGGCCTTAGGCATTTAGAAATAAGTAAATGATTCTAGGTTGTGATCCTGTAGATACAGATGTGCTAGTTATGACTGGTTCCAGCTCCCTCCCCCCGCCCGTCCGCATATCATCAAGATGAAGAGTGAGAGGAGGAAGTCTTAAAGCTGTAAAGTTTGAACACCCCTGGGTTTTTTTTCTAAAGGGTTAGGGGTGCAAGGGTCTTGTAACTTGACAGCTTTAAGACTTGCACACTTCAATGCCAGAGTTCCTGAGCCAACATAACCTGAGGAGGAATTCTGGGAGTTGAAGTCCACAAGTCTTAAAGCTGTAAAGTTTGAACACTCCTGGGTTTTTTTTCTAAAGGGTTAGGGGTGCAAGGCCTTGTAACTTGATAGCTTTAAGACTGGCATGCTTGAAATGCCAGAGTTTCTGAGCAACATTTTGGTTGCTAAGCAAGAGCGTTGTTAAGTAAGTTTCACCACATTTTACAAGTTGGCCACGCCCACCCAGTCACATAGCTGGCAAGCCACTCCCACAAAGCAGGCCACACCTACAGAAAGGGTTCTAAAAATTTGAAACCCACCACTGGTTCATATGTACTCAAATGTGCAAGTTACTTTAAGGAATTAATCCAAGTTACCTTTCAGTGTGCAAAGAAATATGGTCAGCTTGTTCTGATAGGCAGATAACACTGCTAATGGATTCTGCACTAACTGAAGTTTCTGAACCCTTTCAAAGGCAGCTGAACAAAAAATGTATTATAATGATCTATTTTCAAGTTAGCGCAGGATGTTTCATAGGAAATAATTACAAATCAAAACTGGAAAATGGACCACCTCCTTCTCTTCCTCCTCTTCCTCTTCCTCCTCTTCTTGCTGTCCTGTGCAAAACACATTGGGCATTTATAGCATATTTGGCATTTTCCCATCTCATAATCATAAAAGAGCATATGTATACTCTTACAGTCTGAGTCTTACATGTGCCAACAGCAAAAGCTTATGAATATTATCCATAAGCCCATTAAACAACCAAGAGGAAATCAGACATCTTTCTCACTTCCTGTCCAGCCATTCACCACTAAACACACCCTTTATTCTCCTACATGTTCTAACACCACTCATAACATATTCAGTAACCAGCTTTCAGTTCCCTATTTACACAAATATTCCATAATTCATCCATTTTTATGCATTTATTTAATCTATATGCCGCCTGACTCTCATCAACTTGCAAAACATTTTTAAAAACCCTTTAAAACAGGAGAGCAGCATAAAAAAAGGACAAAGGTCCTGAAAATAACTAATCCAAATTGGAACAAAAAAGAAAAGAAAAGAGGGCTTCAAACGTGCATGTCTTCCTTACATGCTTATTTTTACTCAAGCAATACAGTAAACTTTCTCATATTCATAAATTTCTCAATGACCTGCTGAAGAGCAAAAATACGGTTCACACATTCACAATTTTGTTTTCTGTCACTTCTTTTTCCATATTGATCAGAATTCTGCCAAACGTATTCCCAATCACATTTACCCAACTAATCATCTTGCTTGCTTTTCATTCGCCTAGGGTAACAAAAATAGCATTCTTCTAGTCATCAGGAACAGAAGCAGCTTGCCAGCCCATATTAAGCAAGTCACAGCATATGCAATAGCATCCTTACTGTAATGTTTCTTTAGTTATGCCAGATGAAGTCTTACAATTTTTAAACTCCTGATTGCACTTCTATCTTTTATCATTTTAGTACTGACACTTGTAAGATCATAGGATAGAATTAACACTAATATATCTTTCTATTTCTATACAAATTATAGAATATTTTTTTCATTACTTTTTTTTCATTTTTGCAGCATTCATTCTTTTATGATTGCTACATTTTTCCTATTTCACAACTTCAAGGAGCCGTGATGGCACAACGGTTAGTATGCAGTATTGCAGGCTAATCCTGCCTACAGCCAGGAGTTCGATCCTGACCGGCTCGAGATTGGCTCAGCCTTCCATCCTTCCAAGGTTGGTAAAATGAGGACCCAGATTGTTGGGGACAATAAGCTGACATTGTAAACCTCTAAGGGAGAGCTGTAAAGCACTATGGAATTGTATATTAATCTAAGTGTCCTTGCTGTTGCTATTCTTTCACTTCATCACTCTTACAAGTTCATAATTCTCATTAGCATACTCCTACTCACTTCTGTAACATAATCCTTATTCTATTCCAAGCAACTCCCACTTCCTTAAATCCACATCCTCTTTCCTTAAATCCACTGGGGGGAATTACTTTTTCTTCAAATACATTTAAGATTCATTCCTATAAATCAATGGCCTCTCTTCCTAAAGTCATTTTACTTTACTTTCATTTTTTTCCTATTATACATTTTCCTCCTTCCAAAAGAGTCATCCAATCAGAACTTTCAGCACCCTTGTATCCTGCACCCTGCACCCTTAACAATCAAAATCGATTATAGTTTCAGAGAGATATTCATTCTTTTGCTAGTGCTACTTTTAAATAGGCTTACACTATATATTTGAAACAAATTAACCTTTTAATTAGACATTCATTGACCATTTTTATATATTCTTGAGCCTTCAAATGGTTTGATCATTCCTCCCCCACCCCCACCCCCCGAACTTGTTCTACTTTTTCCCTAAAATATTTTTTTTTCTTCTGGGTTATTTTAAGTATGACTTCTGCACAGTTTTCCCTAAAATTCATCTCTGGTTATTGTATTACTGCCATTCACTTCAGAATAATTTGTAACTACCCTCAACCAATGGATTTTTTTTACTTTCAGATCTATTTCTAGCAACCTAGAACCATACTTTCTGACTGCATTTCAGGTTTTCATAATTGAACTGTATCTTCACTTTCTTGAATGTACTGCATATAGTTATCAATTCCACTTCACAATATAATGCCATCTTTACTGAAATATGTTACACTGATTGTGCCACTCTCGTCTACATATACCATATCTGTTTTTTTTTCTTTCATGTTACTTGTTAAATAGTATTTACTATTTACTCCACATGTATTCCAAGTCACAATCTTCCTGTGCACAAGTCACGAGTCGGTGAGGAGAACGTGTGGGAGGCGAGCTACATCCTGCTGTGCGGGGGCGGCGTTTGGATCCGACCGGCGGTGGCGACGGGGCGGCAGAAATGGCGCTGGAATATCGGGCGCCCTATTTCTCATCTATCTCTCTGACCGCAACCTGGCTAAGAGGCCAGTGGGGCCGGTGGGGCTGGAGAAGAAAGCCAGGGGGTCGCCGGAGGTTCTGGGCGACCTCCAGAAGATCAATAGGCTGAGCAGCTGGCCTTGGCACCCCGCCTACCCCCCCGCCCATCCCCCACCCCGCACCCCCGCTGAGGTGCGATCCCTGTATACTCTAAGAACTACCTCTGGGCCTCTGGGCCTTAAGAACTACCTCTGGGCCTCGCTGGTGGACTGTAGATTACTGTGGATTGCGAGGTCTGCTTCCTCTCCCATCTTATCTGCCTGTCAAATACTCATTGCTCTATTTTACATCAAGTTACATCTTGGACCTGCTGCAAAGAAAAACCCTGCCACAGCCATAGTCATGGATTGATTAACATTTTTATCTATTCAAGGTCTGACATTCTTCGACTGCGAGGGTCCCCCCTCTCGCAGGCATGCCCCCTTGCCCTGAAGAGGGCCCACCTCGATGAGGGGTTTATTAACCTAGAGAGGTGGAGGAAGCGGGGGATTAGGGATTTTTTAGTAAAATGTTTTTTAAAGGTTTTAAGGGGTTCCAGGGAGGGGGGGAGGGCTACTTGGCCTTGGGGTATGGACATAGCCAGGTCAACAGGTGGGGTCAGGACGGAGGGGAGCGGAGTGAGGGGGGTGGAAGGAAACACCATTCCTACAAGGGGAATTCCAATTGCGACGGTCGTAGGGAGGGGTGGGCGCGAGGACACTAGAAGAACATACAGTCGGTTGGGAGACCGGGGCCGCTGGATACGCCCGGTCGCTTGTACCAACCCCCGCAGGCTAGGTGGACAGGATCGGCAGAGCCTGGGCCTTAGGCTGATGTTATGTAATGCGAGGTCCGTGATTAATAAGGCCCCCCTCATCAGTGACTTGATCACAGAGGGGGAGCCGGACCTCGCAGGAATAACAGAAACCTGGCTGGGCCCAGAGGGGGGGTTGCCCCTCAGGGAAATGTGCCCTCCAGGTTACCGTGTATTCCACCAGCCACGGGCCCAAGGTAGGGGTGGTGGGGTAGCGATAATCATCCGGGAAGATTTGGCACCGAGAGAATTCACTGTGTCGCAGATATCTGGTTGTGAGTCTCTGGGCGTGAAATGGGGCCCAGGGAGTCAGCTGGGCCTGTTGATAGTATACCTGGCTCCCCGCCATACATCAACGGCCCTGACCGGGCTCCTCGAGCGGATCACGGAGATGGCGGTTGAAACCCCCAAGCTATTAGTGATGGGGGATTTTAACCTGCCATCGACGGGAGAGGCATCCGGGGCAGCCCGGGAATTCATGGCCTCCATGACAGCCATGGATCTGACTCAAGTAGTTCAGGACCCCACACACGAAAGAGGCCACATACTGGATCTTGTGTTTGTCTCCGACCAGTGGACGAGTGATCTGGGAAGAGGGAATTTAGTCATCACGCCCCTGTCATGGTCAGATCACTCACTTCTCCAGCTGGACTTCCCTGGCGCTGCTCCCCACCGCGGGGAGGCGGAACCAGACTATCCCAGATGGTTCCGCCCCAGGCATCTGATGGAACCAGATAGGTTCTAGGCAGAGCTTGGGCCACCTCCTGCAGACCTGCCCCGCCCCCGGGCAGAGGACCTGGTAGCCGCGTGGAATAATGCGGCCGCCGGTGCCTTAGACCGGGTGGCGCCTTTGCGGCCTCTCCGACGGCCACGATCTACCCGGGCCCCCTGGTTTAACGGGGAGCTAAGGGCGATGAAACGCCTTAGGAGACGCCTAGAGAGCAAGTGGAGGTCCTCCCGCTCCGAATCCGACCGAGCACAAGTAAGAGCCTACGTAAGGACTTACCTTGTGGCAATAAGAGTGGCCAAACGTCAGTATTGTGCCACCCTTATAGCATCCGCAGAGAACCACCCTGCCGCCCTGTTTCGAGTGACCCGCTCCCTTTTGTCACAGGGGCAGCGGGACCCCCCATTGCTGGGCCGGGCAGAGGAATTTGGAGAGTTCCTGCAGGATAAAATCGATCGGATCCGAAGGGGATGGACCCACCTCAGTGCTCCAGTGGGGACGTCTGAGGCTAGTCTTGAGAGACCATGCTGGAAGGAGTTTGACCCTGTTGTCACCGAAGATTTGGACAGGTTGCGCGGGTGACTGCGAGCCACCACATGTTTATTGGACCCGTGTCCCTCCTGGTTGGTACTGGCCTCCTGGGAGGGCTCACGAGGCTGGCTACTGGGGCTGGTGAACGCTTCGCTGAGTGAGGGCCTTTTACCAACCGCCTTGAAAGAGGCGGTGGTGAGGCCCCTGCTCAAGAAGCCTTCTCTGGACCCAACGGAGCTAGCAAATTACCGTCCTGTCTCCAACCTTCCTTTCTTAGCGAAGGTTGTTGAGAGTGTGGTGGCTCAGCAGTTTCCGCGCCACCTGGAGGAAGCTGATTATCTAGACCCGCGCCAGTCCGGCTTCCGACCCGGTCACAGCACGGAGACAGCCTTGGTCACGTTGGTGGATGATCTCTGGAGGGCAAAGGATGGGGGTTGTTCCTCCATCCTTGTCCTATTAGACCTCTCGGCGGCCTTCGATACCATCGACCATGGTATCCTATTGCGCCGTCTGGAGGGGTTGGGGGTCGGGGGCACCGTATTACGATGGTTCCGCTCCTACCTCTCTGGCCGGACGCAATGTGTGTTGGCAGGAGAGGAGAGGTCGACCGCGAGGCCCCTTATCTGTGGGGTCCCACAGGGGTCGATCCTCTCGCCTCTCCTGTTCAACATATATATGAAGCCGCTGGGCGAGATCATCCGTGGTTTTGGGGTGGGATACCATCTGTACGCTGATGACACTCAGCTGTACATTTCCACCCCAAACCACCCCAACGAGGCTGTTGAAGTGATGTCCCGGTGTCTGGAAGCCGTACGGGTCTGGATGGATGACAACAGGCTCAGGCTCAACCCCTCCAAGACAGAGTGGCTGTGGCTTCCGGCTTCCCGGTTCAACCAGCATATGCCATCGCTGGCCATCGGGGATGATCAATTAGCCCCGGTGGAAGGGGCACGCAATTTGGGCGTCCTCCTTGATGCCCGGCTGTCTATGGAAGATCATGTGGCAGCCGTGGCGAGGGGGGCGTTCCACCAGGTTCGCCTGGTGCGCCAATTGCGGCCCCTTTTGGACCGGGAGGCCTTGCGCACAGTCACTCACGCGCTGGTGACGTCTCGCCTGGACTACTGTAATGCTCTCTACATGGGGCTCCCCTTGAGGTGCACCCGGAGACTGCAGTTGGTCCAGAATGCAGCCGCGCGGGTAATTATGGGGAGATCGAGGTTCTCCCATATAACACCTATCCTGCGCGAGCTGCACTGGCTTCCTGTGGCCTACCGGGTGCGCTTCAAGGTGCTGGTTACCACCTTCAAAGCGCTCCATGGCACAGGGCCTTGTTACCTGCGGGATCGCGTCCTGCCCCATACATCCCTGCGACCCGTCCACTCACACAGAGAGGGACTACTCCGGGTGCCGTCCTCCAGAGAGTGCCAGAGGGCAGCGCCCAGGATTAGGGCCTTCTCTGTAGTGGGCCCCACCCTTTGGAATGACCTCCCCCCAGACATCAGGACAACAACCGACCTTCGCTCCTTCCGTATGAAGCTGAAAACCTACCTGTTTCGACTAGCTGACCTGGCATAATACTACAACCTCTCCAGCCCAGGGCATTTTTAATTGGTAATTTTAGTTTTTAAGGGTTAATTTCACTGGGGTTTTAACTTTTTTAGGTATTGTAACTTATTTATTTATTCTTACCTCCTCTGTACGCTATATAATACTTTTGTACGTCGCCCCGAGTCCCTGTGGGGAGAGGGGGCGACTAATAAGTTCAAGTAATAAATAAATAAATAAATTACCAGTTCAGTCCCAGATACTGATCTCCAATAATCCTTAAGGATTTGATTGATCTAGGCTTTCCCATAATGGTTTTTAGAAAATGTGTAGATTAGTATCTTAGCCATAATCTTGCCATATTAGGCATTCTCTGCTAACACTATGTGAGAGTTTTGATCCCTTTTGGTCAATATATCCAAAGCCCAGATTTATTCATTACTTTTACAAGAAAGAAAAATAGCATGTTTATGTTAATTAATTGTGTGCACAACTCATTTTCTGGCGAATGCCATTATATTCCATTTCATTCCCAGAGCATATCAGTTGCTTCTGAAGATGATCTAGTAGTTTTCTGCAAGTAAATCTTCTGTATTTGAAAATAGTCCAAGGAGATACAGATGTTGCAATCATTTTTTCCAGTGGGAATACCTCAAGTTGCTTTACCAAGACTCATACGTTACACCAACTGAAAGGATCCTAACTTGGATATTTGAATGTAAGTAAACTGCTTATGTTCTTGGTTTGTGAATGTCAGACTGCAGAGTAGAGGTAGATGAAGTGGCCTTACTTTTTTTAATATGCTTTGATAAAACAGAATTACCAGTCCTGTAAAAACTTCTGTTCAAGCAGTCAATAATATACTGCAACTCTCCTTCAGATCTCCCATTAGGTACTTGGAGGTAGAGTTAGACATGTTAAAGACATTGGAGGAAGCTCATTTGGTTTTATATCCTTTAACCTTTCCTATGCTTTGTTCATACATAACCCCTTGGTTAAGTTGTACCGTGATTATACATTAAATATAATAGTTTACCATTATACTTGCAAGGTAGGAATGCATTTTGTAACCCAACAATGGGAGATGGGAAACAAGTGCAATTTTTATATGAACTTAGCCAATTCACATTATTCAAATTTAAAAGCACATTGAAAAGCAGTTGCATGCCTAAATCCACATTTTTCAAATTGCATTGATGCAATTCCCAATTTAAAAACTAATACTACAGAAAAGTACATAAAGGAACAGATATAATAGAAAAGTATGTATAAAAACAAATTAATAGAAAACTATGTATGAAAACAAATTCCAATAGAAATTTGCAAAAAGACTATATTTTGAAAGGGAGATGCATATAAGAATAGCACATAGACTTATATATCACTTCACAGTACTGTACGGCCCTCTCTAAGCAGTTTATTGTCAGCATATTTGCCCCCAACAATCTGGGTCCTCATTTTACGGACCTTGAAAGGATGGAAAGCTGAGTCAACTTTGAGGTGGTGAGACTCAAACTGCCGAACTGCTGGTAATTGACAGTCAGCAGAATTAGCCTTCAATACTGCATTCTAACCACTGCGCCACCTGACATCTGAATAAAAGTGCACATTTGTTTTATATGGAGGTTTTTTGATGCACAAATGACTGAAATGAGTGCAATGATGAAAAATGAGAGCCTGATTTCCTTGTTTCCAGTGTTCATTACCCAGGAAATTATAATTATTACATGACCAGAGATGCAAAGATGATGGTTTTTTTTTTTTAAATTTTCTGTATGTAAAATACGTGCTTTAGAAATAGATATGGGCATTTGTTTAAAGTTGGTTATAACTTAGAACTTTTATTTTTGATCACCTCTGGGAAGTATACATACCTAATGCTCCCACTTCCTATGAGGTGGATTGAGCTGAGAGAGCACGACTGCCTCAATGTCACCCTGCTGGCTTTTATGCCTAAGGAAGGCCTCAAACTCACAGAGTCCAGCTTTCAAGATCAGCATCTTAAGCACTACAATCAAATCGGCCTTCCCAAAATGCATGCTTGCTTCGGGATTCTGTTTATCCTTTTTATTTATTTAATGACATCAGCTTGCAGAAAGGAAGTCATTTATGTTTTTTGGCCATTTATTTATATTGAATTTATAAGCCATTTCCATCAAGGAAATTCTAAACAGTATACATACAAAAGCAACAGCCACAGCCAATGTAATGACGGGTTACACCATTTGGAGATTAGATAGATAGATAGATAGATAGATAGATAGATAGATAGATAGATAGATAGATAGATAGATAGATAGATAGATAGATAGATAGGCAGGCAGGCAGGCAGGCAGGCAGGCAGGCAGGCAGGCAGGCAGGCAGGCAGGCAGGCAGGCAGGCAGGCAGGCAGGCAGGCAGGCAGGCAGGCAGGCAGGCAGGCTGGCAGGCAGGCAGGCAGGCAGGCAGGCAGGCTGGCAGGCAGGCTGGCAGGCAGGCAGGCAGGCAGGCAGGCAGGCAGGCAGGCAGGCAGGCAGGCAGGCAAACCATAGATGGAACAGAGACAGAGAGAGGTGGTAAAATATGGATGATAGACAATGCAGTCTTTTTTTCTTTTTCTTTTTGTGTGTGTGGGTATACATACAACTTTTGTGGTTTTTTTTTAAGTGTTCCAAAGTTGTTTTCTGTCTTTGTCTAACCTCATTCAATAAATAGAGTCAAGGTGGGAATAAAAAAATCAGGGGAAAAGTTTATACTTTGTAGCAATGAGATTGGTCCTTCAGTGCTGAAAGGCAAGTTATTCTTACTTCAAATTAAATGTAGAGAGCTGATGCTCCCTTTTAAATTATCATAACAGCTCCCACACTGAAAGTAGACTTGTTTCTCTTCATTTTATTAAGGATGTTTCTCTCTGTCTCAGTTGACTAATAAAAATTGCTTTGACAAGTGACACTACAATGACAAAATTGCTTGGAAGGTAATTTAAAAGGCACACCTTTTATATGCTTAATTTCTTCATTTTCTTTGTCTTATCTGCTGCTCCTTTCAGCCAATCTCTAGCAGCTAACTCAGTCAGTGAAATAATATGGATCGATTTACTATAAACCATTAAAATAAATCTCCAAAACTAAAAAAAAAATGTGCATCTACTAGGTACACTAATTGAAATATATAGGGTAAAAGGATCAGTTTTTCAATTATATGTTTTAATGCATACACACTCTATGTGCTGGTGATTTCTGCAGGCAGTATGCAAGCAATGTTAAAAAAAAATTGTCCATATGTATTATTCAAAACTTCTTATAGCCATCATATTTTTTTTTACTAAGGAAGGTTTTAAAGTCAACAAACTTCAAAGAAATCTGGACCTGAACTTCATCTCTTTGTTGCTTCATGATATCAATCAGCGCCAGAAATTTTAACATTAGATATAGATTTAGAATGATATTGCCTACTCAACTGTTTAGTTAGTTGAGATTGCTAAAAGTCATGGTGGATCTTCGTAAACCTCATCCTTCTTCCTTACCTTCTGCATTATTTATACTTATTATTTCATTTAATATACACTTCTATTCTGTTTTCATAAATACATCTATGTGTTGTTCTACATTAAGGTAAGGTGGCAAGCACCAGAGACATGCAGCTGAAAAGAGGCACTGATACGAGGAGGAGGAGGATATGAATGCTGTAACTAGATTGGGCCACGAGGGTGGTTTACCCCTTGTGGAAATGTGCCCGCCGGGTTTCCGTGCATTTCATCAGCCTCGAGCCCTGGGTAAGGGTGGTGGGGTGGCGGTAGTTATACGGGAATGTCTAGAGCCGAGGGAGTTCACTGTACCTCAGATACCCGGATGTGAGTCCCTTGGTGTGAAATGGGGCCCAGGGAGGCAGTGGGGCTTGCTGATTGTATACTTGGCTTCTCGCTATACGTCAGCAGCCCTGCCCGAGCTCCTCGAGCTGATCTCAGAGACGGCAGTTGAGACCCCCAAGCTTGTGGTTATGGGGGATTTCAACTTGCCGTCGACGGGGGAAGCATCCGAGGTAGCTCGGGAGTTCATGGCTTCCATGACAGCCATGGACCTGACCCAATTAATTCAGGGCCCCACACACGAAGGTGGCCACACTCTGGACCTTGTTTTTGTATCTGAACAGTGGGCGAGTGATATGGGAAGAGGGTATGTAACCATTACTCCCCTGTCATGGTCAGATCACTCATGTCTCCGGCTGGACTTCCCTGGCGCTACCCCCCACCGCGAGGAGGCGGAACCAAACTGTCCAAGTTGGTACCGCCCCAGGCGCCTGATGGAACCGGATAGGTTCCAGACGGAGCTTGGGCCATTCCCTGTAGCCCTGACCCGCTCTCGCTCCGAGAACCTAGTGGCCGCCTGGAATAGGGCGGCCGCTGGGGCCCTGGACCGAGTTGCGCCTTTGCGGCCTCTCCTGCGGCGACGACCCACCCGGGCTCCTTGGTTCACCGAGGACCTGAGGATGATGAAGCGCCATAGGAGACGCCTAGAGGGCAGGTGGAGGTCTTCACGCTCCGAATCTGACCGAACACAAGTAAGAGCCTATTTACGGATTTACCTTGTGGCATTAAGAGTGGCCAAATGCAGACATTGTGCCACTCTTATTGCGTCCACCGATAACCGCCCTGCCGCCCTGTTTCGGGTGACCCGCTCTCTCTTATCACAGGGGACGCGGGAAGCCCCTCTACAGGGCAGAGCAGAGGAGTTTGGGGAATATCTGCAGGACAAAATCGCTCAGATCCGGAGCGGATGGACCCCCTTCAGTGGACCAGAGGAGCCGCCAACAGTGAGTCTTGTGAGACCACTCTGGGAGGAGTTTGCGTCTGTTGCCCCCGAGGATTTGGATAGATTGCGTGGACGGCTGCGACCGACCACATATTTAATGGACCCGTGTCCCTTCTGGTTGGTACTGGCATCCTGGGAAATGACACGAGGCTGGCTACTGGGCCTGGTGAACGCCTCTTTGAGCGAGGGGTCCTTTCCTGCTGCCTTGAAAGAGGCGGTGGTGAGGCCCTTACTCAAGAGGCCTTCCCTTGACCAGATGGAGCTAGCTAATTATCGTCCAGTCTCCAACCTTCCCTTTTTAGTGAAGGTTGTAGAGAATGTGGTGGCACAGCAGTTTCCACGACACCTTGAGGAATCCGAATATCTAGACCCACGCCAGTCCGGCTTCCGGCCCGGACACAGCACGGAGACGGCCTTGGTCGCGTTGGTCGATGATCTCTGGAGGGCCAGAGATAGGGGTTGTTCCTCTATCCTGGTCCTATTAGATCTCTCGGCGGCTTTTGATACCATCGACCATGGTATCCTATTGCGCCGGCTGGGGGGGGGATGTGAGTTGGAGGCACCGTTTTGCGGTGGTTCGGCTCCTACTTCTCCGACCGGACGCAATGTGTGTTGGCAGGGGGGCAGAGGTCGACTCTGAGGCCACTCACTTGTGGGGTGCCTCAGGGGTCGGTCCTCTCGCCCCTTCTGTTCAATGCATATGTGAAGCCGCTGGGCGAGATCATCCGTGGTTTTGGGGTGGAGTACCATCTGTACGCTGACGATACGCAGCTGTACATTTCCACCCCAGACCACCCCAACGAGGCAGTCGAGGTGATGATCCGGTGTTTGGAAGCCGTCGGGGTCTGGATGGGGGACAACAGACTCAAGTTCAACCCCTCCAAGACTGAGTGGCTGTGGCTACCGGCACCCCGGTTCAGTCAGTTGATTCCATCGCTGACCATAGGGGGCGAGCAATTGCCCCCTGTGGAATGGGCGCGCAATTTGGGCGTCCTCCTAGATGCCCGGCTGTCAATGGATGACCATGTGGCAGCCGTGGTAAGGGGGGCGTTCCACCAGGTTCGCCTGGTGCACCAATTGCGCCCCCTACTGGACCGGGATGCCCTACGCACGGTCACTCATGCACTGGTGACGTCTCGGCTGGACTACTGCAATGCCCTCTACATGGGGCTTCCCTTGGGGCGCGCTCGAAGACTGCAGCTAATCCAGAACGCAGCCGCGTGGGCTATTTTTGGGAGTACTAGGTACTCCCACGTAACACCGCTCCTGCGCTAGCTGCACTGGCTGCCTGTGGTCTTTCGGGTGCGTTTCAAGGTGTTAATCACCATCTTTAAAGCGCTCCATGGCTCAGGACCTAGGTACTTGCGGGATCGCATCCTACCACACACTTCCCTGCGACCGATTCGCTCTCACAGGGAGGGGCTCCTCCGGGTGCCGTCCACTAGGCAGTGCCAACGGGCGACACCTAGGAGTAGAGCCTTCTCTGCAATGGGCCCAACCCTCTGGAATGACCTCCCCCCCGATATCAGAACCACCACCGACTTTCTCTCCTTTCGACGAAAACTGAAAACTCACCTGTTCCGTTTAGCCGGCCTGGACCATTCATAACCTCATCATACCTCTTGGCAGATATATTTTAATTGGGTAATTTTAATTGGGTATTTTTTAAGATTGTTTATATACTGTTTTTATCTGCTTTACCTGTACAGTGTTGTATTGCCTCCTCTTCTATGTTTTTATGTTTGCATGTTTGTAGTCCATTTTATTTATTTCATTTGACTGTACACCGCCCCGAGTCCCTTTGGGGAGAGGGGGCGGTATAAAAATCGAAATAAAGGTAAGGTAAAGGTAAGGTAAGATTGAATTCAGTGAAGAAGGCACAGAAAAAGGTACTGAAGTATGACACTAGAGAAAAAAGAGCAGACTCTTAGAATAGAAGTTGGAAGTAGGTCTCAAGAGGAATAAAAAGTACCCATTTATTAGGATTGGCTGAAAAATATTAATGATCTTTGGATATATATTGTTGAGTTAGGACTTTTTTTGTCCTCAATTGGATCAGAAACAACTGGGTAAACTTCTTTTATTAAACTGTATTTTCATATCGCTTTGGTCAACTACGGCCTTAAGGATGGGCGAATTTAGTGTTTCAGCCTATGCAAATATAGAGGGGCAAGTGATAGCACGTGCCTTGCAACATCATGACACAAACTCTGATGATCATGTGCTCACATGCAATACACCATCAATGTGGTGAGGAAAGGATGCATATATTTTATATCTCAGAACCCATTGAATATTCTGTTGTAGCACAAACCTACATGGTGTTGCAGAGCCCTGGTTAAATCTAGTGCTTTGCTGGGCTCCAGGTTTATTGGCTTGCTGAATGAGGAAATTGGTCTGTTCAGCATGATCCTGACAATAGTTACAAGCAACCTCAAAAGCAAAGGATCTGGAATACTAATAGCTGAAGAGACATGAGCTCAGTGATGGATGTAGACTAAATAACTTGTACATCATCAAGACAGCTATGTAATTTCTTATCCAAGAATATTACAAAAGGATTAAGATGCTTTGATGAGTCTTGTCTTTAGCTTTTTTGGAAGACAAGCTCAAATAAAATAAAATAATAAAATAAAATACGAAATATAAAATAAACCTATTTCTGGGACACTACTTACCCTGATTGATTAAGGTAGTAAGCCACCTGCTCTTTCAATGCTCGCTGTACATAAAAAAACCAAAGGATTGTCATACTTTTATTCAAAGCAGCAGGTCAAGACACATGGAAGAGAAAAATGTATGCAGTGCAACCTTTTGTCTCTTGGATCAGGACAATAACATCACCGGCAGATTTGATAGATGTTTTGTTTATTTGTTTGGTTACTGCAATTACTATTCCTTGTTGAGTTGCCCAAAGGTAGAAAATGTACTCTTCCATTATTTAAAATGTTTTTATCTTGACTACAGCACAGCTCTCTTCCTTGTATCTTTTTGTATCCTAACATTTTAATTTGCTAGTCTTTGACCATAAGTACAAATAAAATAAAGTTTTTGTTCTGCTAGAAAATTTGTTTGTTCACAAATAAATCCCCACATCCGTTTTCTTTTGCATCTTTTTGTGACATATGGAACCTTTGTTAGAAACATCTCCCTAAGACATGCAAATTTCAGTATAATTTCCCATTTTTAGGAAAGATATTGCTCTAAACTCTTACTTTTTATTGCAAATTTCTCCAAAGCCAAATTTTAAATGTAAATGTCATAATATGTGCAATTTATAATATGTATATTTCAGAAAAGTGTAAAATGTGCAGAGGTGCTGATATACAGGTAGCATATAAACTTAAGATGTTATGATCTTTATGATTATGTTCTTTTTCAAATTCATCTTTAAATTGAGTAATTTATATAAACGTTTGTCCATGAATGACCCTATTTGTTTTGTCAGAACATATGATTCTGTTTCTAAAGCATTCCACTGCCGATTATCTTTTTATATTATTCCTTGAATGCTCGGATGTCCCTGGGAGAGGTAAGAGGAGCAAGAGGAGGAAGTGATATTATGTTTATTATAATGTAATACTGCAAATATCAAGTTTTATGTACCTCAATATTAGTACTATGTTATTTATATATTTAGGGTATGGCAAGTACTATGCAATGATTGCATGCAGCTTCATTTTGATGTCATCATAGCTTCTATTAGTTACCTACATTTGCAGGAAGGAAAACCTACCTGTTTTTCTGGAAATAATTCTTACTGAACTTTGAAGATTAACAGATTAACAAAGTTGTAAGGGACCTTGTAGGTCATCTAGTCCAACCCCTGCCTCTACCTAGAATCAAACTCACAACCTCCTGATTGTGAGGGAGAGCTCTACTTCCAGGCCACAGCAGCAGCCCTTGATGAGAACCTGATGAGGCTTACATCAGAGTAGACATAAGTAAAATGACACTATGGCAATCAAGCTTAGAAAGCACCAAAGACCCCTCATTTAAACCCTGAGCTACAAATATTCTTCTTTATTGATACACTATTTTTTAAAAAAATGATGCTAGGACAATGTAGAATATTCACAGCTCGTGCACAGAAATATAGAGGAAGAAAATGATAAAACAACACTTTCAAGTAAAAAAAAAGCTTGAAATTAAGATGGCCTGGAGTTTCACTGCACAGAAGATGGTGCATCTGTATTATTTATTATTATTTATTATTCACACTTATAGACCGCCCCCTCTCCCGGAATGTATTTGAAGACATTTTGTCTTTCAGCTCTCCCCAATCCAAAAATCTCCAGATAGGTTTAGAACTGTATAGGTTATATAGAACAAGAATTCTGAGAATTGTATCTCGTATCTAGGTCAGGTTGGAAAGTCTATTGTATCTGTGTTCTAGTTGATAACCCAGGGCTGCCTGGGTATTTATTTATCCTAATCCTGTATTAGACAGGAAAAACCCTGATTTTGTTGAAAATGTCTGGACCAAGCGTAATTTCTAATGTTGAATTTTTTTCCCCTTACCAGAAGGAGCCCCCTTGTGGAGTACTTTGAAGCTATTACCATGGCAACTTAACTGTGCTGTACAGTAGAAGCCATTTTATGGAAGTATGGTAGAAGCCATATTAAGGCACAACAGACTGTATCTTAATAGAGCACACACCCTGAGGGGTTTTAGAGGTGTCTTATCCCCATAGTATTTTTTTCCCAGAGTGTAAGTCATCTGTGTACCAAGTTTGGTTGATATTGCTACAGGCATTCCAGAGTTATGCTGGAACACACACACAGAGAGAGAGAGAGAGAGAGAGAGAGAGAGGGGGGGGGGGAATTTTATTTTCTACTTAATACTAGCAATTATTTTAAAATGTATATTGATACACTTTTCAGTCCCTTTCTCATTTTTGATTCTCATGATAATGATTATCATGAGTCATGGACATGATACTCATTATCATACAGAAATATATTTCATCAAAGAAATAATTGGTTAGTCTAATTACTACTGAGGGAAAAGTGATCTTGGTGCATTCTCCGTATGAAGAGTTGCTCAGTATTTCCAAATATTTGCTGTTCTTCCTTTCAGATGTTGTTAAAAATGGAAAGCAACTTTTGTCTACTTTTTACAGAAAGCGCCTTCCCACCAGCACCAATTTATTTAGACATTAGTTTGAAAGATATATAGATATAAAAAGATATACAGAAAGAAGTGATGCAAACCTAATTGTTTACTAAAAGATATGAAAATGTATGCGGTTCTGGGAACTCTAGAGTAATTATGGGAGACGAATCCCAAATGATAATGTAAAAATGAACATTTCATTATAAATTAATTAATATCATATTGCCCATGCTGAAAAATCAACAACAATTAAAGAGACTAACCAGGTGAAGATAATTAATGTGAATTTGGCCAGAGTATTGATGCTTTGATGATTAAGAAAATGCTTCACCAGCAAGTCAATGGTAAATGAAAGAGTAATGTTGATTTCTTTTTAATTAAAAGACAGATCTGCAAGATGAAATTGGCTTCAGAGCCAAGCTACAGTGCCAGATTTACATACTGTTCTGTTCTACTCTCCATTCAACTAGGAAGCTTCTAAGGGAGCACAAAACTTTGTTGCTACATTTTGTCCCCCAAAATGGGCAAAACCATAAGGAACGTTTTTAGTAGATTTAACGATTGGGTGCAATTCAAGGAAATGGATGGGAGTTGCAGGTTTTCTTTTTGCTTTTAAAAATGGTTTGACTCTACTTTAGGACTTAGAATTATAGAATCATGGATTCAGAGGCCACTGAGCCCCCCCCCCCCCCACTGGCCGCCCAATAGAGACCAACATAAATAATCTGCAGCAAAGAGCTGCTTTGATTCTATTCGCATTCTTCTAAACAATAAGCCTAACACTCTTTGAAATTGATCCCATCATCAAACTGTTCTTTTAGGAAGGGTTTTCCCCCCCCCCAACATTGAGTTAGATTTTGCCTCCCTAAACATCTGAATTTGGTTTTCTAGGTGAACCATGTTACAGTCTATTAAATTTCATGCTGCTGTTTTTCAATCTAATATACTAACCAGTCAAGATAATTTTAAATTTTATTTTGAGGTCTTCTAGAGTATTAACTATCAAAGTCAATATTATATCTGCAAGTTTGGGGAAAAAACATCCCCCTACCTCTTTATCAAAGTCTTTATTGCAAAATATTATGAAATATTAAGGAATAAAAATACTTGGACTTAACCTTTGGCACCTTTGAACCTTTAAAGCTTTGGGACTCCACTTGATACCTTATTTCAATTTGATGAGAAACCATTGGTGACCTATTATAACCTATTATAATTGTATGTATGTTCCCAACTCAAATGAGAACATTTAACTCTGCTCCCTAATTTTCAGCAATTCTGGAGAAATATGGCTTTGGTAGGTTCAAAAAATGGGATGCGGTGGCTCAGTGGCTAAGGCGCTGAGCTTGTTGATCAGAAAGGTGAGTAGTTCGGTGGTTCGAATCCCTAGTGCCGCGTAACCCAGTGAGCTCCTGTTACTTGTTCCAGCTTCTGCCAACCTAGCAGTTCAAAAGCATGTAAAAAGGCAAGTAGAAAAATAGGAACTATCTTTGATGTGAAGGTAACAACGTTCCATGCGCCTTCGGCATTTAGTCATGCTGGCTGCATTACCACGGAGATGTCTTTGGACAGCACTGGCTCTTCGGCTTTGAGATGGAGATGAGCGCCACCCCCTAGAGCAGCGATGGCGAACCATTTTTGGCTCGTGTGCCACAAGTGGGGGGAGCGTAGGGGGGTCGTGTGCGGGCGTGCCACACCCATAATGCAATGCGCAACCCTGCAGTGCACATGCGAGCACAACGCGCGACCCCCCCATTTTTACATGCTTTTTTCGCCTTCCCCAGGCTCCAGAGACTTTATAGGAGCCTGGGGAGGGCGAAAAGAGCCTGCCCCCCCCCGGAGGCCCTCCGGAGGCTTCAGGGACCATCCGGAGGCTTCCCTGAAGCCTTCGGAATGCTTAAAACCACCCTCCGAGCAAACCAGAAGTGACTTCCGGGTTGCTTGGAGGGTCGTTTTAAGCGCTCCGAAGGCATCAGGGAAGCCTCCGGACGATCCCTGAAGCCTTTGGAACGCTTAAAACCACCCTCCGAGCAGCTCGGAGAGTGGTTTTAAGTGCTCCGAAGGCATCAGGGAAGCCTCCGGACGATCCCTGAAGCCTTCGGAACGCTTAAAACGACCCTCAGAGCAACCCAGAAGTCACTTCTGGTTTGCTCGGAGGGTCGTTTTAAGCGCTCTGAAGGCTTCAGGGAAGCTTCTGGACGGTCCCTGAAGCCTTCGGAATGCTTAAAACGACCCTCCGAGCAAACCGGAAGTGACTTCCGGGTTGCTCCGAGGGTCATTTTAAGCGTTCCAAAGGCTTCAGGGAAGCCTCCAGACGGTCCCTGAAGCCTCTGGGGGGTGGCGGGGGAGGCTCTTTTCGCCCTCCCCAGGCTCCTATAAAGCCTCTGGAGCCTGGGGAAGGCGAAAAGTAGCTTTTAAAAAGGTGAACTCAGCTGGCCAGCGCGCACATGCACGCTGGCCGGCTGACAGGGCAGCGCCTCGCATGCCCTGACAAATGGCTCCGCGTGCCACTTGTGGCATGTGTGCCATAGGTTCGCCATCACTGCTCTAGAGTCAGGAACGACTAGCCCATATTTGCGAGGGGAATCTTTATCTTTTAGGTTTTAAAAAAAGTGCTTAAGAAAGACATCCTGTCCCCAGGCCATAAGTTGACTTATCTACCCATATGCTATTCATTCTTGCATGTCCTGCTTTCCTGTATAGATAGGATGTATTGGGATAATTTTCTTGAATCATATTAAGATACAAAATTTAACAATTAAATAATATAGATATACTTGCAGTTACAGATGCAGTTGGAACATTCCTATCCCATCTGCTGTGGAAACTTTAATAGATAACATGTTGCAAGGGAAACTAGCCATCTGAGTGACCCACATTACTTTTTAAACTTGAAAGTTACCAAACAGAGATTCAAGGACACACCTCTTTGAGAAGCTGGTTATATTGCTGGTACAAAATAGAACAGAAATCCAACAACTGTCAACTATAAGCTGATAGATGGATGTAGTGAGGCTTGTATATCCCAAGGGCCCCCATGTCCTCTAGCAGACTAAGACTGGGTTATTTTATGGGTGAGGGATGATTGACATCTGCATAATATTTTTATAATGGTTTTGGGGTTTTTGCATCTGTCCTTTATCCTTGTGGCCATCCCAACTCCATTTGCTTCTCATATATTTGTCTTCTGGTGACATTAGCACATTGGGATAGGGACTGAGCAAATATATTTGCTATTCACATTTTAGAAAATGCTTTGAGACAGCAGAAAACATCTCCCTCTTAAATTAAAAAAGTGCTTCAAAGTTTTCCATGACCTGACATAGACAGGTTTGTACACACATTTGATATGCAAAATTTATCAGCAGGGTCAGGCTTAAGCTGAAGACCTCCTTTTACGATTGTATTTGTTTATCGTTGCTTTAAGGGCATTTTAAATGGCTTGGTGTAACTCTTGAACAATGTAATGTTCTTACAAGACTTTTCTGAAATAACGTTACAAATACAAGGGGAAATATTTAAGCCACTTTGCCAAACGCTGAGCATTTCTACTTGGCAGCCTAAGCTACTTCTGTCCCATGCTACCTGTTTCCAGCCCCCTTTTTTTGTAAGCCAAGTTCAGAAATCCCATCTGGGTTGCTGTGGATTGGCAACATAATTAGGCTGGTGCTCAGTCCAGACGAGGGCCAACACAGGATCTGATAGTTGTTACCCAACTTTTTCACCTTCCCATCTGTGCAGGGAAATCAAACATTATTAGGTGGCTGTGGTGTGGCCAGTTCTCCTTGTGCTTGACTTTTTCTTTTAGAGATTGGTCCTGCCTCAATAATCTCCCCCATATTTGTTTTCTGCCACGGATGATCTCCTGCATTCTGCCACTTCATTTCCTTTTTTAATTTGTTTTAAGTATCTGTTTAAATATTGTATCAGAACTCATCCTTCCTTTATAGCAGGGCTGTCAAACTCCTGGCCTGTGGGCCATATGTGTCATGTGCTGACCATGCCCACACCCAGTTTAGTGAAGGGAAAAAAACTCCCAATAAATCACATGACACTGCCATGATGATGTCAGTTTGACACCCCTGCTTTATAGAAATCATACCTGCTGGAATGTCGCCTCTTTTTACCTCCTCACTAGCCATCTTTCTTTAGTAGCTTGAAATAATGTTAGTACAATTCATAGAAACATGGAGCGATATTGCATTCAGTAGCAAGAAGCATGAAAGGAAGGGAACAAGCTTTACATCAGTGGTGGGTTGCAGGTGGTACGCCCCGGTACCGGTGTACCGGTGCCTGACTGGAGTACCGGGTACCGTTCCGGTATGGTGCTCTGGAGGGCCCACCTGCCTGCCCGAGCTCCTTACCTGTATTTGAGCTCTTCGGTGCTTCCGCGCACACACTGAGCACATGGCGCCTGTGCGATGCTCCGCCCAGCAGCTGGAGCATCATGGAGGTTCGTGGAGGCATCGCAAGAGGTAAGAATGTGGTGGATGCGTGCTGCACGCATTCATGTGGTGGATGCCGGGCCCCATTGCAACCGTACCAGTTGCAATGGGATCCGGAACCCACTACTGTTTTACATAGTCTGTAAAGAAACTCTTCAAAGTTTAGCAGAATTTTTTAGAGAGGCTGGGATATTGAAGATCTGAACACTCAACAGCCAGGAAGAAATGTCTATACATCTCCAATTGAGGGAAAGGAGTATGGCAGGCCGTGCAGTTAATCACAGTTATAGCTGTTAGCTAAATTGGAACAGAGTATTGGAACAATGGATTCTCAAGGGTTAAAGTGATTTGTGCAGAAAAAAAATATCACTTTATGTCAACTCTGGAAACAAACCATAGGGATGGCTTTTGCAATGGGCCAGAAGTGGGAGGAATCATGTATTCTTACACTTCAGAATATATGGCTGATGGTTTCAGCAGAACACGTGGCTATGCCCTATTGTCTTCCCCAATTGATTAGAACTCTTCCAAAATACTAGCTGTATGGATATGGAACCCTGTAGATCAGGGTGTCTAAACTTGGCAAATTTAAGACTTGAGAAGTTCAGCTACCACAATTCTCCAACCACCATGGCTTAAAGTTGCCAAGTTTAGACAGTGTCACTGTAGATGAAAACATAGCTAGAGATGCTATATCTGGAGGATGTGGTTGAATAATAACGGGTAGAGGAAGAGTTAAACAGTCACTTTCTATTTCTCCTCTGATGTAAATCCCCTCCCAAAAGAGAAAGAAGGAAATTACCCAACTCAATTGGAAAAGTTGCTTTTGCAGTCTTCCTTAAGGCTTGACCAATTTACCTAAGACTAAGCTTGATTGAACTTAATGGGATTTACTTTTGAGTAGACGTGCATAAGACTGCATTGCTAGTTCAGTTTCAGGCCACTTTCTTTCATAGCCATTGTTCCAACTGTTTCAGCTCAACAATTTGTCAACATTTCAAGTTTGTGTGATTTTGAGTTTGGTTTTAATTTAACAAGAAGCAGCCTGTTGATGTCCATATAATGCTCTTAATAATGTTTTCAGGGTGACTTAACTAAAGAAATAAAGGTTTTAAAGCATACATGTATTGATTTTGTGAGGAGATAGTTCAGTAAACAAACAATACCTATGTAAACAATCAAATGGAAATGATTAAAATATAAAGCCACAGATTAAAATGAAGGTAGCCATTTCTTTAACTTCATTTCTTTTCTACCTGACTTTGTGAACTACTGACTTTGTGAATAAAAACTACTTATAAAAAACATTCAAATTCCAAAAGGAGGAAACTAATCCAAAGCTATACAAGTTGGGGACAGGGCTGGGCTGCAATTGGTTTAACAACTGGTTCGGTGATCACACACTTTGCGTACGCACCTAATGCGCTTGTGCACAGCTTTCAAAATACAACAATTTGAAGCTCAGCTGCTTACCTTCTGGTAAGTAGAACTTTGGAGGCACGGAAATCAGTGGTGCCGGTGAATCAGCTGAGCAAGAAAGAAGGTAATATAGGACAGGATAGGGTAGGAGCAGGTGGGCAGGGCCAACTGATTGTTGGAACTACCAGTTCACTTGAACTGGTTCAAACTGGCAGCAGCCTACCACTGGTTGGGGAAGTGAAATGTTATGACACAGCCTTCTATATACCGGTAGCTACCACATTGAGGATGCAAAAATATGAATAACTAGGAGGTGGCAGCAAAGAGAAATAATAAAGGCTATAATAAATATCCTGGCATTTCGTGATTATTTAGATTTTTGCAATCCAGATGTGATAGCCCTAAACTTTCAGGGATATGTGGAAGGATGAAAATAATTCCAATTCCCCCAGAACTATCCTATACCTTCCTCAATCCCATAAGCCTGGTAGCTGTTCCAAGTGGTATATTGGTATGGGTTGCAGGAAAAAGATGGACTTGGAAACGTATCTTCCTCTCTCTTCTGCTTATGAAAACAAAGAAAAGGAACATGTTTACAATCTGAGCATGTTAAATGCAATAATAATTAAAAGAATGACAATGGTCACAAAACGTTATCATTATTGTTCAGCAGTTGCTCCATTGCTTCTTGAGATTTCTTTTCAAACACAGATTTTTTTTTAAAAAAAAATCGAGATACTGAAAACAGCTCCTGAATAGTGTAACAGACTTGCTCCTCACTTCCATGTATATGCAAGAAAAATCAAGTGGGCATCTATAGAACTACCTGGATATTGTTCCTTACAAGCCAAGTGTGTAAGTAGCTGAGACTTTTGCTCCATTGTGCAATTCTCTGTTTATAGAAGAGAGTGGGGTTTTCCAGTAATAATAAACATCAACTTCAAATATTTTTCACCAGGGGATGCTCTTTTTAAAAAAATCAACATTGGTCTATGATATGCTATCCCACCCAACACACTCCCTCCACTGTGAAATTGATGAGCCTGTAAATCATAATAATTGAAGTAATGCCCAAGGCTCTTAAAATCAATCCAGCAAAAATCTTCAAAAGTAAATAAAACAATGAAATACACTTTGCCGCACTTGGAACAGCTGGGGAAACTCAGTGGGAAGCTGTGGGCGACCAAATAACTTCTATCACAGCAGACAAGTCAGGACATGACAAGACTGTCAAAGGCATCACGACAATTGCCATCGGCCGCAAGAGCTGACAGTAGTTGTCAGAGATTTGGAAACAATACAGAGGTTGTTGCCTGGGCTAGTGGCTCTTTTTGACTCTACACAGAGATTTTTTACTTAGGGATCCTAAAGTAGGGGCAGGGAGACACAAGGAAATTAGCTCTTGCTTACTTTGAGCTTGCTTGCATACATACCTTGTTCTTACTTACTTTTTAGACCTTTGTTTAGTTATTCTATGACTTGGTTTACAAAAATATAAATCTCAATGCTAATGGGCATGTTCTGCAGGACTTCAAAGAAAGTCCTACCATAATTTAGCCTTATTCATAATGTTTAGGGAAAAAAATAACAAATGGTGAATTTACTCTGAATATACTTTTGACTTTTCTCCTATTTAAAAATTAGCTAACAGAACCACATCAATGCCAATAATTTTTGCTCAAAGTTGCTCACAGGTTCAAAGGAAAATAAATGATTTCTGTTCCTTGAACATGAAACGTGTTGACATTTTTGAAGACCAATCAATGAATACCTTTATTCAGTGACTTCATCTGGTTAACAGAATCATTACTGAGAGCACCCTCTGGAAATGATATATGGCAATTAATTCAATTGATCTGACTTGCAAATCTAAAGTTAGACAACATTTTCTGCTTTAGTGGAAAGAAAATTGCTTTTTAATGTTAGTTCTTCTTAAAGATGGAAAGATGGCATATTTATGCAAAGACATGCTTAGTTGCACTTTCATGTTTCTAAAAAGCTATTTTCCATTCTGAAATGTTGCAGAAAAAAATTATCTGTATTTTTTTTTAAATGTATGTTTTGCCCACTCAATGCCCAGTCTTGGAGTAGAAAGGTGGAAAACAAAAACCAATAAATGAGAGAGAGATAACAGAACTTATCAGCAGAAAATGTTAGGAACAAAAAGGATAAGTTGCTGGAAAATATGAAAGAAGTTTGATTAAAAACTAAAATCTACCAGTATGCAGAGTTAAGGGAAGATAATTCTTAACTAGGAATAAGACAGGATCCAGAAATGATGAGGGGATGAGTTTGATTTGAAGTTTACTTTCATTTGTTTATTTATTTTCCCAAATTACCACAAGGTGACTCTGGGCAGCTTACAAATTTTAAATTTTATGTATATACTATTGTGCCAATATGAGAAAGCAGCAGGAGAGACACTGGTTGTTTTTGCAAACAGAAATAAGAAACAAATTACTGTTTGCAAAAACAACCAGTTTCTATCCTGCTACTAGTGCAATTTCTCATATTGAGGACTATACTTTGCTGTCAGTTCTGGTTTCATAGCTTCTGACTTGGCTGTTCATGGTTTTTGCGATTCAGAGCATTGCAGACAGAAGATTGCTTGATTTCAATGTTGGCAAGCAAAAATTCTGGTGGAAAAAGAACCATCCTAACGCTCAATATCCTTGCTATGGAATTCTTCCAAACACTAATTCCAAGATCTATTGAGCCTCATGGAATCGGGACAACAGTCTGACATTCACTGCTTTCATGAGGTCTCCTAATCTTTTACTAAGAATATAGTAAATATTGCACATGTAGTGTCTCTGTTTTCCTCTTGAGTGTCACATTACAGATAACACATTTATTTTACAGTATACATTATGACTAGTTTTGACTAAGTGATTTTTAACAGTAATATTTTAAGATGCACTTATTTATACCATCCTTTGGAATCTCCAGCCTGTTGTTCATGATGACACTTCTTCTTTTGTCCATGTAATAAAAATGTAATATGATCTAGAAGTGCCCTCTTGTTTTTATCCACCATGGAAAATCAGCCTGCTCTCACTACCTCCATATATCTCAATAGACAAAGAATAAGTGCAACCAGTCATGTTCTAAGCCCTATTTCCTATCTCCTTTGTGCTCTTTTTTCCACCCTCCTTTTCTTGACCAGCCCGCATAACCTTCCTCTCATTGCAGCTCCACTCTTCTGTTTTTTCCCCTGGGGATAGGCTTGAGTAGCTCAGCTGCAGTTTGCTTTGTGAAAAGCTACCCATGCTGAGTTAATTTGGCAAATCAAATTAGTTTCTAGACCAGTTCTACTAGACAAAGAATAAACTGCCATCCAACAGAAATAGAGAGAGTGTGCAACAAAGGGAAGATATTTTTGTAATATGTAGCCTCGGTTCTCCCACTTGGCCACCCATTTCCTCCAACATCCGTATGGATTGGTATAACAATGCATATTGAAATGCATAGGCAACAGGGATGCTTTCCCTACCGGTTAGCAAATGTGAGCCGGCGTCCATCCATGCATGCACTTGGGCTTCCGCACATGCACTTTGATTGCGCACACAGCTTTCGCGCATGCAGATGGCTTGGAAACATGACTAAATAGGACCATTGAGCCGGAGTAGGTGGGCGGGGTAGGCCCACCCGCCCACCCACCCACGATTTCCACTACCAGTTTGGGTGAACCGGTCCGAACTGCTGAATAACACATCTGAGATGCAATATCTGCTTGTGACACAGCTATAAAGTCAGTGGTGTAATCAAGTTTTTAATCTTATCTATGTCATTCAGTGATGGCCTTTAAGATTTCTGAAAACTTCACTAGTCCCTTTCATTTTGTCTGTAATGTGAAGAAGCAGTTTAAACATTACAACCTTCTTGTAAGATAGAAGGAACCTTTTTCGGAGAAACATATCTCCCCTTGCATCTGTAGAGTTCAAGAACACAAAGACTCTACATTCAAGGTAACAGTTTACTAAAAACTGATCATAGATTTCCCTATTTCCTATATAATCACAAGTTTGTCTAATCAACATTCTATCATTCTTATCTGGGTTTTCCTTAAGTATGTCCATGACACAATTATTGCTAAAGTTAGAAACTTCTACAATTAAGTTTAAAAAATACTTGAGATCATCAAAATCTCAAATTGGCTTTAATGGGAATTAAAGAGATTGTAGTTGGACAAAATGAAGACTTCTTGCAGTAATAAATTGTGTATAAAATTGTAGACATTATACCAGGGAATATCAGCCTTTTAAGTGAAGGTAAAGGTAAAAATTTCCCTACACATAATTACTAGTCATTTCTGGTTCTAGGGACGTTGCTCATCTCCATTTCTAAGCCAAAGAGTAAGTGCTGTCTGAAGATGTCTCAATGGTCATGTGGCCGGCATGATTAAACACTGAAGGTGCAAAGAGCATTGTTACCTTACCACCAAAGTGGTTCCTATTTTCCCACTTGTATTTTTTATGTGCTTTTGAACTGCGAGGTTAGCAGAAGCTGGAACAAATAACAGAAGCTCACTCCGTTATGCGGTGCTGGGGATTCGAACCACTGAACTGCCAACCTTCTGATCAACAAACTCAGCATCTTAGCGACTGAGTCACCGCGTCCCATGCCTTTTAAGTAGTTCAGCATTATTGGGTGATTTCACGTGAAAGCATCAAAAATTTCTTCTATTGTGCAATAAAACAAAATGTCTGAAATATCACAAAATTATCATATGTTGTAGACATGGAAAAAACAATCTAAAATACTAAAAATATATATTGTATTCTGTAGATTTAAATTTGAAATGAAGCCACAGTTCTTCCTATTATACATAATCTCGGGGGGAGGGGAACAGCAGTGTGATCTATGTGTACAGAAGGAAGAATAAATTTTGCTCAATGCTAGAAGAAAGATACAATTCTGTCAGTATCTGAGTGAGAAATGCAGTGAAATACACACACACACACACACACGTGTGTGTTTGTGTATGTGTGTGTGTGGGGGGGGTTTGTAGATTTTCACGGGTGTAGGTATGTAGGTCTTGTTGTATTCGGGTCATGTTGTATTCAAGTCTTTTCCCATATAAGATTGAGATTGTCTTGGCAACATTTCAGCAAGGTCTCACTTGCCATCTTCAGGCTGGGTTTTGGCTGGGTTTTGAGCCCAAAATACACACCCACACGCACACACACGCACTGTGTGTTTGTGTGCGTGCGTGCGTGCGTGTGCGTGCATGTGTGTGTATAAATTTTTAAATTGTAAGCCACCCTGAGTCATAAGTAGTAATGAGATAAAACTGTAGTAATAAGAGAAAATAAATAAACGAAAATAAACATGTTTTAACTTCCATCACTTAAAATTTATTTTCTTATTAGTTTGTAAAGTCTTATGATCAAAACTTGTCAATATACATCAACTTCTGAACTATGATGTCTTCTCTCTCTCTCTCTCTCTCTCTCTCTCTCTCTCTCTCTCTCTCTGTGTGTGTGTGTGTGTGTGTGTGTGTGTGTAATTTTTCATTTCTCAATTTTAGCTGGATTTGTATTTCTATTATTGCGTTTATCTACTTAGCATGAACTTCTGACTGGCAAACAAACATCTTTATTTACGATGAGTTTTATAGTTTAATGAAAAAAGAACAAAACTTCTTGAAGACTCTTTCCTATGATGGATAAATTGTTAGTTTCGAAGTGGTTTGTGCAATGACTCATCTCATTCCTAACAATCTTAGGCTCACATTTTTCTATCAGAGATATAAATACAACCCTGCACTGTTCAGAATGTTTGGTACATCTGTCCTAGAATACAAAAGACTATTACCGTCATTTATTTCCTGCAAGGCTAGTGCATTCATAACCAACACAAAGCATAACCATGACCTTCAAAAGTAAGGACATGTGAATATAAAACCATTGTTTTAGAACTTTAGATCTGCCAAATCCACAGGATCTATATGCTCTTTAACTTTGTATTTCTTTGTATTTCCTTGTTACCTTCTGGGAGGAGGATTCATAATATCCAAACATCCAGATTCAGTCACAGTTTTGTTCCATGTAGCATCAACCTATATATATGGATGTAGAGTAGATGAGGTACATAGATGAGATAGCACACATATATGCACATGCTATATACCAGTGATGGCGAACCTATGGCACACGTGCCCAAAGTGGCATGCAGAGCCATGTCGCCTGGCATGCATGGTGTTGCCCATTCCTCTTCCGGGTTTCTGACGCACATGCATGCACGACAATCAGCTGGCTTTCATGCATGCAGCAGGGCTGGAAACTAGAAGAGCTGGTCTTCCGATTTTCTGGTATCAACATGTGCGCCAACCATCTGATCGTCATGTACACATGTGCACCATTAACCGGAAGACTAGCTGGCCCGTGCGCGTGCACACACCAGAAATTGGAAGTTCATTTTCCAGCACGCGCATGTCCCCTGGGCAGCTCCTCTTCTGGGTCTCGTCCCAGACTAGCACTCAGTCCGAAAAAGGTTCGCAGTCACTGCTTATACATACATACATATGTGCGTTATCTCATCTATGTACCTCACCTCTTCACACCTCACCTCACCTTGCCTTATTTAGTGAATGTCTGGATCTGTGCAACCCAGGCCTGGTAGAATTCACACATATTTGAATCATTTAATGATGAAAAGAGGCAATGCTTCCTAAGACAACAATCATGGTTAAAATGTGAGTTATGTACAAGGTACCAGTATACCACAGATTATGGTAGAACTTCACAAGGCAACAGTCCGACCAATTTTGTGGTATTGTACATTTGTTGCTGTAGAAAGAACTTTGGATTAACCTGATTGCTTTATATGTAAATCAGTTCAGAAGTTGGCTCATTTACTTTCCCTTCCTTCCTCCAACTGGTGCCAGCTTGGCCTTGCATAATTAATCTGTTTTACTATAACGCAACAACAAATCAGGTGTTTTCTTTGTTTCCTGTAGATAGAAAGGAACAGAAGGTACTTTTCATTCAGTCCATCTTATATGTAGAAATTTGTGAAACTTTTATGTTATTCTTGTAAATGCGTTTATTGTTTAAATAGAAGTAATTATTTTTCTTTTCCCGCAGGAAGCTTGAGGCTTCTGCCAAATGTCTTTAGCATTCTGCTAGCAGATGTAGCATTTTTATAATAGAGCCCATATGTTCGGTTGTTTTAAGGGGAGGGATGGTAGGTAGCACAATATTGGAAATGGAGATTCAGCTTATGGAAGACGAAGGATGGCTAAGGAGAGGCTTGATCATTATATGGGAATGTTAAAGGAAAAGGGTTTTTTGAAAAGCTACGCTTGTTTGGCAATTGCCATAAAGCAAATAACTTCTTATAAAGGAAAACCACTTTGCTTTTGCACATTTAAACCAAACCAGCCTATTCAAACTTGGATTTCGCCATATGTTGTGAAGTAACTTTCATTCGTTACATCTCACTTTAATACTTAGAGCTGGAAGGAGTTACAGCTTAGTACAATTCTGGTGAATAAGGTTAGAAAACGTTTTAACAGAAAGTATTTTGTTCAAGTATATGTCTCTAACTTTTTCTTTTTTTATGCTGTAACTTGGGTTCTGCTTGCTCCAGCAGGAAATGATAAATAAGACAGCTAGAACCTCTACAATACATACATATTGAATTGCATCATACAGTGTACTTTGCCACGAGCTTTTGGCTGTGATTTGTTGTAGAAGTCACTATTGGCTAGATTGCTAGATCCTTCTAACTGTTCAACCATAATTTATAAACAATAGTAACTTAGCTTCATACCACACTTTAAACCACAAATAAGCAGATCACATTTTGATAAACCTTAATGTGATCCCAGTCAATACTTTAAAATCCATAGGTAAAAATAAAATCCCCTTTATGCTGAATTCAACTCTTAATGATTTGAAATATATCTCCTTATCACATTTCTTTTCCTTCCTTCCTTCCTTCCTTCCTTACTTAGCAATTTTCTACAACTTTCTCATCTAAATATTGTCTGAGCCTGATGTCCAGACAAATTCAGCCACATTTTGCTACCTACTAAAACCAAAACTCATAAAGTAACCAGAAAATTTTCTGAATCATGAATTAACACCTCAGTATCTCTGACCACACAATGATTGCAATGACAAAGCTCAGTTATAGACAGTGTCATTTGTTGAAAATAAAGTTCATTCATGTAACAGCTTTCTAACTTTAGATTGATATTGGGAAGCCTGTTGCCCTTTAAAACATGACTTAGAAACCTATCTTCAGAAACACTTGCACAGCAGGGACCATTAAAGCAAATGGAACTTTCTAGTAGTGAAGCATTTTGTTGATTCATAGCCTAAGTCAGCTCAAGAGAACCTTACCGAAAACTAATTCTGCATGGGATGGAATAACTTTTGCTTTGACAAAGTATAGAGGGAACATAAAAAGGTGAGAAATTGTACTCATTCTTATTTTCCAGAAACAGAAAATATCTAGAAGGCATAAGAAGATTTGTTCAAGGTCAAAATAGGGTTTGTGTCAGAACAAAGAAAATAAACTCAAACATTGCTTGATAAAAATAAACTCAAACCTTTCCTTTTTAACCATGCAAGAGCATTTCTAGGAATTGTGTTGATTCTCATGGTCATTACATTTGTGAAAACAAATCAGTTTTCCAGTCACCATTTGGGGAAAAATAGATAGAAATTGTTAGCCAAGCATTTATTTAAAAGGAATGAAGATCTTCCCATCATTTAAATATAAACATCTATTTTGCCTAGGGATGCGGTAGCTCAGTGGCGAAGACACTGAGCTTGTTGATCAGAAAGGTCAGCAGTTCAGCAGTTCGAATTCCTAGTGCCACGTAACGGAGTGAGCTCCCATTACTTGTCCCAGCTTCTGCCAACCTAGCAGTAGTAGAAAAATAGGAACCACCTAATAGTAACAGCATTCTCCGCACCTTTGGCATTTAGTCATGGTGGCCACATGACCACGGAGATGTCTTCGGACAGCACTGGATCTTCAGCTTTGAAATGGAGATGAGCACCGCCTAGAGTGTATGTGCGAGGGAAACCTTTACCTTTTCCTATTTTGCCTATGAAAATGCATTAACCTCAAACCCTCTTGTGGTTTTGTGGAATTACATTATTCATCCTTCTCAGATTCTAGTACCATTTTGTATGTGTTAAAATATTTACTTTATACATCTTTCAGGATCCATCTATACTCTGTAGAATTTAATATGTGTATATCTATTTACTGAATTCCCAATAGACAACACAAATCCCTGGCAAAATGCCTCCTAATCTCTTCCACACTTTTGTGCTTGTCTTTCTCTGATTTTAAAATTAATGTTTGGAATACAATGCTCAAAACATAAAAAATTCAGGAATATCCCAACCTTATTTAACATTGTTCTGGGTTGAAACAAGTTGATGATAAGGGATAAGGCAACTTTCAAGCCAATCCCCTACTGGTTTTGCATGCATGGTTGCTTTCAAAAATCTTTGCAATAAGTTTATGAAAGCTGGTAAGGCTATTCAGCCAAATCTTCTATCCTGTCTTCACACTAGCTATGCTAAGATGTTTCTAAGCCTGTGTGAGGATTTGGTCTATACCATTATACTTGCTCTTAAGCATTTGGTTAATTTTAGCCAGCTTCACTTCTATATCTTTGATTAAAATAAGCTGCATTTGATGGGCTTGGCCTTTTCAGCGTTTGGCTTCCTAGCTTTGTTTGACCCTTAGGGACTAGGAACTTGCCAGTAGAGCACAAAAGCCAAAAAAATACTGTGCACAATAATTGGAATGCAGCTGAAGGGATTGTTTAGGTAGACCCTTGAAGGGATTCACTATTGCATCTCAGTTCAGAGACCCTGTCCAGCATATGAAATGGGGGAATGAAGCTTTAAAAAAATTGCTTATTTATCTCTTCAGCCTTTAGAAATAAGTCATGTTTTGCAACTGATACAAAATATCTTCCTTCAGGACAGGCTTTGCTTCTCTTCTTGAATTTAGAAGCATTTGCCAGCAAGACTTCCTGTTGCCTTTGGCTTGGATTTGAGTTTTGTAGCTTATTTGTGCCCCTCCGATTTCAGTCAATGCCTCTTCAGTTTGTCAAATCTGAAAATCTGTCTTTTTAGACACTCAGTTCTAGCCTTTTTAGTCACCCTAAATTATTTCTAGCAATGGCAAGGTTTTCTTAAAAACAAAAGATGCTTCAAAACATGATGTAGGTTCTTTCAGGAATCTTTGGCACTGGGATATTTTCTATAGCCTTTGGTTGATTTAAATGCCGAAGGAACAGAATTGTTTGACTCAACCCTTGCTTCTTTTGTTCAGCTTTTTGAAAAGAAAAGTTCAATTTAATGTATCACCTTGAAGTATTCTCTTTGGAATTACATTTTCCTCACGTTTCTATCAACTGTTTAAAGGCAGGTCCTATCTGTTTAATTTTGGACTTCATAATAACTTGAGATCAACATTACCTTCAAAGGAAATTAAACTCAATGTTTATGGAAGATGTAAGTTTGTAGACAATAGTGATTCTGGGTAAATGAAATATAATGCTTTTAGGTCAAATGTTTATCTCATGCATAACCCTTTTCACTGCTTACACTTTTAAACTTTTGCATTGTAAAAATGGACGAAGTCTTATTAAATATTCCCTGAAAACAAAAATAAGGAATTCCAGTGCACTGTTTTTCTAATTTCATTCCCTTCTATTCTTAAATGTATCCTTCCTTCCTTCCTTCCTTCCTTCCTTCCTTCCTTCCTTCCTTCCTTCCTTCCTTCCTTCCTCCTCCTCCCTCCCTCCCTCCCTCCCTCCCTCCAATTTTATATTATCTAAATTTATATTATCTAAATTTATCATTGGCTAATCTGAACATAAAATGTGAAAAGGGAAATTCTTTATATAACTTTGGAATAAGATTTTAATTTAAACAAACATTTTGATTGCCCCTTGAAATAAGGTTCTGTTCTAATAGAATTAGGGTTCAGTTTGGCATTGAGATATGGAATTAGCATATCTTAATGTGTGTATTTTCTTTTGAAATAAAGCAGATGTAAGTCCCATTTGACAAATACTTACTACATTGACAAATCTACCAAATCTACCTCCAATAAAAGTCCCCAAAAGATTTTTAAAAAGGTAGAAGGAAAAATAACTGAGGAAAATTAGGCAAATGATACTTAAGTATTCAACTGCCAAAAACCATCCTACCATGTCTAGGTGATATTTTCCCAGTAAAATAAATGAAAATGGCATTGATAGAAAATGTATTTTGTATGTGGAAAGTTTCATCTTCAATTCTTGATATTGCAAGGTACAACTGAAGTAAAAACTCTTTCTTAAATCTTACATGGAATCTGACAATCATAGTGTGAACAATTTTGAGTATTGTGGAGCAATGAACCTATCAGATATAAGGCAGATTGATATGTCTTTAAAATCTCATCTCTCCTGATAAAATAAATAATGGACCATCTGCTGCACTTTATTCAGGTATGTAAAGCAGCCATGTTGCCCTACCACAGAAGTGTGGTCCACCTTGAGTGATTACTCAGTGACAGCATAGGAACAAATGTTAAGAGGACTCTAATTACCAAACACAAATCTTGGCAGAAGAATCTATTTCTAGAATCTCATTATAATTATGTTCAGTCAAACAGCAACCTCATCTGAGGTTTTAGACAGCAAATGACACCAAAGGTCTGATTAAGCAAGTAGTAATTTTAGGTGTACAGAAAGTGTACCAAATGACAACATAAAACAAACTATTTTGAAAATATTAACATAAATCTAGGACGGTGTCTATTTTAATTTTATTTTAATGAGGTATGTAATAGAAAACCTAACAGTGCTTAAAGTAACAGATTTTTGTTTGCTAAGCTTGGCTGCTGGTGAAAAATGATCTGCAAACTGATTAGGTTAGAAATATAATGTGCATTAACGTTGCTTAAGTAACTAAGTCAGGATTTAGCCAAAGCTAATGAAAATACCTTGAGGGTAGCACTTTTACTGCACTGCCTTGAAATTATGATTTCAGGAAGAAAATTGAGCAACATATTTAAGTGGTGGACAAAAATAACTTTAACTGTTAATAAAGGACAGAGACCATTAAAATACAAATTACAGGTGAACTTTAGAAAGCAAGTTTCCTGCAGCACTATAATTAGAAATCGTAACACTGTTGTATTTTGTAGATAGAAAACAGGATAAATCCATGGCCTGCTTTTAATCCAAGGGTGATAGGAAGCTTTGCTCCAGTTTAATTATGAAATTTTAGAATTCGTTCTTCCTAAACTATCATTATTGGCAGGCATGCTGAGTGTAATCTTCAAAAACAACCTCCCCTTATGCCTGAAAAGTTACTTGTTCTAACATGCCAGAGAAAAACAGACACAAACCTTACAATCGATACAAAAGCTATGAATGGTGCGAAGAACCACGGAAAGATACATGCTCGGAATTGCAAGACAATATAGAAATACCTGCACAATGCACACGGATTGTCCCATGATGTTAACAAACATCACTTCAATTAAAAACCAGGATCCACGAACACTGGCTGGCAGTCAAAAGCCATGATCCCAAATCCTTAATCTGTACTCACACTAACACCAAACAGCACCAGTGATTGGAGCAACACAAAAATTATCAGCCACACTACCACCCAATATGCTCAAGAGTTCATCAAAGCCTGACTCTCCACAAGCAATTCCATCAACAGACACATTGACCTACAACCAGCCTACAAACCCCTCAGAATCCAAATCAATCACACAGTTAACTAGAGACAGTACCGACCCTCAACCAACCCATGCAATCCGCCCAAACAGCACTTCACCTCCCAATGACCCCTGCCTTCAAAATACCTATCACAAGGCTTCTACTGATGACTCCCACCTGATCCATCACAAGACCCATCACAAGACCCATCACAAGACCCATCATAAGACCCTCACTTGACACACACCTGACCCATCACGAAGCCCTTATAAACAGAAGAACACTGACATCCCCTAAACTCTGCTGTCGATGTTACCTAGCCTGGTAACAAAATGTTCCAAAACCAGCCCACAAGTTTGGAGAATGAACTTTCATCCTCAAAACTATCTTTCCTACCATCCATTGGCCATTCTAATTTGTATTGCCTAGATATGGTAGCCTCTGTTTCCTTATCCTGCCATCTTGATTGCTTCATTGGAGAATCAATAGAATACTAATATTCTATTGATTTCTAAAAGTCTTCTGGTTTGGGTAGCAGCAGTATTAATTGCAGTATAATGTAGCTTTTCAAATAATTTGGAGCTCATTTGCTATTGGCCATAGCACAGAATTGGCCAGGGTTGATTGGAATTATAATTAAAAATGTAGAGGGAGCAAAGATTCACCATCTTCAGTATAACAAATTACTTCTTTCTAGGTTCGGAGTTAAATGTAATGCTTGAATGATTTACACCCATTATTCTTCTGAAAGCTTTCATTTTATTGAAATGTAATATTGCTTGTTATTGGCTTGAGGTCACTGTAACTATTAGTGCAACAAAAATGGAGCTGGATAATAGTACTTACAGCTTACAGCAGGCAATCTTATTTTACATATTCGTATAAGCAATGACTTGTGATTATCTTCATGATTTATTTACACAGTGCTACTTCTGAAGGTATCTGCAAACAGAGCTGTATTTTTAACAACTAGTCACTTATCCATTGTATCTGCTTTAATTTGCAGTTTAATTGGATATGAGTTTATGCTTATGCGGTTGAGGAAAAAACCACACACAATAAAGCTTTCTTTTATCATTGTATTACAAAATGGTTGATAATGCAGCCTAAAAAGCCTAGCTGGGAATCATGTAACCATTGGGTTATGGAAGACGACCCTATGATGTCAGATCATGAATAGAATTAAAACATGTCTGCCTAACTTGAAAACACCTATCTAGCTGGTCCAGTATTTTCAATTTATGCTAGCAACATCCTGGAAAAAACAACAACAGTGAACTTCCTAAGGAGCTCTATGAACAGCTAATAGCATACATTTACCATATGTCCCATATTTTAATACAAGAAAATTTATGTAACAGAGAAGCATCAACTCTGGTCTCTATCCATGTAAATTCTTCATGGTCATTGTAGAGTAATAACTTCATACATTCCGGTTGAATTGGCTTAGAAACATTCAGAAGCAAGTAATTACATCATCGTCATCCACAACTAATTATTTTTCTGCATGCATAGGACATATTTTTCATCTAAATCAGGGTTGGGCTTCAAAAAATGCAGCAAGGGGTTCACTGCGCCATTGCTGGGTGGGCATGGCCTAGTCGGCCTCCTGCACCATGGCAGGGGGGGGGGAGAGCATTTTTAGTCCTCCCGAGACTACTGAGGCTTTCCTCGAGTTTCTGGGAAGGTGAAAACCGCTTTCCCCAGGCTCTGGAAGCCCTCCAGAGGACAGAAACAGGCCTGTTTCCTGACTTCCAGAACCCCCAGTAGGCCCATTCCCCCCCCACTTCCTAGCTTCTTCACAGGCCCTGCACTTATCTGGTGGAGACTCCTGGAAGGGATGGTGTGGGGTGGGAGGGGCAGGGTAAGAATGGCCAGCCTGGGGTAGCATTTGGGGGTTCGCCGAACTGGGCAGAATCCAAGCTAGAGGATCATTCAAACCCGTGAGAACCCCCAGCAGCCCACCCCTGGTTTAAATGATCTTATTATTCTGTCACCTACCATTAGAACTTTGCATTCTGTGCCATTCTAGTTCAACTCTAAAAGGGAAAGGGAAAGCTCCTGACAGGAATTCTGGACAAATGCTATAGATCGCCACTTATTTAGCGACCATTTGAAGTTATGACAGTGTTGAATGAGGAGGACTTATGACACATCCTCAGTCATCACAAAACACACAGGATCATGTGATGGGAATTTAGGTGCTTGGCAACCAGTTCACAATTATGACATTGCATGTGTCCGTCAATGATTGCCATTTGCAACTTTCAGTGAGGGCTTCTGACAAATTCAAATTCAATGATGAAACCTGCAGGAGGTTGATCATGTGACTCTGGGATGCTATGACCATATGGAAATTACATAATGGCAGCAGCTGGGATTCCCACAATTGCCATCATAAGTCAGCACTGACACACATGATATCACATTTTACAATGTGACACTTAGCAATGGAATTTTTTCTTCAAATTATTATAGTTAAGCAAGGATGTCTTGCTTAAGTAAACAATTCTTGTTTAGAATGACTAGCAACTTCAGGCAGAAAACAGTTTACATATCAGACTAATCCACCATTTGTTTCAGGCAAAGTAGATGCACTTTGGGTCCCATTGACTGAACAATATCCAATGAGACCTTTCTTGGTTGTATCACTGGTCCTCAGGAATAATATGCCCCCAGTTATTTGGATGGCTCCCCCCATATGATATTCAGGAAGCTATTTAAGTGCCTAGATGTCTTCCCAGGCTTTGGGGCAGGGGGGTGGCTGAGTAAACATATATAGTTTACATGTTTGCCTTTGGGCTCTTTATAATCTCTCTCTCTCTCTCTCTCTCTCTCTCTCTCTCTCTCTCTCTCTCTCTCTCTCTCTCTCTCTCTCTCTCTCTCTCCTGCTAATTCACTGACTGATGACTTACTACAAAACAAAGGCTTTCCTAGCTCTTCTCTAACAGCAAACTGAGCTTTGTGATATACAATACTTTCCACCATGGTAAGAAAACTGCAAGCATAGTTGGTGGCCTTTAAGAAAACCCTAGGGCATTTATCTCTCTGATAAATTTTTACTTGATACTTAAGTGTTTCTAATTGGATTGATTGCCTTGTTCTTACTGTAGCTGCATGTAGGTGTTTACATTGTTTTTATTTTTTAAAAACTGAATTTAGTACTGGACTTTTCAAACAGAGCAGTAATAAGTGTTTTCCAAATGTAACAACTGATTAAAGCTTTGACTGAAATGTGAATCCTGCTCACATAACCTAGTTTATAATATCAGAACATGTTTTTTTGTTAATAGATATTTACAATATGTACAAGCACATGCCAAAATCAGAACAGAGATTCATATTATAGCTTCATATGTAGACCATCGCAAAACTCTCGGCCCACAGGCTGGATGTGTCACATGCTGGCCACGCCCATGCGTAGGTTAGCAAAGAAGGGGAAGTTCCAATACATCATGTGAAACCTCTGTGAGCTCATGAGTTTGACACTCCTGCTTTAGGGGATATCTTTGTAGAGTTACTTGACTTTGGAGTGATAACTACTCACTAGAATAATCATATATGTCCAAAAGTCAATTTTTTTAAAAAAATTGTCTTCCTTCCACTTCTGCTCAATGTCTAACTTATCTTTCAACTTCCTTTTTTTCGTCTGATCTCCTTCTGTCCAACTGGACTGTAAATATCTGGGCAACCAGAAGATGGCTGCAAGAAGAGTTGCTTCACTGACATCTAAGATTGTCCATGACAACCCATTTGATGTAGTGATATAAGTCTAGAAGCAGGAACCCAAGCTGGGGGACCATGGGCCAGCCATTATCTCTCATCAAAAAGAAAAAGGCAATGGCAAATGACCTTCAGATATCTTGCCAGGTAAACTTTTCTAGAAGAAATGTTGCCCTGTCTCTGTTGTCCCTCCTCATATGGAAAGTAAAAATCACTCGCGTGAAAATAATGGTAGTTCTGTCTACTGGTTATTAACATCACTTTTCCAGGGCTTCATTGTCAATTATAGGTAAAAAAAATGCCTCTGAAATTAATGGCAAATCTGTCCAGGCCATTATCCAATACCCTTATTTGAAATGATTAAGCTCATTGTGTTTGCTTAATATATATTCCTCTCTTCATACAACATGCATGGTGCCTTAGGGCAAGCCCCTCTAATAATTTTCAATTGAATAAAACCATAACTCATGACCCAATAAATTATTAAGAAGGCCTGTGTTGCACCTGATCTATCATTCATCTTACTACAATGGTGGAAAGCCTACAATTTTTGGTAATGGTCTTTGCCATGATTAATAGTTCTCTATGAATACAGTACAGTGGTAGACATTAAAACATATTCTGCTGTTGAATTAAGTGTCAAATTGATTCCCTCTCCTTCTTGCCTTTACCAATGAGTTGTACTTATAATTGTTCTGGTGTAGAAAATGCACCAGATTAGTAGTTTTCATTCCTGACTAAAGTTAAGTCCTAAAGTTCTTTTGGAAAGGATTGTCAAATGATAAAGGTTCCACAATATTCAAAGTAGACTGAATAATCAAGAAATAAAGGGATTAAAAATTTAAAAAGAGGAATATAAAACACATTTGCAGATGATATGGTATTCATATTAGAGGATCCATTAAAATCAGGAATTAAATTAATCAAAAAAATAGAGGAATTTGGTAAGGTAGCGGGACTTAAAATTAATAAGAACAAAACAAAGATCATTACAAAGAATTTCACCAAAAACCAAGAGCAAGAATTAGAGGAAAATAAGGGAATGCAAATAGTAAACAAGGTAAAATATAGGAATCTGGCTGACAGGAAAATTCTCAATAATTGAGGAAGATAATTATGATAAAATGCCTCAGAAAATTAAGAAAGATTTGGAAAATTGGAAGAAACTACAAATATCACTAATGGGAAGAATAGCCATCATTAAAATGAATATACTACCAAAAATTTTATTTCTATTTCAAGTGGCTTCTGGTTTTTCTGTAGGACTGTTTTTCGTCCTCCGGAGCTTTCAGGGGCCTTCTGGAGGCTTCCCTGAAGGCTCCAGAGGGCTAAAAATGGCCCTACAAGCAAACCAGAAGTACATTCCTGAATTTCTGGTTTGCTCCTAGGGCCGGTTTTTCGCACTCCAGAGACTTAGCTTTCAGAGGGTGAAAAATGAGCTCAAAAGAAGGCCAAAGTCAGCTGGCCAGTGCGTGCATGCACACTAGCCAGCTAACTGGCCAACACCTCGTGTGCCCTGATAAATGGCTCCATGTGCCATAGGTTTGCCATCACGGCCCTAATAGATAACATCCTCTGTACTTGTGAATGTGGGGTTTGTGCATTGTTTATATATAATAGCTTACCCTGCCAGTGTTGATGACACACACTCTCTCTCTCTCCCTCTCTCTCTCTCCATCCTATGTTCGTCACCTTGAGTTGTTTGTAAAAAATAATAAAGGTGGGATATAAATAAATTAAAACATAAATAAATAAGATGAAATCATCTCATCAGATACACCATATGTTTTATTTGGTGGGACTTCCCTCCATTTGTATTAGTTTATAGCATAAAATACCATGTGTTTTGTTTGTTTCTTAGAATTACTTTTCCAGGAGCATAAAGTGAAATATGTTGTGTGGTGACATGTGGGAATTATCTTTGGAAACACAAAAAAGAGTCGCAGAGTAGAAAAACATCATGCAAAAGGTATCTAAGTCCACAGCAGAAAAAGGGGGCATGAGAAGGGTTTAAAAAGACTCCCCCTAGTTTTACAGAGAATAAACAGAAAGGAGGGGAGGAATAATTTCAGGCTTCTGAGTTATTGACCCAAATAATTCACCAAGATTCCATGGCTGCGGGTTGGATTGACTTTGGATCTCTCAAGTCCTAGTCCAATATCTTAACCAGTGCACCACCTTGCTTTTCCCAGGTTACATCTTAATAGTTAACACACAATGCCATATTCTAGTTTGAAAAGCCTTCTTCAGAAGAGGACCAGGAGGTGATAGATCTTATAATGCCAAGTTCCACCAATTAATACTCAGTTAACAATTGGTTCTACTGGACTTGTAAACACTGATTCTCTGAAGGAGAAGTATCCTTCCCTCTACTCTCATGTATCTTAGTAGAGAAAAACACAAGTATAGGACTGTTCAACTTAGCCAATAAACAATTGCATCCAGAATAACCACCTGAAAGAATAGACCTGATCAAGACCAGATAAGCTCAGGATGGATTGAGGCTGCTAGTATTCAGGAAACAATATGGTATCAATAATTGCTGAAATTATCCACTAAATCACAATTAATACCTGCTTTATAATGTTTAGTTGCCAAGACTCTTTCCTGTAAATTTCTCTCAATTTATCTTCAGATTCTATTTCACTGGCTCTGTGAACTGAATTGTTCTGGGTAATCTTCTTAGACACATATGAAACTTGGACAGAATTTATCTATTTATGAGATGTGGCTCTTGGTGTGTACAATTTTGAACTAAGTTTGATAGTGTTACTTGTATCTCAGGGAGTGAAATGTATGGATCCTACCTAACTAGCCCTGATCTTTATTCAGTGAAGTCTAGAAGTCAAAGAGAGAGAAACAACCAAATAACTTCTGCTCAGTTTGAATTATCACATTGATTTTAATTTACATCACATTAACAGGCTCTCCACTTACGGAGCCGGTCTTTTGGGACAAAGCTTTCCATCTGTGTGTGAACAAACAATATTTGCAGCAATGGTATCACCAGGTGGCATTTAAATGTGTAAATTATATAGATTGGCAGATTTAAGCCAAATGCTTTTTCACAGAGCATAAAAGTAAAATAAAAATAGCAGACAAAATATTAATCGCTTTGTATTATTTTACACAATTACCTGATATTGAAGAGTCTACACGTGGAGACATAACACAGCAAAAGAGCAGATTGCTCAAGAAGCCCAAAAAAAAAAAAAAAGAACTTCAGGTAAATGTCATGGAGTCATTTCTCACTGCTTCTCCTTTGGGATCAGGTCCAGAATAATGGACAAAAATTGCTTTCCATAAACTATATGTGTTCATAATCACATACATATTATCTTTATATAAGTGCACATTTATACTTTTAAGACATTATTTGCAGTCAAGAGTTTTACCAAACAATAAGAAAAATCTTATTAGATTCTGAAGTTTATCTGGGTATGTTAGGAAGCCTGGGAGAAACATGTTTATGCCACTCTTAAGGTCAAAGGGCTTCATATGAAAGCCATTAATATCTAATCTCCTAAAGTACAATTTAATGCCTAAAATCTAACCATATAACATCTTCTTCTTCCTAGCATGTTACTATAGAAAAAAAAGCACTTTATTCAATGGAATTAGCATCAATGAGTAATTAAGGGTTTTTTGGGGTAAAGAAGGAAGGTCTAATTTTAGAATTTCCAAATATATTGAAATATATGCATGCCAAAATCCACACTTGACAGAATTTTGCGACATATTTCACAACCCCCCAAAATATACATGTGCCTGTTAAAAAACATAAGAAAATGTGTGTATTAAAGAATATAAACAAAAAAATGGATTTTGCCTTGAGAAAAATTGCTTACCAAAAGTGCAAATATTAAGAAAGATTTTTGAAATTAGATATATACCTACAAAATTAATATTCATATGCTTTTTTAACGTCCAAAACCACATAATTAATACAGAAATGAGACCTAACAGAAGTTGTGGTTGGAAAAAATGAGAAGGTTTGCAAAACTATTTGGAATATCTTTGGGGCTGTGGGTTGCTGTTTTCTGATTTAAGACATTATTTATTTTGCTATATGAACAGTATATAATGTATGTGAATACCATAAAAATATCAGCAACAATAGTAAATCCTCAAAAATGCATCATGCCAGGTCAATTTTTTTTCTGATTAAGCATAGGTTTGTGCTTCTTTTTTCTTTCTTACTTTTATAGAGTCATTTTGCTTCTGAAAGCATAAACTGAAATGCTTTAAAGGAAGCCCATCACCATAACATTCAAATTATTAAAACAATCATCATACAAGTTAGTATGAAACTGAGTTTTGCTATAGTTCTGTAAAATGGAAGGGAGGGATTGATAATAAGGTGAACCAACTTTTTCTTTAAAGTATTATAAAAATGAACACAAAGATGGGGAGAGTGCAAAATTCCTGCCATTCAACCTGTAATATAATCAGCCCAGTTTAATAAATATTGTTGTTCGAAGCAAGATGAAATAAATCTTTTGTGTTCTGAAATGCTGCACAGAGCAATATTTTGATTATATTTCATACTGAATCACACATTGCCAGGAAATGTCTCTAATTCTGCATGTCAACGCAGCTGGTTTTCCACCCACACTCCATTACTTTTGCTGTATAATGTCATTTTTGTGGCTTTGTATAAAATAATAACTGTGATCAGATAGCAATAGAAAATGTTGCTTTCCCCCTCCACATTACTTCTAATTATATGTTGAGCTTTGCATGATAGTGATATTTGTAAAAAGACATAGTTCAATACTTTTTATGTAGGAAAAATTATGTTAAACCAAATGTTCCCTTTTATAGCTATATGTACTGCATAGCTAATATTCATTTATCTACCTAAGTTTTTTTCAAACCAAAGGAGATGAGCATTTTCAAACTACATTACTCTCATTTATCTCTTTAATATTATAAAATGCTGAGAAAGCATAAATGTTATGTTTCCTGCAGCCAATTCCACCCTTTACCTACTTAACCACATTATAAGGTTGTCAACATAATTCAGATGTCTTGTATAAAAATGAGTCATGTCACTGGCTCCAGATCTCTCTACAAGTATCTGTGTAACAACTTTATGCTCGGTGAATCTTTGAAATAATATATTTCTATGGGATGCATTTGCAGTATTGTACTTACTCTTATAATTTTTTCCTTGGTTTTCCCAGGTTTGATCTGATCTCCCGTTATGCTCCTTGGAGGACCCTGAATAGGCTGAGAGTTGGAGTGCTTGTGTAAGACCAAAATGCTCAAAATGGAGACTGTTAGTGGATAACAACACTGTGCATGAATGTGGAGAGATGCAGAGCCTAGCCCATCTGCTGGTATGTCAGTTGCTACCAGAAACATGTACCAAAAATGACTTATTTTTTGGCCAACTACAAAACCAAATAGGTGGCTTCATTTTGCCAGTCTAAAGGTTGATCTGGACACAGAAGAAGAACTTACTCTTAGTACAATATTTTTCATCAGTCACTTAGCCTCACTCTTTATGCATATGTCATATGTTAACCACCAAGTATGGGATTTTGGCATGGAATTTTCACGAAGTGGATTGACTACAAAATATCAGTGGTACGATTGCTCAGTAAGAAAAATCAGAGAACGATGATTTTTAGTTGATATGAATCACTTCTCCACTATGAGTTCTACCAAATGCAATTTAAGTGCAGATGAATATATGTCCATGATTCACCCAATGCTGACTCTAAAGTAGGGATAGCATCAGGGATGGGATTCTACCAGTTCAGACTGGTTCGGGCGAACTGGTAGCTCCAACTATCAGCTGGGAGTGAACCAGTTCACTCCGACTTTCAGCTGGACCCACCTGCCCGCCCCTGCGCTATACTCCCCTCTACTCCCTTTTCTGAAGCCTGATTGATAGGCATGGCAGAGTGGATTGCCATGCCTCAGCTGTTTTCCTTCCCAGCAGTAATGCGAAAGGTGATTTTTCTGTAAACTGCGCTCGCGCGCAAAGAGCGTGTTCAGTGGACCAGTTGTTAAACCGGTAGGATCCCACCCCTGGATAACATGTTGCAAAGTTCCATAAAAATGTGATTCCCACTTGGCAATCCCTTTAAAGTTAAAATGCTTCTATTACTTAAGAGACAGTTGAAAGCAGTTGAAAAATTGGCCTCTGTTTGTGGACATATGCCTTTTTACTAGATAAACTGCCTGTTGGTTTGAATGAACAATTTCCTTCCATACACACACACACACACACACACACACACACACAAACACACATAGACCCACTTACTAGATTTGCTAGTTTGCTAATTTATTGGTTTGCAGATCCCAGTAGATTAGCCAACTTTTAATTTTTTGTTAGTAGTTAGTAAAATAAAAATATGGGTAAAGAAAACTCACCTACATAGTACAATAATGGTAGCTCACTATATAATGTTCCAGAGTGGTAGGGTAAAGGAGAAAGGAGAAAAAAGATACCTTAGGACAGTGGTTCTGAACCTGTGGGTCAGGACCCCTTTGGGGGTCGAACGACCCTTTCACAGGGGTCACCTAAAACCATAGGAAAACACATATTTTCGAAAAAAATACGGAAAACATAAAATAATTTTATGGTTGGGGGTCACCACAAACTAAGGAACTGTATTAAAGGGTCGCAGCATTAGGAAGGTTGAGACCCACTGCCTTAGAAGAAGATATTCCATATTGTTGCCAATAAAACTGCATGGGTATACCCATGAAGCAATCTGAAGTTAAACTTAATTCATGAACGATCTTGTCTTTCACTTTTGCTGTAGTTTGCAGAGTAGCACTCAGGATGACAGTCTGCCTACCTATTTCCCTGCACTTCCTACTTGGATTTTTCCAGATTTTTCTTCGTGGGTGAATGTGGGAAAAAGTTGGCATGCAGCCAAAGTGAGTATTGGTTACCCCATGATCTGCATTTTCAGCAATGCCTCAGACCTCACATAGTTTTCAATAGCCTTCTTAAAAAATAAAGTTGTGAGTTTCTGCAGCCCAGTGCTTTTTTTTTTTTTCATTCTTCTCTCTGGCCTATGGTGATTTGGAATTGGCCCCAGCCACCATGGGAACCATATTACAAGTGGATCCATTATCTGCTTCCAACTTCCAAATGGGCCAATTGCAAAGTATCTGATCTTATTTCTCTTTGTGGAACTCACATCATAAAAACCCAAGGTCATCCCCACATATAATTTCAACTTGTCTCCAGCAGCTCAAATAATATAAATGGCTCTCTCCTTTTTGTCCCACAACAAAACCTCTCTGGTAGGTACTGGTCCCAAATCATGCAGCATGGATTCAGTGGGGATTTATATATGATCCCCCTAGGCCTAATGAAACATCATACACTTTCTTTTAGCTCTTGCCTCAAGTATATTTTTAAAGCTTTAGTGGAAAGCTATTCTCACAGGGTTTTTTCCCCCCAAGAAAAAAAAATCGTTAGTATTCCTCTGAAGCTTCTTTCCAATCAGAGGAACACAAATATTACACACCTGAACTCACAGGAAACAGCAGCTGCTTTTTTAAGGTGACTTTGATAGGAATCAACATGCATCAAGGGAAAAATATTTCTAAGATTCAAAGCCTAAACTATTAATTTGCATAATTGTGTGTGCACACCGCAGATCAAACTTCCCCCTGCCCCCCCAAAAATGTCAAACAACATTAATCAGTTAACTTTATTAAAAGCTATCAAGTGTGGCTTTCCCCTGCTGCCTGAGGGGATAGGAGGGGGGTAGGGAAGCAGCTGAATACAAGAAGTGGGGTGAAGCGGACATTTTAGAATTAACCCCTCAGGCTAGTTTCCAGTGATGCCATTGCTTTAGCAGCTTAGTCAGTTCTTCTGATTCCTGATGAAACCATTGTGTTTTTGAAAAAGGGGTCCTTGAGCAATACAGAGATAGTGCCAAGGGCTGAAAAAGGGAAAAGATTAAAAGCAATACCAGAGTGGTCTCTATTAGCACTAAGTCACTGCTGGACTGCAACCCAACATATTCTGCTGATGTTCCCTATAGTAAGAGGAAGAACTAAAAAGTAACTGCAGAGAGACAGTTGAGATGGTTTTTTAAAAAAATAACCTAGAATATTAATAAAGCTAAACTTCTATCTTCAAGCATGCTTCCTTAAGAATATATCACATTTTGCCATTTGTAGAATAACAAAATAAGTTGGAAGGGACCTTCCAACTTATTTTGTTATGGTATTTTGAGTGGTAGGATTCAAATAATTTAACAACTGGTTCTCTGCCCTAATGATTTCTTCCAACAACCAGTTCTCCAAACTACTCAGAAAGTTAACAACCAATTCTCCCGAAGTGATGCAAATTGGCTGAATCCCACCACTGCCTTGAAGGTTTCCTTGTCCAATCTTCTGCTCAGGCAGGAAACCCTGTACCATTTCAGACAAATGGTTGTCTAATCTCTTCTTAAAATCTTCCAGTATTGGACCAACCACAACTTGTGGAGGCAAGTAATTCCACTGTTTAATTGTTCTAACTATCAAGCAATTACTCCTTAGTTCTAGGTTGCTTCTCTTTTTGATTGGTTTCCACCCATTGCTTTTTGTCCTGCCTTCGGGTGCTTTGGAAAATAGGTTGACTCCCTCTTCATTATGTCAACTCCTTAGATATTGGAACACTGCTATAGTGTCACTTCTAGTCCTTCTTTTCATTACACTAGACATACCCAATTGCAGCAACCATTCTTTATTTGTTTTAGCCTCCAGTCCCCTAATCATCTTTGTTACTCTTCTCTGTACTCTTAACTTCCTAACCTTTCATCTCATAAGTGAAAAAAAAACCTTTCCCTATAGTAAATAGTGGTCAATGTCCCATGTAGGAGAATAATGCTAAATTATGTCTTTATTTCCATCGAATTGCAGTATACATTTTCATGCCAACTGTGCAGCATATTTTCATAGCAGAAGAAAACCACTTAAGGTAAGAAGATCATATTATACTGCTGAGCAGTTATAGCATCTGTTTTAGAAAAGGGAAAATATTGAAAAATATAAAAAAGCACATGATCAACTCTAAAGTTAAGAGTTTCTTTATCCTGCTATTTACAGGAAGAATGTTAATCATTTATCTCCCATTTGAAGTCACTAAGATTTGAAGATACTTTCACTTGAAAATAACAGATCTTAACAGATCTTAAGATTTCTTCCCTAAAAGTATTCCCCCACCCACAGTATCCTCATTGTATAGCTCAACAGGATGTACATATACCATGTATGTACATACACACATATACATAAACAGTTGTGGAAAGTGATAAGCAATCTGCTCAGAATAAATCTGTTTAAAAGTATGTATTGTAAAAAGGGTTATATGCTCATTTTAATTCATGTGGTATATCAATGGAGTATTTTAGTATGAATGTAAGATGGTGTTGCTAAATGGCCCCAGTAAAATACACCATTGGTCAATATACAAAAGAAGTCTTTATCAGCGAGATCCTATTTTCAAACAGAGGGAATTTATCATAATGAAAGGCTTGCAGTGGAACCAAAGAATGATATGGCCCATTGCATCAGGTAGCAACCATAATGCTTATAATCACAGAAGGCTGTGCTAGTTATCTGTGAAGTGAAAGCATTGTTTGAAATAAAAAGAAATACACACAAAATATGATTATTGAATAAATAAATAAATAAATATTTATACTGCATAATTTATCAGTCACATTTTAAGGCAAAGTGGAAATAATATGTGCGCTCACTAGAGGAATTTCGAACTGATGTCCCCAAGTTTCAACTCACAGCTCTTGCTACCAGTGGTTTGAGAAATTTTGGATGGTATAATTTTATACAGGTACAAAGAATGGGATTTCTCCAACATGAGGCTGAATGCAATTTTTAAAAAAGTACCCAAAAGTGGGTGCAACCAATAATACTCCCCCTCAATAGTTTACAAAACAACTTCTAAGATAAATTACTCTACTTATTTATTTTATTTGCTATGTAAATTTAATCCATCTTCAAAGGTAAAAGTGATCACCAAATGCTAATTCTGGGAAGGGCAAGCAATAGAAAAGTCTGTGCCAACAAAAAGAAAGGAAGGAAGGAGGGAAGAAAAAAAGGAGCATTATAGAAAAGGGTATGCCTGGAATTCGGGAATATCATCATTCTATGTACTGTATTCACAGACCAGGTTTAAATAAAAGTAGAATATATCCTATCTGTAGCCACTGACATCCATTCTCACATTACAATACTAAGAGTACTTGTTGCCTAAGATATATATTGTACTTTTAAAAAGAAACTGTCCATGTGTGAAGCTTGTCCTGGTTTCTTCTAAGTAACTGAGAATCCAGATAATCTGCTGCAGTTACATGTAAAGATAAATACGTTTATTTGAACTACACAATCTTCTTGAACTTACTGATTCATATACATTGTTAAAAAACAGTCCCTCAAACTCAGACTGAATCTTGAAATGTGCTATATATTTGTATGCTTGCATTCTTAGCTTTGATTTAAAAGAAATAAAATTAGAAAAACTTCTACCAAGAAACAATTGTGACTAAATGAAAAACTAAGAGGAAAAAAATTAACTAGACTATAACAGAATTATAAAATATGGCAATATATTTTGCTTGCTCTTCATATTAAGGAGAATGTGTTCCCCAAACATATATTTTAATTAAGCATGTAACAAAACTTACAAGCATGCATATTTTATAATACAATAAATATGCAGTTGCTAAGATCTGCTACAAATAAAAACACATCTCAAATAAAAAGACATTGGGGAATGACTGCTGAAAATTATATTAGTAGAAGTAGAACAAAATAACATTTCTCTGCATTTCATTGTGACTATGATCAATAAGCTCTGCATTTTCAGATTTTAATTCATATTTTATGTCAGTATACAAAGGATCTTGAAAATTAAGTTAAGTCATATGGATTCTATTATCAAGGTACACATTTAAACCAAATGAATCACAATGTAATGGTGACAGGGATTCCAACACAAAGTCATTTAGATCCAAGACCACTCCTGCAATAAATACTGAACCTTAGGAGCAAAATCTCAGGACCTCCAATTTATTCATATTCTAATAATTATCAATCAATCAATCAATCAATCAATCTCCCTCTCTCTCTTGCAAACAGTAACTCTAGGTGTGAAATGGATTAAAAGCAGAATGAAATAATGCAACCATGATATAAAGTATATATAATGGCAACCAAGAAAATGGCACCATTAACAACCCTCTCAGTGGCTCTCTTCACCTCTTGACTCATCATGCTTGGAAAGAGACATATTTTAAAGCAGGGTGTCCAAACATGGAAACTTTAAGAGTTGTCCCCAAGTCTTAAAGTTCCCAAGTTTGGATACCCCTGTTTTAAAGGCTTTCCAGACTGCTAGGAGAGTTGGAAGCAGCCAACTCAGGTGATCTCTTCCAAAGGATATACACTACAATAGTAAATCCCTTTTTCCTGGGTGCCATTAAATGACATTCTTAATCACCTGGGACTTCATTTGGAACTAACATGCATGTTGAAACAATCAGAGAGAGAGGGTTCCATAAGTAATCTAGCCCTGCGATATGGAAAGCTTTATAGATAACAACCAGCACTTTGAATTGTACCTGCAAGCATGCTGAGAACCAGGGCAATTTGCAGATCCAAGGTGCAACATGGGCATACCAGGGGGCACCTACAACTGCCCACAACTCTGAATTCTGGACCAGATATAACTTCCAGATCTTCTTCAAAGGCAGCCCCATGGAGATTATGTTGCAGTAATTCATTCAGGAGATGATAAAGGCACAAATAACTATAAGAAGCCTGCCCAATTCCATTAGTTGAAGCCACACAAAAGTCCTGCTCCTTGAAGAGAAATCAAAACTGCCAGAATTTCAGTGGGATCCAGTAATAACTTGTCAAATTAAAGCTAAAGAAGGATTAATATTGAAATTCCCAGGTAATAACTGACAGTAGGATGAATCTGAACACGTAAGCAATTAAATCCTTCTACGTGTATCTGTAATTTATACCATGAAAGTTGCAGACCAATCTTGCTAAAGAAATATATTTGTAAATTAACAGAAAATTACATAATTATATATATATATATATATATATATATATATATATATATATATATATATATATATATATATATATATATATATATATATATATATATATATATATATATATATATATATATATATATATATATATATATATATATATATATATATATATATATATATATATATATATATATATATTTGGCAGTAGTCTTAAATCTTTTAATTTTAGCCCAAATGTTCAAAAAATTTCTAAACCATCTGCCTAGATATTCCTCCTTCTGCATAAGAACAGGATAAATTCAGTTTTACCAGTGAGAAAGATTCTTGGAAAACATTATGCCAAGATAACATTTAAAATTTCCAATTCTAAACCCCTAATTTCTATACTTTTCTACATTATTAGAGAAATCTACTAGCATCCAACCTGGAACACAGAATTTAAACTCAAGATTTGGATTATAAATTTCTTATCTCTTTCTAAAAGATAAATATCAATATATTTTGTTAGCCCTATTCATAAAATTCCACTGATATTTTTCAAAACTTCTAATTATATTTGCAAAACATATTTTACCAGGGGAAGGCACTCAATAATAATATGTAATTTCCGTGTTGAATAAATCAAATCAATCCATGAAGTAAAACTCTGAGGAAACTCAAGATACCAATAGAAAAGAATATTTGTAACTCAAGGTTGAACTGTGGCTCCTTGGTGCTTTCTGACCTTGATTGTTTTCAGTTACTGTTGGTGTTACCTAGTTGGATAATGAAACATCTGCAAGAAAACCACTAGACTCAAAGAGCACAAAGGAACCCTTAAGTTCCAGATAAATCAAAATTCACTTGGAACATTGCCAAAACACAAAATCAAAGAGTTTCTCATCATCCAAAGGAATTATAACTATTGAGCCTTGTCAATTTGAAGTTATAGCAAGAACATCAATTAAAAATCCAATATGGCCAGGGGTTCACCCAAACCTTGAGAGGCGTGGCCAAAGAGCATGTGTAGCAACAGATAAGTTTAACGATGCTGCCTCAAAGAGGGGATCTGGAATATTGTGTCACTGGGCAATTTAATTGGACTGAAGAAATAAGTGGATACAGGCAATCTTTCAAATAACCTGGCGGTGTGCCATGAAGGACTTTGTTATGCATGATAAGTAACTTGCTTTATCACTTTAAAATATTTTATTAGAATAAGATTTTACAAATATTTTTTAAAAAAACTTACAGAATCAGAAGAAATAGAAAAAGAGCTGTAGGAAGTTATCACCCAGCCCTCTCCCAGAAAAATGAAATATCCTAGGAAATATTGATAAGGCAGAATATTATATTTTCCTGGATGTGAAAAAGGGAGAAACACATTTTAAACACTAAATTCCTACAGCTTCCTGCCCATCCCCACTTTGTCAATGGGCCATTAAGAAGGCCAAGCTAGTCCACTTTACATAATAAAGAGTTGTCCTCTTCAGCTGTGATGGGATTAAGGCAGGATAATAAGCCTTTACTCAACTGACCACATGGCATCTGAACTCAATCAAACCTGAATTCAAAACAGCCTATAGAGGGTTGCCCTTGCACGGGCCCATGGGAGTCTGGCAACCAATCAGAATACATTTCTTACACAGGAACAGGAAACAGATAGGTGGGGCCGAACAGATTATAAAAATCCCTGCAAGCCCTTCTTCTTCCCTTCTCTTCTCCACCAACATTGAACCATGTGATCACCTTTTCTGTTCAGGGCTCAAGCCATGTGGTCCTGTCCACCATTAAAACCATCTTTCCAAGCAGCCTCCATGTCTCCAGTGTCTTTTTCCCCACTTGGAGCCGAACCCAGAAGGACATTTCTTCCAACAGAGCAAAAGAAAATATCAAGAAAAGGAATGATATCTAAAGAAACAACTTCTGATCTTATTTTCAGGATGGTTACAAACATAGAAATTATCATCTCCACTGGCCACCCCCCTTCCAGGTTAAATATCACAGTTTCCTTTTCCACATAAAGAAAACTTTTTAATCACTAAATTCTGAAATCAGCAGTTCACTTTTATCCATTTTCAGCAAAAAATATCTATAAAGGTTTTCCGTCTTTTATACAAATAATTGTACTTCCCTCTTTCATCAAACAAAGGAACACATGTCTTTTGAATTTTATAAAAAAAATTACCTCTGGATCTCTTTACACTCCATATAAATTTGCTGAAATTTTCTTGCCTTTTGGGTAAAATTCTCACTGAGATTGTAATTGGCATAATTTGGAACAAATAATTTATTGTAGGGAATCCATTCATTTTAATAATTGCAATTGAGTTCTTCCGCCTTTCAAGATCTTTTGATTTTATTTAATTTTTTGCCATAATTTAGCATAGCTGTTTTGATATATTTCTTGATTGTTACAGACCAAGATATTTCACTGAATTATCCTATTGCCAGGTTCTTCCTGCAAAAGATTAACAAGTGGAGCTATAAAAAGGTTCACAAAACTTTTCTGTAGCCAAGATCTTACAGAAATTAATGCAGATCTATAATTAGAAGCTGGAGATAAAAACAAGTCTAACAAATGAATGTAAGCAAACATAACAAACCATTGTTGGGAGAAATGTCCTTCTGGGTTCGGCTCCAAGTGGGGAAAAAGACACTGGAGACATGGAAGCTGCTTGGAAAGATGGTTTTAATGGTGGACAGGACCACATGGCCTGAGCCCTGAACAGCAAAGGTGATCACATGCTTCAATGTTGGTGGAGAAGAGAAGAGAAGAGAAGGGAAGAGAAGGACTGAAGAAGGGCTTGCAGGGATTTTTATAATCTGTTCGGCCCCACCTATCTGTTTCCTGTTCCTGTGTAAGAAATGTATTCTGATTGGTTGCCAGACTCACATGGGCCCATGCAGGGGCAACCCTCTAGGCTGTTTTGAATTCAGGTTTGATTGAGTTCAGATGCCATGTGGTCAGTTGAGTAAAGGCTTATTATCCTGCCTTAATCCCATCACAGCTGAAGAGGAGAACTCTTTATTATGTAAAGTGGACTAGCTTGGCCTTCTTAATGGCCCATTGACAAAGTGGGGATGGGCAGGAAGCTGTAGGAATTTAGTGTTTAAAATGTGTTTCTCCCTTTTTCACATCCAGGAAAATATAATATTCTGCCTTATCAATATTTCCTAGGATATTTCATTTTTCTGGGAGAGGGCTAGGTGATAACTTCCTACAATCCCTACTTTTTTTTTTTCAAAAAAAATTTGAGTGGAACGCACATGTTTTTGACAAAAGATAAAATTGGTCAGATCAGGGAAACTTAATTTTTCTGATGGAAAAGCATTGAAAGAGACAGCAGAAGGATCCCTTCAGTGGCTCCCAGAGAGCTTTCAACCATGAAGGTCTTAGCAACCAGGGCACAATTTCTGGAAAGAAATTTACAATATCCAATTTACCATGCCAATTATTTTCAGATGTTTGATATCACTTTCTGTGAGCTTCCAGACAGGTTACAAGCAGCCACAAATCCCAAAAATCCTTCACAGCCATGGTTCTGCCTTTTAAAGAAGTACAGGCTACCCATTTTCAGGGGATGGTTCTTTAATCTGCCCTAGCTCTTATTTTAGTGAGGCCAAATTGAGATTAGCTAGTGTGCAATCCAGACTATTTAGTATTTTTAAAACTACACACAATGAGCCCTGGGATTCCTCCTCCTGAGACCACCAGTGCAACATGTCCTGCTTTACTGGGCAACATCATTTTTTTTTGGGGGGGGGGGAGTCACTGTCAGGGTTTGAGTTTTGAACATCCTTTCTGCTACTCTTCAAGTGGGGGAATTGCCTGAGGGGAACTGACCCTCCCCCATGGGATTAAAAGGGAGATATCACTGCTTAGGCTTTTTTTTTCCCAGGGGAAAAAAATCAACCTAAGAAAAGCTTTGTGGAGGAGATAGTTTCTGAATGGAGCCCCCCCCTCTCCCTCTCTCTCTCTTTTGTGTGTGTGTGTGTGTGTGTGTGTGTGTGTGTGTGTGTCTGCTTCAAAATACAGAAAATACAGATATTTTGGAGAAAATTTCCCTCCCACCAGCCAGAAATCTAAGGTGTTCAGATCTTGCTGTGCTAGCCATTCTCAAATACAATTCTTACATGAGTACATTAAACTGATTACAATATAAATGAGGCAAGGAAGAAAGCATAATAAATTTATGTGAATGAAACAGAGAAAGAAAACTTTATCAAATTCCACCCTCCCCATAATCTTTTCAGCTGTCTTCTGGGAATTGAAAAGAGTCTTTTGGTCTTTACTTCTTCATCTCCTTCAGGGTTCTTTCATGTCTGCTAGGGTGGCATGCTTGGTTTGGTGGTAAGGCTGGTAAGAGTGGTCAGTCAGTCTTGGTAGTCTGTCCCAGGTTTGGCTAAGTTTTTTTTCTCATGTCAGGTTTTATCAGGAGGCAATCACCAGCAGCAAATTGGAGAGTTATGGTTTGAGCTAGCAGTCCTTTGTTTCCATTCTGTCCAAGTGTGGAAATCCAAACATTATTTCAGGAGGCAGACGAGGTAAATTTCATGGAACATGGCATTCCCACTGCCTGTATGATTGAAACACTTTTGCAGTAAGATGAGTAAATTTCCAAGAGGGACAACAACTTGTGTTGCAAACAAACAAACAAATAAAATATCATAGGGTAGAGCACCTTGACTCATAAGTGTTTAAAAATGCACTCAGGTGTAAAAGAGGGAGGTAAGAACAGCTTTAAAAAAATTGCAATTAAAAAAATGTACTTTGAGTCAACACTCCAAAATATCAAATTCCATTCAGATGGAAGCAAATTCTCATTAAGTATGTTAAAACATTTACAAATGTAAGCAAAATATCTCAAAATCATTCCTTTTTATAGGTTTAATTAAGCATTTTAAACCTCAAAAATTTCCAGAAGAAAAAAAAAATCAAAATTGTATTCAGAGCAAAGAAATGTAACTGCATAATTTTATATGCAGATAAAAGATCACAATAGTGAAAGGTAAGCGGGAGCAGATCACCCATTTACTCCAAATTTCTCAGAAGAGAGGGGGGGGGGAAGTGGTTAAAGTGAGGAGAAAAAATTTCAGCCTTTAATGACCCAAAAGGAAGGAGGGAAAGAAGGAGGGGGGGAATGCCCAGAGGCATTCACAGGTATCACTGGGGCGTTTCATACACACACTCATGGTAAAAATGAGCAGACACTCATTCTCCCCGCCTTTCCTACTTCCCTCCAAAGAATGACCCAGAAGGAAGATTTGGGGGGGGGGGGGGATTCACACAGGCAATCACGTGGTTCTCTGGATCCCTTCACTTATCACTCCTTGGGGCATGGGGGACACATACTCATATTCATACTGCAATCAGACCTTCATGCTTGCTCATGCCAAACAATCATAGGTATTTCAAGAAGCTTTTTTTTTTTTTACAAGCCACCAAGCTTCATTTTCTTTTATTAGAGGATCTCACCCTCCCTTCAGGTTTGGAAATGATAACACACATGCATACACACACATACCATTAAACAACCTTGTAACTGACTGCTTCTTTATATGAAAGGGAATCAAACTACATTCATACCAACTTTACCATCAACATACTCACATTTGCACTGCAATCATTAATTTCACATACAAAAATCCCATTTCATTCTTTCTTCATTCAAGGCAGTTATTACAATTACTTCAGGGAGCTGTACATAAGCCAATGAGCTCCATTTTCTATTATTAAAGGATCTCAACTTCCCTCCAGGTCTGGAAATGATCACGCACTAGATTGTTAATGCCTGTCTCTGCCCTGGGGTGTTCGTTTCTAATTTGGACCTGCCAGCGGACGCTGGCTAATTTTTAAAGATCCAAATTCTATCTTGATATCCCAGCACGCGCTGGCATTTTTAAATATCAAGATGTATAGAAACAATGTACAGAGATGTTTGTCCACACATTGTTTGCATTCAGCCAGGGTTCTAGGTTGGCGCTCCCAGCACATGCTGGCATATTTTTAAAGATCCAAGATGTATGGAGACTTTCATTAACACATCATTTGCATCTGGGTGGGGCCCTTGATTCATCTGATGGCGGCCAGAAAATTAGCAAATTTGTTGACAAAATCTAAATCAAAACTGCCTTCTGGAGGCCAGGATTTTACTTTAGGACTAATAGAGTAGGTTGGTCAGAAAAATGTGCAGAGGGTTTTTACTCAGGTTGAAGGCAAACCTTTAGTAGGAATTTCCTTCATTTCATACATGCACACACAAGGCAACACTCTCCTCCTCCCCCCCAAAGGGAAAAAAATCTATACTCACCTGAAGAGTACAATCTTCTAGGGCTGAAAGACATGAGAACAAGGTTCCCTCCCCCACAGAAAAGGCATTGTTGGAGGATTAGAGGTAAGGGAGGGGCGGGGGGGGGGTAGATAGCTTGCAGGCAGAGTTTGAAAAATAAAAGCATCAGTTACTCAGCAGATAAACAGATATTATGGGGATATCACAGATGAGAAATGGGGTATGGATTCACATGCTCCAGGAAAGAAATGAACAGGTAAAATCATTTAGTCACACAATAAATGCAAGGATGAAACTTTTCTTGCAAACATTTCCTGGGTTGTTACTTTAAGGTATAGGCAAGGAAGGAAGGAAAAAAAATATTTTTACTCTGTTTCTGCTGGCCAGAACAGACACAAAGTAAAGACTCCTCCCAGTTTCAGTTAGTTTTCTAGGCCCAACAAACTGAGCAAAGGCAATTTCTGCCAGTTTACTCCTTTCTTTCTTTGAACACTTTAAAATTCTTGTCTTTTGGATTGGAGACATCTTAGTTACAATTACCTTGAGGGTGCACAAAGACTTAGACATACACACACACAGACAAAGAGGGAAAAACAAAATCATTCCCACCATGAATTTCAGTTAAATTGGGGAAGGCACAAATCTTAAGAAACAAAAACCACGTGGTTACATAGAAGACAGAGAAAGAGACAGACAAGAGGAAAAAAAAAAAAGAAATCCCACCATTTCCTTTTAAGTACCTTTTCAGCCAAATTAGTTTTTCCTGTATCATCTTTCAGCAAAGCCCATTTTCTACAATCTGCTCTTTTTTTTCTTCATTCCGGCCAGGACGGGCATTTGCTTTTCGTCCCAGGCCCCCAACAACTCCCCTAGGGGGGTTTCTATGGCTACCCTCGAGCTACCGCTTCCCATGATCCCGTTTAGATGTGGGTTCACTTCGTCCTAGCCGGGTTTGCCACTTCGTATTTCCCCACTTTACTTTCGCGTCCTTAGAGGACCTTTCGCGCCCTTTTGAAGGGACTTTCTCTGTTTGCCCTTCGGAGGGTCTTATTGGTGCCCTTCGGAGGGACTTTTCTGGGGGTGCCCTTTGGAGGGACTTTTGACGCGTTCCTCACCGCGGGAACCTTCTCTCGATTCGCGCCCTTTCACGCAGGGACTTTTCTTACAGTTTCAAGTCTTGGGGAAAGAGACCCGGAGGACCAGCCGCACAGTGACCCAGGAGGGGTGCTGTCGGAGCGGGTATGCGTACCTCCCTTTTTCTCACTAACTTTCTTATGGGCTTTAGCTTTTTTCTCTCACAGGACAAAAACAGCAGCAACAACAAAAAATAAAAAATCCATTCACTTTTCCATCCATTTTCACACACACTAGTCACACACAGGCAGGCATACACACATTTCCCATGCTTTAAAATTAAATTTTAGAGAATTAAAATTTAGAGGTACTCACCTTCTTTCCAGGCAGCCTTTGAGCTCAAACTCAAAACCCCTTTAAAGCCTAGATCCAAATGGCTAAGGCCAAGATAAAGTCCACCCACAGACTCAATGGGGTCTGTGCCGGCATGGGAGGCTTACCTGGGCCATATCCATTTGTTAGGCTAGCTTGGAGTCCCATCTGGGGTGCCAATTGTTGGGAGAAATGTCCTTCAGGGTTCGGCTCCAAATGGGGAAAAAGACACTGGAGACATGGAAGCTGCTTGGAAAGATGGTTTTAATGGTGGACAGGACCACATGGCCTGAGCCCTGAACAGCAAAGGTGATCACATGCTTCAATGTTGGTGGAGAAGAGAAGAGAAGGGAAGAGAAGGACTGAAGAAGGGCTTGCAGGGATTTTTATAATCTGTTCTGCCCCACCTATCTGTTTCCTGTTCCTGTGTAAGAAATGTATTCTGATTGGTTGCCAGACTCACATGGGCCCATGCAGGGGCAACCCTCTAGGCTGTTTTGAATTCAGGTTTGATTGAGTTCAGATGCCATGTGGTCAGTTGAGTAAAGGCTTATTATCCTGCCTTAATCCCATCACAGCTGAAGAGGAGAACTCTTTATTATGTAAAGTGGACTAGCTTGGCCTTCTTAATGGCCCATTGACAAAGTGGGGATGGGCAGGAAGCTGTAGGAATTTAGTGTTTAAAATGTGTTTCTCCCTTTTTCACATCCAGGAAAATATAATATTCTGCCTTATCAATATTTCCTAGGATATTTCATTTTTCTGGGAGAGGGCTAGGTGATAATTTCCTACACCATTAAGAGGGGCAAAAGGTTCCACATGTGAATATTTTTCCAAAATTATTTCAAAGCTATTTTTCAGCTTCCATCCATGTGATTATTAGATATTTTCAGAATCCATAATTTCAGAACCGACTGGCCAGAAAGGTGATGAAATATTGCTGATTCTTCTCTGAAACAATATTTCTTGCATTGGTAAATACTTTACTGTGTTTTCAATTCCTTTAATGAAATCTGAGAAAAACACAATACTGGACTTTTTATATCCTATCTCATTATAGTACAAAAAAACAGTGTCCACTCAGTTCTTTCACAAATAGGTTTCTTTGAGAAAGAACACAAATGCAATCAGAATATACACAGCTATAGCTATTTTGCATTCATCTACCTGTAATGCAAAATGCTTCCGAGAATCATTTCTTTTTCTTTAACCCATGCACACAGCATTAAATATGAAAGACCCAAATTACTTCCATTGCAAGCACACAACATAATCAGAGTTATTACAGTTATTATTGGTTACAAATGGACAGGATAAAACAGAGTTTAATGCCCTAGTGCTTATTACGCCCCCCAAATCTCACTTATTCTCAGGAAAAAAATTAATTCAAATGAATGAATGAGTTAATTTTATCACAGCTTTGGAAATGGAAACAAAGGGGTGATACTGGGTGGCCTATGTTCATGCAGTTGGGTCAATGAGCAAGGACAAATATTTGGAGAAGACAGGAGCTTTCAGCAGTTCAGGCTAGGCACTGTAGATCTATGATCTCCAACTTACAAAATGCACTCTGTTGTGCTGAAATGGTTTCACCATCCACAACTTTTGTTTCAGGAGAGTTGTCCCGTTATATTCCCAAAGGTGCTTCTTCAAGAGACAACTGGACTTTCTGTTTTTTCTTTGAAGATATTTCTTTTCCCACCCCTGGGTAAGAAGGCTCCACAGCCATTTGCCGTTCTCAGGTGACTCTGATGACACAGATAAACCACCAGGGGGCCTTAATGACTCTCTAAAACAGGGGTGTCAAACTCACGGTGTCATGTCACATGACATCATTACTTTTTCCCCCTTCACTGAAATGGGGGTGGGCGTGGTCAGCATGTGATGCATCCAGCTCACAGGCTGCAAGTTTGACACCACTGTTCTAAAATAATGCAAATGACCAGCTGTCTGCAAGGAGGATAAATCCTTCCATTCCCTACCATGCACATAGAGCTGAAGAAGCTTCTTTGGTGAGTAGGGAAAAAACAAAGTCCAGTTGAAAAGACACATTTTGGAAAAACATGACCTGGATAACTGAGAATCTCCATAGACCGTTGTCCCACATTATATAGACCCAGGTTGCCTCTTTTGCTTCTCTCTCTTCATTTCTCTCTCTCTCTCTCTCTCTCTCTCTCTCTCTCTCCCTCCCTCCCTCCCTCCCTCCCTCCCTCTCTCTCTCTCTCTCTCTCTCTCTCATAACCAGGCTAATCCTTCATTTCCAGCCTAATTATCAAGTTTTGCATCTCACTTTTATAAATCTTCCCTACAATATGCTCATTCCATTGTAATGGAGTGTTATTCCCCCTCCCCAATACAACTTCCCTGATGTCATACTTACTGGGTGTGAATTGCTCTAGGGATTCCTGAGATGTGAATTCCTTTATCGTGTTAATGTCACCATTAGTTCTTATTGCTTCCTTAAGTGCCTCCTTAAGTTTGTTGAGGGTGTTAGAAATTCTCATTGCAGCTCTCTTTTCTGGCAATTTTGTTTTAATGCTTTGTTTGTTTGCAATCTTTCCGTTATTTGTACAGGAGCTTTTGTCTTCATTTTCTTTCAAAGAGGATTCCAGTTGTGTTATTGGATGGTCGTGAAAGTGGTCTTCTATCATTTTGGACAGTTTTATACTTGTTTAATAGAGCTGGAGTTTCTGTTTCAGGAATGTTGCTTGCCTTATTTAGTAAGGTTTTAGACATGCACACTATAAATGACTGCTTCACAGCATCTTTTCAATTTCCTTCTGTTGGTGTTCTTGGCAATATTGTTCAAAGTTATGACCACTTGCAGCTGTGTAATCTTGTGGCTGACGACCAAAGAAACTCTTCCCAATTTATCAACAACTTTTTGGGGTATCTTGAACTCATTTTATCTCTATCTTTTATTAGGTAACAATATTACTTAATTTCATTATGAAGTCATTTGACAATGTATTTATAAGATTTGCAGATTGATAAGCAGAACACTATTACCAAAGGAATCATATTTTTTTTAGACAGTTGGAGTAATAATTCAATAAACACACATAATATATAGTAATTATGTATTGAAGTGGCTCAGTGGCTAAGACGCTGAGCTTGTCGATCAGAAAGGTTGGCAGTTTGGCAGTTTCAATTCCTAGTGCTGCGTAACAGAGTGAGCTCCCATTACTTACCTGAAATTCTGCCCACCTAGCAGTTTGAAAGCATGTAAAAATGCAAGTATAAAAATAGGAGCCACCTTTGGTGGGAAGGTAGCAGTGTTCTGTGCACCTTTGGCATTTACTCATGCTGGCCACATGACCATGGATACATCTTTGGACAGCGCTGTCTCTTTGGCTTTGAAACAGAGATGAGCACTGCTCTCTAGAGTGACTAGCACATATGTGCGAGGGGAACCTTTAACTATATATATCTATATATTTTAATATACATTATAATTAATTATAAATAGAACATTGAGGAAACACTTTGGAAGAGGAAGAAAACCTGCCAAGCTGTGGTATCACATTTAAAACAAATGAAACAAAAATGAATTATAACTATAAGAAATGTAGAAAATGTGGATATCTTACAATTGCATATACACATATATGAAATATGAAATAAATCTTTCCTGGATTTCAGAAGCCAATTAAAAGGATTTCAGCCACATCTTTAATTTTGAAGGAGTTATTTGATAGCATAGAAACAGTAATATCTTAATATCTCCAGACAGATGGGATTCCTACTGAGTGTTACTGAGTGTTAGAGGTCCAAATAAAAGCCTCTCCCATCAGTGAAGAAATCCAGCAAAGAATCAGCCACTAAGCCACAGGTTCTCCTCCTTATCTGCCTAATATGTAATACAGTCCAAGTTCGAATCCCAGTAAGGCTATGGCTAGCTGATGAGAGCTAAATAGCTTGAAATAGATCTATACTAGTCTCCCTTTATTTATTTATCAGCACAAATACAACACAAATATAAAAAGGCAACATTAAAATATGGTTTTCTGCCTGGATGGTCTCCTGCAGTGATCCAATAGGCAGAAAGGGGGAATAGTGAATTCCCTCCCATATTTGGGCATACCAGAGGTTGTAACACAAATATGCATACATACATACGTACGTACGTGGGTGCATACACGCACACGCACACACACACACACACACACACGGATATATATATATCCATACTAGTCTCCCTTTATTTATTTATCAGCACAAATACAACACAAATATAAAAAGACAACACTATATATATATATATATATATATATATATATATATATATATATATATATATATATATATATATATATATATATATATATATATATATATATATATATATATATATATATATATATATATATATATATATATATATATATATATATATATATATATGGTTTTCTGCCTGGATGGTTTTCTGTGATGAGCTGAAGGACAGAAAGAGGGAGTAGTGAGCTTCCTCCCATATTTGGGCATACCAGGGGTTGTAACACACACACACATACATACATACATACATACATACATACATACATACATACATACACACACACACACACACACACACACACACATGCATAAACATTTAGTAAATTAAATGTTAACCAACAAATCCACAAAGACAAACACAAATGGGAGATTGTCTGGGATGCATTTTAAGCCTTTATACACAGTAAGACAATAGCTTATACCTCTTGACAGAAACAAGACCCTGAAAAGATATTGTAAAAATGGTAGAAAAAGAAGTAAAGGAGGTTTCAATATTTATGTTAAAAACCATACAATAAAATTATACGAAGGCTTTATATTTGTAAAACTGGAGCTTTACCAGTTATATACATTGATTGTTGACTCTTTACTAAAGAATATTGAAGAGATATATTGGGAACAGTAAGAAAACCTGGTAAGCCCTGGTTTCCTGTTTAGAACAAATGAAACAGCTAAGAGTGACAAACTAAAGTACAATCTCTCGTTAATTTGAAGCTTTCTAGCTAAAACAATTAATATTATTACTAGAGCAGGTATAAATGAACCATTACAACAGCAAGCACAGAATTATCTGTTGATTAAGACACTTAAAATATTCCCCTTGTGAATATTCATTATGTGAAGTTGATAAAAAAAATGTTCAGTACTATTCACTTAGATTTAATTGTCTCCACATATCAACCAAGTAGAGAATGCATAAGTTCTATGGTTGAGTTTGCTTTTTCTTCCTCTCCTTTCCTCTGCACACAGTTAACTAACAACATTATACAATATCATTCAGGATCTAAAATTTATTGCTCAAACTTAGTAATTATTTTTCAATACTTTTATTAGGGATTATTATACAAGTAAAACTTGTACAATTACAAAATAGATACATTACAAAAAAAATTAAAAGGTGCAAAAGAGAAATAAGAAAAAAAGGGTTCCCTCTTTATCTCCAGCAAGCATAATCAATATTAAGGACTTAGGACTATCTCTTAAAATAAAAACAAACACTTCTTCATTTCATATCTTCTCCCAGTTTCTATAAACCCATCTCTAAAATTTCATCCCTCCCTATTATGCAGCATTTCTCTTTGAACAAATCCTCCCCCCCCCATTTAGGAGCTGTGGTGGTGCAGTGGTTAGAATCAGGGGTGGGTCCTGGCAGGCACTACCATCGGTTTGCTTCTTTGCGCGCTTGGTGTGTGCTGTGTGCGCATGCTCAGTGCAATTAAAATTGTTCTGCATATGTACAGAACTAAAAAACAAGATGGTGGTGTCTATGGTGCCACCTGGGGAACCAGTTCGGGGACGTGGCAGGCCTGGGTCACTGCCGGTTCTACTGGTTCAGTTGAAGTGGTCCGAATCTGTAGGAACCCACCACTGGTTAGAACACAATATTGCAGTCTAATTCTGCTGATTTGACTTCTGATTCTCACCAGCTCAAGTTTGACTCAACATTTCATCCTTCTGAGGTTGGTAAAATTAGGACCCAGATTGTTGGGGGCAATATGTTGACTCTATAAACCACTTAGAAAGGGCTGTAAAGTACTGTAAAGTGGTATATAAGTCTAAGTGCTATTGCTATTTCATTTCTTCAAATAATCAACATCCAGAACCATTAAATAATAAATATTATGAGAAATAACCATTGGCATCCAGTCCCAATAAAGAAACCATTATCATCCAAAAAATAGGCTATTATTTAAATGTTGGTCAAAGAGATTAATTTTATATTCTTTTTACTTTCTGCAGAAATCTTTAAGATCTACAAAGATCAGTGTTCCAGCATCTGCTTTCTCATGTTCTCTTTTTCTCTTTCTTCAAATTTATTTTCTTTATCAAGCATTCTTTGTGCTTCCAGAATAGTAATTTCAGCAAACCCCTCTTATAAATTGATTTTTTCCCTTTTCCTTTTTTAAATTAATTCTTTAATTCAGGGTAGAGTCAGGGTGATAGGTGGACCTGAACATTGGCTGGATATCCTTCCTGACACCTACGTGGATTTCACAGCAGATTTTTGTTTCCTCCATAAGAGAGAAACATCTTCCGCTAATTAGGATTGAACTTTCAACCTTCTGAATGGGAAGAGAGTGTCTCCACCATTAGGCAGCATGCTGCTCATCCTCCTTGTAAATTCAGTACAGGAAATAATCCAAAGCACTCATCTGGTTTATTAGTATTATTAGTAGATCTCTTGAGATGAGCCAGTTGAACTTTGAGTCCATCAGGTGACATTAGTACAGGACAGTGATGGCTTGCTGATCCCATTCCAACCAGTACGGTTGAAATGGGCCCGGCAGCATCCACATGGATGTGCGCAGTGTGCGCGCGCACACACACACACTGTGTGTGCATGCATTTTACCGCCTCCGTGAGTCTCCAGCTGCTCAGCGGAGTGTCGCACAGGCGCTGTATGTGCCATGCGTGTGCGCGGAAGCACAGAAGCCTTAAAAGACAGGTAAGGCGCTTGGGCAGGCGGTTGGGCCCTCTGGAGCACTGTACTGGAACAGTATCAGGTGCTCTGGGCAGGCTCCGGTACATCCATATTGGGGCGTACTGCCTGCAACTCACCACTGGTGCAGGGGTCCCCAAACTTGGCAACTTTAAGACTTGTGGACTTCAACTCCCAGAATTCTCCAGCAAATTCTGGGAGTTGAAGTCCACAAGTCTTAAAGTTACCAAGTTTGAAGACCTCTGCATTAGTGGCTACAAGCAAGGTAGAATGCTGCAACTCTCAGGTGACCACAAACTGGACACAAAAACACCGTTCTGAGCATATGCTCACAAAAATGCAGCTGTAAGGAGGACATGAGGGTTATCTGAGGATTTCTCTTTAACTCCAGAGAATTTTCAGTCGTCAGATTCTTGAAATCAGGAATTTTTTATCCACAATGTTTCTTTCTTTCAAAGGAACATCAGTTTGTCATTAGGTTCACCACAAATTTAGCAGATATGAAGATTTTTTTTTAAATTAATAGTGCCATTCCTTAGTCAAATGTTTATATCCATTTATAAAAATCTGATCTACCCAATCTTTAACCAAAATTCATTTTTTCATCAAGAAGTATAGTTTTCCTGGAAAAAGGAGACCTCAGTAGCCTCACTTTACTTTTATAAATTTCCTCTAGTTATATCCTTCACCTCTGCAATCTTCCATAATACAGAAAACTTCTTTAGTCTTAAAAACATTAGAACAAAATGAAATTATTATTTTTCTATCGAGCAATACTTTTAGTTTATATAAATTATTCCTACTTGTGTCATGATTTTGATTAAAATAGGATCTGGCGGTTGTATTTCTACACGAACCTCTCTGGGTTGTAGGGGAGATGCTGCCAATGTCTTATGACAGTGCTTGGGAATGGGTGGGAGAAAAAAGCCTTAAATTTAACACAAATCAGATGAAGTTGTTGTTTGTAGATTGGCATTAATTCTCTGTTGATACTAGTGTGATCATTGGATAGGCAAGCATCTTCTGTGAAGGGGCAAGTTTCTTGTGTAGATGTCCTTCAACCTTTAAACAGCAGTAGGTAGGTAGGTAGGTAGGTAGGTAGGTAGGTAGGTAGGTAGGTAGGTAGGTAGGTAGATGGTAGATAGATAGATAGATAGATAGATAGATAGATAGATAGATAGATAGATGATAGATAGATAGATAGATAGATAGATAGATAGATAGATAGATAGATAGATAATTTGTATTTCTTTACTAAAGTTATGACAGTTTTAAGCCAATATGCCTATGTGCTAGTCTATATTTGTAGCAACTAGTTTTCCTTTAGCCATTGAAAAAGAAGTTGGAACTCATTTACAAGTTTGGAATTAACACAAGATTTTCTTGAGTCCTAAAAAAAGTGCATTGACTAATTAGCTTTGGCAAAAAGAAAAATATATAGAACTAAGAAGTGACAAGTTTGAGAAATTTCTCTTGCCAGCCAGCTTACTTTAAAACATTTAAACACACCTCCACTGCAATTACTTATGTTTAGATCACACTTTAAAAAAATGATTGGTTTCCATGTGCCCACTCAGTTATGTTTTCCGAGGAACTAAGAATGCATAACAAATCTGTAAATTATAGACGGTGGAAAACATAAAACTATCTTCCAGAGTTCTGAGATTCTTTTGCACACTGTAAAACTTTTGTACAGGTTTATGAGCCAGGAACTGTAGCATGTAGTTTAGTCTCCCAGATATACTATTAATCTGGTACATATTTTTAGTTTTTCTACTTTATCTGATGAGCTGCTGACGACTATGTACCTGGTATGCTTTCACTGCTTAGCATTTCCCCCCTTGATATATGCTGTATGATTCTACTAATGCAGAAACACTCCTCTAATACTTCTTTTCCCTTTAAAAAAATGAATAAAAAGACCTAAAGTTATCATTGCTATTTTGTGCTTAAAAAATAATAATATCTAATTCAAGTACTGTTTTCCATATACATATATCCATATTCATAATCTCCATAGTATCCATTAAACCAATTGTAGCGTATCAGTCAAACTGATTTTCTCTTTCATTTCATCACAGATATTATTGTATCATAGATTGGTATGACTGAGCTTGTATGAAACTCTAAGAAATTTCCTATGTAGTGTATTATATTTCTCCTCATAATCCTGACCCAGAGCAGCCCACCAGTATGCTAACCAGGAAACCACAAATACCATCTTCACTTGAGGGGAGAAGAAAATAGAAAAAAAACAGAAACGTGATTCCTAGCTAGCACAATCCCCCTCTTTTGACATGGGCCCAAAACATGTGAAAAAGGTTTTATAGTAATTCCAGCTTATAAACTAAATATGAATCAAGCGGAGAGGTGGGCTGCTGCTGGTTGGGACCAGTTTGGGCGAACTGGTAGTTTTGACCAGCAATTGGGCCTGCCCACCTACTTCGGCACTATCCCATCCTATATAATCTCTGTGTGTTTAAAGCTGTGTGCTCACATTTTCCGTTGTTACATTATGTGATGCCTACCTCTGGTCAACAGCATGATGTGGCTAGAAACAGACAAATACAATTTTAGATACATCAACAACAGGATTATAGTTTCTAAATCATTGGAACATTTTGAAAATAGTTCTAATTCTACAAGTAGTCATCATTCTGCATTGATCAGATGCCACCTCAGATATTCTGTTCTGTTCTAAGCAACAGAAGAACTGATGTTCTACAAAGAAAGGGAGAATGAGCTGAGATTTTTTTTCTTTCCCTGAGAAGAGAAAGCCAAGGGGAGATATGGGAGCAGTTTTCAAATCCTTGAAGGACATCAAACAAAAGAAGGTCAAGACCTGTGTTCCACTTTCCAGTGGAAGCTAGACAGGCATCTGTCAGGAATGCTTTAATTTGTACTCCTAAACTGACAGGAGATTGAACTCAATGACCTAAACAGTTTATTCCAGTTTACTATTCCAAGGACCTACAGTTCAAATTTTTTAGCAATGATGTTGTAACTATTTCTATCCATCACTTAGAACACGGTACTATAGTTTTTTTTTAAAAAAATAAGAAAAGTCCATATTCTTAGTAGATACAGTGACAAAAATGAACACAACTGGATTGCCCATAATTATCAAATCAGTGTTTCCAGTAAGCATTGCATTGTGTAACTTGGGTAGAATAAGCTTTTCTCTTTTCTGATTTGAATCTGCCCTCTTCCTAACTTTCAGTACTGGTTACCCTGTCTAGGACTTATGGGACTGAGAGTTCAGGTATTAGAGGGGCACAGATACTCTCTCCATAATCTTTTTCAAGTGATGATTTCCATCTTTGCAGCACTTTCACTGTGTTGTTGAATCTTCAAACAGTTGTTACCAAATCTATTTGCTGGCTTATTTATTTTGCATTCTATTTCATGAAATCGTTCGCAAATGCTGCCACCATTTCTGTAAAAAATAAAAAAAAAATTGCCCTTCACCAAAGCTTCTGAAAGTACCTGCTACAAAACAAAAGGCCTACCTTCTCCTGTGATGTGGCAGTCAAAGGGCTGGCAATTTTTCCATCTATTTTTTTTCCCTTTTCTTTCTAGTATGACAGGAAAAATACAGCTAGCGTGTGGCAGCGGAGCTCAAAAAAGCTTGCTCATGCCCTTTCTCTGTATTTATCTCCTCACATTTGTTGAAGCCATTAATAAAAACAGCACTGACGGATTTCCTGCTGAGTAGGCAGCTGTAGGTAGATGCTTGATGTTTCAAATGGAGCAAAAGATTTAACACAGAGCTGGCAGATTTGTATATTTTGGGCATTGCTATGAATACACAGAAAATTAAAGAGTGCCGAAGTAACTTTTAAACTTAAATAAAGATAACCTCCCTCCTCCACAATCAGCCAAATTAAGTCACTATGACAGTTGTTGCTGGAATACAAAAGCAGGAAATGGGTATTATAGTCATGTCCTCACATGGATTGTAGCCATGGTGGAAATGTAATTCTGGAGAGATTAATGTCTCTTAAGTGCTCATCATAAGGATTGTATAAGCATACACTTATTGCTTTATAGATTTGGACTTTGCAGCTTGTAGAACTAATTTTAAAAAGTAGCACTACTTTCAAAGAAGGACCTTTTCTTTGTAGGAATCTCATGCAATAATGCTACAGTGGTTCAAACAGGATGCAATGACACCTGCATTTTCTAGGAATCCAAGGTTCTCCCACGATGGTTCAAAGTTGGAAGGGCAATACCCGGTGCCTGAAAATCCCACCACATCCCATCTCACTGATTGATATTCTTCTGTTTATCACTTTAGAAGGTACTTACAATCTTTATGAATCAAAGCTCCTTTTCAGATCAGTTCAGCAGGCCACAATAGTGAACATTTCTTTTTAGGGAAATGACAGTTTCGGTTGAGAAAGTTCTTTTCTTAATTACAGCACCCTCTGAGCGCTAGAAATGGTAACAATGGAATATTTCTCCTCGCTTGTAACTGTGTAGTAGCTTCTTTGCAGCTTTTATCAATCCCACATATGCCTGTGTTGAACAGGCATATGAAAAAGATGATAATCATCATCATCATCATCATCATCATCATCATCATCATCATCATCTCAGCTCTCTCTGCTAGGCAACCAGGGCATGGAGCTGACAAACTACTGGAAGAAAAAGCGAAAAAGTGAAAAATCTGAACTAGGGAAGAAAACATCTCTATTATTGAAGCTTACTATCAGTCTGAGCCAGCAAAATGTGGATTTCAAAAATGAATGTATCAGATTTGGAAGGTGAACAACACAGATTGTGGTATCAGTGAACAAAGGCTAATGGACTAACAACATGTAATTCTAAGCCACAATTTTTTCACTACAGGAGAATTACTAGGAATCGAAGAGAAAGGACCTAATGGTCTGAGTATACCAACAAAAAAGAGTAACATCAAGAATGATCTGCAAACTGAAAAGCAAACTGAGGAAGAAAGGGAGGAAGAGGATGCTGAAATGGATGAAGATAAAGAACAAGGAAACACTAAAGAACAAACACCAACAGATAGTGCTCAATTAGCTGAGAAAATAAAGCATCAAATGAAAGATGCCGAAGAACATGTTTGCCAAAGCTGAACCAAGTGAACCGGAAAGAATTGAGAAAGGTACTTTAAAACATCAATGAGGCAGTGCAAACCATTCAAACCACTACATTAGCTGAAACAAACCAGATGATGTATGCAGCAGCCTTCATAACCATCAAAGAATTGGGTTTGAAAATACAAAAGAACCAAAGAGGCAAGAAGAGGAAGCCTAAGTGGAAAATTTGGTTGGAATTAAAGATCAAAATATTTCGTGGACACTTGAGCAATTTGAAGAACCTGAGGCAAGGTCAACTAAAGAACAAGCAGGTAAAAAGCAGCCTGGAAGTAAAATACGATTTGGAGAATAAAGAGATTGCGGTAGTAATTGAAGAGCTGAAGCAGAGGGTTGTTGCTGTTGCTGGAAAGATTAAAAGGTATGAAAATCGAGTAACTCAGTTCAAGGAAAACTCACAGTTCAGAGCAAATCAGCACCAGTTTTATAAAAGCTTAGAAAGTGGAGATGGAGTAACAACAAATGAAAAGCCTGATAAAGAGAAAGTTCTGAAATTCTGGAAGAATTTGTGGGAAAACAACAAGAACCACAACAAAAATGCAAAATGGATCAAACAGATTGAGGATTCTATTAAAGTGCATAAAATGGAAGATGTGAAAATAACAAAAGAAATGGTGCAAAGACAGACAAGAAAAGTGAAGAACTGGAGTGCACCTGGACCAGATGAGTTACATGGCTTCTGGTTAAGTGTGCACAAAAGATTGGCAGCCTACATGAACCAGATCTTTAAAAGACCTGAAAATGATGAATGGATGACAACTGGAAGGACATTTTTGATCCAAAAAGATAAAGAAAAAGGAAAGGACCCTGGAAACTATAGGCCAATCACCTGTTTGCCAACAACATACAAGCTCCTTACTGGTATCATTGCAAACCAAATTTATGGATACTTGGAAAGAAATAACTTGCTTCCTGTAGAACAGAAAGGATGCTGTAAAAAATTCAAGAGGAACAAAGGACCAACTGCTGATTGACAAGCTAATCTTAAAGAATTCAAAGAAAAGATGAACCAACCTGTTCATGGCTTGGATAGACTATAAGAATGATTCAGTTTCCCACAGCTGGATCAAGAAATGCCTGAAAATCTTTGGTATCAGCAGCAACATACAAAAATTCATGGAAACTTCAATGAACCTCTGGAAAACGAAGCTTATAGCTAATGAAGAAGAACTGGGTGAAGTTGAAATTAAACAAGGCATTTTCCAGGGTGATTCCCTTTCACCCCTACTTTTAATACTCTCAGTGCTACCACTGACAATCATTTTGAAGAAGATGAACTGTGGATACGAACTTGCAAAGAAAGGACTGAAAATTTTGTACTTGGTGTACATGGATGATTTGAAGCTGTTTGGTAAAACAAAAGCTGAACTGAATTTATTAACTGAAAGCACAAAAGAATTTAGCCAAGACATTGGTATGCAGTTTGGAATTGGCAAATGTGCAACAATGGCAACCAAAGCAGGCAAGATCATAGAAGATGATGGAATAGAACTTGAGAATAAAGAAATGATAAAGGCAATAAAACCAGAAGAAGGCTACAAGTACTTGGGGATTTTAGAGGCCTCTGACTTAATGCATAATAAAGTCAAGGAATTAACTTCAGCCAAGTACATTCAATGAATTCTCAAGATATTAAAGTCCAAATTGAATGGAGGAAACATCATAAAAGCCATAAATACTACAGGCTATACCTGTGATTCGATACTCTACAGGAATAATTGACTGGACCCAGATGGAGTTGGACAATTTGGACAAAAAAACAAGGAAGCTTATGACAATGAATCATGCTTTGCACCCTAAAAGTGATGTTGACCGATTATATCTACCAAGAACAGAGGGTGGTCGAGGACTACTACAAGTAAAACACAAGTGGAAGAAGAAAAACACAGATTGAATGATTACATCCAGAAAAGTGAAGAACCATTGATTAAGGAAGTAAATAAAGGAGGCCTTTTAAAGACAACTGAGTCAAAAGCTGAATATAAGAAAGAAGTAATTGAGAAGTGAGCTGAAAAGTGGAAAAGCAAGGCTATGCATGGCCAATACTTGAAAAGTATTGAAGGCAAAGCTGACCAAAAGTTAACTTGGAACTGGTTAAGATCAGGAGTACTGAAAAAAGAAACAGAAGGCTTTATTTTGGCAGCTCAGAAACAAGCTTTAGCCACAAATTACATGAAGGCAAAAATTCAGCATGTTACCAACAATAGCAAATGTTGCCTCTGTAATGAGAAAGATGAGACAGTTGACCACTTGATCAGTGGGTGTAGCAAAATTTCACAAACTGGCTACCTACAATGCCATGACCAAGTTACAATATACAATGTACAATAGGAGAGTTGGAAGGGACCTTGGAAGTCTTCTAGTCCAACCCCCTGCCTAGACAGGAAACCCTATACTGTTTCAGGCATCTTCTTAGAGATTGAGAATGGGACATTCACAATTTCTGGAGGCAAGTTGTTCCACTGATTAATTGTTCTAACTGTCAGGAAGTTTCTCTTCAGTTCTTTTTTTTTTTTCCAAAAAAATTTATTGGTTTTTTTTAACATTTATAGGGAAAAGGGTAAATGGAAGGGTATACAAATTTTGGCAGTTGCAAGTGTGGGAGGCGCCCCCTCCCTCCAGACTCATAAAATACATCTAAGTATAAAACATTAGTACATAATCATATAAAATCAGCATATTAATTCTAAAAATATTTTCAATCAGTTTATATATTGTAATATATAATCTACATATAATTTCATTACTACTTTCGGTCTGTTTATAACAGTGTGGTTTTCTTATTCATTTTTGTGATCTGAGCTTTCTTGGTATTGCCCCTTCTCCCCCCGCTGGCAGAGCTCCGGCCCCTCCCGTGTCCTGCGTAACCGTTGTAGAGTCTTCTGTTTTTTCTAGGTTTGCTTTGTTTTTTTTCCATAAAAGCCTGTGCCTCTATGGGTGTATTGATTCTAATTCTTGTCTCCTCCCAGAATATCAGCATACCTTCAGGCATCAACCATCTAAACCACACCCCCTTCTGGTATAATTTATTCGCCAATTGCGAATAATTTTTCCTTTTTTCCCTAATTTTTTTGGGGATCTGCTTCAAGATGGTTATCTCCCTGTCGTGAAATGTCAATGCTTGCCCCCTTTGTACACCCAGAAGTTCGTCTCTTGTGCTTTTTCTAAGGAATTTAATATGGACCTCCCTAGGTACATTGTGTGTTCTGGCATAAGCTGAATTCACTCTGTAAACCAGATCTATCTCCCATTCCATCTGTTGTTTTTCTTTATGTATGTATTCAGCTAGAATGTTAGTCATAATGTCCCTTATATTTTCCCTATCTGTTTCTATAACATTTTGAAATCTAAGATAAAAGGACATTCTCTCAAATTCTGTTTTCATTTGCTGGATATCAAGTTCTTTGTTTCCCTTCTGCACTGCTTCTACCCCCCCCCCCTCACCTCCGCCACCCCACCCTCCACAAGGTCCAGTCTCTGTGAATTCTTATAGATTTGGACTTGATTCTCTTTAATTTCTTCCTTCATTTCCTTTAATTGTTTCTTAATTTCTTCCTGGCCCTGTATAAGTTGCTGAAGCATTTGTTGCAAATCCATCTCTGTGCTCTTAGGTTGCATCAGTTCTGTGATCTTTGACTGTGTGGCAGGACTGGATGTTGCAGATGTCGGTGCAGAAGTGGCAAAGCCAGGTTTTCCAGGGGGTGGTCTTTTTGGAGACATAGTTTATAAAGTAGAGAAATCAGTCAGTATGGAGAATGGACAGCTGGAGAAGTAGGGCAGACAGATGAGTCCAGGAGGCAGAAGATCCAAACAGATGGGAGTTTCTCTAGTCAGTCTAACAATAGAGAAAAAATTTATCTCCAGAAAGTTCAAAGGGTAGCAATCCACAAGAGATTCTTCTGGGTGACACGGAGACAAAGACCGGAAGCCTGAATTTTAAAGGTGGAGTCAGGTTTCACTGTTCATGAAGACAACGGAAGTGTGCCATCTTGCCCTGCCAGCTTTGGGCTCAGAGGCATATTAAAGTTTTAAAAGTTCACAAAGTTCTCAGGTCATCAATAAATTATGGAGCTAAGTCCAGTGAAAATCACTTTTACAGGGGTGAGGCATCATTGGTTGGCTCTCCCCCCTCCTCCTTCCCATGAGGGCGAAAGCAGAATTTTTCCAAGCCGCTTGTCCAAGGGGGGGGGGAAATCCCCCTCCCTCCAGCCGCACCTCCAAAGAAATCCGAGAGTTTAACGTTTTAAATAGCTGAAAAGTCCATCAAACCAAGAAAAAGGGAATGAAGAGAGGAAGCGCCTCACCACACCGCCACTGCTTCCTTTAATTTTACATCGTCCGATCAGCCTCTGAAGCGAGACGCGCGCGCCCTCCGAGACTGCTCCTCGATGCCTGGAGCGAAGCGGAGAAGCCCCCACCAGCCGCCGCCAATGCAGGGGTCCTCCGCAAAGCTGCTCCTTCGGCAGGATGCCTCTCCGGGGCGTCCTGTGCCCCCCAGAAGCGGGGAAGCCCACCGGGGAGCGGGAGCGGGCAAAGGACTTGCCCGTCGCCGTCAGCCGCCGGAACCGGAAATCCGAAGTTTCTCTTCAGTTCTAAGTTGCTTCTCTCCTTGATTAGTTTCCACCCATTGCTTCTTGTTCTACACTCAGGTGCCTTGGAGAATAGTTTGACTCCCTCTTCTTTGTGGCAACACCTGAGATATTGGAATACTGCTATCATGTCTACCCTAGTCCTTCTTTTCATTAAACTAGACCCAGTTCCTGCAACCGTTCTTCATATGTTTTAGTCTCCAATCCTCTAATCATCTTTGTTGCTCTTCTCTGCACTCTTTCTAGAGTCTCCACATCTTTTCTACATCGTGGCGACCAAAACTGAAGACAGTATTCCAAGTGTGGCCTTACCAAGGCATTATAAAATGGTATTAACACTTCATGTGATTTTGATTCTATCCCTCTGTTTATGTAGCCTACAACTGTGTTGGCTTTTTTGGCAGCTGCTGCACACTGCTGGCTCATATTTAAATGGTTGTCCACTAGAATTCCAAGATCCCTCTCACAGTCACTACTATTGAGCAAGATACTACCTATACTGTACCTGTGCATTTTGTTTTTCTTGCCTAAATGTAGAACCTTACTCGTTTCACCATTGAATTTCATTTTATTAGATAGTGCCAAATGTTCAAGTTTGTCAAGATCCTTCTGTATCTTAAGCCTATCTTCTGGAGTGTTGGCTATTCCTGCCAGCTTGGTATTATCTGCAAATTTGATGAGTTCCCCATTTATTCCCTCATCCAAATCATTGATGAAGATGTAGAAGAGTACGGGGCCTAAAATAGAGTTTTGGGGTACTCCATTGCACACTTCCCTCCATGTAGATGCAGTTCCATTGAGGACTACATGTTGAGTGCGGTTGGTCAGCCAGTTACGAATCCATCTGGTGGTGATGCAGTCTAACCCACATTCTTCTACTTCATCTAGTAGTAGGTTATGATCTACCTTATCAAATGCCTTATTGAAGTCCAAGTAAACTATATCAATGGCATTCCTTTGGTCCACTAATTTTGTCACTTTGTCAAAAAATGCAATAAGATTAGTCTGGCATGATCTGTTTTTGACAAACCCATGTTGACTTTTGGCTATTACTTTGTTTACTTCTAGGTGTTTGCTAATTTGTTGTTTGATTATCTTTTCCAGAATCTTTCCTGGTATTGAGGTCAGGCTGATAAGGTCTATAGTTTCCGGGATCTCTTTTTTCTCTTTTTTGAAGATGGGAACCATATCAGCTCTTTTCCAGTCCTCTGGCAGTTCCCTGGTGCTCCGGGATCTCTGAAAGTTATAGTTCAGTGATTCAGAGTTGCTAAGGTCATTCACTGGAAATTGTGCCAGAAGTTGTGATTTGAGTACAGCAAAAACCACTGAGAACATCAGGTTGCGAAGTTTCTAGAGAATGAAAAAGTCAAAATCTTGTGGGATTTCAGAATTCAGACTGACAGGCACTTGGCCTACAATACACCTGACATAACAATAGTTGAAAAGAAAAAAGTTTGGTTCATTGACATTGCAATACCTAGTGATGTGCGAATTGAAGATAAGCAGCAAGAAGAAAATCACAAAAATACCGGGTCTTGCAAATTGAAGTTGAACAACTGTGGAAAAAGAAATTGAGTGTTGTCCAGATTGTAATTGTAGCCCTTGGAGCAATACCTAAAGGGCTACCTCACTATTTGGAAATTCTAAACATTCTGACTCTACAAAAAACCACCCTACTTTGAACAGCTTATATCCTCCGACGTTACCTTAACAGTTCCTAGGTCCTTGTTAGGTGTTGAGCTGTTGAGCTACCAACCAGCCCCAAAGGCTGTTAATCTCACCAAAGATTAACATAACAACAACAACAACAACAATAATAATAATATGGAGAACAGCATAAAAACAACAGAAACAAAGGCAGAATATAAGGAAAAACAGCTGGATGACAGATTAAATAGGTGGAAAACCAAAGCTTTGCATGGACAGCACTTGAAAAACATTGAAGGAAAATGTGATAACAACTTGACATGGACATGGCTTAAAATGGATCTATCAAGAAAGAAACGGAAGGTTTAATACTGGCTGCTCAAGAACAAGCAATACAAACTAATGCCATGAAAGCGAAGATATAAAAATCCACTGACAACCCAAACTGCCGACTTTGCAATAACAAAGTCGAAACTGTTTCACATTTAATATGTGAATGCAGCAAAATTGCACAAACTGATTACAAAGCTAGACATCACCGAGTTGCTAAATTAATCCACTGATCATTATGTAAAAATATGATTTACCTGTATCCAGACTGTCATGGGAACATAAAGTGGAAAAAGTTATCGAAAATGAGAAGGTGAAGATCTTGTGGGACTTTCGAATACAAACAGATCATTATTTGGAGCACAACAGGCCAGATATCATGGTTGCAGAGGGCCGAAGTGTACATATATCGCTGTTCCTGGAGATGCCAGAGTCGAAGAAAAAGAACTAGAAAAAATAATGAAATATCGCTACCTGGTCATCGAAACTACACGGCTATGGATGAAGCACATAACAGTGATACCCATTGTCATCGGGGCACTTGGCACCATGTCCAAGAATTTTACAAGATACATCAACAAACTGCAGCTTCCTGCAATAACATCAGCAGAACTGCAAAAAACTGTGCTACTCGGAACATCTTATATTTTAAGAAGGTACTTGGTTGGTACCTAGGATGCTGGCAGCAAACCGTATCAACCATTAGCACCAGTCACTGGTATTTGCAATGCATTTTTGAATGTTTAGTTGGCTGAGTTTCATGTTTAATGAATAAAGTATATAATAATAATAAAAAATTGAAGTTGAGCGACTGTGGAAAAAGAGATGTGTTTGTTGTCCCAAGGGTAACCCTATCCCTAACCCACCAAAGTCTTTTCTTCAGGATGCAAAAAGAGGAAGAATCATCTGCCATCTTTCTTTACACTTCTTTTTGCTGCTGTTACATACGTAGATAAAAACAAACAGGTTTTTATGATTACTGCTGCATCAATCAATGTATCTGCAACAAAGATGTGTTTATAAGCCTTGATGAATCTTACCAAGAAAAGATTAATTTAAGAAATGGAATACTGTGAAAAAGACAGCATTAAACTGAAAAGCCTAATAAATCACACAAACACAAAAAATGAGAATGTGATTTTTCAAGAATAGTATATAGTAGAATTCAATGCACCTTATGCAATATTGTTGCAAAATTGTGCTTAACAGTGGGCTTTGCACTGCTACAAAAGAGTACCAAATAATGTTAAAAGGAAAGACAAAACAGTGCTGTTAATTTGCTGTAATTCTTGCAAACCAAACAGAGTGCATGCATAATAATAATCAGGCAGAGTGGCAAAGAATATTTGGTCACAGAAATGAATCTGCTGTAGTGAAAATAAAGGATGAAGATTTAACAATCAGATTGAGTATTTCTTCTTGCAAGAAACAACAACAATAAAAATGGTTGTTGAGCCAAAAACTAAAGGAAAGTTTTCCTTGGCTTGAGTTCATGTAAGTAAAATGGCTATTGGAATTTATTTTTTTTAGGTATTGCCAATCAAAATGATGGGCTAGAAAAACTATTTGTACTAATAGGTATAGATTGTCACTCAAAGTACACTTGCACCTTGCAAAGTAGCTCTTACTATCCAGGAAGAGAGGCGGATTCAAAGAAGTGTCTCTTATTAGTAATCTTCTAATAAATGGTTTGTGAAGATTTTTACATAGAAGGAGAGTTCATTGTTCACTCATAGCTACAATAATTGATTTGCAAAGAAATATTTTCTCCTGCCACAAATCTCATGTGTGTGAACATACAAATTTGTACATTATAAAATAGCTATTCCTGCCCATTTGGGGGAGGCAGCAATCTTTTTAAAAAAACATTTCTTTTGTTCTTGTTTGTTTGCATATAATTTTTAATAAGCTTTTTGATTATAACAGATAATAGAAGCTAAGGTTAATAAAATAGTTTAGAAAGAAATAAGAAAAAGTGTAAGAAAGAAGAAAAAGAAAGAAAAGAAAAAGATGAAAAAGAAAGAAAATAATAAATACAAATAAAAGAAATATATCAAGAAGTGACCCAACTTTTGTGGCAAATATACAGTAGATAAATTTATTAAGTCTTCATTCTTTATAAGATTACAAACACATATATCTTCATCCTATATATCCTATCCCTTATCAATAACCCCCCTGTCCCATAAAACATCAGAACACAGCAAAAAAAAAATCATATTGATGGACCAACTCCAAAGAAGGCTCTTAATTGACAAATTATTAGAAGAGATATCTGGTCTATAACAAAGTGAAATAATGGATCAAATGAACAAAATAGAATTCAATCACACGTACACATGCCCGAACCACCATTAATATAAACAACTGTTTCCTAAGATAAATTCTAGATGTAATTAGGACAACGAAAACATTTTCCTTCTGTAGGCAAGAAACCTGTAGTTGGAATAATCCTTGGAGATCTAATTTTCCTTACATTTTGGGGTTGGCTGTTATTTGCAGGAACAGAATTAAGAATGATTCAAAACTACCTTATTTCAAGAAGATTAATATGGCTGGTGTTTCAGAGGGAGATACAATTAATGTGATAGCAAGCAGTGAAGTGTCATCTCCCTCATCTGGTGAGGATCCTATGACACTTGTAGGATATCATAATTGTGAATAAAAGGAAACATTCTTGGTTCAACAGATTCCAAGCAGAAGATAAGACTGTTTTCTTTCTGGTTAGAGGTACTGTCTCTATATAACCAGTGTAACTTTAGCTAATTTGATTTCTCTTTTGTGCAACTGCATTGTGGCTGATGCAAGAAGGAAAACTGAATTACGTAGACAGACCAAAAGGTTACATGTATTTTTTTTCCCCATGCTTACTTTGCAAATTTATGAAAAAAGATCAAAAGTAGCTTATGCCACAATACAATAAAATTGTAGGCTAATGCCAATAATGGCATCAGTTCCCATTGATTTTAATGGATCAGCTCTTAGTACGAAGTATGAAACAAAAAGAACCTCAGACGTTCCCAATGTATCATAATTATAGTGCCCTCCTTAAATTACAGAAGAGAGCATTGTTTTCAGACGTAGGGCTACTAGAACTGCTCCACCAGTCCTGACTTGTAAAATGTTCTAGGGTCTTTCATGGGTATTGTATTTAAGCCAACTTTTGTTGCTAGGGGAGTATCTTTAAACACTCTTCTACAATACAGCTAACAAAATAACTGAATAGGCTATTTTCCTATGAAATATTTACAGAACTGGGGATAAAATAAAAAATTCATTGTACATCAATGAATATTTGTAAAGTCCTATTGTCATGAAGTATATAACAGAGTAGGAACAGGGCACAAGATTATTATTTTATTTGCTCTTACTTTGGGACTGTTCCTTCTTTTAGTCTAAAAGTAAATGTGCTTCACTGCACATTTGAAATAACAAGTGAGGTTTATGAAATATATATTGTGAGGTGCATAATTTCTTCCCTTTGTTTCCCCATTTTTTTATTTTATTTATTTCTCTTCTCTTCCAATAGCCAGCTAGAATGCAACATGTACTGAGCAGGCTCATAATCTCAATAGGAAATTCATTCTTTGGATTAAAAATTCTGTTTATCAAAAGCACAGAAGACTGTAACACACACAAATGTATTGGTTGAACCTGAATGAATAAAACCTTGTTTTTCCTACAATTTTTGTAAGAGAGATGGGAAAGGAATTAAGGAAAGAGGAAGAAAAGAAAGAAAGAAAGAAAGAAAGAAAGAAAGAAAGAAAGAAAGAAAGAAAGAAAGAAAGACATTTCCTTTTTTTTCCCTAAGGCAAATAATTAGCTTAAAAAACTTTATTGAAAATAGATAGAATTTTGTTTTTTTCTTCAGGGTACATTGCTGCTGAAGTAAAAGTTCAATAGAATTAATTAAAGGTTTATTTGGGCTACCTTTCTTTATTTGTAATTTGAATCATTTGTGGCTTGGACAAAATCCAATTGTGTGTAAAACCAAGATCAATTTGTCAGTGAAAGAGTAAAAATCCATAATTAATTGGAAAGAAAATTCTCCTTTTATTTGCCTTGGCTAAAGAAAACAACACCATTGGTGTACTGCATTAAAGAACTAAAGTGCAAATCTTTCAGAGACTCAGTCCAGCTTTCATTTCACAAGAAACAACCGTTGTCTCCTCTCCCACTTTATTTCCCAGATTCAGTTTCACAGTCACTGATCTATCTTTTACACTCCAAGTTTCCTTTTCTACCAAAGAAATGTTATACTTAGTTGTAAAGTCTTTGTAGGACATACAATACGAAAGGATATGATGCACAAGTGTCTTACAGGAGGAGTCAACATCTGCAAGTTTAGTGATAACTCTATGTGCATGTGTATATGCTTGTCAAAATCTGCAAGGTATCAGTATTATGATCCAAGCCCTACTCATTGTTGAGCTCTGCAACAAACACACAGGCACAAAACAGGCATAGTTGGATTGCAACATATGACCGCCATCGTGTACATGTTGGACCATGCAATTTGACACAATATGAGATTAACAGTGATGTGATGTGACACAAGGAATGGAGAAAGGATCCTTTCTTTTGGGAAAGGAATGAACTCTGAAGCTCCACTTCTTGAACCAAATCTGAGACTTATTTCCTTAAACAAAGAGCAAATATGAGCATATTATATATCTGTATATGTAAAACTGGGGATGATTATTAAGTTGTATCAACTTTTGACTAAAATTGGTAATAATCTTTGAAGAGTCAGGCAGTAGTTAAGGTGACAAGCTAAAAACTGGGAGACCATGTGTTCTAGTCCCACCTTAGATACAAAGGCAATGAATGAACTTGGACCAGACATCCACTCTCTCTCCAGCCCATGGAATCGGGCAATGGCAAGCCGTTTCTGAAATCTTGCTAGGAATATTGCAAGGTCTTGTATGTATGTATGGGTGTATATATATAAACATACACACACACACACACAACACACACACACACACAGTACAGTTTTATGTGACTATAGATACATGGAGGGGACAGGGGCAGGATTCAGCCGGTAGGCACCGGTTTGGGCAAACCAGATGTTAATTTTGCATCCGGTTCACCAAACCAGTTGTTGAAAGGACTGGCTGGCTCTGCCCACCCAGCTCCTCCCCACCCAGGAATCTGTTCATCATGCCAGATAAGTGCATGGCCTGTGTGGAGGCTCTAGGAGAGTGAAAAATGGGCCTCCTGGAAGTCCAGAAAAGGGCCTGTTTCCAGCCTCCGGAGGGTCTCTGGAACCCAGTGGATGGTGTTTTTTGCCCTCCTGGAGGCTCAGAAAAAGCCTCTGGAGCCTGGGGAGGGTGAAAAATTGGCCTACTGGAAGTACCAGAAGTCCAAAAACAGGCCTGTTCCTGGCCTCTGGGGGGCCTCCAGAGCCCAGAGAGGCCATTTTTGCCGTCCTGGAGGCTCAAGGAAAGCCTCTGGATCCTGGGGAGAGTAAAAATATCTCTCCCACCATGGAGCAAGAGACCGAGTAAGCCACGTCCACCATGGCCACGCCCACCTAGCAACTGGGCAGAGAACCGGTTGCTAACATTTTTCAATCCCACACCTGGTGGGGGGAGGGTATCCTTCCTTGCTGAAAAGAAAGTGTTAGATTGGATTATAACTATAATACAGTGATGGCAAACCTATGGCATGCATGCCACAGGTGGCACGCGGAGCCATTTGTGAGGGCATGCGAGGCGCTGCCCTGTCAGCTGGCCAGCGCGCATGCGCGCGCTGGCCAGCTGAGTTCACCATTTTTAAAAGCCATTTTTTCACCCTCCCCAGGCTCCAGAGGCTTTATAGGAGCCTGGGGAGGGCGAAAAGAGCTTACCCCTCCCCCCGGAGGCCCTCTGGAGGCTTCAGGGACCGTCCGAAGGCTTCCCTGAAGCGTTTGGAACGCTTAAAATGACCCTCCGAGCAAACCGGAAGTGACTTCCGGTTTGCTCGGGGGGTCGTTTTAAGCGTTCCGAAGACGTCAGGAAAGCCTCCGGACCATCCCTGAAGCCTTCGGAACGCTTAAAACGACTCTCCGAGCAAACCGGAAGTGACTTCCGGTTTGCTCGGAGAGTCATTTTAAGCATTCCGAAGGCTTCAGGGATGGTCCGGAGGCTTCCCTGAAGCCTCCGGAGGGACTCCGGGGGGCGGGGGAGGCTCTTTTCGCCCTCCCCAGGCTCCTATAAAGCCTCTGGAGCCTGGGAAGGGTGAAAAAAGCATGTAAAAATGGGGGGGTCATGCCTGTTGTGCGCGCATGCGCACTGGGGGTCACACATTGCTTTATGGGTGCAGCACGCCCACACTCGACACCCCTGCGCTCCCCCCACTTGTGGCACGCGAGGCAAAAATGGTTCGCCATCGCTGCTATAATATATAGTCTTCTCTCATCACTTACATATTTGTGTCCAGTGAATTAGAGCAGGACTTCATCTTTTATAACTAAATTCACTTAGCAGGACTATATCAGCAATTTAGAAGAGTGGCAATGCAGTCACAATTACTTCCTGAACAGATCTGTCTCAGCTTGTCCTGATCTTTATGGCCTTTATTTCAAGCTTTATACACTGGCCAGAACCATGAGAGAAGAATCATCTAATTTTATTATACAACTGTTAACACTGGAATATTTTTAAGGACTGAAAGATTCAAAGAAGATAGCAACAGCAATTAATCACAACTGTTATCTTAAACAAACACACACACACATATTGTGAATGCCCCAACACTGGAAGTCTTTAAGAAGATGTTGGATAGCTATTTGTCTGAAACGGTATAGGGTTTCCTGCCTAGGCAGGGGGTTGGACTAGAAGACCTCCAAGGTCCCTTCCAACTCTACTATTGTATTGTATTGTATATCCAAATCCCAACAAATGACAAGAGTTGGTCTGCCTATGTAGGCTATAGAGAGATATGTTGTCATCATGATATTAAGTGTTTACAAATCTACCTTGCATGTTTGCTACAACATGCATGCTGAAGATCAGACAATTATTGACATTAGTGATATAAATGCATTAGAAAGCTAGAATAAAAAAAAATAGTCATATAAATATGAATGAGATACATATATACTCCCTTCCTTCACTCCTCTCCAATAATTTAAGATGCAAAAAATAAAGAGCCCCTAAAAGCCATCTCAGCTCCTACATCCATCCACATTTTCCTACAGTTCTCTGAGCAACAATATACAACAAAATTTCCATTACCTTTTTCAAGAGATTTTTTTTGTCTTTCCAGTGTTATCTACCATTGGGTGCTCCCAAAAGTCCCATTTTAGTGTTAACCCAGTCTGGCCCTGCTTAATTTTTCTGAAATCAGTTAGATGCTGCTGATTGCTACAACCTTTTAGTCTAAAGTAGCAAACAAACAAAAATCTACTAAGTGGTAACAATTGAATAATATTTTTACCTGTACACCAATCCAACAGTAACTATAGCAAAGTTCTCACAGATATTCCAATATGTAATGCAGACCATTCAATATTTTCCCCCAAAATCCCCACCAAATGTACCAATCAAAATGGCTGGACAGATGCAAAGATTTATCTAGAAACAGATCTATAAAAAAAAGAGTATGTTTCAGGCAGGTTGCCTAGTGATTTATATGTTTTAGACAAGACTAGGAATTTTGTTATGAAATAAATCAGTAGCCACTGAAGTTTTGCATGCTATTTATTGGTGGCCATGACCAGTAGAGCTGTACAGATTTAAAATGTTGCACATCTGATTAAAGTACTTCTAACATCTAATGATTGGAACAGTTACTCTACTTCACTCCACATGGTCCTAGCAGTTTCAAATCTTGGTCATGAAGGTTGGCTGCAGTATCCCAAATGCATCCCATTACTCAGTCTCCTAAAAATGTCCTGAGGTAGGATCACATTGTGTTATATCTCTAAATGAAATGCAGTAAACTAAACATCACCATGGTATGATATAACATATCCAAGAACAGGAAGCCAAGGAATTACTAGATATCCTTGAAGCCCTGTCCCTAACTAGAGCAATTTTGTCTCCTTACTCAACCTCACTCCCCATTTGCTACACATTTGCATCTACATGGGAAGTATCTTAGATATTGGTTTACCCCTTCATCAAGCCCTTAATAATAATTCCTTCCTTTGGAGGATTTGCACATCCTTCTATTAAATCTAATCTCAATTCTGAATTCATAACAAGAATGAGGTCCTACTAAGTGCTTACTTACTGGTTATTATAATGACATCAATCTAGTAACATGTAAAACATTCCCTGACTGGCACTACAAATAAGGAATACTACCTAACAATATAATAACATTTTGCACATTTTCAGACTTCTGATGCAGAATGATAAATGAACTCTTCCAATGAGCAGGCAATCAAGGAACTAATTATGCAGTTCTGTCATCCTATTTACAAATATGTGATTTAATGTTTGTACAGGTGTAACTATATTGACCTTCTAATAACTCATTTCTGGTTCTTATATGCAAATACACGATTTGGTCCAATTCCCGGTTGGTAGTACCATTATCATGCCATTATGCATCCCATTGAAGATATATGTCCTCTGAATTAAATGCTTGCTGGGTGACCTTTGTTGGTTCATTTGATTGCTTGCTAGCAGAAGTGTACACAAGAGAGCTGTTGCACAAAGTATTTCAAATCTGAATCACGTTGAGTTTGAAATAAATATATCCAACCATTATGGAACACTTTCAAATTTGTAGGTATTTTTCTGGGTGAGTAATTGATCTGCATGGGAGAATTTGACATTAGTTTTAAAAAAGGATAAGTATGTAAGAAAAAAGTGCATAAAATTTTGGATCAAAGGACTACACTTGTCCTTTGAATAGTATACTAGGATTTTCATTACCCCCAAAAAGAAGTGGTAAAATAATCATGGGAAGAGATAGGACAAAACCTAAGTACTATAATTTAAGTTAATATAATAATTCCACATCTATTTAATAGCATTCCTCTTCTGTCACATTTAAAATGCAAACTGGCAGTAATTTTGGGAACAGTTTGAGGGACTTCATCTAATGCTTACAGAGAACATATATGGCCTTATGTCAACCTTTCCTAACTAACAGACTCTTCAGAGAGATGGACATTAACACTCCAAATGTGCACATCAGTGTGACAATTGCTGAGAATTGTGAAATTCAGATTATAAAACTGTCAGAGTTTATGGAACTGGCAAAGCTGAGCAATTTTGTCAAAGCAAAATGATAACAGTGGAAGCATTATGTGAACTTTCCACTGAAACAAGAAGAGTCTAAATTCATAATGTATGGATTTTGGAATTAAAAAGGGTCAGTGAGGATGAGGAAAGAATAAAATGGCAATCATTCAAAAGAAAAAGGGCAGAAATAATAATTCTATATTTTCTTTCTTTTTTCTTTTCTGTATTCTTTTTCTTAACCTTCACACACACACACACACACACACACAGAGAGAGAGAGAGAGAGAGAGAGAGAGAGAGAGAGAGAGAGAGAGAGAGAGAGAGAGAGAGAGAGAGAGAGACTTTTATTATTGAAAAAATCTAGTAAAAACAATATTTTTAAGAAAGGAAATTTGTCTGCTTACTTGGAGGCAGAGATAAAGGAGGAAATTAGGAAGGTTATGTCTATAGTTGGTAAATGTCACATTTAGAATCTTGAATATCCCCATTACTATAGAAGAACATGGAAAGGAATGAAGCTCTGAGACATAAATAGTGCCCACTTCCTTAATTGTAAACCAGTTCTTTTTGAAGGAACAGTCAGTAGTACAAAACTTATCCAGAAAAACTCCAGGACAATGGTGAGTTGCTGACACTTAGTTGCAGTTGTATGGCAACATCCCTTCCTTATAATATTTTGTTCCTTGCTGCAGTAATTTTTACCTCATCATTTTTCCTTGAGGTGTCAATGCCTCGAACAATTGTGGGACAACATGAAAACACAATATATCAGTGAAGGCAGAAGCTTTGCACAGAATATTGGCCTCAGAATGTAACTCAGCCTGGCCTTTAATTTTCTTGACATGATATTTTAGGGAAAGAAATGAGAAAAGAAAGAAAACAGCGAAGCAGAAGGAACAAACAGAATACATTAGAGTTGAAATAGATATTTGAAGAGACCTTTGAACCTGATAAATATATATAGAAAAAAACCTTCTCTCTCTTTTTTTTTCCTTCTTGAAAACTGTCCAAGGTTTAAGGATTTCTGGAAGCTTTATAAGACTTCTATAATTGCTCAGGCTTTTAAAGGCAGACTTGAACTTGTATATTTATGGAAATATTTCACTTTTGTTCAGTCATGCAGATTCTACTTTTAAAATCTGGCTTAATGGTCTTTTATGGATTCAGCTTTAGATAGCAATATGTTCACTTTCAGAAGAAGGTTAATTTTGCTGTAGAGAGTGGTGTGTATTTCCTAAAAAGTAATACAGCAAGCATGAGGGACACAGTGGCTCAGTGGCTAAGACGCTGAGCTTGTTGATCAGAAAGGTCGGCAGTTCGGTGGTTCGAATCCCTAGTGCCACGTAACGGAGTGAGCTCCCATTACTAGTCCCAGCTTCTGCCAACCTAGCAGCTTGAAAGCACGTAAAAAATGCAAGTAGAAAAATAGGGACCACCTTTGGTGGAAGGTAACAGCATTATGTGTACCTTCAATGTTTAGCCATGCATGATCATTGAAATGTCTGGCTCTTTGGCTTTGAAATGGAGATGAGCACCACCTCCTAGAGTCGGGAACGACTACCACATATGTGCGAGGGAAACCTTTACTTTTATCTTTAATACAGCAAGCATCTGTACCTATTAGTGAACACTATTTGTATCCAAAGTGAAAAAGTGCATCATAACTGCCATGGGTACATTTCTTGTATCTGTCATTGAGGCTTTAAAGAAAATATTTTTTCCTGGCCTGACCTAGCCTGGGAGTGAACTAATCATAGGGCAGTGCAAATATTGTTCAGGAAAGCATGCCTTGTCACACCTCTTTAATTCTACCTTCATTAAAAACTGTAATTTCTTGGGATTGCAAAGCTGTTGTGCATGGTTTCTAGAACAAGAAAAAAAATGTGGCTTTTTTAAAGTGCCACTGAGATATACAACAACTGTGCCGACACTGAATCTGTAACACCTTTCCCACTCTGGATACAAGCATCCACAAATTTAAAGTATATATGTGTACAAAATGCTTTTTAAAATGAGACAAAGGAAAAAGTTGGAAGAGGAAGAAGAAGAGAAGTTCTTAGGACAGATTATATCAATAAGGACCTGACACCCATTTCTGGAGTTATACTGGATTGGAGTGCTACATGAGCCATAGTAAGTGATTTATATATTTAATTAACTAATTAATTAATTAATTAATTAATTAATTAATACAGTGGTACATTGGTACTCAATTGCTTTGAAACTCATCAAATTTGGTACTCACTGCATTTTGATGGGAAAATTTTATCCTGTTACTCATCATTTGTTTGGTACTCAATGCACACGCTAAGACCTTATCATTGTCAACTGCCTTGTGTTTCACTACATTATTCCTTATGGGAAAATTTTCTTTGGTTCACTGAGGAGCTAAGGGTGATGAAGCGCCACAGGAGACGTCTAGAGAGCAGGCGGAGGTCCTCACGCTCCGAATCTGATCGAACACAGGTAAGAGCCTATTTGCGGACTTACCTTGTGGCAATAAGAGCGGCCAAGCGTAGATATTGTGCCGCCCTTATTGCGTCCGCGGATAACCGCCCTGCCGCCCTGTTTCGGGTGACCTGCTCCCTTCTATTGCAGGGGACGCGCAAGACACCCTTACAGGGAAGAGCAGAGGAGTTTGGGGAATATCTCCAGGACAAAATCGATCAGATCCGGAGCGGATAGACCTCCGTCAGTGGACCAGACGAGCCGTCAACAGCGAGTCTTGAGAGACCATTCTGGGAGGAGTTTGACTCTGTTGCCCCCGAGGATTTGGACAGGTTGCGTGGACGGCTGCGGCCCACCACATGTTCAATGGACCCGTGCCCCTCCTGGCTGGTACTGGCAGCCTGGGAGGTGACACGAGGCTGGCTTCTGGGCCTGGTGAACGCCTCTTTGGGTGAGGGATACTTACCAACCGCCTTGAAAGAGGCGGTGGTGAGACCCTTGCTCAAGAGACCTTCGCTCGACCCAATGGAGCTAGCTAATTACCGTCCAGTCTCCAACCTCCCCTTCTTGGCGAAGGTTGTTGAGAATGTGGTGGCGCAGCAGTTCCCACGACACCTGGACGAATCCGACTATCTAGACCCACGCCAGTCCGGCTTCCGACCCGGGCACAGCACAGAGACAGCCTTGGTCGCGTTGGTTGGTGATCTCTGGAGGGCCAGAGATAGGGGTTGTTCCTCTATCCTGGTCCTATTAGACCTCTCGGCAGCTTTTGATACCATCGACCATGGTATCCTATTGCGCCGGTTGGAGGGGATGGGAGTCGGAGGCACCGTTTTGCGGTGGTTCGGCTCCTACCTCTCCGACCGGAAGCAATGTGTGTTGACAGGGGGGCAGAGGTCGTCCCTGAGGCCACTCAATTGTGGAGTGCCACAGGGGTCGGTCCTCTCGCCTCTCCTGTTCAACGCATATGTGAAGCCGCTGGGTGAGATCATCCGTGGTTTGGGGGTTGAGTACCACCTGTATGCTGATGATACTCAACTGTACATTTCAACCCCAAACCACCCCAACGAGGCTGTCGAAGTGATGTCCCGGTGTTTGGAAGTCGTCAGGGTCTGGATGGGGGACAACAGACTCAAACTCAACCCCTCCAAGACCGAGTGGCTGTGGGTACTGGCACCTCGATTTAGTCAGATGACACCATCGCTGGCCATAGGGGGCGAACAACTGTCCCCTGTGGAGCGGGCGCGCAATTTGGGCGTCCTCCTTGATGCCCGGCTGTCAATGGAGGACCATGTGGCAGCTGTGGCAAGGGGGGCGTTCCACCAGGTTCGCCTGGTGCGCCAATTGCGCCCCCTACTGGACCGGAGTGCCCTGTGCATGGTCACTCATGCGCTGGTGACGTCTCGCCTGGACTACTGCAATGCCCTCTACATGGGGCTTCCCTTGGGACGCATCCGGAGACTGCAGTTAGTTCAGAACGCAGCCGCACGGGTTATCATGGGGAGTACACGTTATTCCCATGTAACACCTCTCCTGCGCGAGCTGCACTGGCTACCTGTGGCCTTTCGGGTGCGTTTCAAGGTATTGATTACCATCTTTAAAGCGCTCCATGGCATAGGACCTAGTTATCTGCAGGATCGCATCCTACCACACACGTCCCTGCGACCTATCCGCTCACACAGGGAGGGACTCCTTCTGGTGCCATCCGCTAGGCAATGCCAGCGGGTGACACCTAGGAGTAGGTCCTTCTCTGTGATGGGCCCAACCCTCTGGAATGACCTCCCCCCTAATATTCGAACTACCACCGACCTCCGTTCCTTCCGTCAAAAATTAAAGACTCACCTATTTCAATCAGCTGGCCTGGCACTCTCTTAGTTTTACCTCCTGGGGATATATTTTAATTGGGTTTGGGTATTTTAATTGGGGACGTTTTTAGGGTTTTTATGGTATATTTATTTCTTGTACAGCCTTATCTCCTCCACCCAAATGTATTTAACTGTTTTATATTATTGTATTTTTATCTGCATTTGACTGTACACCGCCCCGAGTCCCTTTTTGGGAGAGGGGGCGGTTTAGAAATCCAAGAAATAAATAAATAAATAAATTGCTTTTGGATATTCATTGTGCCTGTTAGAACCAATTAAAATGAGTATCAAGGTACCACTGTATTTGAAATTATCCTAAGAAACCTCTATGCATCCATCTAGAAGTAATTTCCAATTAATTCAGTGGAGTTTATTTTAGGATATATGTGATTACCTTACCATTGTTTCTGTAAGTATGTTCTTCAACTTTAATTATATCTATATCTATATCTATATCTATATCTATATCTATATCTATATCTATATCTATATCTATATCTATATCTATCTATCTATCTATCTATCTATCTATCTATCTATCATATATATCTATCATCTATCTATCTATCTATCATCTATCTATCTATCTATCAATCAATCTATCTATCTATCTATCATCTATCTATCATCTATCTATGATATATAGATATCTATATCTATATCTAATCTATCTATCTATCTATCTATCTATCTATCTATCTATCTATCTATCTGTCTATCTATCTATGATATATAGATATACATACATACATACATACATACATACATACATACATACATACATACAGTACATACATACACAAAATTATGGGAATTGAATGTAAATTTATAAATGGACTTCCTTGAGGTAAATGAAGATGTTTCCAAGATCCAATACTTTCAAATAATAGATCGGAAAGATAAATAAGTTATTTTTCTAAAAAAATGTTAATGTTAAGCGCACTGAATTTTTCAAATTGAAATAAGAGAAATGAGCATTTCTTTTTAAGTTTGCCTTATATCTTTTGTCTTTTACATGAGAGCAATAGTATGCTTCTACACAGGAGAAACATGGAAATAGCAACATCCAATTTAGAGTCTAGTGAAATATTATTTACAGTAATATTATATACAAAAACAAGCAGGTGCATTAAGAAGGATTTATTGGGAGGGAGGCAGAGGGGAGGAAGGAAGGAAGGAAGGAAGGAAGGAAGGAAGGAAGGAAGGAAGGAAGGAAGAAAGAAAGAAAGAAAGAAAGAAAGAAAGAAAGAAAGAAAGAAAGAAAGAAAGAAGAAGGAAGGAAAGATTTGGCTATTGGGATTATAACAAAGTTTTCCATTTCAGTTTTATAGGGCTAGATCAATTTAAATCATATTATTCCAGTTATCTCAACTACTAGGATCATTAGGGTTAACTGATTTAAAGCCTTTTTTTAGTCTAGCAGATGGCTAGATTCACCCAAAGTTTAAACTGAAACAGGAAAAAAAATCATTCACTAAATTTTTAGAAGTTGAAATACTTTTGCTGTCCTAGATATCTAGTGATTTCCCCAAGAGGAAGGATATATGATAAATGGCCAAATGCCCACTGAAGTACAAAAAAAAGAAAAGAAAAGAAAACCCTGGCTATGATGCATGACCTGATTTTAAAAACAGAGGCTTTAGAACTATTGCCTTCTCATCTCCTAAAACTGAGTTAAAAATAGTACAATACAAAATTACACTTGAGTGTTCATCACTAATAAAAGTAAATTTATGTGGACCTTTTCAAACCTTTGTTCAATTCAGAAGAAACTCTTAAGACTATAACTAAAATATTTTAATGAGAAGATAAATGACATATTTTTTCCCATATGCAGAAACATGTTTCTCCTCCTAAGTGATGAATAATCATGCTTTTACTTAAACATGGTCCATTAATGGTTCATGTAAACCTGAACCTATTGCAAGATATGGAAAAGTTGCAGTGTTTATCTACTTTATCGAGTCTAACCAGGTGTGATATGGCAAATAAAGAAGCTGAGGACTGTACAGGAAATTGCCAACAAATTGAAGCCAAGCAAAAGCAGCATTAATTGGGGAGGTGGTGGATTCATGATACATGGACAATTTTCTGCATTTCTGCATTTCTACATGATTGCCACTAAATTGTTAATAAATTTGTTAATAATTTAAATTATTTATTAATAAATTTGTTAATACATTAATAAATGCCATCCAAATGCATATAATTGCAGCATTCTTCTGTGTGACAACCAGGATGGCCATTTCTATGATGTGTTTTCTACAAACTGGTATCACTTCCAACCTAACAAAAATTCTCAATAATGAATCCGAGAGAGGCGGGGCCAAAGTCGCAATGGCACGATGTGCGATCTCAATGCTCTGAGATTGCAGTCAACACTTTTGCCACAGTGGGTGGGTGGGGGGGTTCCAAACAGATTTAAACTGTCCCGAAGAGACAGTGAACAGGAAGAATATGTCTTACTGATCTCGGGGATATCGCAAAATCCCCGAAAGAAGCAAGAGAAATTTCTTCAAGACGGTGACAAAAAATCCAGCCAAGGCTGATGAAGTCGGGGCGCCCCCAAAACGGAAGGAATGGAAAGTGAAAATGTTTCCAGCTGGTGAGCAATCTTTATTGTTTTAAAAGAGAGACTGCCTATAAAAACTTAACAATTGATTTAAATTGAAGAATCAAGCGGCGAAATTAAACCTGTAACGGTTCTGGACAGTGGCTATCCCATTTCTTTATATGCTATCTTCATGGATGGAATCTTTACAAGCTTTTTAAAATAGACGGATCAAGTCTTCTTTTTCTACTTTTTTTTCTCTGTGACTCTGTGATTTATAGACTAAAACTTTCCTCTTTCATCGCTGTGATATTTTTTTTAAAAATTCATTTAAAGACTGGACCTCTTTTTCTAATTTGAAATACAATATATATGGCTAGCTGATGAGACCTAACTAGGTTGAAATAGATCTATACTAGTCTCCCTTTATTTATTTATCAGCACAAATACAACACAAATATAAAAAGGCAACATTAAAAATAAAAATATGGTTTTCTGCCTGGATGGTCCTCTGTAATGAGCCAAAGGACAGAAAGGGGGAGTAGTGAGCTTCCTCCCATATTTGGGCATACCAGGGGTTGTAACACAAATACACACACACACACACACATACTGATAAGGAACAGAGCCCTTGGCTTAGTGGCTAAAACTCCTGCCTAAGATATATACAGCCCGGGTTCAAATCCCAGTAAGGGTATGGCTAGCTGATGAGAGCTAATTAACTCGAAATAGATCTATACTAGTTTCCCTTTATTTATTTATCAGTACAAATATAACACACACACACACACACACACACACACACACACACACACACACACACACACACACACACACATATATATATATATATATATATATATATATATATATATATATATATATATATATATAAGAAATTTCTTAAAAGTGCTATGTGCTGGGAGGTTTTGTTGATTGGAGCTTTGTGTATTCAAGCGGATCTTTTCCCTTTCTTCACAGTTTGTTTTGATGGCTCATTACAGAGTAATAGGGGTAAGCCAAATGTCCCTTTGAAGTGTGTTTTCAACCAGAGAAGAGGGGAAAAAACAGGTTTTGTGAATCCATGTTTTAACTTTCAAAAATCTTCCAAGCGAGAGCATTTTTGTTTAAGATGGCAGAATGTCAAAAAAATATAGATTGTAAGCTTGCAGACAATATTTTCAGAATTACTAAAACTAACAAATATAAATGAGAGAATTGAACAAAAACTGGAATATTTGGAACAGCTAAAGAAAAATGTGATGAAAAGTTTGATGATGTTCACCAAATGCAAAATGATTGGATTAAAATCCAAAGAATTGAAGTGGAAAATGAATATAAAGCGATTAAACTTGCTAATATTTATGACAATTGGTTTGTTTTTGAAAATGCAAAGAATGGAATATTGAAAGAGGGAATGAATGGAGAGGAAATCTATTTCAAAGGGCAAGATATAGAAGAAGAAGAAGAAAGTAAATAATTTATGGACTATGAAACTTTATCAGCAAAAATATGGATACACTGCTGACAATTAAAGATAAGCAGAATAAAGAAACAGAAAGAGGGCATCAGGATTATATGAGAGATCTTACAAGCAAGAACTCGAAGCAACTCGCTAGGAGTAGTCCATACAAAGTTGATCAAGAAGAAGCTCAGCAGATTGATACCACAAATGGCAGAGGACATAAGATTGTTTTGTTATTGGAAAGATACAGGTTGATAGATGGAGGATTTTATAAATAAGTAAATGAAATGCCAGTATGTGGTTATGTACTAAATTTTGCTATATTTTATGATGAAGGACTTTTAAACAATTATATTCAAATAAAAGTGGAGGTATGATGATGGTAATATGTATAAACATTTGAGTTAAGATACTAGAGTTAATGTGAATTATACTTGATGATGGTAGAAGAGATGCACAAAAACCTTTTGTAACCAACTGATGCACTTTCTACAGTATGTAAAGAAGGAGGACTTTTATGTTTGTCTTGAAAATTAAAAATAATTTAAAAAGTTTTTCAAAAAAAGTGTAGATAGAATCCCCACCCCCCACCCCTAATCTTAAGCATTTTAGTTAAAGTTGAGAAGCAACTTTATTAAAAAGGAAGCAGTGCAAAACTCTGGTTCAGATTCCAGCTGTGGGATAAAAGGCTATATACTGAGTGCTCATCTACCCCGATGCCTGTGTTAAACACAATTAGAATACTTCAGCTTGCTGGTCTCTGAAGACCTACACGGTTATTGAATAATGGTGTGAATTGAAGCTCTGAAAGCACTACCCATTATGTTTTCTCTAGTGGGAGACATTACAGCATGGGTCAGAAGTATTTTCCATCAAGAAAACAGCATATGGGAAAAGGGCTAATTCCCACCCCAACAGGTCTTGATTTGAGTATTTTCACAATCTATTTGACTTGCATTTGAAGAAATTTAAAGAGGCAGAAAATCAGATTATGGATCTTCTATAGCAGGGGTTGCTAAACTTGGCAACTTTAAGACTTGTGAACTTCAACTTTTAGAATTCCCCAGCTGGACTTGGTTGCTGGGGGAATTCTTGAAGGAAGTCCACAAGTTTTAAAGTTGCCAAAGTTGGAAAGCCTTGATTTATAGTCTATTGAATTGATATCCTTGATTTAAAATTTACCATGCAAAAAGGTGCAAGGAGTCCTTCCCTTCTGTACAGTTGTGCTGATAACAGCAGTGAAAAGCTGGTTTTCACAAATATAATTTAATTACTTGCTTTGGGGAACTTTGTAGAGTTTGTATGAAAAGGCTTTCATGCAGGATGAAATATTACTAGGGCAGGCTAAGCTTAGGATCACACAGAAATTTTATATGCCACAGAGTCTTGGGTTTATTTGTGAGAGGACTGCAATTTGAGAAAGGGCACAAGATTTCCATTCTACTCATATGACACGTTTTACATCTAAAGGTATCACCTGAATTGGATTATCTCTTTGGATTGAATTGGATTTGATCTTTATTGCTACACTACAATCCAGTATGGTCACATAATAGATCGCTAAAGTATGGAAGGGAAGAACTGACAGCGGTGACTAGTTTTGATGGCTTTGGGGTACCTTCTGCAGAAGTAGAGTAGAGAACTATTGTCCTCATGTTCTGACTGAGTGGCTGAACACTGTGTGATACAGATACAGAAGAGCTTGATTCAAGTGTTATAACACCACATTTTTCAAAAATGAATTTGTCAGGGCTCATAATGTTTGGAGTGTTCATAAGCATATGAGTAGAACAAGATTAGACATTTTCCATTATGATGCCAAAAAATGGATGGGATGAGTAGGAGATATCACAAAACCTGAGGACTTTTTCCCCATCTCAATTCTTTCATGAGCTTCTGAGTTCTGAAATAGCTTAAAAATACACAGAATATTTAATAACACTGCAGCATTTGGTTTATAAACAAAACTACCCAATGTAATTTTTGTGCTGTCACCCAAAAAATAAGCGATTATTTATGTCACCCACACTAGACTTTTGACAACTAATTTATTTTTTTCCATGTACCATGGTTGCAGTTTAAAATTGCAGTTTGCTATTATTATTTTGTAAAAGTATTTTTATTAGGCTGAGCATTTACAAAACAAGCAGCCTTGAAATACTTCTTGATCAGCCTGATATCACGATAAAAAGGAATTTGATGGTTTTCAGGCAAAATATTTTAGCATTCATCTACAACAAGCCAAAGACTTAAGTTAGTAGTTTATAATGGAGTTGATTCTATTATACTTCTAAAAATTATTCATAAAAGGCTACATTCATATATTTAGCACTGGAATTAAGTTTATAAACCTACTACCATTGATAGAAGTAAATAATATAATCCAACATATAGCCACACATGGTTATATCAACAATGCTATTTGTATTAAAGCACATAATAGTAAGGCAATTTAAGAATAAAGAAATAATACAAGTACCATCTATTATATTAGAGCATCAGTCCATCTAGTTCACTACTGTATAGACACTGATTTGAAATTGCTTCTTCAAGTTTACATTTTCTCCAGCTTTGATGAAATGCCATTACTGAACTTAGTATTTTTACGTGGAAGCATTTTCTGTAGTAGGATCGAGCAACTTTTTAATGCGAAGATTCAGTTCAAAGCCTATTTGATTGAATTTTTAAATTAAACCAACATTCCAGATTGAAATTGAAAGTTCAACTAGGCTTGTGTGCCCTGCGAATAATGCCAAGGATGTATAATATCACAGTATGGTCCAGGTATTGATGGCTTTGATCATGTTTCCATTGTTCAGTTTTGTTTTTAGCAATTTATTCATTCTTTGAGTGTATTCTTTGTTAATGACATTTTAACTTGTCCAAGCTTGATGTTATCCAACTATAAAATGTTCAAATACATGTAGGCTTCTCCTGATGGATTCTTTTTGTTGCATCAATGGAAGAGACTATAATTCAGGGTTGAATTTTGGGATCCTGGGTGCTCTCTGAGCTTGGTTGTTTTCTTAAAGACATTTCTTTGCCCAGCTAGATAACATCATCAGTGTATTGTTACTTAGTTTGGTAAGAAAAAAAAAGAAAAAGAAAACAACCAATCTCAGAGAACACTATTGTTTTTGTTTAGCATTCTGGGAGAACAGTATTGATTTTAGTGGCAGTAGGCAGCATCTAAGAGGCACATGATTCAATTTTTGATCCTTTATCATTCCTAACTCTCAATGATTGCAACTCCTTATTTTAAGAGTTAATTTCAGGCCTTTTAAAAATATTTATGAGGGCTTAAGAATTTGAATGGAAATAGGACATCTCTGAAAGTTAAACTACTCTATTCCCATAGACTCCCCATAAAATTATGGGAAAAAACCAATCTTACAAAACAGCAATTTGAGCTGAATTTTTAAAATAAAATAATAAAAGTAATAAAGTTTGGAATGGATTAAAAAAACAGCTGTACATATTTTTCCATGACATCAACAAATGGTTTCTTGAGGTCTTCTAGAAGATTGGGAGGTTGAGCTGAATTGCAGCCTGCAACTTCTCAAACTTTGTCCATTACAATTATTCACTCTGTCAATGATTAATTAATTATTGTATTAATCCATTGCTTTTGTCACATAGCAGATTGTTTATATTCTTGTTACCTAATCCAGCTGTGAAAAAGTCAGATATACAAGTTGTAATGACCCATGCACTTTATCTGACTCCTTCTCATAGTAGTGTTCTTCAGAGACTGTAGTATAGTTTATCACTGTAGAGAGATACAATTTCCCATTGTGTTCTGATAATGTTCAAGTTGAAAGTCAAATGTATTGCAAATGTTTTGATTTTTCAAATTTTCTTATAATAATACAAGAAAAAAATACTTTAGCTACCAAGCCTTCAACTGAAAGCAATCTTCAGAGAGTTTTTTTTTAAATTCACCCATATCGTTCTCATTACTATGTGCAGTATAATATACTGATCCAATAATAAACTAAATATGTTATTTTTGATAACATAATCACATATTGTAAATGGATGTTTATGAACAGTTACGTATAGAGAAATCTATTAAAGAATCAATTATTCATCCTCCAGAGTATGTTTTAACCCTCTTTTTCGCATGTTGAAAGTTTGCTGTGTTGGACGAATCATACAAATAAATTTACCAAATTTACAATTAAAATTGCAAGAGCTTTATTAATGCAGGGATGAAAGGAGCACAGCCATAAGCTCTTCAGACAAGCAAAATATTGTTACAGCTCACATCAGAAGATCTGTGATACGATATGTGCCTTGAGGATTCAATACTGCATGCAGAGAAGAGATTGAATTCTAGCTAATGAGAGTTCCAGCTAATGGAAACGACTCTGTTTTCTTTGATAGTACAATAAAGTCAAAATAACACTGGGACCATAAAGGTAGATCATGTGTTTCTATCTTCAGTTAACTGGGTTTCATCATTAGCGACTAGCACACTCATAAATATTTCTCATTTATCAGCTTTCAAGATTGGCCTTCAGGACAAAGAAGAGGGAATCATGATGTCTCTTTATAAAGCCTATGGGATAATGTATATGCTATATTTCTTATGTGGATGGCCAAGTAAAATGTTTTGCCATATTTCATAATATCACAGACAGCAGTTCACAGATAACAAGAAGTAATAACATCGCTGATAGCAGCTTTCGATAGCATGTAGCTGCTTACCCCAGATGCTATTAAGAGCATTCAAAGGTTATATGGAATGATATAATCTGCCATATCTAATAACAAGCTTTATACATAGCTTATCTTGACCACCAGCTGTTTTATAAGTTATCAAAGAATAACCTTTTCTATCTAAGATTCCTTTATTATTAACAGGTATAAATGTATGAAGCCAATTTGCTCTAGAGGGTGCAAGCATACAGTACATTTTCCTCTTCCTTGGTTTATACAGAGAGTGATCAGAATTAAATGCTGGCCCACGTGCTTTTTAAAAAAAGAAAAGATCTGAAGTCCCATTCTGATATCTCCTATTAAATGGATCATACAATACTAAAGAAAAGAGTTCAACTAAAAATCATTCAAAAGAATTGTTCTGTTAATCTGAACTAATATATTTTTTTGCTTTGTAGAATCCTTATTTGCCATTAAGGTTTTAAAATTAAAATCAATTGGTAGGTCAGGCAGTTCAATGGATAATAAAGATGACATTGTTTAATGTTTATGATTTGATTGTGTAAAATGTCCACAGATATGCAGCTGAATTTTGAAACTAGAAAGTGTTGTAATGGTCAACAGGCTTCAGAAATATTAAAAGTTTCAGCATAACTTAATATTATACTTATTTCCCTCTTACAATAATTTTAATAGATGCCTTAACTGTGCATGTGAGTTCACAATTAAATCTCAGGTTGCATTGAGGATTTAATAATAGGACATCACTAGATGGATTCCATGTTGAGCAAATACAGATTAGAGTTAAAATATACTTAGATGAAATTATTGTTACTTGAAGTTATTTCTAGTTCAACTTTCCTGCCACAGTTGTTAAATGAATGGCTGTAATTGTTAAATTAGTAATATGGTCGTTAAGTGATTCCGGCATCCCCATTGGCTTTGCTTATCAGCAGGTCACAAAAGTTGATAACATGATCCCTGGAACACTGTACTGTCATAAATATGAACCAGTTGCCAAGCATCCAAATTTTGATACTGTGACCATGGGGATACAGCAATGGTCATAAGTGTGGAAAACAGTCATAAGTCACTTTTTTCAATGCTGTACTACCTTCAAATAACCACTAAACGAATGATTGTAAATTGAGGACTACCTGTAATCATGGAGGTATATTCTTCTCCATTTGACCTTCTAAAATAGGAATTATTCATTGAAGGACATTCAATGAGCTTTGTATCAGTGATTTTAATGATTTCCCTATTGTTTCCATTTGTGAACTTTGAATTCAAACATCTTGCAAGACAGCAGTTTCAGCAATTTAGCAGCCATGACTTCATAAATGATTTTAAATAATTTGCAAAACGTCTCCTGTCCTGCAAAGTATGACACTGTATACAGATTCTCACATCTTATGAATCTGTTCAGCCTTCAATAGTCGAACTTCAGAATTTTGTAGCACAGCTTGAGTTCATCCCTTGCCAATTTCATTGTACAATATAAGTTAGGTTACAAGGGTCATCTATAACATGGCAAAAGAGAATTGTTCTTGAAATTAGCTATTATGGATGAACTCAGTGTCTAAAAGTATTTTGATGCCCAAAATACAGAAAACATCTTCTCACATTCTGCTTTAAATACTCAAGGTATTGTTTTGTAAATATTGCATCCTTAAATTCCTTAATATTTCTGACAACATTTATTATTTGGTACAAATATAGGACTGTATTTACACCCATTCTCACAATCATTAAATTTACACCGGTACTATTTCATGCTGAGGATATGAGATGTAGTATGTCTACTTTCAAAACTCCAATATGAACTTTAAAATTAGATCACTAGTTTTATCAAAATTCCCCCTCCCTTTTCATTCCACCACTGATATCATCCAAGGGGTTCTCATAACTTAGTAAGAATTCGTCAGAATAACTACAGTATAATTGTTTGTGATTGTCTATTGAGAACTAATATGGATTTAAAGCAGCATGATTTAATCTGAATTAGTGATTCAAAATTCAGAATCAATATGATTCAAGAGATTCAATTTCATTTTTTTTCCCAAAATGCCCTTAGTCTATCAGTAGGAAAGTGATATTTGCAGCTGCTTCCTAGCACTACAGGGTACAAGGCTTATCTGGAACATACATATAATTTTAGGATACTGTGATAAAGGTTAATCCTTGTACACAAAGTAAAGTAAGTTTATACTTTGAGATAGTACCACTTGGAAACTGCAAGTAAATCAGTTCTTTGGAACCTATGGGTGATCAGAGGCTAGATTGTTTGAAAATGAAAGCCAGTAGTATATTAAAAATTACTTGATTTCACAATTTTAGTCCAGGTGCATTAAACTTCTAAATAACTATCAATAGGTGTTCCAGGTGATTCTAAGCCCACAGTTTTTATTTAAATAGACAAACATTATTTTTGAGGTGGATAAGAACATCAGAAAAAAGAAATGGAATACCCCTTACTAAGAAACCAGTATTTAATGTCTTGAAAAATATTGTGCTTTTTAAGATTAATTCAAAACAAAACCACATTGATTGGATGCTACAAATGTTATCTTTAGAAATTGGTTATCAATTTATTTATGCTAGAAATATAAAGTGGTCATCACTTGATGATTGCATATACAGCATGGCTGCTTCACAATGTGGTTCTATGTTGGTTTAATAAACCTCATTTTAGGAAAAGCAGTATGATTTAAGGATGTTTCGACTTACAATAAGGTAAAGGAAAAGATTCCCCTCACACATATGTGCTAGTCATTCCCAACTCTAAAGGGCAGTGCTCATCTCTGTTTCAAAGCTGAAGAGCCAACGCTGTCAAAAGATGTCTCCATAGTCATGTGGCTGGCATGACTAAATACTGAAGGTGCATGGAACACTATTATCTTTCCACCAAAGATGGTTCCTATTTTTGTACTTGCATTTTTACATGCTTTCAAACTGCTAGGTAGGTAGAAGCTGGGGTAAGTAATGGGAGCCCACTCCATCATGCAGCACTAGAGATTCAAACCGCCGAACTGCTAACCTTTCTGCTTCACAAGTTCAGAGTCTTAGCCATTGAGCCACCGCGTCCCATGACATATTCGACTAACAATACATACCCCCAAAATGAGAATGTATCAGTATATGACGAACGATGGATTTCTTGAGCATGAGGTGTAGCAAAAGATTATTCTGTTCTAATGGAAAGAGTTTAGTGCAGAAAATAAATTTAGCAAACAAAATGCAGGTTAAAATCTTCATTCATTTATTTCCACCCTCTGTCCTTTGGACATGACTTGGGTCAAATCCTACTCATCACTTTGCTTAATCCTTTCACACCCAAATCAGTCCTCCCTGCTACAAAAGAAAGCCCCTCTGGACACTCATGTGAGCCAATGAATAGAAGCCTGTTCATGACTGCCTCTATTAATGAAATTAGTAATAAGCCAAATGACCCCATCATTCCATCCTCAATCAGCCTGACCATCTCAATGTTCTATCTCCTTGGCAGTGGACTTTCCCAGTTCTGCTTTTTCTCATGCAAGAGCCACTTTGTCTAACAATAGAAATAAACCCAAGTGCAAATTCAAGGACCTGCTTTGTCCTCGTCAAAAGTTGTCAGCAAATTAGATCCCTAGAATTTCCTATCTTATAACTTTCAACTTCTGTTTAAAAAAATAATTGCTATTCTATTGTTTAGGATCCCTCTTTCTTGTAAAACAGGAACCCAATAAATAATAAACAATGTAATAAATTTGTTTCTTATGGTCAGTATTGTGATTCATACTTCTTAATTTTCCACAGCAGACTGTATCATCCTACAGTCTTGGATGCACTGTATATATTTGCTCTCTCTTTTTGAGCTGCTTCTCCATTTAAACAAAATGAAAAGATCAATATTATTTGGTTCAAGGAAGATTCAGTGCTGTATTTTACAATGGAGTTAATTGTTAGGAACATGAATAGCCTCTTTTATTTGCAGTGATGTTAAAAAATTCTGCAAACGAAGAAGGCAATTTGCTACTTTTGATCACCTTCAAATGCAACTTGAACAGCCCAAAATCGACTTTTAGTTTTAGTTTTGATGTCTAAATCCTATAAGCAACTAAGACTTTGAATTTGATAGGGCAGATGTATCATTAATAAATACAATAAATCCATTTGCTTCCATACTCTGAAAATTTGATTTAAAGGTTATGAGAGCATGTTTGGATTGAATCTCCTCTGAATTGAATCATCCTTTCAAAGATGTGCATAGTCTAATTCTAGTGTTGTTGAGCTTTCAAACTCTTGAAACATAGGCAATTTCTCCAAATGCTAATGTTCTCTAACATTCTGTTAATATAATAACAGTCCAAGTAAACTGGAACGCTAATGATTCTTCTCCAGTATCTGAGACTGCTTTCATTTCTGAATAAATTGAAAACAGCTTGAAAACCTGAAATGTAATTGAATCATCACATACATCCACAATTTACAATTTTAATATTATCACTTATTGTACATGCCCTGTGTTAGAGAAGACAGTAAGCTATTCCTTTTCTGAATACAATGTCTTTGTTGCATTCAAGGAACATACACACAAACACATACACACCATACCCTTTTAAATTTTTGTAGAGGTATGCCTTCAAGTCCATGTAAATCTAAGCCTGTTGTTAGCTCAATGATTTAAAATGTAATAACCAGAACACATTGGGAACAATGCATGTTATTTGTATGTTAACAAAAAAGCAAATGACATTGGCAGAGCCCCTTCAAGTATCACCTTCACTGTAATGGAATTGACTGATTGCTCATTGTTATGCCTACAACTGCAGATGGAATCCAAGTATCTATACAAAGCATTGGGGATTTGAAGGTGCAACCAGAATACCTAATAATTTACAAGATGGATCCTCATACTCCTTGGCAAAACAATAGCACCTAACATAGTTCTTTTCACTGAGTATATAAAAGAATGTGATTCTGTTTTTTCCAAAGGACATATTCAACCTAATTATTCTCTATTTTCTGATTTCAGTAAAACAGGAACACTTCAGGTACACAGAATGGAAAGAAGTCAACTGAGAAAGCACCACTTATATGTTCAATGTTCCATTCTGAAGGGGCTCCCTCAAGCTATGGTACCATAATGCTTGTTGCAAAAACATATCTATATACTACTAAAACTCACATTGTCATGGGTAAAATTGTGTATCATAGGGCAACAATTTTTGAATTTGGTTCTTCAATTTGGTTTACAGAATGCATTCAAAATTTGGAACCCATAATTCCTGAGGGAATGAAATTTGGCGACGTTGTGGCCACTTCAGTTTACTAGCTCCTGAAGTGTTGGGATGCTTCTGTGGTCACATGATCTTCATTTTCAACATTCCGTGACAGTTACTCTAGCAATACCTCACTTTCTCCCCCACCCAGCAGTAATCACTTGCCTGCCTGCTGAAAAGGAAAGGAGAGAGGAAGGAAGGAAGGAAAGAAAGATTTGTTTCTGCTACCTGCCAGCTTTCCACAAAAAAACTCAGTGGGGAAGTGGACAAGAAGTTGGAAATTGTCCTGCTCTCACTGCTGCTTTGCCTTGTCTTCATTCAGTTTCTCTGTTTAGGTAAGGAAATATCTTTGAAGCAATCTCCCAATGGGGTGTACATTGTATAGTTGATCCTGAAGAATAGCTACTGTTGATCACAAGATTCTGCTGGCATCAAGGGACTCTACCCTGCCTATAATAAGATGAGAAGCCTGTCTGGCAACTGAGCCTAAGCTGAGTTTACTATTTATGTATTGTTCCTCTGCTGTAAAGTAACATGTCTTCCGAGACTGCTTGACCTGATTGCTACCATAGCAATCAATACATTGGATTGCATTTGAGTGTTGTTCCCCACTTACATATCAATTGCAATTACCTTGTTCATAAAGGATCCTGGAAAACATCCTTTTCTAAAAAGGACTACTAGGTAGCATTTGGTGGACACAATAAGGGGAAGCCAACTATTTCTTTCTTTTTTATTGCATTAATCACCACTATGTAGGCTCAAACATGAAGTTGTAACAAGATCTGGTCAGACTAAAGATGAATCTTTTCCCAGTAGGCATCTAGGTATCCAGTCAGCTGCTTCATCTCCATGAGCTTCTTGCTATACCAAGAAGCAAAAACAAATCTATCAATAAGACTGCTGCGGTGGAAACTGTTCCACAATTCCAGACACTCTTTCATTCCAATGAATGACCAGAATTCTTGTTTTCATATAGAGGCTGCTTAGATGATAGTGGTAGTTAGAGCAGAGAATATTCATATATTCTCCAGCATTTTTTTTTTTTTTGCAATAGAGGTGTTGAAGGGACACTTTTAACCAGCTGAAGGCTCTGAAGATACGTACATCGGGGCTGGCTTTCAGCTTGGCAACTAACAATGAGAATTCTTCAAAACCACTTTAAGCATACCCTAGTGAGAATGCCACCTTTCCTTATTTTTTTCCCCCATTCTCCTGTATTTTTATGTTTTTCCATTCTGCCTTACCTTTCCATTTCTCTAAACAACCTTTCAAATGAAGACTGTAAGACTCCATCTTTAGAATGGCCAAAGACTTCAATTTCTCAAAAAAAAAAACATTAAATTTATACTTTTACACTATAAAACTATAAGATTTTGTACTAAAATCTTTCCAATTTATTCCCTTCAAATGCACCTCTTAGAAAAATTACAATGTCTTATTATTCTATGTCCACCTTTGTCATTCAATAGAAAATCCAATCACCATTTTACCATTAACACTTTGGAAGCAAGTTTAGAGAATAAGGAAGATGAGTTTGACAGAAATATGCAAGAAGTGTTACCAAGGCAAAGGGAAGTGAACCATTTAAAGCCTTCTTTACCTAGATAATGATCTTTGCATATATTTACATCAGGGTCATCTTCCTTAGAATCTATAGCAGGAATCCCTTTGGGAAAGGGGAATATTTCTGAAACTGAAGAGGTTGTGAATAGATTATGGTCCAATCAAAATGACATTTAATTTTTAACCCTTTGAGGCCTACATAGTTCTCTGACACCCCCTCCCCTGCTTTCTCCCCTCGTCACAGTGCACTAGATGTGGCTAGGAGATTCTGTGAGCATTGATCAGTAATTTGTTAATCATAGGCAAACGTGCAGTCAGGTGAGGCAAGTGAGGCACAGCCTAACTTCTCATCATCAGGGCAGCGAGTCATTCAATGGGAAACTTGCCTTTTGGGAGGAATGACCCAGCTTGGCTCCCGCTTTCGATCTGCCGCCCAACGACCGAACGGAGAAGCGAAGAGGCAGGAGAGGCAAAGCAGGAGCCAAGCCGAGTCATTCCTTCCAAGAGGCAAGTTTCCTATCGAATGACTCGCTGCCCTAGACTCAAGGCTCCAGTCCAGCCTGCGGTGCTTGCAGGACTCTCAAGCTCTGCACCAGAGAGCCGCTGCCAGAGAGGCCGGCCAGGTTGCCCAGGCGGCGGGAGAGGTTCCCTTTGTTCTTTCGGGTGCAGGAAGCGGGGGGGAGAGGCTTCCTCCACTCCGTCCGCTCCCTGTCTGCGCTGCCCTCACCCGACAAGCGCGCCCCGGATTCCGTGCAGCTCTGGCAGGCGGTGCCATGGCTGAATCCCAGGGCGGAGGGCGGCAGGTTGCAACTGAGCATGCCTGACTGTGGAATTCTGGGAGTTGAAGTCCACAAGTCTAAAAAAATTGCTGCCTCACAAGCTGTAAACCTCACCGCACGTCACTGGCAAACATCCATACCCAGCTGGGGTATACACTGTCATCCATCTGCTTTCCAGGAACACAATGTTGTAGCTGGGAACAGCTGAGACTTATTAGCAGCTAAAACTTGCCAATGGTGGGACATAAATAAAAAGAACATGCAAAATTCAGTATTCCAAATTTGACCCAGTCTTCTAATTTCCATTTCTGGTAATACTTCAGTTACAGCTGGTGACTTTCATAAAGGCAATTCTGCCATACCAAACAAACTGCAAATTGGCAAACTCCAAATGCCAATTTCATGAAATTCACAAAACTCACTCAGAAGTGAAGCACTTGCAGTCCTTTCGCTCAATTTGTACTACTTAATGATTGCCTGACCAAGACCTTATATACAGTAAAAACAACAATAACAACTCTGTTTGAGTAACTTCCAATAGTAGAGACCTGAATCAAGCAAGGATTCCCAGGGACTGCATTCCTTTACAGGCAGGGGTGCCTCTCCCAAATCAGCTTCCTATCCTTATAGCAATAACACTTAGACTTATACACCACTTCATAGTGGTTTACAGCCCTCTCTAAGCAGTTTACAAGGTTAGCATATTGCCCCCAACAATCTGGGTCCCCATTTTATTCATACTGGAAGGATGGAAGGATGAGTCAACCTTGAGCCAGTGAGAATTGAACTGCTGGCAGTTGGCAAAATAAGTCTGTAATACTGCATTCTAACTGCTTCACTTCCATGGCTCAATATGACAGAAAACTAAAAAAAAAAAAATCTCATCAACTATTATAAAAAAATCCAACAATCATTTCATTAAAGTTAGCAAATTCCAATGAGTGTCTGTTTTTTTACATAATCTTCTTGTGCTTAAACAAGCCAAATAAAAGAGCCCCAAGGTTAATAAATCTTATGTATAAACTTGAACAAAGATAGTGTGATCATCTGCATATAGTAACAGGGAAACCTCCCCCATTTATAGACAATTGTTTTATAGCAGATAAGACTATAAAATAGTTTTTAAAAACTATTTTATAGTCTTATCTGCTATAAAACAATTTTTAAAAGAGGGGAAATGGGGTATTTTTCACATAAGTGTGAAGATGTTTCAGACATATTCTCTAATTGGGATTCTAACAAGCTATCTCTGTGACATTTATGTGGAAGGTGGGAAGAGGTAAAATGAAAGCCACATATCCTTGAATATGCTGTGAAAGATATAGCTAAAAGTTCACATTCTATAAGCATTTTCATAATTCACAACATTGAGGCAGTACAATTCCATTTTAAATAAGCATCAACAAATATATAATTAAAGAAATATACAACAACGGGAATAAGATTATACGTGTAAAACAAAACTATAGAAAGACATAACAAATCATGCTCAATTCTTTTTTCTTTTATTCAAAATATTAAACTACAAAGTTAAAAACTATGCAATAATAAAAATGCAGAAAATGCACTTGTCATGCCCCAACATATAACTTTTATATACTGTTAGTTTATAGTATAAGCTAGTTTCTCTCTAACCCCATTTAGTGGCCGGAGAGACAAATATGACCCAACATATGATCTTTTTATACTGTTGTTGCTCTCTAGTGGCTGGAGAGACAAATACCAAGTATATTGATTGAAGCTGACCCCACCTCTTTACCCATCAGCCCACACTCTCCAAACGAGTGTACTCTGGGAAACCAGACTCCATTTGCTTTAGCATTTGGAGAAGGCAGAAGTACAAAGAAGAATCCATCTTAATCTGTGGCACATGGTCATCCAAGGACAAACTCACATCCCACACACAGAGCATCACTGATGAGATTTAAATTACTTGTATTTATTCATTGTTATCTTCAGCAATAACTCAATACTGTCTATCTTGTATTTGGTTCTCATTGTATGTATTCATATTTTCCCCAGTTTCACAGTATCCTGTTCTTCAATAAAGCATTCAGCATCCTGTTCTTCAATAAAGCATGTTTTACTGGAGGACAGGTGAGTTTAGCTGCATGTCGAGCTGCACACAACTAACATGTAGTGAGGACAGAACAACACTCTAACAATCAACTATTTTATGACTTCCATATTTTCTTGAGATCCCCAAACCTGATGGTACATCCAAGTTTAAACGTCCTTCCAAAAGCCTGGAAGCCTTTGGCCAGTGTCACCTTGGGGAAAATGATGTTCCAGTGGGTGGTTGCAACAAAAAGCTTTCATTTTGGGTGCTGCCAAATAAAGCTCTGGGATCTGTGGTCCCCTTAACATGCCATTTATGCTGGACTTACTGTAGATGAGACACCAATAATTATCCTCAAGTAATTTGGACTATAACGTTCTTGATTCCTCAATGTCTTGGTGGCTTTTGACACCCTCAACCATTGTACCTATATGGACCCATTAGGGTTTAGAGTACAGAGCATGACCTTGCAGTAGTCTTTCCCCTGTCAGGGTTCCAAGTAATTATTTATTTCTTCGCACTTCTAGACCGCCCCCTCTCCCAAAAGGGACTTGGGGCGGTGTACAGTCCACACAGCAAATACATCATCCACAATAAAATTCATTAAATAGATAAACAGATAAATAAGTGAATAAATATAAATAATGAACCCATAAAAAGTAGAACTCTAAAAGTTCCTGTGTTTTTCACCTAATTAAAAATAAAAGTTTTCCTTTTCCCTCCAAGTCATTGGTTATGCTATCCAATCCAGATGCTGGCTGGTTGCTTGGTTACTTCACTCCTCCTCTGGCCAGTCAACTATGAGAATGACCTTGGTTCTCACAGGAAAGTTTTATTGTTTTGGCTACAAACCCCATTTAACAATTTCATCCCTCTCTCTGTTATGCAGCAACCCTGAAGCCTCCAAGATGGCACCAGCCAGGTTCACTTCCAAGTTGATATCCCCTTTCTAAACAGTTGGTTCCAATTGTAGGTAATAGGAAGGGAAATATATACCTGGAATCACTTGATCATGTTTCTCAGCATGCCGAGTTGAATTTGCTAAATGTACATCTTATGATTAAATGCAGGTTTTTTTTTTGTTTCTTTGAATTCAGCATCCACACCCTCAGATTAGCATCATTTTGTTGGTAGTGTTTCTGTTTCATATTACACATCATCTAACATCTTGTGTCCTAAAAATATTTCATATTTTGAATCTAAAACATTTTACTAAAAAGAAAAAAAAGAAAGAAAGAAGGCAAGTCCCACCAATTCCAATTGGTGGCTTGAAATATATTCAAAGCCTTCTAACTTGAACTCATGTGAATAATTTCCTCTAGGCCCACTTTTCACGCATAAGAGAATGATCCATTAAAACTGGAAAGTAGCAGGAAACAATTTCAAGAAAAAACAGTCCTGGGTTTCCATTCTATCATTTAACGCATTGTGTTGTCACAACTGAGCTGACACAACGTTAAGTGAAATGATTCAAAGAGCTGTGATGGATGCCATATGACACAATATAATTACAAGAAAGCCATCAAAAGAACATTATATTTCCAGCAACTGTCACTTCTTGTGCATACAATGCCTAATCAACTAAAAGCAGATATTTCAAAGTTTGTTTGTTTGTTTGCTGGTCTAAGTGCAGTGAAATGAAGACCTAGCAACAGCAAACAAGGTGGCAAGAAAAAAAGGAAGAGAGGACAGGGAGGAAAATCAAAATGCTTGGCTTTTTCAAAACTGCTAGGGAAATTTAGAGTAACAGATTAAATTTATGCCTGTGGGTAAAATTTAGGTGTTTCATGAGGACAAGTGAATGAATGTTTAATGTAAGCAATTTAACAATAATATATATTTTTTCTGTTTTCTTTTTCTAGTTATACAATACAATACAATACAATAGTAGAGTTGGAAGGGACCTTGGAGGTCTTCTAGTCCAACCCCCTGCCTAGGCAGGAAACCCTATACCGTTCCAGACAAATGGCTATCCAACATCTTCTTAAAGACTTCCAGTGTTGGGGCATTCACAACTTCTGGAGGCAAGCTCTAAATGCATAGACACAGAAAGAAATATTAAAGACAGTATAGGAACTATACTGATAATTAATCAAATAATTATACCTTTGAGTGGGAAAAAATCTTACAATTCACAAATTTACATATATATATACTATATACTAATAGTGAGGATTACATATTAAATTATACATGTATTATATTTCTCTCTCTCTCTGTATGTTAGTTAATTAAAAACATCAGATTGGAAATTGAAAGACCAGCTGGGCAACTTTTGGCTGGTTGAAAGGAAGGTGGCAATTGCAACAAAAAATATTGCCAAGAAAATTGCCTGAAATTGTTGAACCTTTTTCCCCCCTCTTTCCTTTTACCCTGGAACTTGGAGGCAACTGGATTAGCTAGCTTGTTGAGACCAGAACCCAGCATGCTATGAGTGCAGGGATCACAACAGCAGCAACAATAGCCGATTCAAAAGCTCAAGCTGCCACAAAATGAGCAGAGAGCAGAACCCAGCAATCAAGCCATCTTCTACAAAAATAGCAGTAGCCAGCAGCCACTAAGAAACGGATGACCAAAAACACCCCTCCAACACAAAATTAAGAGGTGCCAAAATTCCACTGGAAGCTGAAGGCAGAGGTAACAAATTCTGTAAAAAAAAAAAAGTCTGCAGGTAGGTATGGTCGTGAGACAGAAACAGCATTGGTTGCTCTGATCAATGACCTGAGTTAGAGCCTAGATGGAGGTTGTACACCTGTCCCAGTTGATAGCATTTACAGTGGTAGTGTAGGGATCGAGGCTTAGAGGCATTGTTTTAGAGTGGTTACATTCTGGTTACAGATGTTACTTATAAACGTTTGAATTACAAACTTTAGCCAATATGAACAAATCTATGTATAATTCCAACAAGGAGAGTGTTACTTTATAGCAGGCTGCAGGCTGCAAAAATGCACTTGACATCACTGTTGCACAAGCCTTTACCACAAGTGGTAATGGATGGTTGCACTCAATATCTGAGGGATTGGCGCTGATGAAACTTAGGAAAGAAGGTTCAATGATTCTGAAAGGGTAGAGGGCCACCAAGGCAGGAAGGCTGTTTTATGGGACCACCATCCCAGGAGGGGTGGGCCATAGAGTCTACAATTGATCAGCTTGAGAAGAGAAAAAATGTTGAGCCATACCTGGAACTATCAGGAAGAGGAGTTGGCACCCATGTCTCCCCTGACTATCCTTAAGCTCATGGCGAGGGGAATGAAGCAGCATAAGAAAGGCTGGAGGCCTTGTGTCACTGGAAAACTCCACCAAACATAATTCCAGTATCCTTGTGGAGAATGGAATGACACAGGATGCCCACTGCTGCTTGTCAGGTCAAGATTGACCATTATACATATCACTTCTCTGCCTACTGGCAGCCCTTCCCCATCAAGCCCCCAAAGGCCTGTGGATGACTAGCCTACACTGACACTGGCAGCCAAAGCCATGATGGATCAATATAGGAGCAGACCTGAGCTCATACACAACTAGGTGGGAGTGAGAGGTGAGAGGAAGCTGAGGCACTTGCTGCTACTTGCAGAGTATAAGGGTTATTATGAATCTTTTAAGGCTTGTTGGACTAACAAAAAAAGAGACTTATGAACAGTTGCTCAGAACATAATCCTTTCATAAGTACCATCTTTTACTGTCAATGGTGATTAAAACTGTGATATTGGCAGATTTAATTTATATTTTTTATTACTGTCTCAATGTTGTGAACTGCCAAGAGTCTTTATACGATTGTGATGGAATAGAGATATGACAAATGAATGAATATATAAATAAATAGTAAACTGCCAACCAACAAGGCAAAACTAGAGAACTGAAGGATCCATAGAATTTGGGCTGAGGAGAAAATGTCCTAAATTTTTTCTCCAGTGAGGAAAACAGCTAAATATAATCCACATTTTTTTGATAAACCATAGAAATGTGGAGAATTCAAACTAGTTTGTAAAAGAAAAAAGGAGAAAGGAAAATAAATCTTCAGAAATTCATAAAAATGCATGTATGCATTGTAAGATACATTCTTTAAGATATACGGAATAAATAAAATACAGAAAAATAGTAAATAAAATTCAGAAAGAGAAAATACATAAAAACCCATTAGAACTGAACAACCTATAAAGGTTAACTGAAGAAATCCACAGAATAAGTTGTGTAGTAAATACAATTTTAAAAGTTATATGTACAAAGAAACCCTTATAAATAAGTGGATAAGCCTCAATTTTGACTGAAATAAAACATGATGTTTGCACAATAAATCCTCCTCTACAGCAAATGGAGGTTATAGTTTTTGTCTGCATTTTTTTACCATTTTGCAAAAGCAAACAAACAAATCCCCCCCAAAACAAACAAACAAACAAACAACCCCTTTCACATTCACCAACACATTTTCTCCTATAGTCCAGGGCTGCAATGTTTAAAAATATGTTTTCTGGTCTCATAATCTGCACATCTATGGAGACAACTGAGTTAAAACTTCTGACCCTTTTTATTCTGGAAAGACTTAAGACAAAACAGAGGTAATAGACCTTGTGAAAGCTTAATGGTCTTATTTGCAGTCGAACTACTTTAACAAAACAATTTGAAGTTTTCCCACTGATAACTGCAGTTTTACTGCCAAATTTCAACAATGTGATCTTGGGAAAATACAAAAATGGGATTGGAGCAATAAGCAATCTCTCTACTGGATATTCCCCATCCTTGGCCTCAAACAAGAAATTACTATAAACTCATATTGGCAACAGAAAACATTTTAAGGGATTTTTCCTGGAGCTTTTGTCAGATTAGAATACAGAAGTGTAGAAATTGCAGATCAATGGGAAGAAATATACAGAATTAGTAGTCTTAAAATTAAGTAAAAACCCACCAAGGAAAAATATAAAAAAGCAAAGGAAACTAGCTTCTGGGAAACCAAAAGCCCAATTCTGCAAGGAAAGAGAGAGGGTGGAGAGAGTGTGTGTGAGAGAGAGAGTGAGAGAGAGAGATTGATTGATTGAGTTATCTAAGTCACCAATATGCCTACTACTTTCCTAGGGCAAAGTATCAAAGGAAATACATTGAATGTTCTTATTTCCAATGAGAATAATGAGAACAGTCTATCTCCAGCAACTGTGTTATGTTGTAACAACATTAATGCATGAACGGCTGAATCATTTAACTTATTTCTTGCATTCACCCTTCCCATTGGCAAACATTTCTGACATCTGAAACAACTTCCTCCTTGAATTTTAAATGTTATTGCTGCCAAAGGACCTGCATTCAAACATTCCCTTAATGCTGTCTGACATGAGAGTAAACAACTGAATTCCAAACAATCCGCAAAATAATGATATGTGGGCATGATACATCTGCCAACAAGGAGCCCCTAAAGAGCTTTTATGTTGAAGAGGGAAAAGAAAGGTGATGGAATAAATACTGTATTTTTTTTAAATGCATCAGAAAAAGTGATTTTCACCACAAAGGGTAGCATTTGGACATAACATTTTAAACATAAGGAAAAAGAGGCAAAAAGGCCAGTGGTAAGGAGGTATATTATATTATGTGGAATAATAACTAACCAGTGGAACAGCTTGCCTCCAGAAGTTGTGAATGCCCCAACACTAGAAGTCTTTAAGAAGATGTTGGATAGCCATTTGTCTGAAATGGTATAGGGTTTCCTGCCTAGGCAGGGGGTTGGACTAGAAGACCTCCAAGGTCCCTTCCAACTCTGCTATTGTATTGTATTATTGTATGTTACATCACATGCTTTTGACACTTGTCCTTTTCATTTAACTTCAAGAGTTTATTAGCAATCTTTCTCTTACTCTCTGTCAACTTATTTTTATCCGCTTTATTTTCTTCAGCAAGTTACACAGGCTGTAGAAGTATGAGATTGTCAGCCCTTCAAGGTAGAGCACACGAGGAAACCAGTGCAGGTAGATAAGGACTACTTTGATTCTAAAGCTTTAGTAACAAAATCCTCTATGTGTGAACATGCTTCCTCCATTTCCCCTTTTATCCTCATATGAACTAGGAAGGTGTTTGTCTGAGATGTTTACTCCCATTATCAAACTGCAAGATGGGCAGCAGGCAAATTTAATCGCAATAATTACATTCACGGCCTGAGCTCAGGTTTCTTTTATCTGACCGTTACCTTCATTATGGTGACTAGGAGGCTAGATCACTATGACTAAGAGTGACATGATAGCAATGTTCCCATATCTCAGGGGTTGCCACAAAGAAGAGGGAATTGAGCTATTCTCCAAAGCACCTTAAGGTAGGACAAGATGCAATGGATGGAAACAATATGTGGAAAAAAATTGCCTCCAGAAGTTGTGAATTCTCCAACATTGGAAGTTTTAAAGAAGAGATTGGACAATCATTTGTCTGATATGGTGTAGGATTTCCTGCCTGAGCAGGGAGTTGGACTAGAAGACCTCCAAGATCCATTCCAACTCTTTTACTCTATTCTGTTCTAAGCAATGAAGCTGTTTAATAAGACTCTTTTCTTCACTTTGAAGTCCATATCTCTCTAAAGGAATGAATCTGCTTTTATAAGGAGCCATTGTTTTAAGTACTTCACATGTAGACCATTATTGCAAGAGGAACCCAAGATTAGATTCAGTTGGAGTTACCATTTTATAGTAACAAGATGGGAACTTAAATGATACATAGGAATGTATAGCTTTTTTATGGTGGGTGAAAAATAGTCTTAAATTCAGGCTTGTATTCCTTAGAGATACACATAACATTTGTCCCTTAAGCATATAACAGATCGTACTAAGATAAAGTTTATTTCCAACAAAAATATTGCTTGTGAAAATGTGTACAGAAATGCACATGAATATGTAGGTAAATCTTGTAGGTAAATCAGTGAATATAGAAAAGCAGACAAAATGGTTCTCTTCTATGCACATCTTGTTAAATTTAAGTCCAAGTGGGGAAGTTACTCCAAACAAATATCAAACTTATTAAAAGCTAATTCTAATATTGGAATGAACCTTCTTATATCGGTTTGAGAAAATTTCAAAGGTGATATCTTGAATGTCGGAACAATTTTTGAGCAAGGATATTTTGTGACTTTATACCATGGCTTCTTGCCTTTATGGTTGAATATCATGCAATCCATTTCCATGATAATCTCAGTTGGAAATAAAGATTCTTATTAAATTTATGTATCATGCTTAAGCAGATGGTTCCTCTAGAAATTGGGGGGGAGGGGGGGGAGAACCAAGCATGTTGTTGTCCGCTTTAAAAATGTAGATTGTCAATATAGAAGCATCAGGGGATCATCTGCTAATGTAGATGTAAATATTTGCCATTTGTTTAAGCATATATTTCTCAAATGAGTTGCTGAAAGGCTTGACAGGCATTAGGTTTCTTTAATCATAACAATTATTAAGGAGAATCTCACCATGAAAAAAAATGGGTGTCCACATAATTTCCTATAGTTGACTGCAGAATTATCTTGAAAAGAAACAATGTGAGAATTCTGGGTGCCTTTCTAAGTGATGGAAGAGTTTTGTATAAGGGATCATGTTTTAAATCAATAAATATTGAAAGCATAGTACCATCTGTAATAGTTATGATAATTTGCGTCATCACCATCACAATTGCCTACCATTAGTATAATTATATTTGGAAAGATAAATTGGGAGGAACAATCTAATTGTCAGGGCAGCCTCCATCAGTAACCAAGAAAGAAACCATTCAACTCCATTTTTCAGAATTAAGAGTACTTTTACTGGTTATGAGTAGAAAGCAGCTAGCAAAGTAATATCTGAGGCAAAAGTGTGCGTAATCATAGATATCAATATGTGACCCAACCCCCTCCCCCTAGTAACCCCGACCCCAGTCCATTCCGCACATCCCACAGGTGTCATGTGGGCTGCAGCTTCAAAACCCATCATCAGGTTGGTATGCCGGATGGTTGGCCTTGGCGGCAATACCACTATCTGCAGCATGTGCAGTAGATGGTGAGAAAAGCTCTTCTTCGTTCACTCCTGTGCTTAAGCTTCTCCTCCCAAATACCATATTATCTTTTCCCCCACTCCCCATTTCAATGGCAGCCGAAAGCAAGCAGCAAAGCAGAGGCTGACATCCGGCCCTCCATCAGGAAAGGACCTCACCCCTGGAAAAAACGTAGAGAGAAAACAGGAACAAGACAGATTAGACATATGTATGGCAATATGAGTCAGGGCTTATCGGGATAGGTAGAGTAGAATTTACGCAAAAGTCTAGGAGCTCTAACATGGGACTTATCAACCCATTCAGCTTGGGATGGGGGAAAATGTTTCCAGGAGACCAGATATTGAACCGGATTCCTATGTCTCCTGGAATCCAAAATCTCTTTGATCTAAAAATGTTGCTCTCCTTCAATGAGAAGAGGGGCAGGAGGCGGCGGTATGGGTGCCCGAACAGAGGAGGTGTGCACTGGTTTCAAAAGGTTAACATGAAACACAGTTGAGATACTTTGGCAATTCCAACCGTACAGAAACAGGATTAATGATCTTCACAATAGGAAATGGGCCAACATACTTAGGCCCTAATTTCTTCGACTTTTGGGTAGTTTGGAGAAATTTGGTAGACAGAAAATCGTGATCTCCAATCTTGTACTCCCTTTCTTTCACCCTCTTTTTGTCAGCTTGTTTCTTGTGTGCTCGATGAGCCGCTTCCAATGTCTTTCGGGCTATGGGCCAAACCTTTTGGAGCTGGTCACTCCACTCTGAGAGGGACAAGATTTGTGGTTTTTCATGGGGCAATTCTGGGATTGGCACAAAGTCCTGCCCAAAGACAAGTCTAAACGGGGTGAAACCGGTGCTGCTGTGCACAGAGTTGCTGTACGCTACTTCAGCATGTGATACCAGTTCAGTCCAATTATCTTGCTGATAATCGATAAAACACCAGAGGTACTGCTCCAAAACAGAGTTAGTCCTTTCACAAGCTCCATTAGTCTGAGGATGGTGGGCAGAGCTTAACCCCCAGGTGGAGCCAATTAACTTCAAAAACTCCTTCCAGAAGAGGGAGGTGAACTGTACCCCTCTATCTGATATTATGCGCTCCGGCACCCCATGCAAATGGTATATATGTGTAATAAACAATTTAGCTAAGGACTTAGCTGAAGGGATCTTGGAACAAGGCACAAAATGAACCTGTTTAGAGAACAAGTCCGTGACTACCAAGACCATGGTATTTCCTTGACTCTCTGGTAATTTGACAATGAAATCCATTGATATTTCCTTCCACAGGGATTCAGGATGGGCTACACCTTGAAGCAGACCTTGGGGCTTCCCTGGAGGTCGCTTAGCAGCAGCACATATAGGTCAACTGGCCACATATGATTCAATGTCTTTTTTCAAAGACGGCCACCAAAATTGTCTTTTGAAGAGATGCAGAGTTTTCACAAACCCAAAATGCTCTGCCATGTTGGAATCATGAGCTCGTTGTAGCACCAAAGACTTCATGCTTGCAGGAACATACAATTTAGTGCCTATCCAGGCCAGTCCATCTTTCATGGTGCATTCATCTGAATGTTCCGTAAACCAGTAGTCAGACTCCTTGAGTTTGCAGATGAGGTCTGTTGTGACCTCCAACTTAGAGTTGCTTTGGCTTCTGGTAACCATTGGAGCAGCAAGACTTTTCGCTGGGATGACTGGAAGTACCACGCTTAACTTGGAACTGTTGTATTGTGGGAGTCTGGATAATGCATCCACCATAAAGTTCTTCCCTCCAGGGATGTACTTTAGGGTGAAATTGAATCGGTTGAAATGTTGCGCCAAGCGCATTTGTTTAGGAGATTGCTTTCAAGGGGTCTTTAACGCTTCCAAATTTTTGTGATCAGTCCACACCTCAAAAGGGTGTTTAGCTCCCTCAAGGAAATGTTGCCAGGTCACCAAAGCCCACCTGACTGCAAAAGCTTCCTTTTCCCATATAGCCCATCGCCTCTCCGTCTCTGTTAGTTTTTGGGAGGTGTAAGCGCAAGGCTGCAGGTGCCTGTCAGTGTTTGCTTGAAGTAACACTGCTCCCACCGCCACATCACTAGCATCAGCTTGAATGACAAATGGTGCATCCATGTCCGGGTGTTTCAAAACGGGTTCAGCTGCAAAGAGTAGCTTTAGTTTTTCGAATGTGGCCTGACATTCCATAGTCCAATTTAATGGCTTTCCCGGTTTGGGTTTGGCCTCTCCTTTTGACTTTAGGAGATTTGTAATGGGTAGTGCAATGCTGGCAAAGGATGGAATAAATTGATGATAAAAATTTGCAAATCCCAAGAAACTCTGCAATTGTTTGTGGGTGCGGGGGGGGGGGAGGCATTCGGTAATGGCTTGGACTTTAGCTGGGTCCATCTCGATGCCATTGTGGGAGATGTGATAACCAAGGTAGTCATTTTTTTCCTGATGAAATTCACATTTAGACAATTTGGCATAAAGCTCTGCCGCGCGGAGTTTTTTGAGAACTGAATGCACCAAAATCACATGTTCCTCATGTGTTTCCATGTAAATAAGGATGTCATCAAGATAGACTATCACGCCTTTGTATATGTGGTCATGTAAAACTTCATTTATTAGTTGCATGAAAACCGCTGGTGTCCCCTGTAGGCCAAAAGGGAGTACTCGGAATTGAAAACAACCAAGTGCGCAGTTGAAAGCAGTTTTCCATTCATCTCCCTTTTTAATCCTGACTCTGTAATAAGCCTTCCTTAAGTCCAATTTTATGAAAATCCTCCCTTTACCCAAATGGGTCAACATGTCCTTCATCAGAGGGAGGGGGTAAACATTGTGTATGGACACCGCATTTAAGTTCTTATAATCCACACAGAGGCGAAGAGAGCCATCTTTTTTTTCTCTAAACAGCACTGGAGCAGCCACTCGGGGCCTGGCAGGTTCAATAAACCCGCTTCGTAAATTTTTATCAATAAATTTCCATTATTCGTCCATTTCACGAGGGGTCATTGAGTAGATTTGGAAGTTTCCCCCCTGGGAGAATATCAATACTGCAATCTGTTGCGCGGTGAGAGGGTAACTTATCAGAGGATTTTTCACTGAAAACATCCTTTAGGTCCCAATATTCTTTTGGGATTTTCTCCTCCCCCTCAATTTTTTTCTTGTCCTGTGGCCACTAGGTTAGGTTTAGCGTTAATGGGCTTTGGAGCCCCCCTCACCCTCAGGAGGTGTTGCAGATCCGATGCGCAACCACCTTTTCCGCCAATTGATGTGTGGGTTCCACTTCCGTAACCAAGGTAATCCTAGTATGAGAGGCCAATCCATTCCAGGGGCGACAATAAAACTTATAGTTTCTTGGTGAGTTCCCATCCACATGTCTATTGGCTCAGTTACAAAATGGGCAGGGCTCCCCCCAGATATTGAGCCGTCCAGCTGGCAAAATGCAATGGGGACTTTTAAAGTTTCAATTTCAGCCCCAGTTTTTCCACTACCTCAGGACTAACGATGTAATGTGTGCATCCTGAATCTAAGAGGGCCAGCATTTTTTCTTATGCTCTAGTAGAGGGCACTTTTAGTTCTACTGGGATAGTCATGGGGCCCGATCAGGAACTTACCAGACATTTGTCATCAGATTCGGTTTCACTTTCTTCCGATGAGGAGGATGGTTCCCCCTCCCTTAGGGTGGGATGGAACTGCGCAGTCGGCTCCACCCCTTTCATGGTGGTTTCCCTTCTTTTCCCAGACCTGTTTGTCTGGTTTTCTCTCTCCCCCAGTAGTAGGTTTTGGTCCCATCTTGGTGTGGCAGTTTGCTGCGATGTGCCCCTCCTTTCCACAATGGAAACAGGTGATGACTCAGGGCTTGCTAGTAGACCGAATGTTCCCTCCTTTTGGAACTCTTTGGAGGGCCTTGGGGGGGAGGAGTAGCCTTCTCTTTTTCACTGTCATCATGGTACTTGTCTCAGGCCAAATCAATTTCCACATCCGCTGCCAATTCATACCAGTGCTGCAATGTGTGGGGAGCCCCCCCTGTTTACACAGTTCTGGTATGTATCTTTGTTTAAACTGTCCATGAAGCCATCCAACAGGGCTTGTTAGGACCAACCCCTCATATAAACAGACAATTCACGAAATTCTTGCATATATTCAGCAACTGGCCTGTTTCCCTGGGTGAGGGTTTTAAATTTAGTTCTGGCTTTTCGCTCTGTGAGTGGATCATCAAAGCATTTCCTCAGGGCAGCCATAAATCTATTGTAATCCCTCAGTAGGGGGGAATTAATGTCCTGCAGAGCAACTATCCAAGCAGCCACTTTGTCTTCTAATGATAGGGTAACAATTCTCACCTTGGCTTCTTCTGTAGGCAAATCCTCGCCAAACTGACGCATGTAATTCCACACTTGAACGAGAAAAAAATCCTAGCTCTTTTGCCTCCCCACAGAATTTCATTCCAAGTGGAGGAACTTTGGCCATCCAGAGAGGGCCTCCTCCCCCTCTTGGGATGTCTCTGGCGGGGGCCTCCTCCCGCTCTTGGGATGTCTCTGGCAGCCACTGTTACTGGGGGTTGGGGCTCATTCATCCTGATCATCACCCCATCTGCGGTCCCAGTCTCTCTCTCGGGCAGAATAGACCCTCTGCAGTTCTCTCCTGTTTCTGGGAGAAGATCTTTTCTTCCAGGACCACTCTCACGTAAACGTCACCTCTCCCAAGCCTCTTCAAAGAGTTTCATGGCCTGAGAAATCATAAGGTTCTCCTCCTCAACCTCCTGCCACTCAGCGGCTGGATGCCTCTGTCTCCTTGTGGTGACCCCAAATGGAGTTTCCTCGTGATCATACTTCTGCCCCACTCCCAATGTCCATCTGGGAAGAACGGATTGTTCTTCCAAGTGTAGTCCAACCATTCGCTCCATTTCCAGAGAGCAAGAGGATGCAGTTGCTCCCATGTCTTCCTCCTGGTCGCTGCCTGGGTGGGACATTCTTTTGAAGTTTGAGATTTTATTGCACTCCCCTCAGAAGGTGTTAACTCCAGGTTGAATGTGAAACTGAGATCTTGCTTAATGCCAGGGCAGCCTCCATCAGTAACCAAGAAAGAAACCACTCAACTCCATTTTTCAGAATTAAGAGTACTTTTACTGGTTATGAGTAGAAAGCAGCTAGCAAAGCAATATCTGAGGCAAAAGCGCGTGTAATCATAGATATCAATATGTGACCCAACCCCCTCCCCCTAGTAACCCCAACCCCCAGTCCAATCCGCACACCCCACAGGTGTCATGTGGGCTGCAACTTCAAAACCCATCATCAGGTTGGTATGCCGGATGGTTGGCCTTGGTGGCAATTCCACTATCTGCAGCATGTGCAGTAGATGGTGAGAAAATCATTCACTTCTTCATTCACTCCTGTGCTTAAGCTTCTCCTCCCAAATACCATATTATCTCCCACCCTCTCCATTTCAATGGCAGCCGAAAGCAAGCAGCAAAGCAGAAGCTGACACTAATGCTGTATAGAATATTGTCTTTCCCTTAATGGCTTAATTCTGGATGCATAAACTCAATGGAAAAATGTTAATTTGGACATTTACATATGATTTCTTTTCATTTTCTTCTACTGTGGTTTACAGAAATCAGAAATAAAACAAATAATATGTATTTTGCAGGGTGGAGGAGATATATATATCTCCTCCACCCTGCAAAATACATATTTTTACATACATACATACATACATACATACATACATACATGTACGTCTTTGGTTGTTCGGGTTTTCTCCCGCGTAGAATTGGAAGTATCTTCACGACGTTTCGATGAAGTCTCATTCATCATCTTCAGGCTGGTGCTTCCGGCTTGGTGCTTCCAGGAGCAATGTGAGATCTCAGCCGGTTCCTCTTTTTAACTGCCAGTGGGGGTTTGTGCTGATTGGGTGGGAGCTTGGCTGCATTCTGATTGGGTGGAGGTGTATTCTGATTGGTAGGGGGCTTGGCTGTGCTCTGATTGGATGGGAGTTTGGCTGTGCTCTGATTGGATGGGGGCGTGTTCTGTTTGGGTGGGGGCCTGGTTGTGCTTGTGTTAGTCTGAGTTGCAGAGGGATTTGAGCTGGTGAGCTGCGTTACTGTTGTTTGGCTTCGCGTTTGTGGTCGTGCCACATCTCCGTGGTGGGCATCAGTTTGCTTCATGTATGGATTGGAGGGGTTTAAAGTGGCTAATAATGCAGCTGTGGTCTGGCTTCTGGTTTGTGGTCGGGCTTCTGGTTTGTGGTCATTATCGGTGGGGGTTTGGGCTTGCTTTTTGCGTGGATGTGTGATAGTGACATCCTGTGTGGTTTTCGTGAGTGTGGGTCTGGTATCATTCTTAGTGTTAGGGACTCGTTTGTCAGTGAGGGCGGGTTTCCAAATGGCTGGTAGGCGGGAGGTATCATCTCGTTTATTCATGCTGTGTGGTCGTTTTTCTATCTCAATAGCTTCTCTGATTATTCTGTTGTTAAAGTGTTCAATTTTGGCAATAGTTCTGGTCTTTTTAAAGTCTATATCATGTCCTGTGGCTTTGAGGTGTTGGACCAGGGAAGAAGTTGGTTCCTCCTTTTTGACTGAGTTTTTGTGTTCTTCAATGTGTGCCTTTATTCTTCTGTTGGTTTGTCCGATGTATGTGGTGGGGCAGGTGGTGCATGGGATTTCATATACTCCTTGATTTTCTAACTCTATTTTGTCTTTGGGGTTTCTTAGGATGGTGGATATTTTTCGGTTTGTGTAGAATGCCGTCTTGATGTTGTGTTTGTGGAGGATCTTGCTGATTCTGTCTGTGGTGCCTTTTATGTATGGGAGGAGGGCTTTGCCATTTTCTTGTTCACTGCCTTGGATTTTAGTGGGGTTTTCTTTTTGGATTAGGTTAGTGATATTGTTTCTTTGGAATCCGTTGGATGTTAGTACGTTGGTGAGAGTGTGTAGTTCAGTTTTGAGGTGTTGTTCATCAGCTAAGCGTTTTGTTCTGGAGATGAGTGTCTTGGCTACAGAGTTGATCTGTGCTGGGTGGTGGTGTGAGAGTGCGTGCAAATAGCGGTTTGTGTGTTTTTTCTTCTGGTAGATGGTGTGTCCTAGGGATCCATTGGATTTCTCATAGACTAAGACATCCAGGAAGGGGAGTTGGTTATTGGCTTCTGTTTCCATAGTGAACTGTATTTTGGGGTGTAGGCTGTTGAGGTGTGTGAGGAAGTTGTCCAGTTTATCTTTCCCGTGTGGCCAGATTATGAAGGTGTCGTCTACGTATCTGAGCCAGAGTTTGGGTTTGTGATCGGATTTTTCTAGAGCTTGGGTTTCAAAGTGTTCCATGTAGAGGTTAGCAATGACAGGTGAGAGGGGTGATCCCATGGGTGCTCCTTCTATCTGTTTGTATTTTTGTCCGTTATAGATGAAGTATGTGTTGGATAGGCAGTGGTTGGTCAGATCTAGGATATGTTTGGGGGGGTTGTTTTTGTTTTGGATAGCTGTCAAGGCTTCTTTGATTGGTACTTGGGTGAAGAGGGATACGAAATCGAATCTCACGAGTAGGTCGCTGGGCTGTAAGTTTTGTTTCTTTATGATCTCTATGAACTGGAATGAGTTTTTTACGTGTGAGGTGATGGATTCTGCATAGGGCTGTAGTTGTTTGGCGAGAAATTTGGCTAGGTTTTGTAGAGGTGAGCCTATGGAGCTGACTATGGGTCTGAGTGGGGTTCCTTCTTTGTGTACCAAGATACCTCCCGCCTACCAGCCATTTGGAAAAGGGATTTTATTTATTTATTTATTTATCAGCACAAATACAACACAAATATAAAAAGGCAACATTAAAAATAAAAATATGGGTTTCTGCCTGCATGGTTTTCTGTGATGAGCTGAAGGACAGAAAGAGGGAGGAGTGAGCTCCCTCCTATATTTGGGCATACCAGGGGTTGTAACACAAACACACACACACACACACACACACACACACACACACACACACACACACACACACACACACACACACACACACACACACACACACACACACACACATATATATATATATATATATATATATATATATATATATATATATATATATATATGTTTTTGTAGATTTTCACGGGTGTAGGTATGCTGGTTTTGTTGTATTCGGGTCTTTTCCCGTGTAAGGTTCAACCTTACACGGGAAAAGACCCGAATACAACAAAACCAGCATATATATATATATCCCCTTAGATGAAGAACATTTGTTCTAATATCAAATCTGAATGAAGCATATATGCTTAATGAGGATAAAAATTAAATATTACTGTTATTAATATATTATGTTAAATATCTTTAATCTAGTGCTCTCCAGTTGTTTGAGACATCAATATTCATCAACCTGGAAGGCAATTGAAATGGATGTGCATTTTTATGATTTCATATACACAAAATTAAGTACCTTTACCTATGTTCAATTAGCAGTGAGTTGAAACAATCATATTCCTGTTTTGGGAATGTGAAACCATTGTAACACTGAATGAGTAAAGGGCAGTCAGTGGAAATAGCAGTGTCTTAATATTTCACTGCGATGATACTATGCTTATCAAATTTCCTACTGTTACCAGGACCATTGCTACTGAAAGTCTCCCAGATTAGGTTTTTTTTCTTCAGCTGTTTTCATTCATATGACCAGGCAAAGAATTCATTTCTACATTGAAATTCCTTTTAAAGAAGGAAATTGTGCATTCTTGAACTTAGAATTTAGCTAAACAATGTCATCTGCTTAACAAACTATAAACTAATCTTGGATTTATGACCACAGTTGGCAGCAGAATTTCTATTGTAAGTATTGAGATCACAAATCAAGTCATATCCAATTCTACAGCAATTTTTACAGCAGCTGTTAAGTGAATGGCATGGTCATTAAACAATTCATATAATTGTTAAGCAAATCCTGTTTCCTCAATGGGCATTTTTGCTGCTTTTTGCCAGTATATGATGAAACTACCAATTTTACAGTAAATGTAGAATAGGATAGGATAGGATAGGATAGGATAGGATAGGATAGGGTAGGGTAGGGTAGGGTAGGGTAGGGTAGGGTAGGATAGGATAGGATAGGATTGGTTGGAATGGAATGGAATAGAATAGAATAGAATAGAATAGAATAGAATAGAATAGAATATGAATAGAATATGAATTCTTTATTGGCCAGGTGTGATTGGACACACAAAAAGATTGTCTCTGGTGCATAAGCTCTCAGTGTACATACAAAAAATAGAAGATAAATTATGATCATAATCATAAAATAAAATAATCATAAATTGTAAGATACAACACTCAGTGAAAGTCATATGATATTAAATAATCAATCAACATAAAAATAGGATACTAAATAAAAGCAATCAATGTAAATCATGAGATGTAAACAACAAAGTTATAATTATCAGAAGCTAAGGAAACAGGTAATAAGAAAGATGAGAAGGATAATAGCAATAGTACTGCAGCCAGTGGTGGGCTACAACTGGTTTAACAACTGGTTTGGTGATTGCATGCTTGCACACAATGTTCAATTTGAAGCTCAGCTGCTTATCTTCTAAGGCAGCCCCGGTAAGTAGAACAGTGGAGACATGGAAATCAGCTGTGCCACATGAATCAGCTGAGCCAGAAAGAAGAAAATATAGGACAGGATTGGATGGGGGCGGGTGGGTGGAGGCCAGCTGATTGTTGAAACACTGGTTCTCCTGAACCGGTCTGAACTGGCAGCAGCCCACCATTTAATGCAGCCCTACTAAGTAGTTTAACATCCCAGGGCACAAGACAGTGTTGTAGGAATTAGTTGTTTAGCATGGGGCGGGGGGGAGGGGGGACTGTCTTTGTATTTGGTTGTTTTGCAATGCCCTATATCATCATTTTGAGAGAAGAAGATGAATCTGTTTATGTTCAGTTTGTGAGAGAGTCTGAAGAACCAGTTGCCAAGCATCTGAATTGCAATCACTTGGTTGGGAGGGTAGGGTGATGGCTGTAAGTGCGACTACAGGCTGTAAGTCATTTTTTCTGAAGCCACTGTAACTTTGGATTGTCATTACATGAATGGTCCCAAGTTGATGACTACTTTTATAGCCACTCTGGATCTCCCTGCTTCGGTAAAATTTCAAGGAGAAACGTTAGATGGGAACTCATCCAGATGGGCCTTTCCAAATTGAAATGGATGGACTGTTGTGGTGGAGTGAAACTTTCTATCACTGTGATAAAAGATGGCTAACATGAAAACAGTAAACCTGCAGTGGCAACGTCTGCCACATCCAATAACAAATAACACTAAGAGAAGTGTGACAGAAATGTTCAGGTGCCATGAGAGTAAAAGCTTTGGCAGACAGCCATGGATCAAATGCTACACAGCTATCCAGGCACTCAGTGCTGTTTAAATGATATCACTGTTGCTGGAGACAATGAGGAGCTTAACTGCAAAACCTCAAACCAATATTGCAGAGATTGTCAGACTGAAGCATTTGAGCAGGACGCAACCCCTGTGACTTCGAGCAACCTATTAACGCATATCGTGGTCAAAGCAAGGTCTGCAAAAGTCTACTAGAAAATTAAATTCAGTCACAAATGCCGAGGACCACAATACGTGTCACAGCTCTGCTGCTTTTTAGGATTTGTTAATTATTATAACAGATGTCTGCCAGATTTAGCTACCATGCTACAACTTTAAACACTTTGCTATGAATGGGAAGTGCTTGGCAGTGGACAAAATAGTGTGAACAAGTTTTCACAGAAGCAAAGAAAATAATGACATCAGGCATGGTGATGACATATTGCTGTAAAATTCACATTTACCAGTAAAATCGGCTCATGATGTCTCACCATATGGCGTTAGTGCACTCATCACATATCGTAATAACATATGAAAGGCAGCAGTGAATGCCTGATAGCTTTCACATCATGTTCACTGAGAGCTGCAAAGAAAATATATATGCATAAATAGGAAGTAATGAGGTTTGTGGTATTACATGCTTCAACCAGGTGTAGATCTCTTCACACATACACAAACCTAACTGTAGTTTAGTGTGTTTAATCATATTCCCTCACAACTCCCTTCATCAAAACCCCGAACTGTCCCAGTTAAGTCCAGTCATAAGCAGACAAATGCTAGTCCACAGAGCAATGGCCAATGAGTCCACAAAGCACTTAAAGTTTCCCAGTCAAAATAAACTCACCAGGCAAAATTAAATCCACAACACAAGAGGGTACAATCCAAGTCAAGGCACACAAGGCATTATCCAAGGCAAGGCAAGGTGTCAATCCAAGGCAAGGCAAGAGTCACAATGACCAGAAAAAACACAGCTGGGAAATGAACATGTTGTTCCCACCATTGCCCCCATCTGTCTGCTGTGCTAAATAGCAGCTTCTGGTGCAGCCCATCAAGAAGGGTGAGGCTTTCTCCTCCTATGTGTTCTTGGATCAGTCGCAGAATGCAATTTCTCTTCCTCATCACTGGCTCCATCTTTATGTTTTGCCCATCAAAAGGGTTAGGGTTGTTCCTGCTGCAGCTGTGCTTCAGCCAAATCCCTCTCAGATGGCTGCTTGGAGCCATTGACCAACTCTGCTACAGATGTATCTGGAACCTGGGTGGGATTCTACCGGTTCAGACCAGTTTGGGCAAAACGGTAGCTCCAATGATCAAGTGGACCTGCCCACCCGTCCTTGTGCTTTACTGACTTTTATCTTCTCAGCTGAGTCATGTAGCAGAGTGGATTGCCATGCCTCAGCTGCTTTCCTCCCCAGCAGTAATGCAGAAGGTAGGTTTCCTCAAAACTGTGCACGTGTGCTCAGCGAAGCATGCAATCACTGAACTGGTTGTTAAACTGGTAGGATCCCACCATTGCCTGGAACTGGTTCATCTTCCTCCAAGCTGACATCTGGAGAAGTATCTTCAGAAGCATCCTGGGGAGTTATATTTATGGAAGGGAATTTAGTGACCTGCCACTACTACCTCTCTTTTTCTCACAACACTAATTCTGCTTATAGTGCCTGTTTGGGTGCTGTGGTGAACTTCATTCCTTGAGGACTGAGCACTCTTTCTGCACAAAACAGACTTCAAAAGAACCCACAATCATGCAAATACAGACCAACTGATTCATTTACACCGAGACAGAAACAATATGAAAAATGTATACCTGGTGAAGATTCTTTGAAGAGTTTTCTGTCACAGATTGACAGCCTCCCTGCCATTGAGATGATTCAAAGAGAAAATAGGGGAAGCCTAACATGGCCTGAAGTGTACACAATAATTCAAAATGACTGAAATATACAGTAACAATCTGTTTACAATCTACACCATGCTGCATTTAAATTTTGCAATGGTTATCTTTTGTAGGCACTGAAAGTTCAGCGTTGGGGGACTTACATTTAATGTAGCAAAAAATTAAGACATTTGGTTATAGTTTGTTTGCTGGGTAGAAATCAATCAACAAATTCAACAGCTTGGAATGAGTTGCTCAGGTTTTTAAGTTTTGGCAACTGTCCAAAAGAAGCCATTAAAAAGCACAATTTCATTTATGGAAATGGCCTCCATTGCCAAGGCAAAAAAATAATATATACCCAGAGTCATTTATGAGCACAATGTTTTTAGTTACAGATGTGTGTTTAGTGTGAACCAGAGGTGTTTCCAATGACTTCAGTGACTCCAATATACTGAAAGAATGTTTTGTGAGAACAGGTATACCAGAAGAATTAGTGAGTGGCAAATAGGCTACAATTTGTAATTGGACAACTTCAGACTTCGAGAATGAAATTGGTAATATAACATCAATACTCTATCACCAAACTATAAATGGAAAACTGAAGGTATGCTCAAGAATGATTTGCAAGTAATCTATGGAGAAAATATTACACTGAATCAAAAGCTTCAAAATGTTATATGTGCATATCACAACACAAGGTATGCCATGATAAATCAAATATCCACAATGTTATTCTTAGCTCATGCCTTACATTCAAAGTAGGGAATTTTCAAACCTAATTTTAAAAGGAGCGTACAAGATAATCAGCTCAAACAAAGTGAGTGATCTTCTCGTGTTGAAACTAAGCATCTTTTAGTGGATAAACAGAAAGACTTTGAATTCTTCTTTGGAATTTGGAGGTGACATATCTATTAACTGAAGAGAACAGAGGTAAAGGAAGATATTCCCTCTGACATGGTTAGATCCACAATTACAATTCCTGAGAACCATCACTTAGCTATCACGCTGCAATAGTAGGAGTCTCAATGGCTCAGCAGTTAAAGACACTGAGCTTGTCAGCTGGCGAGGTGACAGCCTGGATTTGAAACCTGACCTCTGCACAACAGGGTGAGCTCCCATTACTTGCCTCAGCTTCTGCCTACTTAGCAGTTTGAAAGCATGCAAATGTGTGTAAGTTAATAGGTACCCCTTTGGTGGGAAGGTAATAGCATTGCATGTGCCTTTGGCATATAAGCATGCCAGCTGCATGAAATTGTTTTTGGACAACACTGGCTCCCTCAGCCAAGAAACAGTGATGAGTACCATGCCATAGAGTCGGACATGTCTGGACAGGGAAAATCTTTTACCATTATAGTTTCTGCATCTTGGCAAGCAGGAATATAATTCATTGTTTATCACCGGTGCTTGATTAAACATGCCAGTGATTTATTATTATTCAGTTGTCTTGGGCTGCCTATATGTGTTTCAATTCTTACAGGCTCCCTGGGAGGTAGTACTTTTAGAAATTTAATTCAAAAAAAAAAAAAAAAACCAGCAGAAAAACAGCTTCTGATTCTAGTGTTGAGAACAGAAGAAAAGGCACTACTCCATTTGGTTTGATTTGGTTTTGCTTCAGCTGCTAGCCACCTTACATTTTCCCCAAAGGTCAATCAGAGCTGGAGATGGTCTTTAACTGTTATGACCACATGCTGACTGCTAATGTTAAGCCTAACAGATATAGAGGACTGGCTTAAACATATTATGGTTTTGATCTCTAAGATAGTCTAAATTTGTAAAAAAAAAAAAAAAAGTAATCATATATTATACACTGCCCAGATCTATATTGTACACCACCCAGGGCCTCTCTCTGAAAGAGATGGGTGGTTTAGAAATAAGAAATATCAATCAATCAATCAATCAATCATAAATCTCTTCAGTGTTTCTGCAAGTATATTTAAATGAGTACTGAGATATTTTTGAGTGGATGGAATGGAATTGTAAAACAAGGTACTCCTCGACTTACAACTATAATGGAGGCCAGAATTTTCATCATAATTCATGAAGGTACTCCTGAATAGATACCCACATGAATAGATTTAATTTTACTATATATTTTTGTGTGGCAATCATTAACTAAACACTGTGATCATTAAGTGAATGTGGTAGCTGTTAAGCAAGGCCATGGATCTTAAGCAAATAAATACATTTCTATGGATTTATTTTTCATCAGAAACTGGCAAAAAAGGAATATATTGTGATCACATGATCACAGAAGTCAGCAACCAGCCCTAAAGATGAACAAGTTTCCAAGCACTCCAGATCTAGTTCATGCGACCATGGGGATATTTGCAGATGTTGTAACTCTGGAATTGGGTTGTAAGTCGTTTGGGGGGACCTTTCATAACTTTGAACGGTTGCTAAATGACCAGTCATAAGCCAAGGACTACCTGGAAGTGACAAAATGTTTCAGGTTTGTTTTATGATGAGCTAGAATGTTCTTCATTTGTTCTTTTCCATTTTTTCTTTCAGTGATGCTTTTTTATTATCTCTGTAGAGCCTTTGGGACTTTTCTGGCTGTCAAAAATTAAAATCTACCACTATTTATAGCTTTGGAAAGAGAGGGAAGGAAGGAGGATCTGCCCAGCATACTAATAGAATGTCAATGTTCATTTAAGCCTTTTAAAACTCATTCTCCAAAATCAAATTTAGGTGCATAAATTGATTTTGCATTTATATGAAGATTGACTTCTACATCACCATGACCTCTTATCCTGTTGTCTATTAGATTCTCCCAGATAACAATATTCAAATTCCTTTTTATTCAACACCTCTATAAGCTTCTTGTTGTTGACAGGCATTTAAACATCACTGAGGTATGACTTACAAATAAATCTGGTTAATCTTCTTTAGAAGGAAAAAAAATAAATAAAACACCGTGCCTCTATCCTGTGAAACACCAATAGAAAGGTAACGACCAAAAAGAATCATTCCTTTATCAACACCTGAATAATAACCATAAACACAATCCAAAATTGATTTATTTAGCAATGAGTTTCCACAGTAAACTGATTGAACCAAAGAGGGAAAAATTAAAATGAATAAAAAGAGTTGTGAACTATCTGTGTTTAATCTCTAGTTCCATCAGAAATCGATTAACCAGCTGACTTTGGGTCCAAAAGAATTATTTATTAGTCTTTGGTATAATTAAGAACACTATAGCCAACTCCCCAAATATTCATTAAGCAATCAGAAACAATTCAAATTAAAATAAGAACAGAGATTGAATAGAAACAGTCATTGCTGAAAGAGAATCAGTACACATCTGAGATGGAATCATTTGAGCAATACAAAATATGGAAATACATCTTGTGTTACATTTAATTATCATTAATTCCAGCACTGCAAGCTGGCAGTTATTTTAGGCTCATTACAAGCCTAAAATGGGTCAGAATTTTAATGTGAATCAAGTCTCACTAGACTAATAGGGATCTATTTAAGCTTTCGGGAAGTTTCAGGATAAAAAAAAATATCAAAGTTCTCATGCTTTCATTTCTTGTGCTTGGTTGAATTTTAGAAGAGTACTTGATTGTTTTTTCCCCCCCAGTGCATTAATGCAAAACAAAAGCAAAACAAAACAAGAGAGAGTAAGTATGAATACACCTTGAGAATTCTGCACCTTCAGCATTAGAAGTAAGGTACGCTTTTCTGGGACAGAAGCAGATTTTCATTCTTTTCTTATACAAAACTAAGCACATCACCATTTATTATCTGATACTGTATATGGATCTATATCTTGTTTGCTGAGCTGTAGTAGAATGTCTCCTTTACTTATGGCAAAAACAGACTATATCTATGAAGGGCTTCCTTTTTCTAACCTATCTGCAGTCTTTAGCAGTGGCCCCTGACCAGTGGTGGGTTTCAATTTTTTTTACTACCTATTCTGTGGGTGTGGCCTACTTTGTGGGTATGGCTCAGTGGTCATGTGACTGGGTGGGTGTGGCCAAGTTGATGTCACTCACCAGGAGATGTCATGGATTGGGTAAAATATGGCGAAGCTCACTTAACAATGCTCTTGCTTAGCAACCAAAATTTTGGGCTCAATTGTAGTCATAAGTCAAGGACTATCTCTGCCTTCCTCTGCATGGCAGCCTTGTCCTTGTAAACTCCTTCTCCTTTCTGGCAATTTTCCTCTCTGTTAGAGGCACCAAAATAATCCAGACAATGTAAGGTTTCCTGTTGCAGCAGGGGGTTGGACTAGATGAACTCTGAGTAGTCTTGTAGCCCTAAATTGCTGTCCTGTTTTCCTTCCTTCCTTCCTTCCTTCCTTCCTTCCTTCCTTCCTTCCTTCCTTCCTTCCTTCCTTCCTTCCTTCCTTTCTCCCTTCCCTCTGTGTGAAGCAACCAATCCCCCCCCACCAAATAAAATATTATTCCCAGAAAGGCTTGTTCCTCATGCCTGACTGATATATAATGAGATAACAGTGGTGGATTCTGGATCCCGTTGCAACTGGTACGGTGTAACGGAGCCTGGGTTCCACCACATGCCCACACACAATTTTTCTACTTTGCTGAATCCAGGTTAAAAAATGAGATTCCTTCCTCCTTTTAATTTTTTCTTCTTTCTTCCTTCCCTTCCTTCCCCCCCCTCTCTCCCCCCTATCTCTTTTAGTTTTTAAAACTTCTTTTTCCTTGCCTGAACCCACAAGGAAAAAGGACTTTAAAAAAAAGCTTCTGACATAGGTTTGGGGGTGTGGCCAAGCCACCATTACTACCAGTCCAATACACCAGATTTTCACTACCTCTTCTGGTGCAGTGGACAGGACTGGGAGGAACCCATCTCTGCCTCTGACCTTTTGGGTGCCAGGCACTGGCTCCATGAAAAGAGGTTTTTCCACAGGGGGTGTGGGTTTGCATGCTGTCTGCATTCCACAGATGGGGTGTGATTTGTTTGTGTGACCCAGTTTCTGGCATGCCGTGGATCAGTGCTGGACCATGGACTGGAGCTTGGGGACCCTTGATCTATAGAACAATCACACATACAAGCACACACAAATTTTAATTGTGTTCATTATGAGCACAGTGGTCAGAGTGCAGTACTGCAAACTATTCCGCTGCCTGCCAGCTGCCTGCAATTTGGCAGTTCAAATCTCACCAGGCTCAAAGTTGACTCAGCTTTCCATCCTTCTGAGGTGGTTAAAATGAGGACCTAAATTGTTGGAGGTGGGCAATATGCTGATTGTGTAAACCACTTATAGATAGCTGTAGAGCACTGTAAAGAGGTATATAGGTCTAAGTGCCAATGCTATTGCTACAATTTTGAAGACCTTGAAAGATCATTTTGTGCATTTCATGTTTTCTACATTTCAATATTTGAAAGGTGTGGGCAAGCACAGTGCAATACATCAAAAAATAAAACAGGATTTTATACTGGGCACTGTTAAGTCCTCGAGGCTATGACACCATTGACTATCATTGCCTGCCCCTGATTGGTTGAGACGCGAGCAGCCAGATGGCGGGAGAATGCAGTCATTCTATTGGTTCAGTGTCTGACAGCTCTAGTATAAAAAGGGCTGTCAGCTGTCAAATGTTGCTGTTTGCCGGGTCGAGGTTTGCCTTACATTTTGCTGTGTTATACTGTTAACAAAGGTTGTGTTAGCTTCAACCGGCCTTGCCTTGGTTCCTGTCTGCCTTGTTCTCCCTACAGAACACTGGTGATGAGAATGGAATCAGGACTGAGGTAAAGGAAAAGCGAAGTCACTAATAAGAGCTGCCTTAAGTCACAGGTGACGAGAAGTAGATCCAAGGCTAATTCTTCAAGTTCCGTCCTTCTAAGGATGGCTAATCTACTGGCATTCATGGCATTCAGCCCAGCCACTAAAACATGGGACGCCAACCTTGAGCGGTTTGAGTGCTTCCTGGAGGCATACGACATCACCAGTTTGTCCAGTGGCTGTAAAAGAGCATATTTTCTCAGCACATGTGGCCACGAGATGTTTGGAACAGCCAGGACTTTAGCGGCACCTCAATCCATCTATTCGATGCCTTGGAAGATTCTTTTGGAGAAACTTAAAAATCATTACTCTCCAACTCCCTCACGCATAGCCAGACGTTATGCGTTTAGGCAGAGGAACAAGAGAGAAGGGGAATCTGGGGGCAATTACATGGCTTCCCGCAGAACAGCAGCCCTGCACTGTGACTTTCCTCTGCTGGATGATGCCATGTTAGAACAGCTGGTCTGTGGTATCAAAGACCTCAAACTTCAGCAACGCTTGCTGGCACGAAAAGAGCTGAGCCTTCAGGCAGCCATGGATGAAGCCAAAGCATATGAAATGTCAGACAAATCCACCACAGAAATTCAAAGATTTCTGCCACCGGCCACCCATGCCAGCAGGGGCCATGCTGTCCACCACGAAAAAGACAACAGAGAAGACTTATTGGACGAGGAAGAAGAGATTAGCCACCTCAAACTGGCCACCAGGAAAAAACAGACTCAGGCTGATTTTTTTTACCTCAGGTGGGTTGCCTGAGTTGTGGAGGGAACCATGCAAGGTCAGTCTGCAGGTTCAAAACTGCAATATGCCATCAGTGTGACAGGAACAGACAGCAGGTGGAGGTCCTCTTGCTCCGAATCTGACCGAACATAGGTAAGAACCTATTTACGGACCTACCTTGTGGCTCTAAGGGCGGCCAAACGCAGACACTGTGCCGCTCTTATTGCATCTGCGAATAACCGCCCTGCCGCCCTGTTTCGGGTGACCCGCTCTCTCTTATTTCAGAGGTCGCGGGAAGCCCCTTTGCAGGGTAGAGCAGAGGAGTTTGGGGAATATCTGCAGGACAAAATCGATCAGATCCGGAGTGGATGGGCCCCCTTCAGTGGACCAGAGGAGACGTCGGAAGCAAGTCTTGAGACACCATGCTGGGAGGAGTTTGACTCTGTTGCCCCTGAGGACTTGGACAGGTTACGTGGGCGACTGCGAGCCACCTCATGTTTACTGGACCCGTGTCCCTCCTGGTTTGGACTGGCATCCTGGGAGGTTACACGAGGCTGGCTCCTGGGTCTGGTGAACGCTTCACTGGAGGAGGGGTCCTTGCCGGCCGCCTTGAAAGAGGCGGTGGTGAGGCCCCTGCTCAAGAGGCCTTCCCTGGATCCGGAGGAACTAGCTAATTACCGTCCTGTCTCCAACCTTCCCTTTTTAGCGAAGGTTGTAGAGAGTGTGGTGGTGCAACAGTTCCCACGTCACCTGGAGGAAGCAGTCTATCTTGACCCGCGCCAGTCCGGCTTTCGACCCGGTCATGGCACGGAGACGGCCTTGGTCGCGTTGGTAGATGATCTATGGAGGGCCAGAGATAGGGGTTGTTCCTCTATCCTGGTCCTATTAGATCTATGAGCGGCTTTCGATACCATCGACCATGGTATCTTATTGCGCCGGCTGGAAGAGATGGGCGTGGGGGGCACCGTTCTGCGGTGGTTCCGCTCCTATCTCTCCGACCGGACGCAGTGTGTGTTGGCAGGGGAGCAGAGGTCGACCCTGAGGCCACTCACTTGTGAGGTGCCTCAGGGTTCGGTCCTCTCGCCCCTCCTGTTCAACACATACATGAAACCGCTGGGTGAGATCATCCATGGTTTTGGGGTGGGATACCATCTGTACACTGATGATACACAGCTATACATTTCCACCCCAAACCACCCCAACGAGGCCGTCGAAATGTTGTCCCGGTGTTTGGAAGCCGTGCGGGTCTGGATGGGGGACAACAGACTTAAGCTCAACCCTTCCAAGACTGAGTGGCTGTGGCTACCGGCGCCCCGATTTAACCAGTTGACGCCATCACTGGCCATAGGGGGCGAGTTATTGCCCCCCGTGGAACGGGTGTGCAATCTGGGCGTCCTCCTTGATGCCAGGCTGTCAATGGATGACCATCTGACAGCCATGGTGAGGGGGGCGTTCCACCAGGTTCGCCTGGTGCGTCAATTGTGCCCCCTATTGGATCGGGACGCCCTACGCACAGTCACTCATGCGTTGGTGACGTCTCGCCTGGACTACTGTAATGCTCTCTACATGGGGCTCCCCTTGAGATGCACCCGAGGACTACAGCTAGTTCAGAATGCGGCCACGCGGGTTATCATGGGAGGATCAAGATACTCCCATATAACACCATTCCTGCGCGAGCTGCACTGGCTGCCTGTGGTTTTTCGGGTGCGTTTCAAGGTGTTGGTTACTATCTTCAAAGCGCTCCATGGCATGGGACCTAGTTACCTGCGGGACCGCATCTCACCTCATACATCTCTACGACCTATCCGCTCTCACAGAGAGGGTCTCCTCCAGGTGCCATCCGCCAAGCAGTGCCAGCGGGTGGCGCCTAGGAGTAGAGCCTTCTCTGTGATGGGCCCAACCCTCTGGAATGACCTCCCTCCCGATATTAGAACTACAAATGACCTCCGCTCCTTCCGACAGAAGCTCAAGACTCACCTGTTCCGACTAGCTGGCTTAGCCGATTGATAGTTCCATCTCCCACCTCCTGGCAAACATTTTAAACATTTTATTGGGGAATTTTTCAAGGGAATTTTAATTGTATTTGTATTTTAATTAAGAACTGTACAGTATATTTTTTACCTCCTCCGTTTACGTCTATGTCTACTTCTACGTCTATGTTTCTGTCTATGTTTTTGTATATGGTTTTAACACGACTGTACACCGCCCCGAGTCCTGCCAAGGAAAGGGTGCAGTCTAGAAATAAAATTTATTATTATTATTTAGCCAATGTCTGCAGAGCAGCCATGCCAATCGCTGACCCACCTCTGGAGTGCGCCTTGTCTAGACAATTTGTAAAAAGACTTCCCAAACACCACGAAAACTGCTTTGCCATGGCAGGTGACCAGCAGCACCATGATTGGGCTATCAGCCATGTGTCCCTGACTAAGCCTACCCATAAGATATACCTGATTGTGTGCATAGAGGGAGAGCCCTGCAAGATGGAAGTGGACACTGGCTCTTCAAATCCCTGGTCTCTTGGGCTACTATCAAATGGATAGTGCCCAGGCTGACCAAAGCTCAACTCAGGCAGTTCCCACTTCGCCTCAGAGACTATCAAGGACAGCCAATACCCATTGTGGGTTGCGGCACATTCACCATAGCTAACAATAACTTCCAGGGGCCTCTTCCCCTCATCATTGTAGATGGCCATTTGCGCAGCCTCCTGGGGCTTGACTGGTTCTCCGCATTTGGGCTCAACTTCTCTGGCATCCACTCCGTTGTTCCAGATTCCTTCACCGCGCTGTCTAGCGAATTCATGGATGTATTTGACAACAAGCTTGTAGAATTTGTGGGGTATTCCAAAGGCATCCACCCTACTCCGTCCAAGGTAGAGGCAATTAAGATTTCTGGGGCTGCTTAATTTTTACTCCATTTTTTTACCCCATAAGGCGTCTTTGGCAGAGCCTCTTCATAGGCTCCTGGACTCCAAATGCCCTGGCATTGGGGGTCTAAGGAAGCCCAAGCCTTTAGGGCAGTTAAGGATGTCCTTACATCCAAATCTTTATTAGTGCAATACAGTGATCGCCTCCCATTAACTTTGGTGTGTGATGCATCGCCTTATGGCATTAGGGCCATTCTGAGTCACATCCTACCTAATGGCTCAGAAGCCCCAATTGTATAAAGTGAAACATATGGCAGTTGATGTCAACTGTACCCCAGAAAGAACAAGTTGGATAATCAGAGAAGGGAACAATCAGGCAAAAATGACAATTGTCTTCATGGATTCCTTAGCAGTTAATAACAGATTCACATTCCAAATTGCCATTAGTTTAAAATAATTGTGCTGTGCAATGATTTTAGTGGTGTTGCTTCTGTATAAAAATTTGGGGTTCTCCTTATTAAGTGTTTTGTATAAAAATCTAGATTAAATTTGAAAAAAAAACAAGTATAGAAATTGTTATCACTCAATTTAGGCATTCATAACACATGAATGAATGAAAGGAGTTAGTTTAAATCTGTGCATCCCTACATTTAACCTAACTTCAGCTATATCTGTACTGCACTCCTAAGCTGTTCCTGTTATGGGTTCATGTTGACTTGATTTTAAGCCACTTTATTTATTATTATTTATTTATTTCTTTGCACTTCTAGACTGCCCCCTCTCCCAAAAGGGACTTGGGGCGGTGTACAGTCCACACAGCAAATACATCATCCACAGTAAAATTCATTAAATAGATAAATATGGAGGAGGTTAAAAGAATTAAAAGAACTGTACAGCAAGAATATAAATATGGCTTTAAAACCCCTAAAATCAATTATATTTAAAACAATACCCTTAAAATACCAGTTAAAAATATATTTCCAGGAGGTAACAGTTATAACAGTTATAATTATGCCAGGCCAGCTAATCGGAACAGGTGAGTCTTCAATTTTTGTCGGAAGGAGCGGAAGTCCGTGGTGGTTCTAATATCAGGGGGGGGGAGGTCATTCCAGAGGGTTGGGCCCATCACAGAGAAGGCCCTATTCCTTGGCGCCGCCCGCTGGCATTGCCTAGTGGACGGCACCTGGAGAAGCCCCTCCCTGTGAGAGCGAATTGGCCGCAGGGATGTATGTGGGAGGATGCGATCCCGCAAGTAACTAGGTCCTGTGCCATGGAGAGCTTTAAAGATGGTGATCAGAACCTTGAAACGCACCCGAAAAACCACAGGCAGCCAGTGCAGCTCGCGCAGGAGTGGTGTTACGTGGGAGTATCTGGTACTCCCCATTACAACCCGCGCGGCCGCGTTCTGGACTAGCTGCACTCTCCGGGCGCGTCCCAAGGGAAGCCCCATGTAAAGAGCATTACAGAAGTCTAGGCGAGACGTCACCAGCGCATGAGTGACCGTGCGTAGGGCATCCCGGTCCAGTAGGGGGTGCAATTGGCGCACCAGGCGAACCTGGTGGAAGGCCCCCGTGCCACGGCTGCCACATGGTCATCCATTGACAGCCGGGCATCTAGGAGGACGCCCAAATTGCACGCCCGTTCCACAGGGGGCAATTGCTCGTCCCCTATGGCCAGCTATGGAGTCAGCTGGCTGAACCGAGGTGCCGGTAGCCACAGCCACTCAGTCTTGGAGGGGTTGAGCTTGAGTCTGTTGTCCCCCATCCAGACCCCGATGGCTTCCAAACACCAGGACATCACTTCGACAGCCTCGTTGGGGTGGCTTGGGGTTCAAATGTAAAGCTGGGTATCATCAGCGTACAGATGATATTCAACCCCAAAACCACGGATGATCTCGCCCAGTGGCTTCACATATGCGTTGAACAGAAGGGGCGAGAGGACCGACCCCTGCGGCACCCCACAAGAGAGTGGCCTCAGGGTCGACCTCTGCCCCCCTGTCAACACATATTGCATCCGGCCGGAGAGGTAAGAGCCGAACCACCGTAAAACGCTGCCTCTGACTCCCATCCCCTCCAGCCGGCGCAAAAGGATGCCATGGTCGATGGTATCAAAAGCCGCTGAGAGGTCTAATAGGACCAGGATAGAGGAACAACCTCTATCTCTGGCCCTCCAGAGATCATCAACCAACACGACCAAGGCTGTCTCTGTGCTGTGCCCGGGTCGGAAGCCGGACTGGCGTGGGTCTAGATAGTCGGATTCATCGAGGTGATGTGGAAATTGCTGCGCCACCACATTCTCAACAACCTTTGCCAGGAAGGGAAGGTTGGAGACTGGACGATAATTAGAAGAAGGAGGAGGAGCTTCTGGCGATGGCGGTCACCTCCTGAAGCTCCTGAATACCACGGAGCTCAGCGATGGGCGAAAAGGTTATTTCCGACCCTCATCTCCATCTGAGGGTCGGGAGTCAGTTAGCATGACCACCCTGGCCCATTTTCGACCCATTAGGGTCCGCTAGGATGAATCAGAAGACTGGAGGGAAGGATAAAGAGCGAATGATCTGTGGAATGGGGGAGAGAGACCGGCATCGGAAATGGCGGCGTGTATGGAAATGGCAATGTTTGGAGCATTTTGGAGCGTTGTGGAGAGTTTCGGAGAGAGTGCTTAGAAGTGCTTAGAAGTGCTTAGAAGGAGGAATTGTGAGGAGAGGCTGGAAGGAAAGAGGCTGTTGCGCTGGAGAGGAAAGAGGCTGGAAAGAGGCTGGTGAGCTGGAAATGGCGACGTTTGTGACAGCGTTTTGGAGTGTTTTGGAACGTGAGGCTCGAAGGGAAGAGGCTGAACGTGAGGCTGGAGGCTGGAGCGTTTTGGAACGTGAGGCTGGAGGCTGGAGCGTTTTGGAACGTGAGGCTGGAAGGGAAGAGGCTGTTCCGCTGGCGAGGAAAGAGGTTGGTGAGCTGGAAATGGCGACGTTTGTGACAGCGTTTTGGAGCGTTTTGGAACGTTTTGCAGAGAGCGACAGGAAGGAAGAATGTGAGAACGGCAGGAAGGAGGAATGTGAGGTTGGAAGGAAAGAGACTGGTGAATGGGTGAACCGAGAGGATTGGAAGGAGTTAGCTGGTGAGCTGAGATGTTTGGAAGGAGAGAAGGAGAGACTGGAAGGAGAGCGAGGAAAAATGGAGAGAGAGGAAAAGAAGGAGTTGGAAGGACACTGGAAGGTGAGAGGCTGGTTCCAACAGCAGCCGCTGAAAGAGCTGTCATGGATGCCAGTAACATCACTAGGACATTGGGACTATTTAGGATCATCTACCCTTAGACCATCTCTCCTCCACCCAGACCACCATTTGGTCATCTAAGAACTCTTTCCCCCCCCTTTTTTTTCTATGACTGACCACTTACCATCTATAACATTTTGACCCCATCGTGTTTTTAAGATTCTGAAGATTATTTATTCGAGGTTTGACCTGCTCCGCCTGCCGGAGACCCCCCTCTCGCAGGCATGGCCCATGACGCTTGCAAGGGCCCGCCTTGATGACGGGTTTATAGACCCCGAGAGATGGAAGAAACGAAGGCTCAGGGGTTTTTTAGTTAAATGTTTTTAAAAAATTTCTAGAGGTTCTGGGGTTGGGGGGTGGGTGGGTCAGGTCAGGAGCGATGACAGAGCCAGGTCACCAGGTGTGGTCAAGAGCAGAAGGAGTGGAAGGGAGGAGGAGGGGGAGGATATCGTTCCAATACAGGGCTCTTTGATTCCAACGGTCGCAGGGAGGGGCAGATACGAAGACAGATTAAGATCTCGCAGTCGGCTGGGAGACCGTGGGTGCTGGTTACACCCAGTCGCTTGTACCAACCCCCGCGTTCTAGGTGGTCAGGAGCTGCAGACCCAGGGCCTGAGGCTGTTGCTATGCAACGCGAGGTCCGTTGTTAATAAGGCCCCCCTCATTTACGATATAATCTTGGAGGGGGAGCCGGACCTCGCGGGAATAACGGAGACCTGGTTGGGAGACGAGGGAGGTTTACCCCTCGTGGAAATGTGCCCACCAGGTTACCGAGCATTTCACCAGCCCCGAGCCCAGGGAAGGGGCGGTGGGGTAGCAGCGATTATTCGGTAGGATTTAGAGCCGAGGGAGTCCACTGTGCCACAGACGTCCGGGTGTGAATTCCTTGTCGTGAAATGGGGCCCTGGGAGACAGTTGGGCCTGCTGATAGTATACCTGGCTCCTCGCTATACATCAGCGGCCCTGCCTGAACTCCTCGAGCTGATCGCATCGGTGGTGGTTGAGACCCCCAAACTCTTAGTGATGGGGGATTTTAACCTGCCATCGGTGGGAGAAGCATCTGAGGGGGTTCGGGAGTTCATGGCTTCCATGACAGCCATGGACCTGACTCAATTGATTCAGGGCCCGACACACGAGGGAGGTCACACCTTGGACCTTGTTTTTGTCTCTGGCCAGTGGTTGAGTGATCTGGGAGGAGGGAACTTAACCATCACTCCCCTGTCATGGTCAGATCACTCACTCCTCCGACTTGACTTCCCTGGTGCTACCCCCCGCTGAGGGGAGGCGGAACCGGAAAACACTAGATGGTTCCGCCCCAGGCGCCTGATGGAACCAGATAGGTTCCAAATGGAGCTTGGGCCACCTCCTGTAGCCCTGACCCGCCCTCGGGTAGAGGACCTGGTAGGCGCGTGGAACAATGCGACTACCGGGGCCTTGAACCGGGTGGCACCTTTGCGGCCTCTCCGGCGGCAACGATCCACCCTGGCCCCTTGGTTTACCGAGGAGCTAAGGGTGATGAAGCGCTGCAAGAGATGCCTAGAGAGTCGTTGGAGATCCTCCCGTTCCGAATTTGACCGAACACAGGTACGAGCCCATTTAAGGACATACCTTGTGGCGTTGAGAACGGCCAAACATCATTATTGTGCCGCTCTCATTGCATCCGCAGAGAACCGCCCTGCCGCCCTGTTTCGGGTGTCCCACTCCCTCCTGTTTCAGAGGCCGCAGGAGGCCCCTTTACAGGGTAGGGCAGAGGAATTTGGGAAATATCTGCAGGATAAAATCGCTCAAATCCGGAAGGATTGGGTCCCCTTCAGTGGCCCAGTGGAGACGTCCGTGGCGAGTCTTGAGAAACCATTCTGGGAGGAGTTTGACTTGGTTGCCATCGAGGATTTGGACAGATTGCGTGGATGACTGCGACCTACCACATGTTTACTGGGCCCGTGCCCCTCCTGGCTTATACTGGCATCCTGGGAGGTTACACGTGACTGGCTCCTGGGCCTAGTGAATGCTTCGTTGGGTGAGGGGTCTCTTCCGGCCGCCTTGAAAGAGGTGGTGGTGAGACCCTTGCTCAAGAAGCCTTCCCTGGACCCTACGGAGCTGGCCAATTATCGTCCTGTCTCCAACCTTCCCTTTCTGGCGAAGGTTGTAGAGAGTGTGGTGGCTTATCAGTTTCCACGACATCTGGAGGAAAATGATTATCTAGACCCGCGCCAGTCCGGCTTTCGCCCCGGGCACAGCACAGAGACGGCCTTGGTCGCGTTGGTGGATGATCTCTGGAGGGCCAGAGATAGGGGTTGTTCCTCTATCCTGGTCCTATTAGACCTCTCGGCGGCTTTTGATACCATCGACCATGGTATCCTGTTGCACCGACTGGAGGGGTTAGGGGTCCGGGGCACCGTTTTGCGGTGGTTCGGCTCCTACCTTTCCGGACGGACGCAACGTGTGTTGGCAGGGGAGCAGAGGTCGACCCTAAGCCCCCTTACTTGTGGGGTGCCACAGGGGTCAGTCCTCTCGCCACTCCTGTTCAACACATACATGAAGCCGCTGGGTGAGATCATTCGTGGTTTCGGGGTGGGATATCATCTGTACGCTGATGATACTCAGCTGTACATTTCCACCCCGAACCACCCCAACGAGGCCGTCGAAGTGATGTCCCGGTGTGTGGAAGCCGTACGGGTCTGGATGGATGACAACCGACTCAAGCTCAACCCCTCCAAGACAGAGTGGCTGTGGGTTCCGGCCCCCCGGTTCAACCAGTTAATTCCATCTCTGGCCATCGGGGGCGTACAACTTGCCCCCGTGGAGCGGGCGTGCACTTTGGGCGTCCTCCTGGATGCCCGGCTGTCCATGGATGACCATGTGACAGCCGTGGCAAGGGGGGCGTTCCACCAGGTTCGCCTGGTGCGCCAATTGCGCCCCCTATTGGACCGGGACACCTTACGCACAGTCACTCATGCGCTGGTGACGTCTCGCCTGGACTACTGTAACGCTCTCTACATGGGGCTTCCCTTGAAATGCACTCGGAGACTACAGTTGGTCCAGAATGCGGCCGCGCGGGTAATTATGGGGAGTACAAGGTACTCCCATGTGACACCTCTCCTGCGCGAGCTGCACTGGCTTCCTGTGGTCTATCGGGTGCGTTTCAAGGTCCTGATAACGATCTTTAAAGCGCTCCATGGCTCAGGACCTAGTTACTTGTGGGATCGTATCTTGCCCCATACATCCCTGCGACCCATCCGCTCGCACAGAGAGGGACTTCTCCAGGTGCCGTCCACCAGACAGTGCCGAGGGGCGGCGCCTAGGAGCAGAGCCTTCTCTGTGGCGGGCCCAGCCCTGTGGAATGACCTCCCTCCGGATATTAGGACTACCTCTGACCTCCGCTCCTTCCATGTAAAGCTCAAGACCCACCTATTCCAAGCAGCTGGCCTGGCTCAACCATAATTTCATATCGCTCCTGACGGGTTTTTTAATTTTGTAATTTTATTTAGGGGATTTTAAATTGTGATTTTAACTGTTTCCACTCATCTGTCTACCTCCTCCACGTACACGTATACGTCTTTGTTCTTGTATATGTATGTCCATATTTGTATTTTATGTGTTTTTTATTGTACGCCGCCCCGAGTCCTTCGGGAGAGGGTGTGGCTAACAAATAAAATTTTATTATTATTATTATTATTATTATTATTATTATTATTATTATTATTATTATTATTATTATTATTATTATTATTATTATTATTATTATTATTATTATTATTATTGTCTAACTCCATTGGGTCAAGTGAAGGCCTCTTGAGTAAGGGCCTCACCACCGCCTCTTTCAAGGCAGTTGGTAAGGATCCCTCACCCAATGAGGTGTTCACCAGGCCCAGAAACCAGCCTCGTGTCACCTCCCAGGATGCCAGTACCAGCCAGGAGGGACACGGGTCCATTGAACATGTGGTGGGTCGCAGCCGTCCACGCAACCTGTCTAAGTCCTCGGGGGCAACAGAGTCAAACTCCTCCCAGAGTGGTCTCACAAGACTAGCTGTTGACGGCCCGTCCAGTCCACTGGAGGGGGCCCATCCGCTTCGGATCTGAGCGACTTTGTTCTGCAGATATTCCCCAAACTCCTCTGCTCTTCCCTGTAAGGGTGCCCCCCACGTCTCTTGCGACAAGAAGGAGCGGGTCACCCTAAACAGGGCGGCAGGGCGGTTATCCGCAGACGCAATGAGAGCGGCACAATTTCTGCGTTTGGCCGCTCTCAATGCCACAAGGTAGGTCCGTAAATAGGCTCTTACCTGTGCTCGGTCAGACTCGGAGCGTGAGGACCTCCACCTGCTCTCTAGATGTCTCCTATGGTGCTTCATCACCCTCAACTCCTCGGTATACCAAGGAGCCCAGGTGGGTCGCTGCCGTAGGAGAGGTCGCAAAGGCGCAACCCGGTCCAAGGCCACGGCCGTCACCCTATTCCAGGCGGCCACTAGGTCCTCCGACCGAGTGCGGGTCAGGGCTACAGGTAGTGGCCCAAGCTCCGTCTGGAACCTATCCGGTTCCATCAGGTGCTTGGGGCGGTACCAGCTTGGACAAACTGGCTCCGCCTCCTCGCGGTGGAGGGTAGCGCCAGGGAATTAGTTGGGTCAGGCCCATGGCTGTCATGGAAGCCATGAACTCCTGAGCCACCTCAGATGCTGCTCCCGCCGACGGCAGGTTGAAATCCCCCATAACCAAAAGTTTGGGGATCTCTACCGCCGTCTCCGAGATCAGCTCGAGGAGCTCGGGCAGGGCCGCTGACGTATAGCAAGGAGCCAAGTATACAACCAGCAGTCCCCACTGCCTCCCTGGGCCCCATTTCACACCTAGTGACTCACATCCGGGTATCTGAGGAACAGTGAACTCCCTCGGCTCTAGACAGTCCCGTATAACTACCGCCACCCCTCCACCCCTACCCAGGGCCCGAGGCTGATGGAATGCATGGAAACCCGGTGGGCACATTTCCACGAGGGGTAACCCACCCTCGTGACCCAACCAGGTCTCCGTTATTCCTGCAAGGTCCAGCTCCCCCTCAGAGATCAACTCATTAATGAGGGGGGCCTTGTTGGTCACAACCTTGCATTGCAAAGCACCAGCCGCAGGCCCTGTCTCTGTAGTTCCCGACCACCTAGGTTGCGGGGGTTGGTACGAACGACCGGGCGTAGCCAGCAGCCACGGTCTCCCAACCGACCTTGTGATCTTCTCTTGTCCTCGCATCCCCCCCTCCCCACGACCGTTGTAATAAAACAACCCTCTACTGGAATAACTTGTTCCCTCTCCCCCCCACCCCGCTCACTTCCCTCCTGGACTCACCTGTTCGTCTGGCACTGGCTTCCCTCCCGGCCTGGTTATCCCCCCCCTTCCCAGAACCCCCTAAAAACAATACAAAACATTTGGATAAAAAGCCCCTCAGCTTCCTCTTCTTCCACCTCTCGGGGTTCACAAACCCGTCATCAAGGCTGGCCCTTGAGAGAGCCAAGGGCCATGCCTGCGAGAGAGGGGCCTCCCGCAGGCAGAACAGGTCTAACCTCGAATAGATTGATGAGTTGTTAAAACAGTCCCAGTAGGGTAAGGGTGCTGATAATACAAAGTTAATAGTTAATAGCCGGTAGGGCTAGAGTCTCAATTGAGGACTGTGGGGGGGGGGGTTTAGTGTCCAGATGGTACTTGGAGGAAGGGGGGGGAGGGCGGGAAGTGTTTGAATATCCCAGATGGTGGAGGAAAGCAAAGGTGGTAGAAGATGGTAAAAGGGTAGGTGATAGTTCAGCTGGTTCAGCTGGTTCCAGGTGGATGTCATCCAGGTGGATGTGGCCCCCCCGATGGGTGGGGGGGCATTCTTGGCCCAGTTGCTTGGCTCCTAGTGTTAGCCTACTAGCATTAGCAGGGCCCGGCAGGGGCATGGGAGCAGCCAGGAACGGCAAAATATCTTAAAGGTGTCCCTGGCTGCGGCTCCCTCCACTCGTCCGTCGCCGCAGCCGTCTCCCTTTGTCTCTTCCAGCTGCCTCCGTCTGCTTCCCAACCCTGCTCACCTCTCTGGTGTCTCTCCAGCGCCCCGTTGTTCCTCCGGTGCCCTCCGGTGTCTCTGGAGTCTCTCCGGTGCCTTCGGTGCCTCCGGAGCCTCTCGCCCCCTCCTCCTTACTTTCTTCCGGCTTTTTGTCAGTTTTTTCGGCTGTCGGCACCCGCGCCGCCAGCGCAACCGCACCACGCCGTCGCCATTGTTTTCTCCTAGCCGCTTGCAGCCCTCCGTTCCTCCTCTCCCTCCGATCTTCACCGACCACCCTGGCAGGCCAAAACAAGCCCAAAACATGCCTGGGTGGTCGGGCTATCCAACTCTCGGCCCCCTCCGATGACATGGGGGCCGGCAGCAATCCCCTTCCCGGTCAGGAGCTCCATGATACTCCTGGAGCTCAAGAGGCGACCGCCATTGCTGGAAGCTCCTCCTTTAAGAAAATTCTGCCTGGATTGAAACATCTTGGCAAAAGCTTACGAGATGTTCAGTTTGGACAGTTGGACAGTTCCTCTGCTGCTGTGCCCTCCCACCTCTATCTTCCAGAAAAGCCATGGCCATCAAACATCAAAAGCATCTGCCAGGCGATCTCAACTCCTTTGCATGGATGTACTGAAGCATACGGGGAAATACTATCTGAATTAGAATCACTGTTCAACACTGATCATATAGACAACCAAGATATTTCAGTGGAGTTTGGACTGGACAAATGTGCTACTCTCACCAAAATAGGGAATCTGGATGAAGATGATCCCTACAAATACCCGAGCATCCTTCAAGCTGGCAAGTAATAGAAAATGAGGACGTTAACTGCACTGGTACTTCAGAATGCAAACAGACAAGTACACGACATATAACATGTGAATCATAACAATTACGAGTGGGAAAGGTAAGAAGTCTTGATAAAGGACATTGCATTACCTAAACAGCAGAATAGAAGAGAAATAACTGGAGAAAATCACAAAACAGAAATATCTACAAATAGAAGCAAAATGACAGGCAAAGAGAGTAATAGACACTTTGGGTGCAATCCCAAAATATCTGAAGCCTCACTTCAGCACCATCTGCAATGACAAAATTACTATCAATTTCAGAAGGCATCTTTACTTGAACCAGCTTACATTCTGTGACAATATCTTTAACATCATCAAACTACAGCATTTGCCTATTGCAGGCTCATGGGAAGAACTCAATAGTTGCATTAAAATGCCAAAGCCATCTAAATATTGGCTGACTGTATTACTAACCATATTAATTAAATTTAATTGGGGGCCACTGTTTTAATATTTCTAGGTTTTGCATTATTACCATGGATTTTCATTCAAGATTCTGATCAGCGAGACCATTTCATTTTGTCTTCCATATTATATTTTGCTTTTCTAATTGCCAATTCAAGTTTAATGCCATTAAGCATGCTCAAACCCTATTGAGCAATGTTCTGACATGTTTAGTATCTGTGCTTTAATCTTTTAGATACATAAGTTTCCAACCATTTATTCTCATTACTCTTGCAGGCTTTGAGGTTTACCAAGTATAATGATGCTTCCATCTTCATTCTTAGTGGCCTACTGAGAACCCATTTGGAGTAAACAGTGGGATGCTGGTACATTCCTAAGTGGATTTAAGAACATTCAAAATACTTAGCCAGTGAGTGCAGAGGCATACAGTAAATGACTGCAGAGATATGCAGTATAATTATGAAACACCCCGGGGTCAATTAGCAAGGCAGGGTCCTTTGTTCAACATTGTAGCCATAAGCACAATGTCCTTTTAGGGCAGGAATTGTAAATAGCACTAGTAAAATCATACAAAAGGAAGGTTTTAGGGAGATAAAGGCCCTTCACAGACCCCCTTAGTATGCTCAAAATAAATGTTTAATAGGCATGATCTCTTTAATTGCATTTTCTTAATTAAGTTAATAGAGCTGAGAACTGTGAAAGTGCACAACATGGTATGAAGGAAATCTCGCTCCCCAACCACCATGTCTCCCACTGAGGTGATAAAAATCCACAGAACGGTAAATACATAAACACTAACTGTTTGTATTATAGTCTTGAAAATCCCATGCTACTTCAGAAAATGGTTAAAGAAATTCTCTTAGCAAGATATACTGGTATAGACAAAGCATCCCTTCTGTTAGCAAGATTGTTTCTTGGGAAATAATTTACTTAAAGGTAGCCAAAAGGCCTGGTGACACATTAAAGACTACCAGATTTATTGCACATAGTGTAAATCAGTGTTTGATTTGTCAAATGTAGCAAAGGGGACAGATGTCACTCATAGAGAAAGAAGATTAAGGGGAAAGTCTCACAAAATGAGGCCAGAAAGTTAATCGGTGCCAAAAATAGCGGTTGGTCTGTTCCTCCATAGAATAAATTAATGCAAATTTTATCACACACACACATTTCAATCATCTACTGGTTTCATGCATATGATTAAGCCAAAACTTGCTTCAAACGTTTTGTGTGTATGACTTCTGAATAAGCTACATTTGTGTGAGTTTCACAGAATACCTCAACCATAAAAACAGGATTGATCAACTTCAGGAGTTGGTTTTGCATAACATACAAACCCCAAATCTAATGCTATGGGATGACTGGGTGTCATATGTGAACTCTGTCACTGAATACATCCAACTTAAAGCCACCAATTAAGTAAACATATAGCAAAGTTCAATCTGTACATTTGATTCCGCCAACAATTTTACTAATCTATACATAGTAAGATGTTTGCACACAAACATCTTATGTACAAACAAATAAATATAGTACTTCAATGTGCTTTCCATGGAATGCTTTTAGAATGCCATTCAGTGCATTTTTAGCTCATTTTATAGTTGTAGGTAAAGAAATGCTAGCATTGTTATGGTTGTTTTCTGTTGCTTCTGATGTTTCTTCATTACTCTTGATCTGAGTAGGTGTTTCTTCATGAGGTCTTCTGTTGGGTTAAACTGAATGGTGGGAAACCAGGATGGCTATAAATTGCTGAGGAAAAGATTGGATAGTGGAAGAGAGGACTTTCTAGCTACTTTATGAGAGAGTAGTCAGTCACTCAAAAAAAATTTGATGCAATGTCTTTCTTCCATCAAACTGAATGAGAATGAAAAAAAAAAAATCCCAGAAGCAATTTTTGACAAGGGCTAAGAGAAATATATTCATAATTTCCAAGCTGACAAATTTGAAAGGGGGTTGATCCTGCTTATTATGGAAAGCTTGACTGGTAGTTAAAAATAGACGGATTATCTGACTTTACCACAGTGTCTTAGAATGCTTTCCTAGGATTAACAGAGCCATTCAGTGTACATCTGAATTGTAGAGGCATGCATTTATCAATACAATTTTCAGCCATTTTGACCATGGAAGTGCATAGGAGCATATGAAAGTGCAGCTGCCACAAAATTCTATCATCACCCACTGTGCTATTATATCAAAGCAGACTGAGCAAGCCACAAGGGAATAAATGAGAAAAATGTTGCTTCTTGCATCTCTGTATGGAATTAAAGTCCCTACAATGAAAATGAAGTGTCTAACAAGATTGCTTCCTAAGCATGCACCGTCCTTTCGAAATCTCCAAGAATGCTGCTTTGATATTCTAATTCTGTAATGAATTATTCATTGGGGGACAGTTTAGCCATTAAACTAAAATTGAGATGCACCCAAAGAAATGGTTTCTGCCTATGTGTGCCTCCAGCACCACTTTTAATTCTTTAACGTCCCATTTTTAAAGAGTATTTAAACCCAGGGTGCACAACCTTCATCTCCCTTGAGCCCTGACTTTTGGAGCTGACTTCAGAACCCCTGCAAACATGACTGTCAATTGTAAAATAGTTAGTGTTGCAGATGTTGAACGTGATTAAATATATGGGGAATAATCATATAAACGCTATATATTAATTTGAAAAGACTTAGTTTAGGTCCTTGCTCTGACCACTTGTTTTTCTGGCTGTACCCACATTGGAATGCAGCCTTTGATTTCCTGCTCATAATTTAAGTGTAGCCACTATACCCCACATTATTACATATCTCTGAATAAGTGATAAAGTGCTAATAAAGGATAGCTGAAAACTAGATTGCCATCTCTTTATATATAGCTTCATACATAACATTTGCGTGAACAACATTTACAAAAAATAGGAATAATACACAATGCCACTAAGATACTGTTCATTTTCTCAGTAATTAATCACATTTGTTTGGTGAATCCCTGGTAGTCACAAACCTATATATGAAGGCAGCGGTGGGATTCACTTACCTTCCCTACCAGTTCACAAATGTGAGTGCACATGCCACATCTGCGCATGAGCACTGACTTCTGCACATGTGCAAAAGGTCACACACTATGTTGAGGTGGGTGGGCAGAGCCCCCCACAGCCACTGCTACAGGTTCACCTGAACCTGAGAGAACTGGTTGAATACCACCTCTGTATGAAGGACAACTATGCAGTGAAGAAAGTGGCATCATTTGTTGATGTCGACTGTGACTTTCAGGTACAAATGACAAGCAAGATTGTAGTCCTGAAGAACGGTGCGGTGTTATTTTTCTGTCATTCATTCATCAGTGGCATAGCATGGATTGTCAGCACCCGGGGCAAGGAAAGTAATTTGCGCCCCCTAACCCGTGAATTTTAGCACTCAAGTCTCTTCCACTAGATTAGTTAAAGAAACCCTTACCCCCTAAGCACATGTATTGCGCTTGTAATGCAGAATGACCAGCGTGCCCCCTTTCAATGCGGCCGGGCCCCCCTGCACCCCCCACGCTACGCCACTGCTGGCACACACACCCTCCACAGTGGGCGGCGACACGGCGGCTCGGATCAGATTCGCACAGCCAGCACTGCAGTGAGAGAGAGTGAGTGAGCCAGGCAGGGGCAGAGAGCTGCGAGTGCGAGCGCGCCCCCCCCAGATGTTGCGCCCGGTGCGGCCGCCCCCCCCGCCCCCCCCACGCTACGCCACTGTCATTCATCCTCATATTCCATGCTAGTCATCAGTATAAAAAACATAACAAAATGAAGGAAAGGAAGGGATTCCTGTTTTAGAAACTCAATAGCTGGTATCTATGAGTTTCTTGTGAGAAATATTGCTAGTCTTTAAAGATCATGGAAAGTATGGCTATCTAATTTGAAATGTATCCAACAGGGAAAAATGCACATATTGTGACCAAAAGTATTTGGAAGATGCAGTGGCTAATTTATATTGCATATTGCTCTCAGCTTTGCAAAGTTCTTAACTTATTATAAATGTCTGCTGCAATAACCAGGCAACTCATGCTGAGCCTACCTTTTCTTCTGGAATGTCAAAATAAGGTAATAGTAAAGGTTCCTCTCGCACATACATGCTAATCATTCCCAACTCTAGGGGATGGTGCTCATCTCCATTTCAAACTGAAGAGCCATCACTGTCTGAAGACGTCTCCTGGCTGGCATGACTAAATGCCTAAGGAGCACCGAATGCTGTTACTTTCCCAACAAAGGTGATCCCGATTTTTCTACTTGCATGTTTACATGCTTTTGAATAGCTTGGTCGACAGAAGTTGAGACAAATAATGAGAGCTCTCTCCATTATGCGACGCTAGGGATTCGAACCGCTGAACTGCTGACCTTTTGATCGACAAGCTCAACTTCTTAGCCACTGTGTCCCCAATATGTCAAAATGTCAAAATGGGAAGTTAAAAAAATCACAATGGCATCATTGATCTCAGTTCCATTTTGACTTGTTCTGATTCCTGTTCAGAGCTCCGCTTCCCTGATACCTTCTCCTTTCAGACATTGGAAGGAAGATTTGAAATGGAAAACTTACTCCATCAACTCTGACTTTGTGCATTATTTAGAAATAGTGTTGGACTATGTTAGCAATGATTTTTCTAAACTTCATCTGTGCAAATGCAAATCTTGATAGAAATATTGAATATTAAAAGGTACCATAAATTGTTTTTTTCTTCAAATCATGCATGATTTTTTGCACACATAAATATGTACAAACACTTCCAATGTTTCTTTTTTGTACTTGCTTTCAATTCTGTTTTTTCTTCCTGTTGTTGTTTTTCTTTTTTTAATAGTTTCTTTTTTTCTATACGCATATGCATACCTGATTTGATTTTGGCCCTTGTTCATCCAAAAACAAGGCCAAACTGAAACAAAGCATTAAGAATATGTCCATCAGCTTGTCATTTGTTTTGTTTTTCCAGATTGAAGTGCATCATTATTTTAAATGCTGATCATATAGAGTTTTAAAGTACAGATGAAGGCCATGGTTATAAATCAGTTTTCCTGTCTCAGATTTTCCCATTCTAATATTTGACATACGGTAGGTCAGTGACGTGCAGTCAGGTGAGGCAGGTGAGGCACAGCCTCACCACTCTCATCATGAAAAAAAAAGTAAAAGGAAAAAGCTGAGCTAGTTGCTGCCTCACCGTGGATGACTCTGCTTAACCTCACTGGTGCTCTCCCTCCCCAAGTGTAGTGACTTCCTCCCCAGGCCCCCATTCATTTCTCTCTCTCACACACACAGCTGGATAAAACTATATAAAAATCTAGCCCAGCTTCACTGATTACAAGTTTGAAAAGGCAACGTGGCTCCACCTGCAATCAAACTACACTTGGGGAGGGAGAGCACAAGCGAGCACTGAGGAGACCACAGGAGGAGGCAGGAAGCCAGGCAAAGAGCCATGCTGTAGTACACACACTTCCCCCCAGCCTCTTTCTTTTGGAAGGCTCAGATCGGCTCCCCTCCGGCTTCTCTGCCTCTCCTCTCACCCTAGCCTGCCAGCAGGAGGTGGTGGGTGGGCTTTATTGTGTTCCAGGCATTTCCCACCCAGACAGCAGGCTGCATTTGCAATGGTGGAGGTGTTTGGGAAAGGCAGCAGGGGAATGGGGGGGGGGATGGCAGAGGAGCTGCTTTCAAGCCACTGGAAAAGATATCCAATCCAACTTTTGTGTGTGGGGGGGGGGCTTGTTTGAGAGTGAGTGAGAGAGGGAAGGGGTAGGAGAGATAGTCCAATCCAACTTCTGTGTGTGTGTGTGTGTGTGTTTGAGAGAGGGAGAGGAAGGGAGAGAGGGAGGAAGGAGGGGAAGGAGAAGAAAAAGAAAAAGAAAGAAGGAGCAAAGGAGAAAAACAAATGCTGTCACTTTAAATTGGAACTGAGCATGCCTGGCTGTGGAATTCTGGGAGTTGAAGTCCACAAGTCTAAAAATATTTGAAACTCAGCACTGTGTCAGTGCCTCACCAGTCATAAACCTCACCGCACGTCACTGCGGTAGGTTTATACAACAGAGGCAGGGCCGGAAAACATTCTTCCTTAAAAATGGTTGTGATTCCTCAAGGGAGAAGTACAAGGGCTTAAATTATCAAGTTCATTTAAACATGGTTAGAAGAAAACATATGTCTGATGGGATGGTGGGAGAAGGACAAGGTTGTGCCATCTTTACTCAGGCAGCCTCCTAGGATGAAAAGAAGTGTATGCCATATGTTTGTTTGGCTTGAATATAGTAGAGCTCTCTTCATAGTTCAGGCAACCAATAGAGAGAAGGCTCCCAGCTTGCGTAACAATCAGGCTTGAGTTAATGACAAGTCAAGCATAAATGCACCTTCATCCCTCTCATCTGAATAGGAGGAAATGGGAGAGATATCAAGGCAGAGTTGTACGCTTGCTTACATAACTGCCCCATTTGAACAATTCTATGCCTGAATAAGACTACTCTGAGGATAGATGTGAAACAGTTTTCTCATAATATGTTGATAAATATATCTAGCATTTAATAGCATACAGAAGTATACTAAATGCCACATAGCGAACTTGACACAAAAGAGCTATTTTTTTGTATTAGTTTCAAACTTTACCAAATATCATTCACAAATACAATTTTCCTGAATATAATCATTCAAGAAAGGAATAGCATTCGCAAAATATAGAATTTACTCTTGAAACATAATTACATTCCTTATTTATTATTAATATTTATTAATAATATTTATTGTAAAAATGTACTACTTCTTATAAACTAAACTATTTTTTTTATTCCAATGTGTTTCTAACAACATATGTTTACCTACCAATTCGGTTATATATTCACATGCCAGTATTTCAATTTCAATTTATTTGTGCTTCTAGACCGCCCCCTCTCCCAGAAGGGACTCGGGGCGGTGTACAGTCCATAGAGAATATCACAAAAATACAATAAAAAAATAAATATTAAATATTAAATATGTACAGTTTGGAGGAGGTTAAAATGCAATTAAAAGAACTGTACAAAGCTAAATAAATATAATTTTTTTTAAAATCCCTAAAACAGACACAACAGATTAAAAAACCCTAAAATAACCAGATAATAATACATTTGCCAGGAGGGACAGTTGTAATTATGCCAGGCCTGCTAATCGGAACAGGTGAGTCTTCAATTTTTACCGGAAGGAGCGGAGGTCAGAAGTGGTTCTAATGTCGGGGGGGAGGTCATTCCAGAGGGTTGGGCCCATCACAGAGAAGGCCCTACTCCTTGGTGTCGCCCATTGGCATTGCCTAGTGGACGGCACCAGGAGAAGTCCCTCCCTGTGTGAGCGAATTGGCCGCAGGGATGTATGTGGGAGGATGCGATCCCGCAAGTAACTAGGTCCCGTGCCATGGAGCGCTTTAAAGATGGTAATCAGCACCTTGAAACGCACCCGAAAAACCACAGGTAGCCAGTGCAGCTCGCGCAGGAGAGGTGTTACGTGGGAGTACCTCGTACTCCCCATCACAGCCCGCGCGGCTGCGTTCTGAACCAACTGCAGTCTCCGGGCGCGTCCCAAGGGCAGCCCCATGTAGAGAATGTAAAATAATGTTTAGGATTATCCAACAGATTAGATCTTTACATGGAGAGATGCTAGCTGCTGAAGATGGTTTTCAAAAAGGTTATTATTGTTGTGTATATTTCACAGCTTATAGAAAGGTCTGTTGACCAGGTTATGTTGCTGAATGTCTTTAGGACAATTAGAAATCCATAACACCTTGTTGTCAAGGAGCACTTTCAAAATAGTGCTTCAGACTGAATAAATAGAAGACCAGGTTAATGACAACAGCTTAAAAAAAAACACAGCCAGAATATTGATGCTTTTGAACTGGGGTATTGAAAATGACTTCAAAGAATACCATGAAAAGACAAAAGCAAACAAATCACACAACAAATTAATCCAGAGTTTTTACTTGAAACACAAATGACTGATTCATATTTCAGACTATTGTGTGAAGAATGAGCTTTCCTAAAAAGTTCCTAATCTTGGAAAAAGTGAAGAAAAGACTCACCAAAAGCATGATGAATTCAGAGATTATTCTAGAAGAGGTCTGTCTATGTGGTTGCTAAGAATCAACATTGACATGATGACACATAATCAATTAATCAATCAAATGTACTACTTATTAGATTTGTTTAGTTCTGTCAAGCATACTGTTTTTAAAATCAACTAAGTTAGGCTATATTTAAAATAATTAATGATAAAAAATAGATAATATGAACACCAGCCACACTTAGAAACTTGTACCATTTAGTGGAATCAGTAAAACATGATAAAATGGAAATGTATAAATGTGTCGGGTTTTTGACAGAAAGCTAATTAAAAGGTCACTTAGGGTGATCAGATTATCTGTCAGAATATCCAGCAGGCTAAATGATCCAAATCTCATTGGGGCAGAGTTTAATTCATTTGTAGAATTCATTATCCCAACACATGTTGAGGGTCACTAACTTGAATGGTTTTAAAAGATGATTAGGTGAATTCATGAAGGACATAAATATTGAGGAGTGCTGGTCTTGAATGCTCAATATTATCTCAAACAGTATGTTTCTAAATCCCCATTCTTACAGGTTGGAAAATAGAGGAGTGGAGTCTATCTTCAGTTCCTTTTAAAAAAATAGTTTTATTAAAAATTACAATTACTAACATAAAAACTAACATAAACTGTAAAAAATATAGAAAACACATAATGGAAAAATATAAATAAAAATAGGAAAAAAAATAAAACTTTGAACATAGTAAAGAAAAATAAAATAAATACACAAAGAAATTATTTCCCCCTTTATCATAACATGTATAAACTACTTCAGTTTCTCTTAAAATGCAACAAATGATCTCTTCTTCCTATATCCCATCTCTTATCTATAAACAAATGATTAAACATCTTTCATTAAGGATTGAAGGAAACTCATCCAGTATTTTAGATTTATTAATCCAAAATTCCTAAATTTCAGCTAAAATACAATTAAAAGCAATTCCAAAAGTAGCCAGAAAAAGTGTATAGTAATAGCAATAATACTTATATACTTCCCTATAGTGCTTTACAGCACCCTCTGGGCAGTTTACAAAGTCAGAATATTGCCCCCAATAATCTGGATCCTCAGTTTACCAACCTTGGAAGGACGGATGGTTGAGTCAACCTTGAGCCAGTCAGGATCGATCTCCAGGCTGTAAGCAGAGTTAGCCTACAATACTGCATTCTAACCACTGTGCCATCAGTATATGAACCCAGTGTCCTTTTGAAAGCATGACTGTGTCAGCATTCCAAATATCATCCAAAATTAAATCAGAGTCCAAGGCAGAGCTTTCCTCAAAGTTCCAATTTATTAATAGAGACATGTTGGCACATCTGTGGAAACCCGAATCTGAAAGTTTCCCGGCGTTCCCACCAGGTTGAAAGTTCATGATCTTGTCCCCACACCCACAAGTCCATCACATGGTCCAATCTTCCACTGCCATGCTGGCAGTTCCACCCATCTAGCTCCTGTCAGGCTCAGAGGTGTAGAGAACAAAATATGAAATGATTTTTTAAATTTTTTTGACAACAACACATTCTACGCCTTACTATTCCCCCTCCCAATTCCCCACTAATGAAACAGCATAGTAGAAAAGAATATTAGTGTGGCAGGTTAAAGATCCTAAAAAGAACCAGCTGCAGGCCTGACAGACTGTAGTTTGAACAGCAACAACATAGATATTCCCAAATCTACCAGAGCTCTGCACCCATTGCAGACCGCTGTCTTGCAGTCTCTTTGTGAGGAGCAACCTAATGGAGCATTTGTGGGTAATTTCAAGTTCCCCTCTTGAGATGTCTTAAGAGAGAGATGAATTATGAAGAATCAATCTACTTGCCGAGTCTTCGCTGTAGTGCACTGACTCTGCTTTTAGTCTTCAGTTTGCTATTTCTTTCTCAAAAGCCAGGTATGTTTCCATTTCATGACCGAAATCATTTTAGAGGCAACTGGCTAGCTGCTTTGAGAAATAAAAATAAGTTTGTTTTAAAGCACTAATGGACATGCGTAGTTTGGGAATAAGCATGCAATCACAAGCACTCTCGTTCAATCACAAAATACAATTTTCTAACAACACCTTGAGATGATTTGATATTTTAAAGCTCCAGAAACAACGTCTAGCTTCATTGTCACAACAAAATAGAAAAAGGCCATTTATTTATTTATGGCTGATATATCTTCCCAACAGATTCTTTATTTTGTAGGCAATTCACTGCTGAAGCTGTTATAAGATGATCCAGCTGCAAGTAGACGAAATTCTCCCATCTAGATAGTCTAGGTCAGATGGAAGAGTCTTCAGTCCTTGATGGCCTTCAGTTGGCCTAGTGTAGGCTTCCCTCTGCTTTCTGATTGGATTTTGATCTTCCATAGTCATTTGTCCTTTTAGAGACACTAAAATCTTGCTTGGTAAATATTTTATATACTTATATACATTTTATATACAGTATTTTATATACTGTATCAACCATGTCATAGAAGACCTAAAGTGGATCTTCCACTAAGTTATGAGCTTCCAAGAGGAAGATGTTTTGTCAGATTAATTGCTTCTTTACTTTCCTTATACCTTCCTTATACCTTCCTTCTTTACAGAAAGGAGACGGTGGGCAGAGGGTGGATGAGATGACGATATTGATCAGGCAGCACATGAACCTTTCTATTTATATTGGGGGGGGGGATGAAAGCAGAAAAGTCTGAAATTAACCAAGTTGCAACAGGGAGGGAACCATTTTCCCAAAATGAAAGAAAAGCATGTTGATGAAGTTGAGTAGCCATCAAAGATTCTTGACAATGGCAATGCTCATGGCTACATTTTGCTTTCTCATTTCCTAGGAAACTTTGCAAATCAAACATCAAATGAACTTTCAGTGTTGGAAAGGGCCAGGTGGTGATCAATATGAATAAGATTTGGCAGCATATCAAGTTTTGAAGGTCTTTTTCACACTTAATGCAACTCACACTGGCAGAGGCTCTCCCCTAGGATTGACTGACTTTAATACAACTTGATTGCTATATATTTAATTGGAGCATTAATTAGCATTTTCCTTTCATTGCTCTTTCTCTTACTTTTGAGGATGTCTTTCGAGGGGAAACTACAACAACATTATACAGGTTTGCTTCTCACAGTTCACTGAATCTCCTCCCACTGACATGTATATTGTGCCATAGAAAAATAACGATGGCAGTTATGGGCTATGAACTAAAACATAAACTGTACAGCTCACTCAGCTGACCTGCAGTTTGATACCAAGTCCTTGTATACAAGGGCATTTGCTTTACACAATTATGCAAAATAAGCAAACAGTGCCAAGCACAAAGATTTAAAGTCACAGATTTTTGCCATGAAGTACTCCTGCCAAATTTTTCTCTAAAACAAGACCTCTTTAAAAATGACATTTTTATGTGGAAACAGAAGTGGATTCAGATTTATAATGCTACCCTGATGTCAAGGGTTTTCATTCTCTGATATTTGCATACTGGGCATAACTGGCTGGAAATAAACCCAGTATTTAAGCAGCTGCTCAGATGTGCTTAAAACTCCTGTGCAAATGCGTATCCTGATTAGGCTTAGCCTTAATAGACTCAGTTCAATAAAGGGATGTCAGAGAGTGAAGTTCAAGAAATACAACATAAGCCAGGAGTTGGTGGAGGTGAGTTTGAGAGTCAATTTAATACAGCATACATAGATTTCCTCTACATAAGGAGGAAACAGGACAATTAAAATTTAAGACTTAATGCATTGCAAGAGTTCTACAAAGGCAAGAGGGTGAGGACTTAAAAAAAAGAGGGGAGAAGAGAAAAAAGAGCTTCTTGTCCAATAATAGCATCAAGAGTCTTCCCACACCAAGGAGGCATAATCATACATGCTAAAGGATAGCACTTTACCTGGGATTAAAGAATCAAGAAAGAAAAGATTCCATTTCACAGAAGGAGAAAGCAATTTACAGTTGAGGAAAAAAATGGAATAAAGGTAGGAGAGAAGGAAAGACCATAAACAAATCAGCTTTTCCTAGTGGGGCTAGGGTTTTTTCCTATGTGTTGTTGGTCTGAATATAATAGAAGACATCTCAGCTTCTTTGATAAGGGAAGAAAGGAAAAGAGAAAGAAGGAATGACTTCACTGAGTAGATCATTTTTAACCTTTCATAGGGAACTTAGCAAATTAAAAATATCAAAGTCAACAATAGGAATCCTAGAAAATCATTGCCAAAGTGTCAAATAGAAAGAATAGGAAAAACAAACATTTTCTTCCGGCTTCCTAGGGTGAGAGGCCAGGAAAGAAAAAGGAGCCAGGACAACCTTCAGCACAGAGGTAATTTAACACCTCAGTATACTTTTCTGAACCAAAACATTTTACTGAAATTACTGGATCTGGCAAGGATATGAAAAAGTCTCTATATTGGAATTATTCTCAAAGTATAGAATTATGGATACACACACACACACACACACACCTATAATCCTATATCAATGCATAATTCTACACACATACAAACAGAAGCGCATACAGAGATATAACCCACCCTTCCCTTTTTATCTTAAACAGGATAGTTCAAATCAGTATAAACTTTATGAGCTGACTACTTTGATGGCTCTCTCCTTGGGCAATGACAGCAATTATACGAGTGTTAACAAGGAAGGGGATGCATTAAGGGAGCTCATCAGGGAAAATGCTTACAGAAGGTCATACCTTGCCTGACTTTTAATAATAAAGCGTCCTTCTCTACACTGTTCACAAACCGACACGAAACCTTTCTATTCAGCTGTAGACTATCTCTAACAAAAGGGGAGAGTGCTCCAAGCAATTCTCCTTAGAATTGGGATAAAAATCTGGGGGGAATTACACTATAATACCCAGCAGTACAACAATATAGAATAGAATAGAATAGAATAGAATAGAATAGAATAGAATGGAATAACAGTTGGAAGGGACCTTGGAGGCCTTCTAGTCCAACCCCCTGCCTAGGCAGGAAACCCTATACCATTTCAGACAAAGGGTTATCTGTTCTGACCCCCCCTCTCCATGCCTGTGAACAAACCAAAACACAGGCTTGTCCGTTTGCCACTGTTTAATTACAAGATAACAAACCTTTTGGCCAAAGGCCCAGATAACTCAGAATACAAGAAACAAACCAGATATTCAGGCACGGCTCTAAGACATTGACTTTCTTCACTGCTAATTTTGAATGGTTGTTTCCTGCAAATGTCCCCTCCCAACACCTCACCTATAAGCTCTCTTGGGAGGAGCCAATCTACAGCCACCTGTGATAATTATCGTCTGTGAGCCTGCCTACGAAGCTGCTGCTTTCATTTCTCAGCCCGTCTTACTCTAAGGGACTGACTGCCTTTAATCTTCCCCACTGCTCCATGTCTCAGGCACCTCCTGGTGGCCAAACAGTCCCTCTGGTCCCTGCTCTGAATCTACAACCTGCACAGGGTTTTCTATATCATCCAGGGCAGACTCAAATGATCCCTCACTATCTGAGTCCAGCATCAGCTGAACCGGAACCTGCTGGGCTACAACAGTTATCCAACTTCTTTTAAAATCTTCCAGTGTTGGGGCATTCACAGCTTCTGGAGGAAAGCTGTTCCACTGATTAATTGTTCTAACTGTCAGGAAATTTCTCCTCAGTTCTAAGTTGCTTCTCTCCTTGATTAGTTTCCACCCATTGCTTCTTGTTCTACCCTCAGGTGCCTTGAACAATAGTTTGACTCCCTCTTCTTTGTGGCAACTCCTGAGATATTGGAACACTGCTATCATGTTTCCCCTAGTTCTTCTTTCTCTTAAGCTAAACATACCCAGTTCCTGCAACCGTTCTTCATATGTTTTAGTCCCCTAATAATCTTTGTTCTTTTTCTCTGCACTCTTTCCAGAGTCTCCACATCCTTTTTACATCATGGTGACCAAAACTGAATGCAGTATTCCAAGTGTGGCCTTACCAAGGCATTATAAAGTGGTATTAACACTTCACGTGATCTTGATTCTATCCCTCTGTTTATGCAGCCTAGAACTATGTTGGCTTTTTTTGGCAGCTGCTGCACACTGTTGGCTCATATTTAAATGGTTGTCCACTAGGACTCCAAGATCCCTCTAACAGTTACTATTATTGAGCAAGGTATCACATATACCGTACCTGTGCATTTTGTTTTTCTTGCCTATCTTCTTGCCTATAATTCACAATATCAGCGACAGGCCTTTGGTACAATCCCAGTGATGTGCAGTCAGGTGAGGCAAGTGAGGCATAGCCTCACCACTCTCATCATGAAAAAAAAAAGTAAAAGGAAAAAGCTGAGCTAGTTGCTGCCTCACCGTGGATGACTCTGCTTAACCTCACTGGTGCTCTCCCTCCCCAAGTGTAGTGACTTCCTCCCCAGGCCCCCATTCATTTCTCTCTCACACAAACACAGCTGGATAAAACTATATAAAAATCTAGCCCAGCTTCACTGATTACAAGTTTGAAAAGGCAACGTGGCTCCACCTGCAATCAAACTACACTTGGGGAGGGAGAGCACAAGCGAGCACTGAGGAGACCACAGGAGGAGGCAGGAAGCCAGGCAAAGAGCCATGCTGTAGTACACACACTTCCCCCCAGCCTCTTTCTTTTGGAAGGCTCGGATCGGTTCCCCTCCGGCTTCTCTGCCTCTCCTCTCACCCCAGCCTGCCAGCAGGAGGTGGTGGGTGGGCTTTATTGTGTTCCAGGCATTTCCCACCAAGACAGCAGGCTGCATTTGCAATTGTGGAGATGTTTGGGAAAGGCAGCAGGGGCAGCTTCTCCAAGGCACCTGAGGACAGAACAAGAAGCAATGGGTGGAAACTAATCAAGGAGAGAAGCAACTTAGAACTGAGGAGAAACTTCCTGACAGTTAGAACAATTAATCAGTGCAACAGCTTACCTCCAGAAGTTGTGAATGCCCCAACACTGGAAGTCTTTAAGAAGATGTTGGATAGCCATTTGTCTGGAACGGTATAGGGTTTCCTGCCTAGGCAGGGGGTTGGACTAGAAGACCTCCAAGGTCCCTTCCAACTCTACTATTGTATTGTATTGTATTGTATTGTATTGAATGGGGGGGGGGATGGCAGAGGAGCTGCTTTCAAGCCACTGGAAAAGATATCCAATCCAACTTTTTTGTGTGGGGGGGTTTGTTTGAGAGTGAGTGAGAGAGGGAAGGGGTAGGAGAGATAGTCCAATCCAACTTCTGTGTGTGTATGTGTGTGTGTGTGTGTGTGTTTGAGAGAGGGGGAGGAAGGGAGAGAGAGAGGAAGGAGGGGAAGGAGAAGAAAAAGAAAAAGAAAGAAGGAGCAAAGGAGAAAAACAAATGCTGTCGCTTTAAATTGGAACTGAGCACGCCTGGCTGTGGAATTCTGGGAGTTGAAGTCCACAAGTCTAAAAATATTTGAAACTCAGCACTGTGTCAGTGCCTCACCAGTCATAAACCTCACCGCACGTCACTGTACAATCCATACTGTTTATTCATAGTGTTATTTCCAATGGCTCTGAAAAGTTCAATGCCAAATGATATACAGAAAATCCCTGAGTTTCCAACCAATTCTCAACAACTGATTTGTGGCGGTATTTCTGCCTCCAGCTGATCACTAAAGTCACTTACATTGCTCCATCTTGCTAATGCCAACTCTATCTCTGATGTCTTCTTCAACCTATCCATGATCCCCAAAGGCCCACTCAAAATCAGTCACTCTAAAGGCACAGACTGTCACTGTCCTTGCCCCTGCTGCCACAAAACATGGCCAACAGTTTCAATGATATATATAAAAAACCTCAGCACCATCCACACTCATTGAAAGCTGTGATGGCCCAACGGAGGAGCTGTGATGGTGCAGTGGTTAGAATGCAGCATTGCAGGCTAATTCAGCTCACTGCCAGGAGTTTGATTCTCACGGGCCCAAACTCAGACTCAGCCTTCCAGCCTTCCAAAGTTGGACTCAGATTGTTGGGGGCAATAGACTGGCTCTGCAAACTGCTTGGAGAGAGCTGTAAAGCACTATAGAGTGGTATATAAGTCTAAGTGTTATTGGTGGTGCTATTGCACCTCCCAGCCAACTCTTTATATAATTCACTTTCTTGTTCTAGTTTTTCACTTTTCAGCTTTAACTTGCAATAATGCAGTCCATTTTTTTCAGACATAGCTATCTTGGTCTTCGATACATTAATTTTCAGTCTGACATTCCTCTTTTTATCACAACATTTGCTGCAAATTATTTACATTCTTAGCCAACAATAATGCATTGTCTGCATACAAAACTATACTCATATTTATATCTTTGACTAACACATCTCTAACATTATCCCACACATTCCTTATACTTTTATCCATAAATAAGTTGTAAAAGAAAGAAAACATCATATGCCCATCTTCCATATTAGTCCCTGTTGAGCCATTTACTAATCACTCCATTCTGAGGCATGCCTAACTTCTGGATACTATAACCATGATTTGTTCAGCTTTGCTAGCAGTACCGGTGCCACCTTGCCCACAATAGGGACCTGTCAGTTTTGGCACATTTAATATCACAAGTACAACTAAAACCATGTTTTACTCCAATCATGTTTAGGACTGTCTAAACAATCTAGGATCACTTTTGCATTTATTTAATGATGAGGTGATGGAGAGATTTGTTTGAGTCTTTTGTATTTCGCTGTACTTTCATCTCTCCTGTATTCAGAAGCTTCTCTAGTTTCCAAGATTTCAATTAAATCCCAAAAGCAGACATCATGAGGGACTTCCCCTCTCTCATTTTTTTATAGCAGAGCTGCTGTCATCCCTGATGGGGCAGTCCTGTCCTTAAGAAATTATTGAGGAATTTCTATTTGTTATGGAGGAATTCAGAGAAATCATCCACCCAATTTCTTTCCCTACAGATTTTGAAAGGCCATTTGTGCTCAGCGATAAATCATATACCATCGCATCTTCATTGTCAGACATTACAAAACGAATGTTCATTTATCACTGGCTCATATCATGCATGCAAATTATGTACAGGAATTATGCAAATGAGTTGCAAATGAATTTACAACTAATGCACAGAGACTGAAAGCCAAAGAGAATCCTTTTGTCTTTAGAGTCAATTTACTGCAGAATTAACTCAACACTTTTCCTTTCCCTCTTTTACCTTTCATATTTAGATAGTTTTCATGGAAATGTTTTGATCTACATTTATACACACAGAATAATAGGTGGCACAATGGTCTCATTAGATTGGACTGCATCGAGAATATATGATAGAGGATAGCTTTCTTGAAAGGGTAGCATCTGTAAAAGACCCTGGGGAAGTTGGAAAACTTAAAAGAGGAAAGAGGGAAATAAGAAGAAAAAGAAAAGGAAGCAAATGTATGTAATGTATACACGCTAGATATCCATCATTATTAACTATTTTTTCCCCTAACTCCACATTAAAGAAAATAAACGATTCTTCTCTATTGTTAGAAAATATTGAAGCCAAAAAAACGATCTACTAGATCATTTTTCTTTTTTTTATTCCTAGGTAAAATTGCCTTTTCAAAACATACATTCTCACCATGTGAGAATGGAATGTGAGAATGGAAAAAGCTGATTCTACAAGACATTCAGAGGCCACGAGACCAAGAGATTCAAAGTCTGTTATGATTCATAATGTGTCAGCCCTGATTTGCAAATGCCGGTGACCACATAGAAATATTTCCAATTGTGTAGGTGGATTTTTTTTTATTAATGTATGATAGAGCTTTATTAGAGACAGTTCAGCAGCACTGTGAATTTAGAACCTAGCTAGATATCTTATTCTCCTCTCAATTGATGGCAAGTTTTTTCTTTAGTTTGTTTAGAATGAGCAGAGGAAGTGGGGGAGCAGAGGAGGTACAAAGAGTGTACATAGGTGCATATATTTAGATGCTTAGTATGCATTATTAGACTATTTAAGGAATTCTAATGAGAAACTGACAGAACTTTAACTAGAATTGTACCATTGGCCACCATTGCAATTGCAATACAGGTTAATCTTTCAGCAATGGAAGCCACAATCTGGGCACTTGGCAAACTGTTCACATTTATGATAGTTGTATCATCCAACATTCAAGTGCTCACCATTTGTAATCTTCCATGCCAGCTTCCCACAGACAAAGTGAATGGGGAAAGTGTCAACATAAATCACAAGTTGCTCTTGTAAGTGAGTCGCACTCCTATGGCTTTTTGTCTTGGGGACCTTGGCTACATAGTAAGAGATCCATACGATCTCCCTAGAATCTCCTACTTCGTAGCACACATATTCCTCTGCCCAATGTGGCCATTTGAGCACTCTCACTCATTTGGAAGCATCCACTGCTGTCCCTCCCATGCTCATATTGTGCCACAGCAGCCACTTACCTGGCTTCCAGACTGCTCACCAAACTTCTGGGACTCTTGACTTCCTGCTGCCTTCCCCATTGATATTGCTTGCTGGAAGCCAGCAGGAAGTTGTGAGGAAGCTCTTGCTTAATGATTCATGATCCTTGCTTAATAATAACAATGGGGATTGCCAGGACTGTCTTTGTTAAGCGATGCAGTCATGTGATCCCGCACTTCACAATCACAATGTTTAACTTATAGAAATGCTGGTTCCAATTACCACTGTTGACTTGGGCTGATTGGTTCATTTCAGATCAATTCTAGTCTTTCAAAAATTGAAGTGCATAATTTAACCTGCTTATGCATAGGAATCAACAATTCACCATTATGTTACAGTCTTTGCACACTCTTTGCACAGAGATGGACAATTCTGTGGGCATACACCCCAGTAAGTCTGCTGTAATTACATCAGATTTATTCAGAACAAATATGGGAAAATTTTGAGTTGAAAGCTTAGGCCACTTGCATTACCTGAGGTAAATTTATTTATGGTTGGGGGTATGCTCTTCCACTTGTTGTACACCCTTGGATTAGTGTAAAATGGACTATGACTTTACTCACACTGCCATCCAGGCTTTCTTGACCCCATGCAGATTAATTTATGATTCTTTTTTTATATATAAAAAGGATAAAATGTTATTAGACTCCAATATAAAAAGAACCCCTTAAACATGGATTTCAACAGTTTCTGAGTTTGAAATTATGAAGAATTTTTGATATAGAGATACAATAAAAAAGGGCTTAATAAAAAAATAAAATAAAATAAAAAATTCTTAATGCCAATTTCTAAGTTCTTTTCTTTTCCTGAACAGGAACAGGAGGAGGTTGGTGGAGATAGTTTCTTAACCCAACTACTGAAATGAGTCTTCTTTTTTTCACTTCCTCTGAAGCCAAACAAAAAAAAAGTTTTCATGGGATAATACCATGGAATAATTGACAAGAGACAGCCAAAGGGGAAGTTTACAACTCAGCAGAGGTGATGAAATGGCGCTGAAACCTGATCAACGTTCCTTCTCCTGCACTAAATGGTCATCATCTTTATACTGATCTGTCTTTATTTGCATAAATCATATATTTACTGAAAAATTTGAGGGGGGCCATGTGAAGATTTAAGAAATCTTAGCTAATTCCAACAGTAATTGTAATTTAGATGCAAACAAACACAGCATGAAGGATAAGGTGTGCATGCATATTCATGTTAATTTTGAAATTCCAGACAAATCAACATTTTATGCTATAAAACATTAATTAGCATTTCCAGCAGCAACCAGACTAATCTTTTAAAAAGTCTAAAGGTTTGCCATGGATTTTAAGTGTTTCTCTTGACTTTGGGATTGAAATAGAGACAGAATTTTGCTTTATGTAAACATATCATTAGCAGTAGTTTTAGTTATATGGCAGAGATGAAAGTTATATTCTGCAAAAATTAAAGTGTTTCTTTGGCCTCATGAAGACATGTGGGAGCAGAATAGATAAAATCAGTGTTTCTCTTTGAACAGAAAGAAAAGCCTTATGTTATATGTGCAGTCCATTAGTGCCCTATAATTCCCATCTTTAGCACTCTATCTCAGCTCTCTGTAGGAGAATGGCAGTGTAGTTCTTCAGTGTTTTTCTTCCTACCTGACAAATCATATCCAAGTGGAGATATGAGACAATTTCAGCATGATATCCATCTTATTAGGTCAAGGAAGCATTCTCCCACTTTTATGGCCACACGTGTCATGATTTGGGGTGGACTTTCATGGTGATTATACCCTCATTATCAAAACCTGTGCATTTATTTTCATCTTGTTATGCTGCCAACGGCAGTGTAACCTGTCCATGCATCAAGAACTTTGTGAGATCTTATTCCCCTTTGATCAAACTTTTTAGTTTTGGTATTGTTTTAATTTTTATTGTAGGTAATATACTGCCTAATCTTCATTTATTATTTGGCAAATATATACCTGAACTTTGCTTTCCAGGATGATATTATGAATTTTATTAAGCAGATAAAACAACCAGATAAACTTAATGCAAGAATGAATGAATATAGCCATTTCAATATCAAAATGTGGAAAAGCTATGCCCCCAACAAAAAAATTAGTAAGAAAAAGAAACTCCCCTTCATCCACAGCAAACATATTTGACAATTTATTGCTGTCTCTTAAATTACAACCAGATATATCTTCATTCCATATCTCACCACATATTTTATAAACTCATCTCTATATCTTTAGCTGTCCTTATTCATCAGCAAAGTAAATGTCCAGTAAAAATTAGCCAACATAGCTAACAACATAAATACATAATCTCCTCATTAGTTTAAAACTCTCATCCCTCTCTTAACAATTAAATATTACAAGAAACAGAAATAAAATTGGAAGCTATTAAACATTTTTCTAGACAATTTAATTAATCAAGTTAATTGGTTATTTCCAAATTGAAAAAAAAAATCTTTTCTCTTGATAGCCTTAAAAGTACACAAATGATTGGGCTCTGTAGGCTGGGATTCCTTAATTGATGCTTCATTTTTTTCTGTGCATCTTTGAGTAGGTGCATAATGTTCCACATGGTACATTATAATCTGAAACCATCCTTCTCAACTTCAACCAATTTCCTTTATCTCAACCATTTTCTTCATCTTTCTGTGTCTGTTTGATTATAATTTCCAAAATCCCATGCATTGACTCCTATAGTATTAGAGTCATATGATTCTAGGAAAACACCTAGAATGTTATTCCATTCTTTCATCTGTGATATTTCAGAGTTTTATCTAAATGATCTGCTTTTGAGGGATTGCCTTCCTCTCTCTCTCGCAATTCCAATCTAATTTAACATCAACATTTGCAGTAGTTGAGTCACTTGGCTAAGATGGCCATCTCTAGAAATTGAATAAAATAAATAAATAAATTGCAGCATTAATATTATTGCGCTACACTATTAATTTATCCAGTTCTTCCCCCCCCCCTCTTTTTGATCTCTGCTATTCACAATTATAAACTCATAAACAATCTAGGACCAGTTTACATATAAATCCTTCCAAAAATGAATTATTGAAAAAAGTTGATCTTTTGATTTAACTACAATTAAACACAAATATGATAAGGAGGAAGATCTTCTCAGATTCCCAACTTCTTTGTGAAAACTTATACAAATAAAGGTTTGTATTTTTCTCCCAGTTGCAATCATGTTGTTATTTAGCTAAGCTTCTCTGTGTAAGTGGATTGGATTGGTGAACTGAGTTTTAAATGAGTGCTCCTTTAGTTTTCTGATTTTAGTCATTTCTTTGTTTTTCTTATGTTAGAGTTGCTTGTCAGTTTTCCTTCCCAGAAATATGGAATATAAACTTAAATAAATTAATCTATACAAACTAAATTGACTATAAATGTTGTCGTTATTGTTATTGTTATTGTTATTGTTAATAATAATAATAATAATAATAATAATAATAATAATAATAATAATAATAATAATAATAATAATAATAATAATAATAATAATAATAATAATAATAATAAAAATAATATCTTTATTCATTAAACATGAAACTCAGCCAACTGAACATTCAAAAATGCATTACAAATACCAGTGCCTGGTGCTAATGTTTGATACGGTTTGCTGCCAGCATCCTGGGTGTCAACCAAGTACCTTCTTAAAATATAAGATGTTCCGAGTAGCACAGTTTTTTGCATTTCTGGTGGTGTTATTGTAGGAAGCTGCAATTTGTTAATGTATCTTATAAAATTCTTGGACATGGTGCCAAGAGCTCTGATGACAATGGGTATCACTGTTATATGCTTCATCCATAGCCGTGTAGTTTCGATGGTGAGGTCGCAATATTTCATTATTTTTTCCAGTTCTTTTTCTTCAACTCTGGCATCTCCAGGAACAGCTATATCAATAAACTGTACACTTCAGCCCTCTACAACCGTGATATCTGGTGTGTTGTGCTCCAAATGACAATCCATTTGTATTCAAGTCCCACAAGATCTTCACCTTCTCATTTTTGATAACTTTTTCCACTTTATGTTCCCATGACTTTCTGGATAAAGGTAAATCATATTTTTTACATAATGACCAGTGGATTAATTTAGCAACTCGGTCATGTCTAGCTTTGTAATGAGTTTGTGCGATTTTTCTGCATTCACATATTGAATATGAAACAGTTTCGACTTTGTTATTGCAAAGTCTGCAGTTTGGGTTGTCAGTGGATTTTGTAATCAATCCATGCCATATTTAAATTTGTTTTTCTTTGTTTTGCATTTTTAGAACCATTTTGTCTATGAGCAGCTGATCTTTTGTTCCCCTTGATTTTTTATAATTTCCTTTTTGTTCTACTGGATACAAACTGTTTTCCATCAGATGATTGAATACTGAATTTGCCAGTATCCTTGAAAAAGTTGTTATTGTTGTTATTATTGTTGTTGTTGTTATTGTTATTGTTATTAAAAAACTAAGTCAATGATAAAAAATAGCTTTGTAACAAGTGCTGAAAATTGTTTGATTATTTTTCTTGGCCTTGTAGATATATAGTTTATATATAAAAGAATAAAAGAATAAGCCAGGTATACATATTTCAAGTAAAATGTCATTCAGTGTCAGGATAGGCAATGCTTCAAACTGTTAACATTCTTCAGTGGTATGAACGTGAAAATCCTCCCATACTCTCAATTGGATTTCTTTCTTGACTCTAGGGAATGTTTTTCTTTTCTTTTCATGGTAGGATCCATGTCCCAAACTGATATAATTATATGAATTTGTTTTCAAACATACCTGGCAAAGGAGGTAGTTATTTTCTCTTTGCAGATTTCCTTGTCTGTCTTCCATCCCAAGAGCTTGTAAAATGTCTAAATAGATAAAAGATAAATATTTCACAGTAACAGCTAAACTCCAACATTACAAAAACGTGTAGGACTGAAATGCTTGAAATTATTGCTTTAAGTGTAGGATTCTGATATCGCAAAAGATAACACGGAAACACCTTGATGGATTCTTCTATCAAAATGTTAAAGTTTATTATGATAGGAAATCTTACAGTATGAAAGTCTGTAGAGATTCTTAGTCATCCAGGTCATGGTTGTACCAAAGGTGCTTTTTCAGGAGGCAACTGGACTTTCTTTTTTCTTTTTGAAGAAGTTTCACTTTTCATCCAAGAAGCTTCTTCAGCTCTTCAAATCCCCACTCTTCTGTCAGAGCTGAAGAAACTTCTTGGATGAGAAGTGAAATGTCTTCAAAAAAAAAAAAAAAACCACAAAAGAAAACACAAGAAAGTCCAGTTGCCTCCTGAAGAAGCAGCATTGGGATTTATAGTATGAAGACCACGTATCTTGTTGTGAACCTAGGAATTCTGGTTATGAGGTAGACCTTCACTATTAGGCTTGTATGAGAGGCCCTTCCTTATATTCTTATAAATATTTGGAAATACACTTTCTTCAGGCTAAGTTGGTTCTCATCCAGGTTTTTTAAAAATAGAATTAAGATACATCTCGTTTGTCTGGTTCATTCAAAAAATAAATGAGTTAAATGAGTTTTTTAATGCTATATCACTATGTCCCCCCCATCCTTTAAAAAAACTGTTTAATATGTTGCCTGTAATCCTTACCATATCTCCATTTTTTTTCTGGGCAGGTGGACACACTTCCACACAATTTTATGGACTGCAACAAGTACAATATACTTTCTAAGGAGTTAATTTTATATAATTCAGTTTAATAATTTAATTTAATTTTTATGGCTACCTACCTTGCACAAGTGATTCTGGGCACTGAATAGAAATACATGCCTGTGGAGAAAATGTGGAACTCAGAAATAATAATAATTCTGAAGGTTGATGATTTGGTTTGCTGCATTCCCTGTACCATTTATTTTATTGGATTTTTTTTTAAATTAAAAAGTCCCCCCCCCCCTTAAAAATTATGCTAACATTTAAGAATCCAAGATTAGAAAGCAGTTAGCCAAATAGACTTGCAGGGGACAAGGTGGTTTGTACAGGTACTCCTCAACTTACAACACTTCATTTAGTGACTGTTCAATGGGTTACAATGGTGTTGAAGAAAGGGACCTATGACCTTTTTCACCCTACACTTGTTGCGGTATCCCCATAGTCACATGATCAGCATTTGGATGCTGACTGGTATTTTTGATGGTTGCCATGTCCCAGTGTCATATGATCTCCTTTTGTGATCTTCTTACAAGCAAAGACAATGGGGGAAGCCAGGTTCACTTCACAACCATGTTATTAACAACCGTAGTGATTCACTTAACAACTGTGGCACAAAAGGTCATAAAATGGGGCAAATTTCACATCTGTCTCACTTAGCAACAGAAAATTTGTGGTCTAGTGTGATCGTAATCACGGATTTCCTGTAGATGCAATATTAGATTCGTATCATTTTGGAGGATCAGGGATTATAAGAAAGAAATGTGACTGCTGATTTAAGAAAGAGCCATGAAGATTAAAAAGAAGAAATTGTGTATTTCTCTGGAGAACAGCAGCCCTAAAAAGATCTGAAACTGGGACTTTTGTGATAAATAGATAAATTCCCCATCACTCGGCTCCATTTCTATTGAAGGAAGGAAGATAACTGACATTAATTATCAGTAGATTCGGTATTACTTTGGTACTTAATCTCAGACTTGTTTTGTGAAAATTCTCCCATTCTTCTTCCAGTGCCTGAATGGAAAATAAACTACAAACTAAGGTGAATTTGATCAAGCTAGTAATTCTTAAAAAGACTGTTCCTGTCACCTTTGGGAATGAATCTTGGGCAGAATATATCTTGCTGTCAAAGAATCTAAAAAGGTATTTATTTTTCCTCACTGAAAAAGACCATCTGATATCAAAACTAATGTAGGACATATTTCACTCTGCACTCCCTGAAGAAATTCGCTTAAAAGGTGAGAAGTGAGAATGGTTTGAAAATGTACAGGGATGGGAAATTACCAGCTTCATCTCTTAAATCCTAGACCCTGATTCTGACAACCGAACATTATTTTTCAGTTGTTCTTCCATGCTCTTTTCTGTTCCTTCCCTTTCTAAAGGCTGCTTTCTTCCACCAGGGAAGTAAAGGTCATGCAGGTTAGGAAAAAGGCTTCTTAGCCTTTGAACTACACTTAAAGCATCCCAGTTTACTACTGAAAGCAACAGCCTATCATTAAGTCCTTTTTATAAGACACTGTTGTGGCACAACAGCAGCCAGCTGAGCTGTTGGTGGAATCTGACAGCAATGAACACTATGGGACTGCCCTGTAGGCTGAGGAAGACTGGGGGGGGGGGGTTCGGAGTCAGAGCAGGAACCAGAGAGGCCTGTTGGCCACCAGATGGCATCTGAGTCAGGGAGCAGTGAGGAAGAACAGAGGGAGGCTGTCCCTGACGTACGTATGCATAGGGCTGAGAGGAGGAGGGAGCAACTTTGGAAAAAGGCTCACAGAAGGAAATAGGAATAGATGGCTACTGATTGGTCCTTCCCGGAGAGCTTATAGGTGGGGTGACAGGAGGGGAATTTTGCATTAAACAACAGTTTACTAATCCAGGTGTAGACAAAGATTGGGAGAATTTCGTGAGTTCAAGCCTTGTTTTCATTGGGATAATTTTCTGGGCTCCCAGCCAAAGGGTTGCTTATCTCCCTCCTTAGTTCTGGCAGACAGCCAAGTCTGCCTCAGTATATATTAGAGGTTTGGGACAGAACAGTTTGTTTCCTGCCTTCTAAAACAGATTTACATATAATCTAAAATGGAGCAGCTTCGTGCCAAAAACACCCAGCTCATGCAACAGGCAACTGTGCTGGCTGCCCAGGTGGCTCAGCTCCAAGTTCACACAGCACCACCACCTCGGAAGAAATGCCCAGTTGCAGTGCCTGATAAATTCGATGGCAACCAAGCCATGTTTCTGACTTTTTTGGGACAATGCCAGCTGTTTATCAGCTTGAGAGCAAAGGATTTCCCCACTGACCAAGATAAAGTGGTGTTTATGATTAGCCTTTTCTCCGGCTCTGCAGCTCGTTGGGCTACACCATTGCTGGTCCAGGCTAGCCCTTTGCTGGATGACGTCAGGGGGTTCTGTGACCACCTCAGGTTAATGCATGAGAACCCCATTAAGACGGAGATGGCTACCCGACATCTGAAGACTCTGATGCAGGGCCGGTGTTCCTTGCAGGAATACATCAGCGAGTTTAGGCTACTTAGCCAGGATTCGGCTTGGAATGAGGCAGCCGTCATGGACACATGGGTTGTTGGTAGAATTTTAGGATGTACAGGTGTGTGTGGATAGACTACTGACTTTCAACACACTAGTCCATTTGTGTCTCCGGATTGATGCTCGGTTGCAAAGGCAGGGAAGTCACCACACATCCCAGGAGAACAGGGTGGTTCCAGCGTGTGAGACTCCAACCCCACAGGAGGAGCCCATGGAATTAGGTGTAGCGAAACCCTGCTCGTCAATAATGGAGAAAAACAGATGGCGCTCAGGGGGGTTGTGTTTTTATTGTGGAGAACCTGGGCACATGGCTGCCTTTTGCCCCAAGAAGAGATGAGGGGCATCAGTTACTGGACCTACTCCCCAGCCCAAGAACATTTTGTCAGGAAATGCCCCTAAGCCTGATCTAAGGGAGGCCTTGGGTTGGGCGCACACCAATGCAGAGTCATGCTCAGAGACATTGACTTGCGGGCCTCCCCAACACCTGATCCTGGCATCCCAAATAGTCCTGTCCAGTAGCCCGCAAGGGATTCCGGCGCATGCTTTCGTCGACTCCGGGGCTACCATGAACTTCATAGACGAGACATTTGCGACCAAGTATGCAGTCCCTCTGTGTCCGATAGATCCTCCTCTACATGTGGAGACCCTTGATGGCCGGGTGCTTCTGTCTGGGCATATCAAGGCCGCCATGCAACCCTTGTGCCTGGTCATCGGGGCTCATGAGGAACCATCCAGTTCTATGTTATCTCTGGCCTGTATTTCTCCATGGTTTTTCGAGTGCGTTTCAAGGTGCTGATTACCATCTTTAAAGCGCTCCATGGCACGGGACCTAGTTACTTGCGGGATCGCATCCTCCCACATACATCCCTGCGGCCAATTCGCTCACACAGAGAGGGACTTCTCCTGGTGCCGTCCACTAGGCAATGCCAACGGGCGACACCAAGGAGTAGGGCCTTCTCTGTGATGGACCCAACCCTCTGGAATGACCTCCCCCCCGACATTAGAACCACTACTGACCTCCGCTCCTTCCGGCAAAAATTGAAGACTCACCTGTTCAGATTAGCAGGCCTGGCATAATTACAACTGTCCCTCCTGGCAAATGTATTAACTGGTTATTTTAGGGGTATTGTTTTTAACTTATTGTGTGTGTTTTAGGGGTTCAAAATCCTATATTTATATATATTGCTTTGTACAGTTCTTTTAATTCCATTTTTAACCTCCTCCATTCCAACTGTACATATTCAATTTTTATTGTATTTTGATATATTTGGCATGGACTGTACACCGCCCCGAGTCCCTTTTTGGGAGAGGGGGCGGTCTAGAAGCATGAATAATAAATAAATAAATGATCTTGGGCTTGGCTTGGCTTGGGGCGCATGATCCACAGATCTACTGGTCCCAGAACCTTGTCACTTTTCCAGCCTTGCAATGTGTGGACCACACCCATCAAGTCTGTGCAGGCCAGTTGCTGAGTCCACTTGGGGTGTGAACAAGAAGCAGATCAATTGCCACCACACCGGCCATATGATTGTCCCATCGATTTGATTCCGGACGTGCCGCTCCCTGTGGGTCATTTGTATTCGATGTCAGACCTGGAGTTGGCTGCTTTGCAGGACTTTTTGGACAAAAACCTAGCTCGGGGTTTTATCAGACCCTTGTCTTCGCCATTGTCTGCCCCAGTCTTGTTCATCAAAAAGAAGATTGGAGATTTGAGACTCTGTTGTGACTATCGTAGGCTCAATGCTATCACGGTGCACAATCGATATCCTCTGTCCCTTATTCCTGAACTGTTGGAGCAGCTCAGAGAAGCTAAAGTGTTCACAAAATTGGATCTCTGTGGAGCCTACAATCTTGTCCGAATCTGACACGGGGATGAATGGAAAATGGCATTTGGCACCAGGTATAGGCATTTTGAGTACACGGTCATGTCTTTTGGCCTGACCAATGCCCCTGCCATCTTCCAACATTTTAGGAACAACATCTTCCGGGACCTTTTCGACCAGTAAGTTGTCATTTATCTCGATGACATCTTGATTTACTCATCCTCCCAAAAGAGCCATCGGCAGCACCTATGCCTGGTCCTACAACGGCTCCGTGAGAATCGCTTGTATGCAAAGCTGGAGAAGTGCCAGTTTTAGCAGTCCACCATTGAGTTCCTGGGACATCGTATCTCTTCCGAAGGCATTGCGATGGAGCTGGGCAAGATGGAGTCTTTGCGTAGTTGGCAACCTCCTCTGAGAGTGAAGGATGTCCAGCGATTCCTCAGGTTTGCCAACTACTATCGGACCTTTATCCCCAGTTTTACTTCCCTGACTGCACCCCTCACTCGGCTCCTGCAGAAAAAAGTTCCGTTTTGCTGGGGGCGGGGCACCCATTGAGCACCACACGTTCCAGGTCTTGAAGCAGGCCTTCATGAAAGAGCCCATTTTGAAGCATTCTGACCCCCACCATCCATTTGTAGTGGAGGTGGATGCATCCGATATTGCTGTGGGAGCAGTGTTACTTCAGGCGCACGTCTGCGGTGGTACCCTTTTCCCTTGCGCTTATTACTTGTGGAAACTCAATTCATCTGAGCAATTATACCATTTAGGAGAAGGAGTTACTGGCCTTTAAGGTGGCGTTTGAGGCTTGGAGGCATGATCTAGAGGGGGGCCAGGCATCAAATTAAAGTCCGGACAGACCATAGGAATTTGGAATTTCTGAAGACTGCATGGAAATTGAACCAGCACCAGATCCAGTGGTCTCTTTTCTTTGCACGGTTCAATTTTTGCATGACATATATCTCCAGTGTGCACAACAAAAGGGTGGATGCCCTATCAAGGAAACCCGAATATTTGCGTGCCAAAGATCCGATTCCACCCCAGACAGTTTTGCCCATAGAGTCCTTCTTCGTGGTTCATGAGTCTGTGGACTTACAGCCCCAGATACAGGAAGTGCAGCGGCATGACAATAGGGTGGAACAACAGAAGGCATAGGTGGGCCCTACTTCCCCATGGACATTCACCGATGAACCTTTGCGGTACCAGGACAGAGTCTATGTGACAAAGGGTCCCCTTTGGGGACTTATTCTATCCCAGTGTCACGATGTTAAAAAGTTTGCTAGGCCTGAACTGACTGAACTGACACTCAAGAGTTAAACTAAGAAAGCTTTATTGCGCAGGTCATAAAACAAAGTTATCTGAAAGTGATTTATTGCGCAGGCGTCACACATTCCAGAACTCATTCCTTTGTTCTTTGTCCGGCTACCAAGCAGAACTTGGCAGACGGAGCTTTCATTATCAAAATGTAACAATTTAGTTAACTTTCTGTTTTGTTTACTTTTATTATTTTCGTATTAAAGTTTGTTTATTAATTAGAATACTTCTCAAAGACTTTTATTTTATTTTCTTAATATCTCAAAAGATATGCTGAAGGGAATCAGCCCGGTCCATTGATCTCATATTTTCTCCAGGGTGTTTTTTTTTTCCTGACAACTTGGTATGCAGAGGTTGGTTGATGATAGCAGCTGAGATGGCTACAATTTATGGCTGTATTTTCCCTTCATGCTATCTTATGATAACCGACTAAAGCTAATTAGCAATGTCGGAGAAAAAGAAAAAGAAAAAAAAGAAAAATGGAACAAGCACAGATGGTTCAGTTTCTTCTGACAAGGAGGCTTCCTCAGACACAGAGAAACAAGGACCTTCAAACGTATTCCAGGAGCAACAAAGTGCCGAGCCAGATGTGGGGGAAGGAGCTATAGGACGCGAGATCTACGAAAAGAGGTCAGTGGTTCCTCCTTCTAAAATATCTCCAGGAGATTATGAATTTTTGGGGGCCAAACCAAAACTTCCCACTCTGCCAGAGCCACTCCATTCCCAGACCCTCACAGATTATCAAACACTTGATGATGGCAACTGCCAGCAGAGAAAAAATCCTCCCACGCAGAAAGCAAATTTTATGAATCCTCCCCAGATGATGAGCAAGAAATGCAAAGCTATCTTGATCAATTAGAATGTTTTGAAAAATATGCTAGGGAGGCGAGAGAATGCTTTAATGAGATGAAGAGGAGTAGGAGGAGCTCCCCCACTCCCAAAATGTCTGAGGACGCCATCTTTTCTTTAAAACAACAGCCTAAGACACTCCCCAAAGAGGAGTTCTCAGGTCAATCAGAACAAAGAGACATGTACACGTCACCGAGGTCACGTGGTCCCTTTGAGTCAACTGAACTTCCGCACACGTATAGACGGCTGCAGCCAAAAAGTGAGGCTGCACTGCCATCTGCTGGCGGAGAAAAATTATTACAGCAAAAGATGAAACAGCTTCATGAAAGTTTTAAAGAATTAGCTATGAGTCCTTTAGAAGCCAAAACTTTGCCTCCAAAGGTTAAGTCTTCAACACTCCCTGGTGGTGCTGAATCCTCCCTAGATGGAAAAAGGCAAAGTCAAAGGCGAATACAAGGAAGTCAATTTGATGTTGCCACGCAAAGGCCAATGGTGCAACTCCAGCAACCCCTGGTTCAACAACCAGCTTTGCAACCTGCGCAACAAATTGTTCCGATGCACATTCCTCAGCAGGTATTCACAGTCACCCCCTTGACTGGTGAGTCCAAATTAAAGGAGTCAGGAGAGAATTATAAAGCCTGGGTCAGTGAAATTGCGCTCTTGCTTCGAAGAGAAGGCACACATTCCATGATTTTTAACCCTCCTCCTCAGCCATGGACACCTGCGATGAGAGACCTGGAAAACAGAGCAATCACGACTTTGCTCATGTCAATGGAAATTGAGATCCAGGGTATCTTTCCACCTGATGCAACTGCCCAAGAAATTTGGGCTATTTTGGAAGATTGCTACAGGCCCGTTTCAATTGAATCTTCATGTTTGCTCATGTCTGAGTTCCATGGTTCGAAGTTGAAACCTGGTGAACGAATTGGTGGACATTTGACCAAACTGAAAAGAATGAGAAGTGAATTGAGACAAAATGGCCATGTAATCGATGATATCCAAATGATTAGCATCATCATTAACTCATTGAATTATGAATGGAAAGATGCTGTTGCAAAGATTAACTATGTGCCTATTGCTCAACGCACAGTTAACCACGTTTGCAGACTTTTAGTGGAAGAGGAAGCTATCAGGTTAGCTGCACCACATCTGCAATGACCCCCAGCATCAAAGGCTCCAGCCAGACGTCCCTTCCGAGGAAGAGGCTACACTCCAAGGATGCCAAAATGCTACACCTGCAACCGTGTGGGACATGACACCCAGGATTGTCCCCAACGAGTTCCAGCTCCCGCCACGTACCAGCCCAGAGGAACAGACTCCAGAGGCAGAGGTAGAGGCGGAAGACAAGGTCGTCGTGGTCCAAGGCGTGATCCACAAGCTCCACTTGCAACACTGGCTATAACCAACGTTCCACAACCTGATCCAAAGTTCGACAGACGTCTTTTGTGGACTTTAGATAGTGGAGCAGCTGTGCACGTTACCCACAGAAGGGAACTTTTCACAGAGATGGGCGAACCAGAGCCCGAGTATCGAGAACTGTATTCCTTCACCAACCACACTTGCAAGGTTATGGGAAAAGGAACTGTTTACATTGAAGAGCTCGATACACACATCCCTGATGTTTATTACATACCTTCAGCAACCAGTAATTTGCTTAGTCAAAGTCACTTGTCTAGAGATTTAAAGTTCCAGGTTCACCACCTCGAAAAAGCAAGTTACTTAGTTAAAGATGGAGATATTGTTGCTGAAACTATGCTGATTGGTGGTGTTTATTACTTAAAGCGAAAGCCTAAAGGGCAAGCACAGGCAAGTATGCAAACTCCAAAAAGGCACAACGCAGACCCAGAGAGAGTTGGCCCAGAGAGAGAAAATGTTACTGTGCCAAAGGCTCCTAAAGCCAACAAACAGAGAAAACAGAAACAGGTTGCTCAGAGCAAGCCTGAGGGTCCTCATGAAAATGTTAATGTTGAGAATTCACTAATTGGTAAACCTTTGCATTCCAGGTGTATTCACAAGTGGCACAGAAGATTGGGACATGCCAGTTTCCGTGTTCTTAGAAAGATGCCGGAGTTCGCAAAAGGTTTGGATCTAAAGGGGTGTAAGGTGTTTTTGGATTGTGCCGTTTGCAAAAAGGCTAAATTCAAGGCGGCTCCAATTCCAAAACACGCTACACGCCGGTCAACATGCATTTTTGATTTGGTACACACTGACATAGTGGGTCCTTTCCCACCAACACTTGGTGGCAGAAAGTATTTTTTAACAATTGTAGATAATCATTCTAGATATGGATTTGTATATCCCATGAAAGAGAAATCTGAGACCTTTCAGATCTTTAAAGACTTTGCAGCTTTTGTTTCTACACAATACCAAGTTCGCATCGCCAGAATCCAAAGTGACCGTGGTGCAGAATTCATGTCTCAGCGTTTCCAGGACTGGATGCGTAAGAATGGAATTCTTCATCAGACATCTGCTCCATATACACCGGCTCATAACGGAGTCGTAGAAAGAAGACAAGGGGTTCTACAAACCATGATGCATTGTCTTCTAGAAGATGCCAATCTCAGTAACACATACTGGGGTGAAGCAATCAAGTATGCAAATTACATTGTCAACCGTACTTGGAGCAGTGTAATCAATCAAACTCCTTTCTACATGCTGTATGGCTACAAGCCTGATCTCAAGAACCTCCACATTTTTGGTTCATATGCTATGGTGAACACTCCCTTAAGTCAAAGAAGAAAGGGAGGTACAGTAGCAAAGAGACTGAGATTTATGGGTATTGATGATAATTCAAAATGGTACAAATTCATTGATACTAAACATGTGATTGTCATTTCACAATCTGCTAACTTTGAGGAAGATATTGACTGGTCCAAGATTCATTCCAATGATCCTGAAGTTTATTTTCCTAGAGATGGTGTTCCAGATGCCACGCAGCCTGATGACAATTCGCAGGCAGATATTCCTTCTACCAGTTCTTCACTACCTGATGTTCCGTCTTCGCAAGCCGCGGATGCTGATGCTAGCGATGAACGTGAGGACGAGGGTGAGGATGAAGAAGAAGAAGAAGACTGGACTGATGTTCCTAGACGTTCCAAGAGGGCCACAAAAGGAATCCCTCTGCAACGTTATTCATGGCAACTGACAAAATCACCATTACCTTTGATTTGCAACGTTACTCTTCCTCCAGAGACATTCACACAAATCAAACAGCTTCCTGATTCAGTGCAAGACAAATGGTATGATGCAATGCAGGATGAAATGGAGAGTTTAAAGAAACTCAATGTATTCACACCTGCAAAACCTCCAGCAAACAAGAAAGTCATTGGCACTCGATGGGTCTACAGAATCAAGAAGAAACCAAATGGTGAGTCTTTATACAAAGCCAGACTTGTAGCTCAGGGTTTCGCTCAACGTTATCCTGAGGACTACACAAACACTTACTCACCAACAGTCAGAACTGAAAGTGTAAAAATTGCCTTAACCACTGCAACTATTCTTGGTTTAGAAGTTTTCCAATTTGATGTGGACACAGCTTATTTACATGCAGACCTAGATGAAGAGATCTACGTGAGAAGCCCTCCAGGATTCCGAAAGCAAGAAGGGGATACCTGGTTCCTGAACAAAAGTCTTTATGGTCTGAAACAGTCAGGTTTAATGTGGTATTTATGCCTTACTGACAAACTAAATTCAATGGGCTTTATTAAGTCCGAAACTGATGAATGCGTGTTCACAAAAAGATCTAACAATGCGTATGAGATAATTCTTGTTTATGTTGATGATATTGTTTATATTGGTCCAAGTAAGAAAATGAGTGAGATTTTTGCTAAAAGTTTGCAGAGATACTTCACACTGAAATCTTTAGGACACATTAGCACTTATTTAGGTGTTCAAATTGAAAAGACACAGAAGGGGTTTAGTCTTTCACAAGAAGAGAAAATTGACCACATTCTACATCATTGCAACATGAAAGATGCTAGCACAACAAAGACACCCATGCAAACAGATTTTCACAACTTAACACATGAACCAAGTCCTGAGTTCGAGGATCAAACACTTTATCGTTCAGTCATTGGTTCACTATTATACATTAGTAGTTGGACCAGACCTGACATCGCACTTAGTGTTAATCTTTTATCACGACACGTAGGTAAGGCAACACAATTTCATTGGTCATGCATTAAGAAGTTGTTGAAATACCTGAAACACACTAAACACATGAAGTTATTGCTAGAACCAACACACACTGATCAACCAAAGTTAATTTGTTTTGCTGACGCCGACTGGGTGAGTGACAAGAAGTCACGCAAAAGCACTTCTGGTTACATGATGTTCCTAAATGGTTGTCCTGTTTACTGGCAAGTGAGAAAACAGAGTTTTGTTTCATGTTCATCTACTGAAGCTGAATATGCTTGTGTTTCAGATGCTTGTAATTCTCTAACATGGTTTGATGCTTTGATCACAGATATCTGGACACGTCCGATTCGACCAATCACCGTGATGGAAGATAATGTATCTGTGGTTTATATTTCTGAGTCACATTTCACAGGTTCTAGGTCCAGACACATTGACATTCGTTATCAAAACACAAAGCAATTAGTTAAGCAAGGTTTTGTTAAATTGCAATATGTTTCTACACATGATCAGATTGCAGACATGCTTAACAAACCACTAGCCGCAAATCAACACGAGTATCTGCGAAAGAAGATGTGCCTTAATTGATAATTTGATGACGTCAGCCCAGACTAGCAAAAGAAGGGGTGTCACGATGTTAAAAAGTTTGCTAGGCCTGAACTGACTGAACTGACACTCAAGAGTTAAACTAAGAAAGCTTTATTGCGCAGGTCATAAAACAAAGTTATCTGAAAGTGATTTATTGCGCATGCGTCACACATTCCAGAACTCATTCCTTTGTTCTTTGTCCGGCTACCAAGCAGAACTTGGCAGACGGAGCTTTCATTATCAAAATGTAACAATTTAGTTAACTTTCTGTTTTGTTTACTTTTATTATTTTCGTATTAAAGTTTGTTTATTAATTAGAATACTTCTCAAAGACTTTTATTTTATTTTCTTAATATCTCAAAAGATATGCTGAAGGGAATCAGCCCAGTCCATTGATCTCATATTTTCTCCAGGGTGTTTTTTTTCCCCCTGCCATGATAATGCTGCAGCGGAGCACTTTGGCCTCTTCAAGACCTTGAACCTGGTCTCCCGCACCTTCTAGTGGTCTCGATTGTGACATGACGTACAATCTTACGTCACGCATTGTGTACGGTATCAGCAGGCCAAGTCAGCGATGGAAGTCCCTCCAGGGCTGCTTCAGCCATTGCTGACCCCGGAGAGTCCCTGGGGGGCCATTTCTATGGACTTCCTGACAGACTTGCCTCCGTCTTCTGGATTTACCATGGTGTTCGTGATGGTAGAAATGTTGATGAAGATCGGACATTTTATCCTGTGTTGGACATTACCAAAAGCCCGCATTACTGCCTGCATGTTTATCCAACATGTTCTCAGACTGCACGGCCTGCCTGACAGGGTTGTGGTGGACAGAGGAACACAATTTACAGCCCAGTTTTGGAAAGGACTGATGACGGCCTTGGATATCAAGATCTGCTTTTCCTCAGCGTACCATCCTAAAACCAACAGAGGGATGGAGAAAGTGATGGGGATCTTGGAACAGTACCTGCACTGTTTTGTGAACCAGCAGCAAAATGATTGGGTGGACTACCTGGCAATAGCGGAGTTTGCATTCAATAACTCACAGACCACATCCACGCAGATGATGCCTTTCTTGGCCAATGTGTGGTATCATCTTTTCCCCTCACACCCATTGACTCACCGGTCTCTGCAGCTGAGGACTTCCTGTCGGAACTACAGGTGGTCCATCAAGTAGTGTGGCGATATCTGGATAAAGCCAAGGGGAATGTCACAGACAGGTCTCGGCACACGCCGCCAGTGTTGACTGTGGGCGATCGAGTGAGGCTGTCTACTAGACACCTTCCGTCAAGTCGGCCGGTCAAGAAGTTAGACCACCATTACCATGGCCCGTTTCCTGTTGAAGCAGTCATCAATCTGGTCACTTATTGCCTGACTTTGCCACGTTCAATGCGAGTCCATCCAGTCTTTCATCGATCTCTTCTTGTTCCTGAATGGCTGGCTTGTCCTCTTCGCCAACCCGATCATCCTCAGCCAGAACCCATGCCAATGAGGTGCCGGCCGAGTATGAAGTTGCCAGGATTCGGGATTCCTGATGACTGAAAGGATGGTTCCAATACCTGGTGGAATGGAAAGGCTGAGAGCCGAAGGATGTTACCTGGGAGTATGCGACCTCCGTGCATGCACCTGCTTTGGTGCAGGCCTTCCATGAACAATTCCCAGCTAAGCCACACCCTGAGCATCAGACCTGGGGGAAGGGCCCTGCGGTGAGGGACAGTGTTGTGTCCCAGCAGCGGTCGGTTAAGCTGTTGGTGGACTCTGACAGCTCAGACCATTATGGGACTGCTCTGGAGGATGAGGAAGACCCTGTAGGGTGTTTGGAGTCAGAGCAGTAACTAGAGAGGCCTGTTGGCCACCAGGGAGGTTGTCCCTGATGTGCATGTACATAGAGCTGAGAAGAGAAAGGAGCAGCTATGGAGACGATGTCATAGAAGGAAACAAGGACAGCTGGCTAAGGGTGTCGCCCCTCCCAAAGAGTTTATAGATGGAGCGATGTGAGGGGAATCTTTGCAGGAAACAACAGTCCATTTTACTAGCCGTTGAGAAAGCCTTTCGTAAGTTTAATCTTGGTTCTTGAAGATAACTTTCCAGGCTCCTAGCCAAGAGGTGGCTTTATCTGTGTAATTAGTCGTGGCAGACAACCAAGCCTGTGTCTGCATATTCATTGGAATCACGGGACAGAACAGTTGACTTACCCGGGTCAAAAAGCTCAATAAATCATGTCCTGGCGGATGTCGCAGATTGGCGGTTGTGACACATATTTTCAGTGACAGGGAGCTGCTGCAGAAGGAGGAAAGAATCACATGCAGCTCCAGAGCCATGGTTGCTGAAACCACTGAAGTGATGCACTTGAGAAAATAGTCAACTCTTTTTCTCACCATTCTCTACATTATTCAGTTTCTGAATGGCCAATCATTTTTTCTGTATTCTTTTGTCTTATTTTTATCCATTCTTTCATGTCACCTAATAGAATTTGTTTCCGTTTTTCCTCTCTCCGTTTTTCCTCTCTCCGTTTTTTTCTCTTTCTTGTATAAATTCATTCAGAAGTTTTTCGCGTAGGTTTTTTCCCCCCAGATTGTTTTCACCATTCATTGAAACATAACATACAATTATCACAAGCCTATTGGTTCTTATTTCATACATATCCCAACAATCTTGAAGACATGAGTGCATGTAGCATACCCCTTAATATTTTATGACATACATGCTAGTTTTTTTATTCATCATTTAATCTGTATCTTCTTTTTCTTCTGAAAATTGTTATTCAACAATTCTATCCAAATGATCAGAACCATATCAGTTTCCCTTTCTTCTAAGGCTCATAGAAAGATCTTTTTAAAAAGAATTTCATTGGTTGGGCCCATAGATATTGATATCTGCTGTCTGTCATGTTTTTGAACAAACAAGGCTGTCACAAAATACTTTTGAATAATGTTATTACCTTAAAGTAATACAGATTACTTTAGATTAATATAAAGAACAATGCTGTGATATTTACTTGTTGTGTCCATTAACTGAAAATACGATTAATTGGTATTCTAATAAATAATAATATATATTGTCCAGTGGCTTTTTTCAGTTCCTTCTTTTTTTCTTTTTTACATATCAATGGAACTAAAATCCTGAAAATGTTTTGCACATTTTTAAATTTTAAAATCTTTAATGTCACAAAACAAAATAGTGAAAAATACTTCTGCAATTGAGCAATATGCTGCAATTAGCATGATGTATTTTAAATATATACTATACACCTTACATGAAATATACACTTTTGCTTTCAGAGTAAACATGGCAAATGATTGAACATAGTAGTTTTGAAAATAGTATAATTTATGATTGTTAGGGCTTAAGATAATTGTTGTTATTGTTATTTCTTATTCTTGAATTAAAGTGACACCCTGTATTATAAACAGACTCATCTATGTTTGCTGTAAAAAGATTATAATAATAAATCAGGCAGAGTATGGAAGGAAATTATATCATCCTCAAATTTGCATATACCATTAACTCTACTTTATAAATCATCATCAAACATATGCCAGGATGGTTCTATTCCTTCTTGACTAAAAGAAGGAAAAAAAAAAGAATTGCTCATTTTTATAATTATCCTGAAATAAAAAGAGCCAACTGTCATAATTTAAAAGCAATTTTTGAAAGTTCTGTCATGAAGTAAGACAAGCCTAAAAAAAATATTATCTTCCTCTTAATTACTAATATTGTAACAGTTGTTTTTTCAGCAATTAAGTGGTAATTTATAAATGCATCTCTATTTAAAGTTTGTATGGGGTAAGGTAGGGATAAATCAGCTCCAATCTGAAACTTTTATTATGACATTTTATGAACATATGGTTTTAATACATTTATGTTTGCGGAATGGAAGAGAGCACATATAATTTTATTTTATTATATTTTGCAGATTTATTATTATTTTTTTCCTTCTACAACACATTACAGTCATTATAGCAACATTGTTATGTCATCATATCTGTACATGTATATAATATTTCACTTCCATATTTACACACCTTTATACACAGTTCTACATGTATTTATATATGTTTTTTGGCTTAATTAATTTTCTTGTTTTTCAGCCATTTATATCAATTGTATCAAATTTCATAATATTCCGACTCTTCTTTATCTTTTAATTTCAGTGTTAATTTGTTCATCTCTGTACAATCCAAAGTTTTTTTTTATCACTAATTCGTCTGAGGGGGTATTATTTTGTTTCCAGCATTGGGCAAAAGCTATTCTAGCTGTAGTTAGCAAATGTGTTAATATGTACTTAATTTTCTTTTGTATATTTCCCTTTGATTATTCCCAGCAGAAAGATTTCGGGTTTGTATTTTATGTGTTCTCCTATCATTTCTTGCACCCATTTCCAGATTTTTGTCCAATATTTTTGTGTTTCCGGGCAGGTCCACCATATGTGATAAAAAGTCTCTTGTACTTTTTTACACTTCCAGCAGGTCGGATTCATGTTTGGGTACATTTTAGCCAATCTTGTTGGTGGTAAATGCCAACGATAAACCATTTTGTACATATTTTCTTTAAGTGCTCTTGATCATGTTAGTTTATAATTTGTGTTCCAAATTCTTTCCCAATCCACTAGATCTATGTTGTAACCAAAGTTTTTGGCCCATGCTATCATGCAACCTTTAACTTTTTCTTCTTCTAATGTTACTTCTAATAAATATTTGTAAATTTTTGTTATGAGTTTATTTTCCGGGCCAATTAAAATTTTATCTATTTGTTGTAATTCTGTGTACTTTCCATATTCTTTTACACCTTTTTTGTATCTTGATTGTACTTGGAGATATGGCCACCAATCTATATTTATATTTTGCTCCTTTAATTCTTGATTTGTTTTCTTTTTGTTGTTCAAATTTTTATTAGTTTTTTAAAAAAAATTCAAGGAAAGGGTTACAGGGTTATAAAAACATTTTGGCAGCTACATCGTGTGTGTGGGGGAGAAGTCCCCCAGGTCTTGCAACTTCTACAAACAATGATAAGGAAAATATCAACAATTACCTAAATATTAGCAGTTTTAAATTTAACACAAAAACATCAGTATGTTTCAATCAGTTGTTTTGTATCACTTCAATGAAAGTACATTGTAGCAACAATGGCAATAGTGTTCCAAGTCACTTTTGTGATCTGAGTCTTCTAGCTGTTGCATCCTCTCTCCCACCCACCCGCTGGGCCTCAGCCCCTCCCTCCTTTGTTTCTTGTGTAACATCCCCCATTTCACATAAAAGAGCACTGTGTTTTTTAGCGAAAGCCTCTGCTTCCACTGGTGTGTGAATTCTGATTCTGGTGCCCTCCCAAAAAATCAACATGCCTTCTGGAAATAGCCATTTAAACCAGACCCCATTATTATATAATTTTTTTTGCTAGAAGGAATATTTCCTTCTATTATCTCTTACTTTCTTTGGGATCTGTTTAAGAATGGTTATTTCTTTATCTTTATATTTTAATGGTCCTCCCCTTTGAGCTTCTAGAACCTCATCTCTTGTAATTTTTCTAAGAAATTTAATATAAACTTCCCTTGGAACGTTATGTGTTCTTGCATAGGCTGAGTTAACCCTATAGATCAGATCAATGTCCCACCAGAGCTGTTTATCTCTATTAATATATTCTGCTAGTAATGTGGTCATAATGTCCCTGAGATCTTCATTCTCAACTTCTGGCAAGTTTTGAAACCTAAGAAAAAAGGACATTCTTTCAAATTCAATTTTTAACATCTGATTCCCAAATTGTGCATTCCCCTTCTGGATTGTCTTCATCTCATCTTTAATCCCAACCACCCCCTCCTCCAGCACACCAATCCTCTGTTCATCCCATGTGGTTTGCTGGTTCGTCTCTCTGAGCTGTTCATTTAAGTCCTGCAGTTGTTTTCTAATTTTGTCCTGTCCCTTTAAGAGAATTTGAAGCATCTGTTGAGTAGACAGGTCTTTTGCACTCTCTTCAGAGGCTTTAGGTTGTAGAAAGGATCCTAATTGTGACTGGTGTACAGGACTGGACGTGGAAGATGTTGGGGCCGACAAGGCCTTACCAGGTGGCAGTTTCTTTGGACCCATCATGAGGCTCAGAGATAATTGTTATTCTGGACAAAGAGATGGCGTCTGTAGGAGAGCACAGCCGGCAGGGATCACCAAATAAACAAGTCCAAAGGAGAATAAGTCATCTAGCAGAAAAGCTAAAGCAAATAGGTGGATCAAAATATTCCAAGTCCAAGGGAATAACGTATCTGAGAAGGTTCCTAGAAGTCTCTGGGGTGGAAGTTAGTTGGAAGCCATAAAGTTTTCCAAAGGAGGAGTCTAATTCATAGAAGAAGGAGGAAGTTGGCCATCTTGGCTCAGCCAGTATAGGTGATCAGGAAACAACAAAGTCCAAGTCCATAAGTAATTTAAAAAAGAATCAGTTCAACCATCCTTTCTCTCGCAATTGTAGCCCCCCAAAAATATTTTTCCCATTATTTAAGAGAAGTGAAAGTGGTTTTCAAACTTTCTCTCTCCCCCATAAAGGAGAGGGATTTTTCAAGCGCCGCTTTTCCGAGGGGGGGTGGAATTTCCTCCCCACTCCAATCTAAACTCCTCCAAAAGTTGAAACAAGCAAGGCAGGAAAACTGCAAAACGGTCAGAAATGTAAAAATAGTAAAAGACCTGGGGAGACCCCTCAGCTCACCGGTCTTCAGCTGCTTCATTCCAATTGATTTATTTCTTCCATGCTGCGTCCGGAGAAGCATGTGGTGGCATTCCGCGCGCTCCCCATGCTCCCCGGCTCCTGGGGCAAAGCTGGACACACACACCCGTGGCCGCCGCCTTTCAGGGGGTCCCAGCAAGCCGCCCCTAAGGCAGGGTGCCCCTCCAAGGCACCCTGTGCTCCCCCTAGACTTTAGGGGAGCCCACCGGCGCAGCGAGAAGGCAGACGCAGACATCCGTCTCCTTCGGCTGCCGGAAGTTGTCTTCAATTCTTGATTTGTTTTCAAATTCCCTTGGCTGTCTAAAATTTCACTATATCTAACCATTTTTGATAGATCTAGTGTATTGGGATGTGTCATGGCTTCCATAGTGGAAAGCCATGTTGGTATTTTCATGTAATGTTTTTCTCTAATTTTATTCCAGACCTGTATCAGTGCATCTCTAATATAGTGTCTGTGAAAGTATTTTTGTTTCTTTTTACCCTCTTCCCATAGGAAAAAAATGCCATCCCGTTTGCAAACCGTGGCCCTCTAATGTTAGTATTCTTTTATTTTTTTAAATTTATCCAATCCCTGATCCATGTTAGTGCTGCTGCTTTGTAATAAAGCTCCCAGTCAGGGAGTCCCATACCACCTCTGCTTCTGTCATCCTGTAGAACTTTCAACTTTATCCTGGCTTTCTTCCCTTGCCATATAAATTTTAATATAATCTAATTAATTCAGTAAAAAGTGTTTTTCCTAATTTTATGGGGATTGTTTGAAATAAGTATAATATTCTTGGTAGTACATTCATTTTTATCACTGATATTTTCCCTAATAATGATAGTTGTAGTTTCCCCCATAAGTCTAGATCCCTTTTTATTTGTTGTACTAATTTTTGTATAATTATTTTCTTTCATAGTTGAGCACTTTGCAGTTAGCCATATTCCAAGATATTTAACTTCCTTTGTCACTTGCAGTCCTATTATTCTTTCTAATTCTTTATTTTGTTCTTCCTTCAAATTTTTAGTTATCATTTTAGTCTTTTCTCTATTAATCTTTAACCCTGCTACCTCTCCATATTTTCCTAATTCTCGCTTTAAGCTATTTCCTGTTTCTAGTGGGTCTTCTATAATGAATACCAAATCATCTGCAAAGGCCTGAAATTTATACTCCTCTTTTTAAATTTTAGTTCTGCTTATCTCTGTATTTTGTCTAATTCTTATTAAAAGACTCTCAAGTGTCAGGATAAAGAGCAGAGGTGACAGTGGACAACCCTGCCTTACTCCTTTTGTTATTTTAAAGGTCTCTGTATTTTCCCCATTTAATAATATATTTGCCCTTTGGGTGGAGTATATCATTTCTATTAATCTTTCAAATTGGTCTCCTAATTTCATATTCTTAATTTGTTGTATCATGTATTCCCAATTTAAATTGTCGAATGCCTTCTGTGCATCCAGAAAGACAAGTGCCACTTGTTTCTCTGGATGCACCTCATAGTACTCTAAAATATTTGCTATTATTCTAGTGTTATTCCTGATTTGTCTTGTTGGGAGAAATCAATTTTGGTCTGGATGTATATAGTTATTTAACAATTTTGTCAATCTCTCCGCTATTATGGTTGTGAATATTTTGTAGTCGGCATTTAACAATGAGATTGGCCTATAGTTTGAATCTGTTTTTTATCTGCACCTTCTTTAAATATTAATGTAATATGTGCTTCCCTCCATGAATCTAGTATTTTTGCTTTCATCAGTCCCTCATTGTACATCTCCAACATCAAGGGCTCTATCGATTCATTCAATTCATCTATTATTTTGCACCATTCTGCTGGGAATCCATCTGGGCCTGGTGTTTTATTATTTTTCTGTTTCTGAATTGCCTGTTTCAATTCTAGTTTTGTTATTTTTTTTGACAACATTTCTTTCATATCTTCTGGTTTCTTCTCCATTTAGATATTCTTTTATTTGTTTTCCATCTACTTGTTCCCCTTTATACAGATTCTCAAAGCACTTGTATGCAATCTTTTTCTTCCCTTCCATTGTATGTTGTAGTTCGCCAGTTTCCTCTTGAAGTTGATATACTAATCTTTTTTTCTGTTTCTTTTCTCAATCTATATGACAGCCACCCCCGCGGTTTATTTGCTTGCTCAAAGAAGTTTTATTTTGTTAGTTTTAGGCCCTTTGCCATTTCTTCCTGGTCTAATATATTTAATTTATGTTTTGCTAACCTCCAATCCTTTCTAATTTTGTCACTTTGTGGCTTATTTTGTAATTCTATTTCTAAATTTTTAATTTCCTTCTCTAATATCTTCTGTTGTGCCCATTTTTCTTTGTTTCTTTTTGCTGAATACACTATAATAATTCCACGGGAATAAGCTTTCATGGTGTCCCATAAATTTTGTATAGATGTCTGTTCTTTTGTGTTTTCCTTAAGAAATAATTCCAATTCATTTCTACATTTTTGAATAAATTCTTTTTCTTTTAATATTTGCAAATTTAACATCCATCTTCGTCTAGTTTTTTCCCCCTTTCCAGATTATTTTAATGGCATTGTGGTCTGCCCATGTATTTGGTAATATTTCAATTGTATGTATTTCTGCCCCAATTTCCCCATTCATCCATGCCATATCAATCCGTGACCAGGATTGGTGTGGGTTGGAATAAAAAGTAAATTGTTTTTTTTCTGGTTCAATTTTTCTCCAAATATCTATCAGGTTTAGCTCCTCCATCATCTCAAAACAGGTTGTTGGTAATACTTTTTTATTTTTAGTTTTTTTTGTCACTTATGTAATCTTTTTTACTGTCTACTATGGCATTATAATCTCCTATTATGCAGGTATTCCTCACTCCAATTTCTTTATTTTTTTCATGTATTTTTTTATAAAAGTCCTTCTGATTTTCATTTGGGGTGTATATTGCTACTAGTAGTATTGATTTTTTATTTATCCATATCTCTATCATTAATATTCTTCCCTTTGGGTCTGCATAAATTAAATTTGTCTTTATCCCATCTTTAACATATATCGCTATCCCTTTTCTCTTTTCTTCTGCTGATGCTGCATATAATTTTCTTAATTTAGGACATTCCAGGTATTTTAGATCTTGTTTTTTAATGTGTGTTTCCTGTAAGCATATTATGTCTGCCTTTTGTTTTGTTAATTTTGCCCAGGTATGCTTACTTTTTGTTGGTGAATTTAAACCATTAATATTTACTGACAATACTTGAATTTCTTCTTCCATCCTCCTAATTCTCTACCTGTCTTTGTTTTTTATTAACTCTGGTTTCTTTTTCGGCTCCTTGTTTTTGGTCTCACTTCCTCATCTCTCTGTTGTTCTTCCTCCTCCCTACTACTTTCTCCCCGTTCTCCTTCAGTTATTCTCTGTTGTCATTTTTCCTGGCTTCTATATTCCATCTCCTCTTTACTGCTCTGTTCCTCTTCCGGGCCTACTAGTCGCTCATATACATCCTGTGCCTTCTCCAGATTGTCAACTTTAATCCTTTTCTCCTGTCAGGTTACTAGCATCCCTTCAGGTACCAACCACCTAAATAGTATATCTCGTTTAATCAATTGTGTCGCCAGGAATTGATATTCTCTCCTTTGCTCCCTCACTCTTCGCGGGATTTGTTTTAGGATTTGTATCTCTTTCTCTTTGTATATCATCGGCTCATCTCTTGTTATTTTATAAATTATATCTCTTACTTTTTTCCTCGCGAATCTGATGTGTACTTCTCTAGGCAATCAGTGTTTTCTGGCATAATTGGTGCTTACTCTGTATATATCATCCAACTCATTTAGAATCTCATGTCTGTCTCTTTTTAACTTCTCTGCTATTAATCCTAACATTATCATTGGTAAAACTTCCTCTTTTGCCCCTGTTACATTCTGGAATCGAAGGTAAAATGCTGTACGGTCCATTTCCAGGTGGATGAGAGAGTCTTCTGAGTTTTTGCTTGATGTTTTCATCTGCTGTTCAACTAAGTTTAGTTTCTTCTCTGTTTGTTCTGTTCTTTTCTCTACCACTTTTATTGACTGTTCATTTTTTTCCAGTGTTTGTTGTATAATTCCCATTTTGTCATCTAATTTCTGTAACTTCATTTTTCTTCATAATTTAACTTCATTTTTCATTTCACTCATCTCTATTTTCATTTCATTCATATCAATTTTCAATTAACTATGATTTTTAGCTACTGCCTCTTGAAGCTTAATCATAGTTTCTTGGATAGTTAGCAGTGCTGTCTGCACATTTTCGATATTCGATCCAGAGTTTGGTTTTTCTAATGTAGTCATTTCTTCTGTTGACCTTTGGGATGCTGGAGAAGCAATCAATACCTTTGTTGCTGGATTTGTCGCTGGGTTTGTCTTTTTCCCGGTTCTCAGTGCTGTTTTTGTAATATTTGCCATCTCTTTTTAAGTTTTATTTTGTTCTTTTAGTATCTTATATATGTTATCCCAAATTAGCATCCAATATCTTTCCCTTCCCCCCCCTTTTAAATGATTCCTTAACTTAGCTTGTTCTATCTATATTAATATACAAACAGTAGTCTTAAAGCAGTATAAGCAACTTAAATAATATCTATAAGTTATTCAATAATAACTGGAAATAGTAAAGAAGAAGTAAACAAACAGAGAGGGAAGGACAGAGAGAGAAAGCCTCAGTACTCATTCATATCAACAGTACTATATCTTAAAGGTACAATTATTTCATTATATCCTTAGTATGATTACTGGAATTTAACTCAGATAGGTATTTATAACACATATATAATAAATAAGAATATCCACAAGCTTTCCACTTACTTGTTTATGAATATAAATATTGATTTGAGTACTTATTTATAGGTATTATAATAATATATATTATATATAGATATTGTATATAATTGTAACTTATTTCACTAAACTATTAATGCAGTCAGTTCATTCACCACTTTTTCTTTAAGTTCTGGGTTGAGTTACTTTCTTTTCAGTCTTTGCAAAATTGTCCACGTTCTTCTGTTCTAAATGGTTCTAAATAATTTCAGCACAGTTGTTGCATCAGCCTCTTCCCCTTCCGTTTCGTTGTTGTCTTCTCTTCTTAACTACTGTCTGTCAACCGCTGCTCTCAAGCATACCACAGTTCCCCAAGTCCTCCCTCTTACTCGATTTCTTTCCACTACTTGAGTCTGTATGACTTAGAGTCAGTTCATACTCTTTCTTGTTGTCTCCCCTCCTATCGCTCACTTACACCAATTAGTTCTTCGGGCCGGTCTTTTCCTCTAAATATATGCCACTCTCAATTCTCCAAGTGGCCTCTCAGTTATAGGGCTCTCTCACCCCATCTCTGGAGACTCACTGCTTTGCCTGTTCTCCTTTGCAATCTTCCCTTTCTGCCCCCACTCACAGCTGTTTCCACTCGCAAGCTGGTCCATTAATCCACTCAATGACACAACAACAAGTTGATTAAATTCTTCCTTTCCCTTTCAGATAGTTTGTCGAGACTTCAAGTCCACCATTGAAACAAGGTAGATGCTTGCACGCCGGATTAAAAGGGTATCCCCATGTCGTAACGGACGGTCGCCCTCCACCTCATTAGTCCTAGGGTTTCCTTACTCCTCCGCGTCTCTCTCCAAGATCAACATACCCCCGAAGGGATTCTCCAAACGTGTAGATTGGAATAAGAAATCAGAGCCCTGATTTCTTCCCCACACTTGTCTCGACATCACCACCGGAGCACATATCATTTTAAAAATGCATGTGATATAGTCATCCAGGGCAATAGAGTTCATTTCATTTTTCATTTTCATTTATTGAATTTATAGACCGCCCCCTCTCCCCGAGGGGACTCGGGGCGGTGTACAGACAAGGCTAAAACCGTATATACAATGATCATATTAAATACCCCTTATTAAAAATGAATTAAATATAGGGTCTGTACAATGATAATAAAAATTAAAACAGGTTAAAAGGACAACCCCTTAAAATTTAAAATACCGGCCAAGATTGAAAATTGAAACTACGGTTGGGCCAGGCCAGCTGATTGGAACAGGTGGGTCTTGAGTTTCTTGCGGAAGGAGCGGAGATCGGTAGTAGTTCTGATGTCGGGGGGGAGGTCATTCCAGAGGGTCGGGCCCATCACAGAGAAGGCCCTACTCCTGGGCGCCGCCCGCTGGCATTGCCTAGTGGACAGCACCCGGAGAAGTCCCTCCCTGTGAGAGCGAATTGGTCGCAGGGATGTATGGGGTAGGATGCGATCCCGCAGGTAGCTAGGTCCTGTGCCATGGAGCGCTTTAAAGATGATAACCAACACCTTGAAACGCACCCGAAAAGTCACAGGTAGCCAGTGCAGCTCGCGCAGGAGAGGTGTTATATGGGAGTACCTAGTACATCCCATGATTACCTGCGCGGCCGCATTCTGGACCAGTTGCAGCCTTCGGGTGCATCTCAAGGGGAGCCCCATGTAGAGAGTTAACTTTAAATAGTATTATTTTCATATTTAAAAATAAAAAATAAAATAACTTCAAATCCAAATCATTTTCAAAGTGTGAGTAGTCCTAATGTATACAATTACTTTAAAGAAACAACTCTGTCCAGGAACTAAAAATGTAATGAATCAGATGGAGAAATACATTCAGTAATCATTTAGCCATGATAAAAAGAAAGCAGCACATTGTTTTATTTTGAAATCAATAAGACTTTTGTCAAACTTTTTGTAGCTGTTTAAAGATTTTTACACATGCTTCTTTAATCAAATTTATTGAAACAGAAAAGGTATCAAGCTATAAATACCGTGGCAATTGCATAATTGCTAAAGTTAGATGTTAAAACTCAATGTGCCTCTAAATTTCTTAAGATGGAGATTTTTAAATTCTCTTTTAATAATTACTTCATGATATAATGCAATTCATGATCATATCATATTGTGATATTTCATAATATCTTGATAAATGGGTAAATCCAACCTGTACACTTTTCTAAAGTAACATCCTTTTTCCAGTCTCTGAGAAGTTCATTACAACATTGTTTAATGAAAACAAAAGCACAGTCTCAGAATGGGACAATATCATCTGATAAATAACATTACTATTCTACTTGCGCACTACAAAGCAAGTCTGGGAAAATATAGAGCAACATAATTTAGATTTTCCATTAACAGTAATGAAATTTCAGAGGAAAAATAAAAAACAATGCAAAATCATTAAAGCAGAGGAAAATCATGCAGTGAAACTGGTAGAAGCTCGTAAGTTACCTTTACTGGATATATGTGATGTGATGATGTTCATCCATAGTGTTTTAAGAGGACCTTGACATCTAACTGGTTTTGGGATGTCCATGATTTGTCTGCAGGTGGCTGGTAAGGCCTATATGGGCATGAAATGTTCTGCCACATGATGGGCAGACATGTGTGGGCACCATTGTTGCAGCATTTGCAGCTCTGGCTTTGCGGAATGCTTGCTTCTCTTGTCTTCAAATGTCTGGCAGCCTTGTCAACATGTGCCTTGTCAGTCGATCTTGTATCAGGGTTTTCCAGAAGGTGGTGTCGATATCCGGGAACTTGAAGGAGGCTTTCAACATGTCTTTGCATCACTTCCCTTGTCCCCCATGCAATTGCTTTCCTTGAGGCAGCTCACCATAACTGTTTGGGAATACGATGGTCTGGCATCCTTGCAACATGGCCTGCCCAGCATCATCAGCAGGGTATGAACTGATGGCAGGCCTGCTCTGGAGAGGGCTTCTGTGTCTGGCATCTTGTCCTGCCATCGTATCCTTGGTATTCTATGGAGGCAGATCATGTGGAAGTGGTTCAATTGCCTAGCGTGCCTTCTGTATACAGTCCAAGTCTCACTGGCATACATCAGGGTAGTTAGCACTATTGCTCAGTAGACTTTGAGTTTTGTACCAAGGCTTATTCCACACCGGTCCCACATGTAATCTGCCAAATGCAGAGTTTGCCTTGGCAATTCTGCGATTGACCACAATGTCAATTGTCACTGCACGGGAGAGGGCACTGTAAGTTTGTAAGTTATCTTTACTGTATATATGTATGTACATGTGTGATATGTGAATGTTTGGATGTCCTTGAGATGTTTTAATAGTATGAACAGTATATTTTGTCATTTTTTCCACCAAATTTGCTTATGTTAGAATAGAATAGAAGAACAGAGTTGGAAGAGAGCTTGAAGGTCTTTTAGCCCAATCCCCTACTTAAGCAGGACTTAAGTACACCACTTCATACAAACATAGTATGCTCACATTTTGCAAAAAAAGCTTTTTCATTGGGGAAAAAGGTGCTTCTTGGTGTTATAACCCATTTTTTCTCTTAGAACCTGAGACTTAGCTAAAGATCTTCATTTTCAGATAAGCAATAATGTGATGAGGCTTTGACTAAGAAAGATTGACCCAAAATAATCCATTAAGTTTTACGCTGGAAAATGGACTTGAATTTGGATTATCGAGTAAAACACATGAATCACCATATCAGATTATGCATACTTTTTTGAAGATATATGTATGTAACTGACAACTTATTGAGTTGCAATCTGTGTTGCGAAAATTTAGAAAAAAAAGTTGTGAAAATTTAGCTTGGTGTCACGTTTTCCAATTTTTTTTCACCTAGTTTGAAACGAGCCTGCCCATCTGCAAATTCTGGTCAATCAAATTTTCACCAATCCATTATTCACTTAACAACTGTCAACAACTTAACTGTCTCACTTAACAACAGAAATGTTGAGCTCTGATAATTGTGGTTGTCAGTCAAGAACTACCTGTATTATGGACCTCAGCACTACCCCATTGAACATACTATGTTTAGAAATATTTTTGATGTATTAAAAATGTCTTAGCTTTGCGGTAAAGGTATTTATTGAATAGAAGCATGCTTTCAATCATCTGCCTCATTATTTGTTATTGTTTTTAAAAATGCAGGCTGGATTGTGTTGCCTTGGATTTTTTTGTTATGTTTGGCAAGAACAGCAAAAGCAACTATTTTCACAGCATGCTTCTAAGGGCTGATGAACAAAAAAACTTGTAATTTTTATCTGGTCCCATGTTCATCCACATGAGTCACTTATTCTTCCTCTCTGTGACATCTTAAAAAACTTTAATTTAGCATCGAAATAACAGGGAAAAAATGTCATACAACTGTTGAATTATTCAAAGTGTTACATGGCAATCTTAATTACTGTGAAAGTTTACCATTGCAGATCAGTACCGAACGTGCTCTAGTTAATTTGATTGGCCTTTACATTGACATTTTAAGCTTCCTTGGCCCATTTAAACAAAGAAGTGGACATGCTGCAAAACAATACCTGGCTAAGTTCCAACAAGTTTGGAACGTGTTTGAAAGAAAAAATGTGAATGCAGAAACAAATTTCCTTTGTCTTAAAGCATACTTTGTATTCTGCAGAATCATTAAAATGTTTTAATTTTCTGAGCCATCTGCTCAGCAAAGAAAAGAATAGAAAATAAATGAGCTGAGTGACCCACCTCCTTTTGTGAAGAACTGCTATAGATGTTATGGTGAATTTTGTTGATCTATACATGACTATAATATACTGTACAAAATTCAATGACAGCAGCTCTCTATATATTTACTTCAGGAGAACTAATTGGTTTCTGTGGGGTTTGCTGGTTCACAGGTCCATGCAGAACTGGCAGTCTGCATCTTTCTATCAAGCACATGCACATCAAATGAACGAATAAAAAATACATTAATCTGATTGTCCAAATATTGCCAAGGTTACTTCACTACAATTTAATCATTATATGAATGATGTGTCTTTATCTTTTCGTTGGGAAATGTAGTTTGTATATAGCAGAAATACACTTATAATTTGCCATGTCAAGGATTTTTCATTAGTGGCCATACTATCTGGGGATACTTGAAGTTTATTATTTAACTGCAACTGGAGGTCTTTCAGACATATAGTATAGATTCCTGTATGGTAATGTATGGGGGTGCATGTATATATTAACATCCTGCAATGATTCAGAGTTAAAAAAAAGGGGGGGAGAGTATTTTGGAAGGCAAAATTAACATCTGTTAATTCATCCAATAAACGTGTATCTTCTCAAAATAATGTTTATTACCCCAACAGTTATTATGAGGGAAGACACAACTGTTTTAAGGTGTCTATATGTTACCATGACTACATCACTCTCTGACTGCTTTTCAGCTCCCTCCCTGCAGGGAGATAAGGCCCATTTGATTGGTTCATGTATGTCCTTTTAAATCCTTCCATCTTTGAACATATAAAAGCCTCAGTACCATTATCTTATATAAAAACAAAGTTCCATAAATTGTCTCCATGTCTCTATCCATTAAGCTTTTCTTTTTGCTTTTACTTTGCCCCAAACCCCTTAGAGCAGGGGTGTCAAACTCAAGGCCCAGGTACCAGATCTGGCCCATGGGGTACTTAGATCTGGCCTTTGGGGCCACCCTGGAAACAGTGAAGGACTGGCCTGCGGACTCCCAAGCTCTGTTTTTGCTGGCAGCCCAAAATGGAGCTCGGGAGCCTGTTTACACTGGCAAAGTACTCAGGCCACCACAGGCACCCTTGGCATGAGTGACATTGAGCTGGCCACACCCATCCTAGCAGGCTGACTCTGCCCCCTGGAGGTCAAACACAATCTTGATGCGGCCCACAATGAAATCGAATGTGACATCCCTGCCTTAGAGTCATTTCCAGGCCAGATGGGCAACATATAAATTTAATAAATATAAATAAATAAAATAAAAGTATCTAGTTTTAATTGTGCACTCCAGCTTCTTTCAATTAAACAATGTCATCTATCAGGACCATAGAAAGTGACTTTTTCTGTCACAGTGCTTGCCCTCTAGAATGAAATTCCTCTGAGATGACTGCTACCCTATAGGTGTTTCAGAGGGAGAAGATTTTCATCACCTAATGATAATTAATGTCCCTTCTGGGTAGTGTGAGCCTCTTTTCTTGTGGTCATTTTATTTGCCGTACTGTCCTCCACTTTTTTATTTTTGATTGTTTTGCTATTATTTTTCTGTATTTTTAAATTGTGAACTTGCCCAGAGTCATTGAAAGCCAGATCATGTACAAACTGAACACATGCATACTAAAGAACTTTCTTCTATTTGAATCTAAAACTTTGTAGAATCTTAATAGATATGAGTGCATTTATGTGTATTTAAGGATATGTGATGCAAACAGATATCCTGACACTCATTTATATACACGTGAATACATGCAAGAATGTTATAACCAACTCCTGGTGAATTTCCAGAATATAGGCACTAACAAAATGAAAGACAAAGACATGTGCACAATATTTGCATATTCTAATTTATATGTTTCTGTGTAATTATAGATATAATTACACAAATGATATAAACTATGTGGCTGATATAAATGGATGAAAATCACATCCATGATTTATCAGTAGGGCAGTCTACGGAAATAACAGACACTGTCTTATATTTTGGAGAATGATGTCTGTATGTACCTTGGATTCTTTGTAATACATTAAATGGTGATCTATTTAACCAAGGTTTCAGAGTAATGAATTTTAAATGCCATGAGAGTCAAGCTCATTTGCCATTCAGATCAGCCCTCTGAATTCTTTGATGAATTTCCATCTCATTCCTCCTACCCTGAATAATACAAATATTATCCTCCATGCAATGTCTTTCGGCAACATGGGGGGTTTGAATTATGAATGGACTTTGAATGGACTTTGAAGAAGGTCAGAATGAGAAGGGTTAAATGTTCATATTCATCATATGTTGAAAACCTGAAATATAATTCCCTGTACTCTAAGCTTGGGAATGTAGATCTAGTGGAAATTCCAAAAGAGAAACTGTAAAGTTTCTTGAATTTACAGTCTGAGTGATGAAATTACTTTTAGTTTTCTTTTTAATTCTGAAAAAAGGTTAGAGGCTAAGCATATTTCCAGGGAGATATCATATAACAAATTATGGTCTTTTTCCCCCCTGCTTGAATGAGTGGTGCTTGTTAACGCTGCCACAATTTTAATGTTGCATTCTGTGATTTATAATGTGAAAGTAAGCATAAATATATTGCACAGACACTATTAGATATGGATCTGTTAATTTTATGGAATTACACTAAGAGAGAAAGCTGTAATATATAGTACATGTCAATTACTTTCTAAGAACACCACTGCCCATCTAGTCTACAAAATTTAACTACATACTGAGCTTAGACTTATCTTTGACCTAAAAGACTCCTGATGGCACCAAGATGGAATAATATCTGTACCTTTTTCCGCAACGATTAATTTACTGTCTTTGTTTAGCTACAATACTAAACACAATTTCCAGGAAATAAGCTACCCTTCCAATAGATAAATAGACTTCACTATAAAATCAAGACTTAAGAAAGATGAATGAATTTCTTAAACATTTACTCTATCGTACCCTACAAGATAAGAAGTACAGTAGTTCACTAGACAAATTATTTTAATGTTGTGGATTCAATGCTAGAGGCATTAGGATAGCATCACAGAAGACATAGGATTATTTGATCTCCTTTTCCTAATTCAGATCATGATTCTGGTTTTGAAAGGTATATCTGACATTGGGTTTTACTGCTTGCCCCATTGCTAAACTTTTCTACAAGCAGTTAGGAAATTCTCAACTTCAGAAAATGTGAAGGGATTCTAGCAGAAGGTGGGACAGAAATGGGGATGGTATATAGGACAGTCAAAGAATTTTAATGCTTCTTGCTTTTTTCCCTAATTAAAGCAGAAGTGGTAAGCAAGCTCTCAAATGCTTTTAAATGGAGATACCCTTCTGTTGCACACAATAGGAAGAAAGGTTTTTGGGTCATTAGTTTTGCTTTGTCCAATCATTCTCATCAAAGTAATAGAGAAGCCGGTGTACTCCAAAGTCAGGAACTCTCATTTCAAAATGCTCTGAATTTAAACTTGAAATGCTCCATAGAAGCAGACAGTAATTATCTATCTAGATTTGGGACATGTTTACCATAACATATACCAAGTAGATACTTTAGACTCCAAATAAATAGGAATCAACATCTAGATTTCTATGGACAGTATGAAGTATCCATATCCATTAAGAAAGTCATATCACTGTGACTTAAACCCACTATGTGCTATCATATCAATTTTAGGAGTATTACCATGAGTGACACTTGTGAATATCTACTGCAGTATTGAGCTGTCATGATGCATGTTCTGACTCTTTATTATTATTGTTGTTGTTGTTGTTGTTGTTCCTGGTGATGTTACATATGTATACAAAGGAGGCAGAGTTTCCAAAATCACATTGCAATGTTGCTTCCATTGCTGTCATGGAAACATTAGATTAGGTAGATGCCTGTGTGGAAGAAAAGAATTTAAAGAACAGAGACCATCATGAATTGATGTCATAACTCTACAGATATCACTTGATATATCTTTGTGTAAAAGCTCCAAATTTCTTCCAACAGCTTATTGAAAACAAAACATTCAATAAAATGCAAAGACAATCCATATTTCAGAACTGTAAAAAAAATAAACTTGAGCGATGAAGTAATAACATTTAAAACAAACAAGTAAACAGAAAAAAAAAGAATTAAGCTTCTTGATTTTACAGTCATCTGATAACTCTAACCATGCATATTGCTCTTAAAAGAAAAGCTACTGAGGATATTTAGCTTAAACAATGATTTGAAATGCTGCTTTCTTTGGGATGTTTATGAGTTTCGACATTTCTGCCCTGCTGATAATGCAGTTGCTTTTTTTATTCTTATCTTTCAAACAGGGTGCCTGCTTGTATTCCGAGTCTTTTCTTAACTAGAAAGCATATATCTGTGTCTTGGCAAAACATGATGTTCTCTATTTTTTTTTTCTTTTCTTTTTGGGAAACTTTCCTGCAGGAAAGATATTTGTTCTTTTGTTAACCAATCAATATCATATTAAGCCAAATTCCTTTTTATCTTTCTCCCTTTCTGCCTTATCTCACTTTATTGGTTACATGGACAATGGTTATCCACCTTAGGTTAAAAAGAAAGAAAAGGATGAGAAGTGGAGTGCTGTAAACATTATTACTTTTTTTTAAAAAAAATGCTATCTTAAATTTAAGATTATGCAAAACAAAATAAAATGGAAGTAGAGAACCAGAGGTTTTTTGATGAGAGTACTAGGTAATTTGTTTCTAGTTTTGGTCTGATTACATATTGCTTCAAGCCATTGTATGGAGAACTATTATATGAAGAACCATTTATATGGAGAGATTCTTTTTTAAAGAATGAACTGGGAAGGAGATCAAAAACTCCCCATCCTGATTAAGTTATTAACTATCATCCTGACTGATAGTTAAAAGGTATGCCAATTCAGTTCAGACTTCATCTGGGCAATTTTGCAAACCAGCCAATGTGTTTTAATTAGTTACTACTACTTGATACCAAGATAAACTTTCCTATGGTACCTACATGACCAATGTTGTGGTTCATTGACTGGCAGGACAGCTGGCAGTCAAATCAGATGAGTCAGAGGAGATGGAGGGGGTGCCCGAGGAAGGCTCTGAGGAACAGGAGGTCTCAGAGCCAGATGCAGAGCAAGGCCTATCTACTCATGCTCAGACAGAGACACAACTGTTTTGGGGACATGAGCTGAGTGAGGGGGAAGAACAGCCGAGGCCCGTCCCAGATGTGCGTATACACAGAGAAGTGGGGAGAGGAGAGCAATGCAGGACTGAGGGCCAGCTATCCAGGAAAAGAAGGAGACATTAACAAACCCCTGCCCTGGCTAGGATATAAGGAGGAGGCATGTGGGAGGTAAGTAAGCTGTTGAGAAGGGCTTGTGAAGGCTGGGTAAGAACACCATCCTTTGCCTATGAACTATTTGGAAGAACAAAGCTATTTGTGACAAATGAGCTCCCATGCTACTGGGAATCTCTTGCATATTGACTTTCATTAAAAAAAATATTCCATTATAAATTTAAAAAACTGCAGAAAATTAAGAAACTAATTGCATCAAATCAAAACTTGATTGTAATCTTGAATGGATCAATGTGCTTTTTCATCTATTTTATTATGGCTGGTGGCTGATGTATGTAGATCCAAAGAAAAATGTAGTAGAATATTTGGTCATCTCTCTAGGAACTTATAGCCTCGCCATGCTGGAAAGATATGCAGGAGGATGGGTTGATTTTGTTTTGTTTTTGGTTTTTTTGATCATTTTACACAAAGTTTCTGCTGCCAAAGCTAAGGAGGAGTCCAACCAATGGTGGTATTCAGCTGGTTCAGACCAGTTCAAGTGAACTGGTAGTGGAAGACTTCACCTTCCCACCCATCCCAGTTCTATGCTGTCCTATTTATCCACGTTTTCTAAGCCACACACATAAGTGCAAGCCGTGCACGAGAGCAAAGTGCATGCATGGAAGGCATGTGCATGAGCAGAAGGCGTGCATACTCACAAAGTGAGCAAGCATACATGTGTGCTCACAGTTTTGGTGTTCGGTGAACTGGTGGTAAAATTATGTGAAACCCACCTCTGAGTCCAACAATTAAGGGAGCATTTTTTGGAGAAATTCAAAAGAAATCATGCACTTACCATATTCACCCACAAATTTATTGGGAAACAAAATACCTAGATTTGTGCCAATTCTAATAGTGGCCACAGTCATACTTGTACTCCATTCCTACGGCGAGTCCTTTGTAAGGGATGAGTTTAAATTCCTTCCATTAGTAAAGAAAATGAATCTGCAGCAAAATCTTAAGGACCTACTTCACTGGCCAACTATCCTCCTACCTAGATGTGATTACCCATCTATATCAAATCAATCAACCTGCCTTCTAGACAGAATTTCCAAATGTTCTAGATGCCTTCTTCAACAAGGCTTCTAAGCCAGGCTTCTTTGACATCTATTGATGATCAAACACATTGAAAGGGCATTCAAATATCTCTTCCACCATGCCAAATCTCAAAAAATCCCATCTTAATGAAGACATTCTCCTGTTACAACCTTGGAATCCATTGGAGAGTGAAAGCTCCTGCTTTGGTCATGTTATGGTTGGCCCTACTTTTGTTTCTGCCTTCTGTTATGTATAATAAATAAGTAAGGGCTTGAAGCAAACACAGAAAATATTCATACATCTTTTCATTAACAAGCAAGCCAGCAAGAAAATTTGCAATTAAATGCTCTGTGATTTGAATGCAAACACACAACAAATATGAATGTATTACTTCTCTAATTTTTTTTTACAAAATGTTTCATTTTATAAACAGCAAGGGTAATGGAAGAGAACCATCCGAAAGAACCATCCAAATGGTCTACAATATTTGTTTCACTGGCAAGTATTGGGGAAAAACCCAATAACAATATACTTTTAAGAATGTGTGCTCTCTCTCTTTCTTAATTCCTATCATGTGCCATTAAATTCGTCTGGAGCTGTTTATTCATTCCAATTATAACTACCTAATCAACCATAGACTCATAGTGGTACACAATAACAATCAACATTAAAACATCCAGACTACACAATCAACATTTAAAAATGCCCATAGTACAAAGTATAGAAGGCAGAAAAATAACAAGAGCAAACTTTACCAATTAACAATAAAGATGCACATGATGATTACTACTATTAATACAAAAGAAGATGATAACATACAAATCACCAAACACTCTCTGAAAAAGATCTCTATTATTATAACAGATGGATCAAGGCTTAATTCTGAGTCTATTTTATAGGGCCAGGCTGCAATATAAAAGCATTTGGGTTCAGTTCCTTTCATTTCAGAAAAGTGGGGTATACATAGATGAACAAGCTATCTAGAATCCCAGTGCTACCAGATCCAGACTGCAAAAATCTAGATGACCAGTAAAATGATCCAGATATTCTGCTCCTCTCGAGCAGTGTTTCTCAACCTTGGCAACTTGAAGATGTCTGGACTTCAACTCCCAGAATTTCCCAGCCAGCGAATGCTGGCTGGGGAATTCTGGGAGTTGAAGTCCAGACATCTTTAAGTTGCCAAGGTTGAGAAACACTGCTCTAGAAACTAAAGATTTCCATAAATACAATATGTTAGCTATTAGCACCATGATGGCAAACCTATGGAATGCCTGCCACAGGTGACGCATGGATCCCTCTCTGTGGACATGTGAGCCATCACCCCAGATCAGCTCCACCATGTATGCATGTGCGCCTCCTGCCAGCCAGCTGGTTTTTAGGTCCCTGCTATGCATGCACAGGAGACGGGGTACATGCAGGAGACATGTGCACATGCACAGGAGGAGCGGTCACATGCGGAGGGGATGAGGGGAGCGTGCCCATGCATGGAACAGTGAGAGCACGGGAGAGTGTGATGCCCCTCGTGCCCCGTTTTTGCTTCCAGGAGGCTTCAGGGAGGATGCAAGGGGGTCTCACGTGCATGCACGGGGGAGCATGGTGTGTGACAAGCACATATGCAGGGGGTGGGGCGCACACAGCGGGTGTTGGCCACACATTGCATTATGGATCTAGGCACGCTTTTGCACGCGACAACAAAAAAAGGTTAGCCACCACTGTATTAGCATATCTTAACACCGTGAACATACTAACATATAAATACGAATCAACTCAATAGAGTGCAATGTAATGGTTTCACCTTGATAAACACAAACTTTTTCTAAAAAAAATAGCCAAACTTTTACAATTAAAAATATAGGAGAAGAAAAGTTTTTTTTCCCCCATACTAAATGTGACCTGGTTTCAGATCGCTTAGCTTTAAATAAACAAAAGCCTAGTTTTTTTGCTTTTAATTCACATCTCAACTAACAGATTTAAAGATAAAATACACATAGGGCAACATCAGTTCCTCATGGTTTCCTGAGCCCATCCTCAGGGAACTTCTCTCTACCAGAATGTGTGCTTTGGGCTATTCTATGTGTCATATTTATGTGGTGTCTTCCTATTGGTTGATTGGTGTGTTGATGACTGCCGATTAGCTGTTGTTTCCTTGTACTGCTACGTCCTTGGCTCCTAAGTACCTAATAAGCTGGTGGGTAAATAAGCACTCCTGTTGATTGACAAGTGGCCCATTTCCCAGGTTTCAATCTTTTCCCTGACTATTTTTGATTCTGGATGGCCAACAAATCAGAGAATCCTGTATTCACTTGCCAGTCCTTCCCCTGTTTAGGGCATATCCAAGGCAGCTGAAAGTTTTTGGAAGAAAAACTTTTTCAGTTTTGCTTCAGGCTTTAATCCTAGAGAAGACTCTACGATATCAGTTCCATAACTTGTTCTTTCGGATGCAGCAATCCTATTTGTAGTTTATTTATGTATTATTTCATTTATTTAATAAATGTATAGGCCACTTCCCATATGTACATGACTCTGAGCGGCTCACAACGGAAACAGAATGAAAACGGTAAAAAAACAACCCAAGTTCAAAACTGCAAAAATAACATAAAAAATAGCAGCCAAGAAAACTCATAACCATACAAACTAACCATGGTTTGGGCTCACCCATACTGTCAGTGCCCCAGGCTTGATGGCAAACCCAGGTTTTTAGTGCCTATGAAAGACTAACAAGTTTAATTTCTGGAGAGAACATATCCCACAGGTGATCACCATAGCAGAAAAGACTCTCATTCTTGGGTTCCCCCAGGTCCCAACAAATAACAGTGTCTCATAGATGAGATCTGGATATCCTAAAGCCAAAGCTATAGCAGCAGAAGGCACATTCGTATATACTGTATGCATTAGGCCAGTGATGGCTAACTTTTTTGGCACAGAGTGCCGAAAGCATGCAATGCTTTGCAATGTGTGCAGGACCCCCTCATGGCCCACCCCCACACATGCGTGTGTGACCCCCTGCATATGCCCTCTGTGCATGCGTGCACAGACCCCTCATGCACCCCATCACCACATGCACACACAACCCCCCCTTCCCCCCTCCACGCATACAAGGCAGAAACCCGAAAAGCAGCTGACTTGTGGGGGGCGCGCATGCACGTGTGGTGAGCTGAGCTGGGGTAATGGCTTGCATGCCTGCAGATCATACCAGGATGGTGGCATGCATGCCATAGGTTCACCATCCTGGTATTAAGCTATCTATGTAATAATGCTTTCTTCCTAGAATCCTGATATATAAATAAATAGCAATTCCAGTACATAATTTATTCCCTCTCTTTAGGTGTTCATGGCACCATCTTAGGATTTCTGGTCTGCAGAAATCCAGATGACCATTAGATATATTCAGTTTTTACACCCCTATTCATACTACTATTTTCAGGGGCCTTAATTTGCAATACAATGTATCTTTCCAGATTACTGAGTTCATATGCTGTTTTTAAGACAAAGCTTAGTTGGTGTTTCCATGAAGGTGCAGAGTTTCACATCTCTTTGAAGGGTATGCATTATTTATCCTGTTTCTCCACTGTCCTAGGTCAAATATATAACCTGTTTTTCATCGTTCTCAATGAAATTAGTCTTGTTGCATTTGTCGTATTATTAATAACATGCCAACTATGAAGACAGGCTATTAAAAGAATGAAAGGAACAACACTATTCAATTCTATTGAACTCCATTAGGAAAGATTATACAATGATTAAATTATGATTAAGAAAGTTATATTATAATAGCATCGCACCGGGTTTTACAAATGGGCAACCACTATTTATTGAACCTAACAATAAAGTATAGGTATTGCCAATTTTTAACATAATCACTAATGGTTTTTTGCCACAATTGTTGATGCACTCAGGAAAGGCAAACTTTGAGACATGGGTGGCAAACTTGTGGCATCACATTGCCATCATGTGATGTTTCGTGATGTTTTTCCCCTTTGTGGAACTGGGGTGGCCTTAGCCTGTATGTCTGGCCACGGATTGCCAATTTGACACCCCTGCTATAAGAGATTCATTTACAGAATGTTAATTACTGCACACTACACATGTGTGCGTACACACACAGAAAGAGAGACAGAGAAAAAGAGAAGTTTGGTGTGAGACAGTTTTCAAAACTGTATTTAAATAATTTTGTAATGCATTACAAAGCTGGTTCCTGCTTTTGTTACAAATTTATGGCAGCATTTCTTTGATTCAAATGAGTGTCTATCCATGATCAGGAATTTAAATTATATTTCATGTCAGTGATCCATTAAGCAAGAGAAAAAGTAACAAATAATATAGCACTCTGGGCATTTATTACATATTTTTAGATTATTTTTGCGGTCTGTAAGACAAACTACCATGTCTTGAAAGAGGTTTTATTCTGCATCTTAATGACCACATTAGCAAAGCACCGGAGAGGAATTACTTCTCTTTTCAATCAAGGGCCAGATCTAAGGGTGGATAGGAAACTGTTGTGCTGTGGAATGACCTACATTGGATTTGGGTGCAAGACAGGTGTGCTCTTCTTCATCCTTACAGATTTAGAAATGTCATTTGATATTTTTGATAATGCTACCCTTTGGGGAATACCTGTGAGTTTTGGGGCACTTACCTGCAATCTTTTTTCCTGTGTGGGCAGTTTCAGTTGGTGATGGTAAGATAAAAGATAAAGGTAAAGGTTCCCCTCGCGCATATGTGCTAGTCGTTCTTGACTCTAGGGGGTGGTGCTCATCTCCGTTTCAAAGCCGAAGAGCCAGCGCTGTCCGAAGAAGTCTCCATAGCCATGTGGCCAGCATGACTAAATGCCGAAGGTGCACAGAATGCTGTTACCTTCCCACCAAAGGTGGTTCCTATTTTTCTACTTGCATTTTTATGTGCTTTCGAACTGCTAGGTTGGCAGAAGCTGGGAGAAGTAACAGGAGCTCACTCTGTTATGCGGCGCTAGGGATTTGAACCACTGAACTGCCGACCTTTCTGATCGACAAGTTCAGCGTCTTGGCCACTGAGCCACCATATCCCCTCTGATGGTATGATAGGAGAGGTCTACAATAGCTCCTCTATTGTGAGTTGCCACAACTGTCTTCTCTTTTCCCCTTACTGTTTAACATTGACACAAATCCACTGGGGGAGGTCATCTGTCAATTGAAGGTGATAATATCCAGCCACACATCATCCTCTATCCTATGCTAGACTAATGATGTGGTGAACTGACCAGATGTCTGTTTATTTTTTCCCTGTCGGAAGCACCAGAGTGCTTCTTTGGTGAAAGGATTTGCCAATGACATCATCAATCCCCAGGGGACATCCAATTGGGAGCTCCTTTTATGTCTCCCATGAAGTTGTCCACTGAAGTTATACCCATTAATCTACTTCGTGGTCACCCACTTTCAAATGGTTGGGTAGGCAGGAGCTGGAGCATGTGATGGGAGCTCACCCCATCCCAGGGCAGCAACAGGTCTCAAATGCAAACTTACCAATTGCTAGCCCAGCATTCTAACCTTGAGAGCCACCACGCTCCTTACTAGGTGTCTGGTGTCAGTAAAGATATGTATGGATGGGGAAAAATAGACTCAAAAGATAGACTTAATCTATCTGTTCTAGGGGTGACTGCATGGTGTAAAACTCCCCTTGAAGGAACAGGTCTGTGATTTGGAATCCTCTTAGACTGACAGCTAATAATGAATATGCAGGGAGAAGCCCTGGTTATGGCAGACTTTCTCTAATCTTGGCTGATGCATAAATTGTGGATCTTCCTGCCGAAGGATATCCTAGCAACAATGGGTCCTGCTCCTGTTACTTCCTGTTTAGATTACTGAACTGTACCACATATGGCTTGTCTTTGACAACAGCTCAGAAGAAACAAGCTGCTTGTTAATGGATGGAAGCCATTAATATCTAACATTGCTGCTATGTTGGTTGACATAGGACTGACTGTTTCAAGTACATTCTAGGTATCCAGTGTACACATCCAGCATTCGTGAGAGATCCAGAGGGATATGAGAAAGTTTTATTGGTGGTATGTGCCCTGTAGAGCAGTTTCCCACAAGAAATCGAGTGCTTTCTTGAGTGTAGATATGTTTAGAAAACCCTCTGGGCATTAAAAACATGTCACTAGATACCTATTAATAGTAATATGTTAAAACTGTGCAGTATTTATTTATCTGAACTGATGATTTGAAGGAACTTACAATGTTTTTACTGTGTCATTTATTTATTGTTTTGCTGATAATTTGGTTTTATCGTGCTCTGCTCTGAGTATAAAAATGTATTCAGTACATAAATGCATCCTCTAGGAAAATACAAAATGATATTTTATGAGGCTTGATAAACTACCACATTTCGATAGATTTAGGTAAATTGTATTTGTGTGAACAAATGATTACATGCAGCCTTCTTTAAGCACTGAAATGAGTTGCTTGCATGTATGGAAAATTCTCTGAGGAAGGCTTTACAAAATACACTTGACCCTTAATCTGTGCTGCTTATAGAACGTGCTTTGCAGTAAACAAATAAATCAGATTATCTTTTAGCGTGGTCCAGTTCAATTAATATGCTAAGGCAGTGAATTTCCCACAAGACACTGAAACCCAAATAACCATAGCCCATTTTAGTTTAATCTAGCAAGTTGTATAAATATGGGCATTATCAGGCATTTGTGGAATCAAACTGACACACACTTTAATTCAAAAATAAGAAGTCTTTCACTTGCCAGGAGTTCATTTGATCCTGGGTATATTTTCAGCACTCTAGATAATGGGTATGTTCACATCGTGCAAATCTGTTCATTTAAGGAACATCCTCAAGTTGAATATATATATGCCACTCACTCATCATGAAATCTCCAGAACCGTAAAGCCTATAAATTTGAAATTTGGTATGTATGTTCCTCTTGGCTTCTAGGTCCTCGCTAAGAAAGGATTTTTCAAAATGACCATCAGATCATTAGTATTTCTTATACAGTAGTTAACATGCTCTGATACTAAAGAGTTCTACTCCCCCTCCCCACCTGAAAGTAACTCTGTTCCAACTGCCAGTTGCCTCACATTCTGTTACCTCAGTTCAAACTGGCAGACATTCCACTCTTTCACTCAGGATCAGTCTGGGGCTCCTTACAGTATAAAATGTTGGTACCCCACAAAAATGTCTATGCCTTCCATCTATGAAACTGCTTTTGGATACAAGGTTGCAGGAGTGATATTCCCTTATGTGTTTCAATCTCCAACCACCACTGAGCTAACAGATTGAACAGGAGTGAACCAGATTTCTCCTGTTTTGTCCGATTACATAGTTTTGTCATGAAGCATGGGTATCCAGCTAGTATACAGTAAGGAAGAGACTTATTTCCAGTACGCTGGGAGCCATTTGATTAAAAATATAAATATCTTCTTGCAAAAGGTCCCAGAGTTAATCTGTAGCCTATTTTTTGGCATAAGAACAAAGAACAACAGAGTTGAAAAGGACCTTGAAGGTCTTCTAGTCCAATCCTCTGCTCAAGCAGGAGCAGGAGGTCCTATGCCATTTCAGACAAGTGTTTGCCGAGTCTTTTCTTAAAAGCACGCAATGATGGGGCACACACAACTTCTGAAGGCAAGGCATTCCACTGGTTAATTGTTCTCATTGTTAGGAAGTCTTTCCTTAGTTCTAGATTGCTTCTCTCCTTAATTAGTTGCCATCCTGTTTCTTGTCTTGGCTGTCTGGTGCTTTGGAAGATACGTTGACCCCTTCATCATTATGGTAGCTCCTCAAATATTGGAACACTGCTATCATGAAAGCAAGAAGATGCTTACTTCCCTATGATCACCCAATAAGTACTGCAAAAATCCACATAATCATTAGATGGCACAAATAATAGCCATGCTCTGAATATACAATTAGGTAACAGTAATTGAATTGAACCACGATAATGCAATTTTCATGTCTATAATCAAAGCTGCCCTTAGCATGTTTGTTACTCTTTGCTAAGGGTAATTATTTTCATCAATAACACTTTGTTCTGCTTTGGCTGAAAAGAATAGCATCCAGGATATATTTTGTGTATTTTAAGTAGGAAGTTTGTGGCTACAGAATTGCCATGGCAACTTTATACTTTCCCCCCTCCCTACCCCCTCATTCAGCCAGACAGATTAGAATGTTGTGCTCTTGAAGTGACAAGAGCTGATGGGAATGTGAGGCACCCAGGTGACAGTGTCTCATTTGGAAATAGTCATTGTAGCATAGATGCACACTGCTTCTCAGCTGACAGGAACAACCTGCCCTTGGAGTGACAGGATCAGAATGTTCAGAATAGAACATTGCTTCCTAGCATTAATGCCAAAGTGACAGCATGCCTTTTTAATAAGAGCAGATTAAGAACATTAAAAATGTGTGTGGGGTATGTATGTGTTGGGCTATGGTGGGGTGTGTGTGGGTCATTGCTTGGCATGAGAAAAAAGAAACAACGATCTTGAATCCTGTGTTAATGTGGCATTTTTACTATATTCTGAAGTAGCAAATGTGCAACCTTACTGATGGCCATCTGCCAAGCATAAGGCAAGACAAAACACCCATGCCACTTTTTCTTTCTGCGTTGGAAAGCTACTAGTTTCTGCAGATACATTTCATGAATGCCAGCATGTATCCAATGGACCACAAAATCAGGCTTATGAGAAGTCATTGAAATGCTGCTCTTCTAGACAAGAAAATGCCATCCATTTCCCTTGCTGTGGGAAGTTCTCATATATTCCAATCAGAGGTGGTATTCAGCAGGCTGGAGAACTGGTAGCAGAAATTTTGAGTAGTTCGGAGAACCAGTAAATACCACCTCTGACTGGCACCGCCCCCATCCATGATCTGCCTCCCGAGTCCCAGCTGATCAGGTGGAAATGGAGATTTTGCAGTATCCTTCCGCTGGAATGGGGAGGGATTGGAGATTTTATAGTATCCTTCCCCTGCCATTCCCACCAAGCCATACCCATCAAGCCATGCCATGCCCACCAAGCCATGCCCAAAGAACCGGTAGTAAAAAAAAAAAAAGAATCCCACCAATGATTCCAATTCTTTGTCCTCACTGGGAGAGCAAAGGCTGCTCACAATCATTAAGAACAAATCACAAAAGTCATGAAAAAATACAACAGTGCGGAAGTGGGTTCTTTTATATTAAATGTCGGGATAGCGTCATTAGATGATTTTTTTATTTCTTTAAACAATCAACTTTAAAAAAACTTTGGGGGAGAGTAAAGGCTGGTTGAAGACTTTAAAACACTGTTTGATAAGAGTGTGCATGAAATGGGTGTTAGAAGATAAAACGCCTCTGATCTTCCCCTCCACTTTTAGCAGACCTATGAACCTTTAACTGCCAACCAGTCTCAGAAGAAATGTACAGTCCTAATACTCGAACTAGCATCTCACTTCTTCAAATACATTTTATTAGGTTATAGAGTATTATAAAATACAAAATACAAAAGCAAATAAGAGGACAGTGAAGGGGAAGGGAAAAGGTGGGGGGAGGAAAAGTGAGGAAGGGTAGGGAAAGAAGAAACATTGACTTCTGACTCTATTTATTGCAGTAGAATGAGGCATTAACAACAAATCACAACTTTTTCTTTTATTATGATACTATGAACCAGTCATTTCTACAAAAGTCTATCAGTCAATCAGTGAAGCCCAAAATCAAAGTTTCATTCTTTTCTGCATCAAGCAAGAAGTTCAGAAGCGGTTTCCACATGGAAACAAAATATTTATGCTCTTTTCTTTGAGCAGGGTAGTCAATTTTGCCAGAAGCTGATGGAATTGGATGAAATGGCAAAATGGACTAGCAGCTCACTGAGTCCATCAAAGAGCAGGAATTTCCCACAGGATAAAGGGAGATGCTGGAGGTGAAATCTACATATCTGAGGGTGATCTTCCTACATTCCTTCCTTCCTTTCACACAGATCTCAGGATTAAAGCCCAAATCAGGAACATCCCAAACTGCACATCTGCACAGGAAGAACACATGTTAAAACCAGCACATACACAAACCACACCCCTGAGCTCACACCAAGGATCAATCCCACCTATAAAACCAAGTCTCTGGATCCCATTTCTTCAGTAGCTACCCCCCCCAAAACAAATCTCTTTATTCTTAGGAATAAAATTTAAAATTATGTCTGGATTTCATTGTTTTTATTTGTTCTTGCATCACCTCGCCTCACGGAACCCCCAGATTATTTTTCTAACATGGGAAATAAGTTTTGTTTTGGCTCAACACAAGCATCCCCCCCAAAAAAAAACCCCAACTTGTTTTTGGATTAAGGCAATTGGGACGAATCATAGTTCAGCAGAAATGAAATTTAGAAATGGGGATGGGATGTCATATGATTTTAATATGGAAAGACCTTCCCCTGAACTTTTCAGAAGCTTACTTGTTGGGTGTAAGTTGTTAGCTTAGTTGCCACCAACTCAACCACCCACTCTTCCAAAAGGGTGAAATGCTGCTGCCACTCTCCCAAGCCTACGATATAACAATCCTACCTACCTTCCCTGTAAGTTCATTTTCCTCTCTTTGGCACTGCCAATGGCAAGGCTCTTCCAACCATAGCTATCATCTTTTTAGGCACTATCACTAAGGATGCCCTGGTCTCTTGTTTCTCTTCCCACAATATTTCTGCCTGGAACATCCATGTCTTAGGCCAGTGATGGTGAACCTTTTTTGGCACCGAGTGCCCAAATTGGAATGTGTGCGTGTGAGTGCATGAGAACACTGGAGCTCCAGAAACCTAAAGACCAGCTGGCCAGCATGCATATGCACACAGGCCAGCTGTCTTCAGGTTTCTGGTGCTGCAGCATGTGCAAAGATCAGCCGGCTGGTGCACATACATGCATCGGCAACCAAAAGAGCAGCTGGCAATGATGCCCACAAAGAGAGCCCAGTGTGTCACCTCTGGCACGCATGCCATAGATTCACCATCATGGTCTTAGGCCCATATGTAGACAAAACATCCATATCATAGATCCATATCCTGGCCAACCATACATGTTCTAGCCTTACAAAAATTGCTTCAAATTAACTGTTCTGCATACAAAATGGGACATGCCGAAAATATTTGTAAATTCCTCCTACCTATTTGAAAAATAAAGCAGTCAAAGTTTACGAACCAATCCCCATTTATAATAAATTCTTCATAGCCTAGTTCAGAGATGTTGTTTCAGCCTTCTTCAAATAGGTGGCCTTTATAGCATGCACCATTATTTATTTATATATTACTTTTCTTTCAAAATGTGCAGAACACTTTAAATAGGAACTTTCAGAGAGATTTCATTTATATGATACCACAAAAACACAACTGTATGTTTTACTGACCAAATTTCTGTAGTTTTTTGGTTGAGCCTATTTCATGAATATAACTGACTTTCTATTTGATCAGTGTCTACTCAAGCATGCGTTGTGCTACAACCTACCAAGAAAACGAAACCAAAGCCCAGGTGCTTAATGAGACGAAAGGAAACCTTTGAGAAAGAGATCTCTTTTCCAAATATATTAATGATTATCTATCTATCTATCTATCTATCTATCTATCTATCTATCTATCATCTATCTATCATCATCATCAAAGTTTCAGTTATTAATAATTGTCAACAGCCGTGCTTCTGAAAATACATTTTGTCCTTCCATGAAAAGTTAAAGGTGCTACTGTTTGCCTTTTACACTCTCACATAGAAGCTATAATAAATTGATACATAAATAATAGCACCACATTAATATATTTGCTGCTTACATCATTCCATTGTGTGTGTGTGAATATGAGGAGACTGCAATACACAGCAGTGTGTCAGTAGCTTATTTCTATTGGAAAAAAAGAAAGAAAGAAAAAGAGTTATTATTTACCAAAACTTGAAAACTAATGACGTGTCAACAAAACAATATTATTGATGCATCTTGCTGGAAACCAACTTAAACAAAAATCATCTATCAAGTCTAAGCGCCAAAGGACTGACACGGCAAAGAGAAACTACTTGCCAGAAGCAATAACGCAGTTTTCATATGGAAATTAAATATATTTTTTGTAGGGAGATATAGAAACAGCTTTCATCAGCTATTTTGTTTTTAGTTTATTCACATAAGAATATATCCTGATGACTTTTACAGTAGAAGATTCTAGACTTAACCTGTTAAGAGTACAGTGTTGCTCAGATAAATATTTACAAAATCATACCAACCGGAATGGGTAGGGCTACCAGATAGGGGCTGAAAAGTTTTGTGTTAAATAGCATTATCTTTATCAATTGTGCATAGCCTGCAACTTAATGGTATATTTATTCTATGTTTACTTTGATCACAGATGTAACCCTGAAGATAATACTGCAAACTTTTTCTCTTACTGCCACACAGACGCAGTACACATAGTGCAAATTCTTCAGCTAATTTACAAGTATGTTAACCTTGAGCTTTTAAATGTCCATTTAATAGAGCTGGTTTTAAAAATCTCCCAAATAGATCTGCTTTCAATATGTCATATCAGTACAAAGCAACCAGGTTAAGAAATATTTGCCTCTTTCTGTCTTGACAATTACTTTAGAATTTTCCCAGTCTTTCTCCTCCCAGGTTATGGAATAGAAAATGTTTTTTTTCCCCTTTTTTTCAAGAGGGAAAGAAACTAAAGACCTCAGGTATAGTGAGTTTAGTGACCTTAGAAAGAAAAGCATCTATTTAAAGCATCTTTTTTAGCACAGTAGAATAAAATGATAACATTTTAGCCTCATTTTCTTTTACTTTTACATACCTAACATATACTAACTATTTCTATAACAATGACCTTAATAAATCAGTGAAACCAAAAATCATTGTTTTATTTTTTTTCCATCTCATGCACAAAATCGAAGCAAAGAGAAACAAAGTTAGATGTATTCTTCTCTTTGACTACAACAGTTAATTTAGTCATCTCTGCTAGTTCCATCAGCTTTTCCAGTCATTTATCTATTGTGGGAATTAGAACACCTTTCCATTTTTGCGCATAAAGCATTCTTGTTCCTGCCAACATATATAACCACCAGGTTCCATTTTTTCCAAGTTCTTTGTCCATTAAGTCTAAAAAAAGGTCTCTGGTTTTAATTTTTATACTCACTTTGAGAATCTTTATTAAAAAGGGAATTTTAGCCCTGTATTTCTTTGATTTATTACAGGTCTATCAAAGAGGGTAAAACGTTCCTTTTTTTTTTTTTTTTGCATTTTGGAAATAGCACTTCAACAATTAGTTCTTCTTACCAGTCCTCTGCAGGAAAGAGAAGTTCACCCTACCTATAATTTGTCCAACTCTTCCAGCGCTTCATCAGGACATGGTATGAGCAGAGGTGGCATTCTGCAGGTTCGGAACAGTTCTCCCAAACCGGTAGTGGAAATTGTGCTTGGCCCCGCCCATCCACCCTGGCTCTACAGCATCGCATTTAGGCTCTTTTTAAAGGCAAAACACATGCACAGAAGGCGGACATGGCACATGTGAGCAAAGCGTGTGCACTCACATTTGCAAACTGGTAGGGGAGGTAAGTGAATGCCACCCCTGGGCACGAGGTTATGAGAACATACAACACAGAGGAGAGACATGTCCCAGCTCCATGAAGATAAGACAACTTGACATTGAACTGTCATTTCCACCAATGGTTCCATAAAAAGAAAAGAAGCCTCAGCCATCAATAGGTTAAATATATAATAGAACAAAGGTTTGATTCAATCAATGGAAAACCATCCTGTCCTAGAATTGTCTTTAATTACTTGATCTTTTTTTTTAACCATACAATATTTAAATTGTGGAATGAGAATCATTCTTACTATATTGAATATGAAATTGATAAAGGAATGGCATTTGCAGATAAACTTTGAAAGCCGCTAATTCCCTTTTGGGGGAAGCAGTTCTCTAAGGCCAAAATACCAAGAATATACAAGCCTCTTTTCTTTTTACAGAATGCATATTGATAAGAGTTTCTATAGCTTACTCAGAAATGCTATCTTTGCATGTTTGTAGTGAAAGGAATGAATTATATTCCACATGAACCTGCAGTCTAAATCCAATGCAAACCCTTTAGGGAACCTTGATGCTAATATGTGCATGTTAATAGATATATTCAATCAATTAGTTGGGGGTGCTTTATTACACTATTAGAAGCTTGAAAACAAAATGTTTTCTTTTCCAGAAGTAAGCAGTCCTGAAGTAACACTATAAATGAAGTTCAGGCACAGATGGAACTGCAGTATTGCATTATAGTTATATTTCTCATTTCTTTTATTTTTCTCCTCTCTCTCTTTTCTTAGACTCAGAAATCAAATTTCAGCTGAAAAGTGCTTTTCCAAGCAAGATTCATTTTGAATTTCTTTGCCCCGATATGAAGCAATATACTGCCAATAGACAGAACAGCAAGAGGAAAACATAACTTTGGAAAGAAAATTTATTGTGCAGCACAAAAGAAAAAAACTTGTGCCATAGGCCAGGTACAGCTTCTAAACTTTTCTCATAACAATTTAAAATACAGGTGTTGATCTGAAAGAGACAAAGGATGCTTATCAATGTTGTGATTATTTTGATTATGTTTGTAGTAGACTCCACAAAGTCCTTCTGTGTCATTTAGAGTAAATCCTATGTCTTGGTTATGGCCTATGTGCAGATCTCTGTCTTGCCCTGTTTGAGTCATACCTGAACCATGTAGTAATACAGAGGCTATTGTGTTCCTAATAGAATGAAGAGGACTGACATACTTAAGAATGTCATGTTTTGGCATAGCTTATTATAGGAACATAGTAAGCAGCTGAGTCAGACTGTTGGTCTATTCAGCGTCAAATTATTAACTTTAAATCACTGAAAATTCAAGGATTGTCCCTGAGATCATCTGGAAATGGAACACTACTCCAGAGCACTGATCCTCCTTGAACTACAACTCCTTCTTACTGTTAATTATGAATGAAATTAGGGAATCTGTCTCTATTCAAAACTCTGTTTGAAAACAAGGAAATAAATTTAAAGCCGTGAATATTTATATTACAAGTTTGTTCTATGCAAAGTTAGTTAGCATCACTTCCCAGAATATACACCCAACATTCATCACATAGTGTTATTTCTGTTGGGTTTTTTAAAAAAATGTTTATCTGAGTCCTGAAATTGACAGGTAATTAGTAGTATTGTTTATGCACAATGTGATTGTGTGAGTGCATCTGCACACTTGACTATTTCAAACAGGATAAAAAAAAGGAAACAGAATGATGTTTCATTTGTTTTATTACTAAGCAATGTACATTATCTGCAAAATTTGTAAAGATTAGGAGCAATAACAAGGATAGCAATAAAGAATGGTGATTCCAGATTAAAAAGGTAGTCCAAAAATAATAATATAAATTTAATAATATTTAATAAACCAACCAAATATTATTGTGAAATGCTATTCAGTATTAAAAACTATATCGTATATCAGTTTGGTGGCTTCTGTCCTATATTTTAGGGAAACCATTATTAGAATACATTGATAAAGATAACAGCTAGAAGACAACTTTGCCAGCAGAATTGTTGGCATTGATTCATCCAGTCCGCTGTATTTCATATCCAACAGGAACAGAAAAATATTTGTAACAGGCACTGATAAAGCTATATGTAGACCTAATTAATGTTATCATCCCTATTCAACCTGTAAAGGATTCTGTGGTGGATCTTTCTGTGAATGGAACTTCTTATAAGTAAAATATATTGAAAACTGGTAGAATTAAAAAAAAAATATTGCCAAATACTGATTGCCCTTGTATGTCTATCATAAAATATTATGAACTATAGGGGGGGGGAACAATATTTGATATTGAAAACTATTGTTAGACATGTAACAAAAAAACCCAATATTTGGAGAATATTATTTAAATAATTGCCCTATCCAAGTACAGAATATTTGACCTCATATTTTAAAAAGGAAAATGTTTTGTGGGGAAAATAGTCAATATATTAATCACTACAGTAAAGACCAAAGAAACCCCCTTTTCTCATCTTTAGTCAGGGATACATTGTTAAAATGAAGCCTGGTTTAATTTTAATTCATCTTTCCCTTAAATTAAATCCATTCCGGTATATTCTAACCCTACTTCAGATTAAAATATGATCTTTCACCTTTACTTTTGCTGATGACCTAATGGAATCCATCTATCTTCTATGGGGAAATTTAACAACTACATATACTCCTGGCAAGAAAGTGGTTAAACTTTGACTATGTAACTGACATTTTTTTTTAAAAAAAGATGTGGCTCACTTTAGGCCCTGATGTCGTGGTAGGAATGTCTATATATGTGGAGTTTAAAAAGTTAAGATGATGTTCATGAGCATTCAATTGAAGCAGGACTCCTTTTTATATGCATTGTAAAACAGGATGAGACTTTAATTCCGTAGTCACAACCACCATCAATCAATCAGAATGAAGCTGGAAGGGGACTTTCAGGTCCTTTAGTCCAACCTTCTATACCATTTTAGACAAGGGACTGTCCAGTCTCTTCTTAAAAGAGACTTCTTAAGTTCTTAAAAACCTCCAATGATGAAGCACCCACAACTTCTGTCGGCAAGCTGTTCTACTGGTTGATAGTTCTCACCAGTGGTGGGATTCAAATATTTTTTTTACTACCAGTTCTGTGGGCATGGCTTGGGGGGCGTGGCTTGGTGGGCATGGCAGGGAAAGGATACTGTAAAATCTCCATTCCCTCCCCACTCCAGGGGAAGGTAACTGCAAAATCCCATTTTCCTCCCGATCAGTCAGGACTCGGGAAGCAGAGAATAGATGGGGGTGGGCGCAGTCAGAGGTGGCATTTACTGGTTCTCTGAACTATTCAGAATTTCTGCTACCAGTTCTCCAGAACTGCTCAGTACCTGCTGAATACTACCTCTGGTTCTCACTTTGAGGAAGTTTCTCCTCAATTCCAGGTTGCTTCTCTCCTTGATTAGTTTCCATCTATTGTTTCTTGTCCTGCCCTCGGGTGCTTTGGAAAATAAGTTGGTCCCTCAAACATTGAAATATTGCTACCATGTCACTCCTGGTCCTTCTTTTCTCTAGACTTGACTTGACTAGACCATCATCTTGATTTAAAAGGGAGATACTTCCCCTATCATCTCCACCTCATGGTTTGTGGACACTTCTGCGAGTCTGCTAAACGTTGCAGTTTGCACAATCCATGTGAATTTGCCATCCTGGTTTATAAGAATAGAGAGATCATTTTTGTAGTTTCAATTTAACAATTGAGATTATTATTAATAGGAAATAGCCTGTGCAAGTTCAGTCTTATTCTTAACTCTTCTTCAACTTAGAATTTAGATATGATTTATCATAATTATTATACTGGCTGCATTGCTATGAATATCCCCAAATACAGTGTGAATTACAGCAACGTGGTTGAAACTAGCTAGTACCAGGGATAGATCAAGATAGAACTATTATGTGCTGTACAAAGTTCCCTGTTGAAAATTTCCTATGGACTAAACATTGACTCCGGTGATGCTATTTTAACTATTTTTTGAAATGTCTGTTGTCTCAAGATTGTTCACACTTGCCATAATGTTAAGTATGGCCATCTTTCCATACAATAAATCTGCAACCCTGGTGATATTCACCGTTGAAAGTCTATCATCTTTCAGATAGCTTGTGGAAGGGATATTTCAAATCTTGCCACTAGATGGCAGTGCACATGCAACTGTGAATGTTTTTAAGTGGTCTTGCAAACTACAAAATAGCTTTAAAACTGACCAGGATTATCTCTCAATGGCAACTTGCCCTTAAAGGTTAGCCAGAGGACACTATGGAATATTATGTAGAAACTGCAGTGTAATGTACCAAAGAATGTAAAAATAAAAACACAAATACTCAGCTGCACAGTGCCAACATGTTGCACTGCCTTCTCTTCTGTAATGCCTTTCTGCTTTTTGAGCATACACTTAGATGCAAGATAAACGGATTGGACAGATTTTTCCAGAACTATCACATTTCTGTTAACCCTGATTTAGCTTTCTGTGATAACGTATTTCTTATTTACCCATCAGCGGAAGAAAGCATTTTTTTCATGTACAGTGCTAAGCTAATGTTGCTGGAGAAATAAGCATATTTATTAGAACAGTTATATTTTTGAAATGAGAAACTGGAACATATTGGGGCGAACTCAATGTCCACCCTCAAACTTCTTTAAGGGTTTCCTCTTAGCAGAGTGGGTTGCCTTGTAGAGGTCTCTTCCTTTCTTAAACAAATGGATCATAGATTGTCTAAGACAGTTTAAGGATTCAAACGAATTAAAATGAAGGAATGTTATTTAGTAATACAGCTAAATCTTTGTCTAGAGGACATCTTCAGAGGAGCAGTGGCTAGAATGCAGTATTACAGGCAAACTCTGCCCACAGCCTAGAGATCAATCCTGAGGTGGTTTAAGGTTGACTCAGCCTTCCATCCTTCGGAGGTTGGTAAAATGAGAACCCAGATTGTCCATGGCAATATGCTGACATTTGTAAATTGCTCAAAAAGTGGTGTAAAGCACTATGAAGAAGTATATAAGTCTAATGCTATTGCTATTACTAAATTCAGTTTCTGGAATCTGCAAGCAAGTCTGGAAAAACTCCTGGTAGAAATATTGCTTCCAAGCACATTAGACCAAGGATGGGCAATCTGTGTTTCTGTACATATTGTTAGCCAGACTAGGTAAACCAGACCAGGGATTCAACCCTAAAGGAAAGCAAAAGCTATTTTTTTTATTGAGATTTGCTATAATAACAAAATTTTGCAATTAGATTCAGCTCTGGATCGACCTGTAACAGTCCTAATTCTTCAAAAAAATATCCATTGGAAAATGATAAGAATGAAGAGAAATGAAAATAGAATGTTTTCAAAGTTTCGAAACTAGAACAGTGATGATAGCGGAAGAATTGTGTTGTCTTCTGAGCAGAATCTGACAAAATATTACAGTTCCATCTGAGCTGCTTTATCCCATGTAATATTGTAAGTGAGACAGACAAGCAGAGTTGCATTTTATCAGCTACACAATTATAAAAATAAAAAAGGCAATGCTGGAATCACAGGATGTTCTACAAGCTCAGCCTTGAGAGAAAAGATCTTATTATGCAAGAATAATAATTGTATAACATTTAAATAAACCATTTATTTATGTCATTCTTTATTAAATTAATCTATCTAAAAGCATCATCTGAATTACCAACCAAGCAAAGGAAAAATATGGAGCCATATTAAAAACCGGAAGATATGATCATTATAAATCCCAGGTAGTAACATTTATAACATAACATCTGGACATGCCTGGAACTTTAAAAAATTGCTGCCCTGGACTCCGGTCATTGCCAGCAGTTTCCCCTGTGAGTAGGAGCTTCGAAGAAAACTGCTATTTGGTCCAGTTGGAAACAGAAAGAGGGAAAAATGCTTGCTTTTTTTGATACTTGCAAAAAGACTAGCCTTCTCACCAACCCATTTGCATAGGACTGCAATCTTTTCTGAGATCTGAAGCTAGTGGCCTAGATACAATAAAGTTGTTCTATTATGAACACGTTACATTTGTTTCCTTGTTTGTTTTATGTAGATAAGAGTATTGGAGAAGATGCATGGAAAGAGACCTCTCGCTTGTTCTGGCCTGATGTTAAAATTCAGGAAAATGGGACAGGGAACAGGGCATAGAAGATAGTCTAGAGCAGGGGTGTCAAGCTACACATTGTCACATTGTCATCATGTGATATATCAAGACTTTTTCCCCCTTAGCTGAAACAGAGGTGGGTGTGGCCAGTGCATGACATATGCGGCCCACGGGTCATGAGTTTGACACCCTTTGGCCTAGAGTAAACACCGAAGTAACCAATGACAGCAGAAGACATGTTGATAATCTGGAACAAAATTGTTGGATGGAAAGTGGAAAGTGGGTAGTGGCTTATTTTCTTGTCATGTTGCAGCCTGATCAAATCAATTAAGGTGACAGCAGTGGTAAACCTTCTAAATGAAAGACCTGCTTTGTAATGTTACAATAGTTGCAGATAAAACTTTTTATTAACTCGGATTTAATCTTGGATGAAAATTGACATGCATCACAGAGACCCATCTGACAGAAGAATAGGGAAAGTCTTCTCTCCCAGGTTTGTCTGCCAGTTATGGTATTATAATATAAGATTGGAGGGGCAGACTCTGCTAATCTGAGCCCACATTGTTTTATTTTGGCTACCAGAAGTGAGTAGGGATGATAGTCTGTTTTATCTTGGGTGCTTTGTTGGATTATCCTGGGATTCTAGAATAGATATATTTTAATTTCCATGCTTTGACTACTCAGGAGCAATTTCAGATTTTGTAGTGATTATGAACTATTGATGTTGGAAAAAATATCCATTTGGTTCAGTTCCAAGCCAGGAGAAAGACAGTGGAAACATAGAGGCTAACTGGAAGGATGGTTTAATGATGAAACAGAACCACATGGGTTTGAGGTCCTGGGCAGCTGAACACATGAAGTTGAGAATGAGGGTCTTTTATACCTTCTCTTGGGCTTTGCACTTGAACTTCCTGTTCCTGTGCAAGCACATGTATTCTATTGGCTGTTGTACGGGTCATGGCTGGCTCTGTAGGCTGTCTGAGCTAAGTTTGGTTGAAGCCTGGAGGGTGATGCCATGTCCCCAGGACATTGTGCAATGTGGTGAGCTCCGCTGCTAGATGGTAGAGGGTTAATTCTATTATGTCCCAAGGGGGTCATGTCTTAATCTCATCATCCTGGATTGGGAGGTCTTTTGTTTTGAAGATAGGCTAGCCCAATCTTTCTCAATGGCCATACAATATCTACTGGGGACTATTAAGAAAGACTTGGGGGTTGCTTTCTGTCTCCAAGAGCATGTTTCTCTATTTCTCCTTTAGGGAAATATAATATTCTGCCTTTTTAATATTTCCTAAAATATTTCATTCTTCTGTGAGGGGGTGGCTTCCCACAATGTAATATCTAGTCAATCAATCAATCAGAATAGAGCTGGAGGAGACCTTGCATGACTTCTAGTCCAACCTCCACGACCCTATACCATTTCACATGGTCCTACACTTATTAGAAGTGTAGAAGTACCTATAATAGATTTGTTGTTCCATTGCTTTAGTTGTTACCCAATTTGAATGCCCATTAAAGTAGAACATTTTAAAATAAATAACACTTTTTTGAACAGAAACACAAGCACACATTTAGCCAATATCATTAAGTGATGAGTGTCCAATATTTGCTTCACAAATAGTTGATTTAAAAGAAATGAGGCAACATTTTCTAATTTTGGCACCCCCAAGCAGGTTTGTGTATGTGTGTATGGGAGATTGGATTTCAAATCAATATGGCCATTGCTGAGAATTCTGGGAACTTGGAAAATAAATAGTTTTCATTGTGCTGTGAATATAAAGTATGCCTCCTTATCTAAATGCACATCCAGTTTGATGTAGTGGTTAAGGCACCAGGCTAGAAACTGGGAGACCAGGAATTGTAGTTCCACCTTTGGCATGAAAGTAGCTGGATTGCTTTGGGTCAGTCATATTCTCTCAGCCATAGGAAGAAGGCAATAACAAAAAAATACAAAAAAAAAAAGCATTCCTATAAAATTTCAGGGACCTGCTCAGTTAATCATCAGGCAAAGACACATATATGCCTTCTCTATATATGAAAATCCATGGATTTGGAAAGGCACTGGAAGATAAACCCTTGTAACAAAAAGGTGCATATATTTGTACCAGACCTTTTACAGTCTAAATCACCAAGCTCCTAAATTAGTACACTGAGCTCTCACTGAGAAGTATCAAGCTGGATGGAATGCTTAATCACTGCTATCATTTCCATAAATTCACACATCCAGTACTAGATAAATCAGTATTTACCCGATTCTCCAGAATTATCAAGCCTACAGTTTTAAAGATTGTGCTTTCTCCTAATGAACCTTTTAAATGCATGTAACTCTCACAGGGAAAGGGAAATATGAATCTGCTTTAGAGATTTCAAGAAGACTCCAGATACATATGTAGTTTCTCCTGATTATTTACTTCAGAAGAACAATGCATATCTCCTGAAGAATAATTAACCGGAACAAATATATGTTGGATGGATGGATGGATGGATGGATGGAAAGAAGGAAAGAAGGAAAGAAGGAAAGAAGGAAGGAAGGAAGGAAGGAAGGAAGGAAGGAAGGAAGGAAGGAAGGAAGGAAGGAATAGTTGCTAGGAATGGAAGAAAAGAAAAGCAGCAGGGCAAGCAGTCTTGCCAGGAAAGAAGTCCCTTATGTATAAATCTCCAAAGATGCCAATACTTTCCAACAGAAATGCCTTCAGCCTTTTACACCAACTCTCTATTCTCTTAACTTCATTGGCATTTGCTGTTAGTCTCAGAGAATGTAAGATGACATTCTACCTTCCCATTCATTTGCAAATAATTATTTTGTCTTCCTGTTGGCTCAATGTATAAAATTGGCTCTCATAAGAAAGCAAACTCTAATATAGAGAGTTACCTCCCCATTCATTCCAAATAATAAATGAAGTAAAAACCAAAGAGTTTTCTTCATATGTTCCCTGCAGTAAGGTACAGTTGCTGTCAGATGTAAATCAATGTAGTTTGTAGCAAAACAAACAGCAGTGATTCAAAAGGCTACCATCCTTACACACTTCATAAATCATCAGCTAACAGACTGGATGAACAGTGGCTTCCAGTAATAAAGAGAAAGGAAACATTCAATTTCACTGAAATCTAATAATGCAACTCAATATTTTATTAAAGACATGTGGGCTGAGATAATAGGAACACAATAAAAAAGACCATACTTGTTAACTAGGAATTGTATATATGGATCAAATATAGTCTCTGCCTTCAGCTTCATTATTTAAGATATTGCTTGATTAATTATGTTTTATTAAGTCAATGCCAACTTTTAGTGACCACATAGACTTCCAGAATGTTATATCCTTTCAGGTCTCTGAATGGTGCACACATTGCTATGGTAAGCATGTCTAGCAAATGCATCCACCTTGCTGATGGTTCTTCTGTTCCTCACTTTCCTTTGACCTTTCCCAGAATCATGGCCTTCTCTTTTTTATTATAAATATTTTTTTTATTTTTGAATAAGCACAAACAGACAAAACACACACATAAAAACACAAAACCATCTTCCATTACAAATTGTAGAAATTGTGTCAATTGGTTACAAAAACCTCTGTGCATCCCTTCCACAGTCATCACCTACAATTCATATCAAATCATATATTTTAAATCAAATTATATATATATATATATATATATATATATATATATATATATATATATATATATATATATATATATATATATATATATATATATATATATATATATATATATATATTACTATCCTCATACCTCAACCTTCATTTGACTATAATTGTTTTTACGTACTTTTATATAAAATATTCCAGAGCAAAGCAAAACCACATAATGGCATTCCATTAGCTCTTCCCAATATCATCCAGTAACATTACATCTTTATAACATGTTCTAAATAAAAATTGGTTATATTTAATAACAGAGTTTCTAAACCTCCTTTCGTAGTCACCATTTGCAATTTATATCAAATTTCCTCTTATCCAACCAATACATATATATGCATTATTATCGTTATCACTCAATTATTTAACTATGCATTATCACTTCATTTTATACATAATGCTCTAAATTTAACTAAATTTGACTTATTTTTTTATTATAAGCTTTCATTACATCAACCTGTGTCTTTCCAGTAATAGTGCAGCCTTATGTCTCTTGCCATTTGTGGCATTAGTATCCTGGTTATTTCCTTAGTAAGTTTTGTATAGACTTCTCTTCACAACTTATTGCTTATTGCATATCTTGTATAAGCTTGAAACCCTCCATCTGCTTCTTCGATTAGCTTATCTTTGGTTATCACTAGTGCTTCTGACAAAATTTCCCTCCTTAGTTCCATCAATTATTCTCTCTTTTCTTCTTCTATACTTTGAAATCTGGGTAGAGCTCCAGTACATTTATCTCCCCTTTCCATATTCCACTCTTTCCATTTCCAAAAACACTCAGTTCACTGTCAGTATCAACAATTTTCTTGTCTCTTTGTTTATTTTTTCCTTCAGTTTTTAGAACTCTGACCTCCACTTTTTTCATTTGATGAGCAGCCTCAATTTTTCCATCAAATTTTACTGTTCTACAATCTATGCTCTCCAATCTCTTCTCAATTTTCTCTGTTACTTCTAATAATTTTTGAATTTCAAACATAATCTTTTGCAATGTTAAGGTTTTTTTTTTCATGTTGCCCCATTCTTCCAACTTGTAAACACTGCCACTCTGCCATTCAAAACTTTTTATTAAATTTAAAGCAAATTCATTTATAATCTTTCAAGACAAGGCTTTGTTTTCACTCTACTCCAGCTGCCAATAAAGCTCCAGAAGAGCACCTGTATAAACAACCTATGCGCTTCTCACTATCACTCTCTGTAAACAAGCTGAGGAACCTTGAAATACAAAGTCAAATGATCAAAGAGAAAAAAGAAAAGACAATATTTCCAAGCCTTCTAAGCCTCCAGCCTCCAAGTGGCAGTGGTACTTCCTTTTCTTCTGATATTACAGCCCTCTTTGTATTCCTTTTATATCTTCTTTATATTCCAGGCTTAAAGAAAACAAAATTCTTAAATGGAGCAAAAAACAACAACAACAACCCCATCTAATCCAGCATTATAAAAATAAGGAAAAATATTTTAATCCATAGGTATAAAAAAAGAATATAAAATATAGAAGAAGAAAAACTAATCCATTCAATTTAAAGAATAGGAAACATTTGCAAAAGTTCCATCTGTAAAAGAAAATTTTAAAAAAGGATAACACACTGTCTGGTGTAGCCTAATTTTGCCGCTTGTTCTCTTCTGTTTTCAAATGAAATTTAGCTTTATTTTTATTTTTTGAGAGTAGTCTCTTTTATAATAATAAGATTTCCTCACCAGATGGAAACACTTTCTCTTTCCATTTTCCTCCTGTTCCGGAGCTGTCCCAACTTCAGCAGCTTCAGTGGCTGCGCTTCTGTCGCCAGCAAAAATAGATTCTCCTGCATCAATTAGGGACTTTGCGGTGTCCCTGACATACTCTTCCCTGTCACCATCTCTTTGGGATTGTTTAGATCCAAAAGGACCCTCCAGCGGCAAAAGTATTGACTGTGATCTTGGAGCTTCAAGATCGCATGTCATGTCATTGTGATGTCAGCTCCTCCTTTCGCTGAATCATGGTCTTCTCAAATAATTTAAGATGCTGGATATTTGGAGGGAAATAACAGAGGAGGAAAGGGGAGGAGAGGGTAGGGTACGATAGGTAGGAGGAGGAGGGGTGGGGAGAGGAAAAGAGAGAAAAAATAGAATGTATGTCAATGAAGATGTTTAACAAATATTTGTTGACAGTGATATTGCTGTCATTCTTGGGAAAATGTACTGTAAATAAAATCTCGCCCAGTGATGGAGCCAGGTTGTTTATCCTTTAACTTCTGAACAATTGGCTTTATCTAAAAAGAGAGACCTTTTCATTGGGTCAAAATGCCAGACAAATTCTCACGGAGAAATACATAAGCTATTTTTGGTTACACTAATAAATTCCAATAGAATTTTAAACCTGATGGAGAAACTTTTCCATTTCTTTGGTTGGTTTTTTACCTTTTATTTTCACCATGCAGCAAGGTCCTGTTAATATTCCCAGCAGCACTTTTTCAGACAGATACACCTTGAGTGAATAGCATTCGCCATTGCTTGCATTTAGCAGAAAAACAGATTGGTTATCTCAGTATTTTCACCTGACAATAAAGCTGTAAAGTAGATTTCATGTCTTAAGAGAATATTTTATACCATTAAGAGTCTCTGAGACAGGCATATTTTTTTAAAGTAACACAGGTGCAAAAATGGAGGTGCAAACAGATGGTATAAATTTAGTGAACCCCTCATGTTCCAGAACATTTCAACATTCAGATTTTATATAGTGAATAACAAACAAGAATTGCATTGTAAAACTGTACTAATAAGCACACAAATACAAATATTATGAAATATGATTGCCGTAGCACAGTATTGAACACTACATTGGTATCTAATTATGTTGGCATGTAAATACAACTCTCTGTGTCTCTATATTTACTGATGATGAATTATCTGAAGTCATTCTCATCAACCATAATATCCTTCTATGCCATCTAAACAAAATTTGGAAATATTGCTCTAAAATTCATTTAACCCTATATAACACTTGGGTGATATTGAGAGACTGAAGATCTGCCGTATAGTATTTCACATCTCTGATGCCAAAATGTTCCATATTGCTATATGTTTTTTTACATCTCCATGTAGAAGGTCAGCTAAAGATTTGGAATATGACCAATTAATATGACCAATATATGAAAGACAATCAGCAATACACCCTAATTGTCTTAGTTATTCCTGCAGAGACAGGGAAAAGTTTTGGACTCAATGTCAAAAGCCATTTAAATTTTCATCCAGAAAAAGGTGCATGTATGCATGTATGGGACTGATAGAGCAATTTGTAACTGCCTCTTTGTGAGTTGGGGTTTAAACATTTGAGATTATCACTACAAAGACATTTCTGTAAAAATTGTGTAAAACAACAAAGGCTGATTTTTTTTTGCAAGAGGGATAATGGCATTATTTCAGATGAGGAATAATTGAGATCACTTTAGGAACCATTGCTATGAAATTATAAAACTGCAAAGGGATTAGTCATACCCTACAAATGCAAGGGATAGGTTTAAATATACTTTCCACATTGCTTCTCAAATCCGGTAGATCACTGGGAATTCTAGTACCATTCTCTCTCTCTCTCTCTCTCTCTCTCTCTCTCTCTCTCTCTCTCTCTCTCTCTCTCTCTCTCTCTCTCTCTCTCTCTCTCTCTCTCTCTCACACACACACACACACACACACACTCACTTGCCATCTTCAGGCTTGGGCTTAAAATGCAGCTGCCGTCTTTCTATAAATCTTGGTGGGAGGGGATGGGGTGCTGGCTTTGTTTCAGTAAGTGGAATGATTGGTTGTGTGGTTGTATCATGATTGGTAGATTGGTGCTGAGACAATCTCAATCCTACATGGGAAAAGACCCGAATACAACAAAACCAGCATACCTACACCCGTGAAATATAGATAGATAGATAGATAGATAGATAGATAGATAGATAGATAGATAGATAGATAGATATAGATATAGATATAGATATAGATATAGATATAGATATAGATATAGATATAGATATAGATATAGATATAGATATAGATATAGATATAGATATAGATATAGATATAAATTAACCAAGGAATATCCTCACAGTTTTCTAATGATCTTCAGACATTTCCTTTTATCCAGTATATACAGTATAATCGGACATATTCAATTTGCAAGAATTTGGAAACAATGCCAAAATAGACTGTCCTACTTTGAAAAGTTATCAAGGGATGTGACCATAACAAATCAATATTTACCTCCTTTCCTGAAAGGTTATCAAGATTAATTAAACATTTTTTGGGAAATAATGAGTGATAGGCAGCCATTACCAGATATTTCTATTCTGACCTTTTGTATCCCTACTGGCTGTGGCTCATTGGCCTAAGTGCTAAAATGCTGTTATGTTCTAATTGGCATTGCACCTTGAATGGTCTTTTTACCTCAGTTTAAGATTATGCCTTGAACCCACTTTTAGAACTAACATCAGGTTGGTATATTTGTTTCAAATATATGATTCCATACCTGGGGAAGAGGAACTAGAGAAATAGCATTGCTCTAAATAACAGAATATGTTCAAAACAAGAAAAAGAGAAAGAGAAACTCAAAATTGTGCCCTGAAGATTTATCTTGCCTTATCCCAATTCACATAATTACACAAACAGAGCAAAACCTGTATTTTTATAGCATTTTTATATAATGCTGCATATTTATCTATATTGTGTCATAAATGGCAGATGATTACATTTATCATTTATCATTCCTATAATAGCATCAGGGATTTTGATCACAGCGATTATTTTTAGGGGACAGTCTGGTCTCAATCTACTCCTCCAATTTCCATCTCCAATGTCCGAGACCATATTTGTTTCATAGTTCAGTAACACGAAGGGAAACCCACAGAGGCATTCCGATTATGTTCTAACAAGTCTTGCCAAAGGACAATGACACTCACCTCCCAATATGCCAATACATTTCCAGCTGGGGGGCTTCTAGAATTCCTACAAAGAAATTGGGGGGAAGGGTAGATTAATCTATAATGCAAAGTTAGAGAACAAATCAAGGATTGTCACTGTTTGGGAAATGATCGATATAAGGTTCAAGGGTAACCCTTCCTATAAACAGCTCAGATCAAAATATTTGTCCCAAGAGGCTTCCAGTGTCCCTTCTCTTCCCATCCCCATGCCTTAATCTAATTTACAATGACAGATAATAGATATATGAAACATATGCTGAAACAACATTTTCATGCTTGCCTAATCTTTGCTTTTAGGTAGTATCTCATATGCATTCTTTGGGTTCTTGGCACATCTGCGGAACCATATTAAGGGGCCTGTTTTATAGGCAAGAATGTTCACCCAAAATGGAAGGGTTTGCTGATTTATCTTGGCAGACAGACAAAGTAAGCATCCATTTACTAGAAGGCTAATGGATGAAGTTTTTCACTACCTTAGCCTCAATATCAACCCACTGCCTTTCTAAATATGCCTAAGAAGTGCTTTGCTTTTTAACATGCCAGATTCTAAATGGTATTTTTTTTCTTTTCTTTTTTTTTTAAAAAAAACTTCTTTTAATGCTTTTGGATTTATTTATCTTCCCTTTAGAGCTTTTCTAGTTCATAAATGATTTTCGGTCTCCAGTTGCACTACATCTTCCCATGGACTTTTAATAATGTACAAGACTGGAACTAGGAAGACGATTCCAAGCCTTTATCTTTCTTTCTTATACAAATCCCATTAATGAATTAGAGACATGTTTTCAATTGTCCCCTCACTGAAATATCCCAAACTTCACTTTCTTCACTGACTTTGGGGTATCAGATGTTCGATGACCAAAGAAAGAATAGGATTACGGAAAGGTTACATAGTTTAGCTTATTATGTTTTATTGAATTTTAAATTGTTAGCCATCCAGACTCAAGGAATTTAAATAGGCAGCCATACAAATGTGATAAATAAAATCATAAACATTTGGCACCGTTATTTTTTAGCAAAGGAAATATTACAGTGTTCTGACTGAAAGTTTATTCAAGCTTTTGCACCTGCCATATTCACTGTTTTTTTTAAACAACAACAACATTGAATATGTAAATAACTGCAAATAAATAATACCCATCACTTTAACAATGCAGAAAAAGGAAGGAAGGAAGGAAGGAAGGAAGGAAGGAAGGAAGGAAGGAAGGAAGGAAGGAAGGAAGGAAGATTGGCTCCCAGCATTCACTGCCAACTTCCCACAAAGAAGTTCAGTGGGAAAGCTGGCAGGAAATTGCTCCTTCTCTCATTGGTTTTTTTGCCTGCCTGTGATCATTCTGCTTGGATAAGGAAGTATCTTTGAAACTGTGACCCAAGGGGCAAGGGTTGTCTAGTCTAAAATAAATCTCACTTGTGAGATAAGAAGGATTAATTATTTTGGTCCCTAGAAAATAGAAACCCTGATAGATATCAAAACCTTTAATTCACTTAATAGTCTCAAATAGCCTGTCTTTCATTTAGAACAATTTAAAGACACTCTTCTTTGATAATATAACTGGTTACAGGTTTTGGATATATAAATGATAAAACCTACAATGCAAATCACTGAATCTTCAGTTTGAAGCCGAGAACTAACAAAGAGAAGGGAAAGGGCTTTGTATACTAATATTCTTCAACAAAGCCATTTTCTCTACTGAAAATGATGTGGTAGCTGTTTTTACCTCTACGATATCTATCTATCTATCTATCTATCTATCTATCTATCTATCTATCTATCTATCTATCTATCTATCTATCTATCATCTATCTATCATCTATCTATCATCTATCTATCTATCTATCTATCATCTGTCTGTCTGTCTGTCTGTCTGTCTATCTATCAATCAATCAATCAATCAATATTGGTTAAACTGTGGCCTAGAGGTGGAGCTCTCTCAATCAGAACATTGTGAGTTTGATCCAGAGGTGGGTTGCTCCTGGTTCAGCCCAGTTTTGATGAACTGATAGTGGCGGCAGTGAGAGGCTTTGCCCACCTGCCCAGATGCTTCTGTCCAGGCGCAGAAGCATCAAATGCGTGCACTAGCACGAGAAAACCAGTAGCACTGGGATTTGAAACCCACTTCTGGTTCAATCCTAGGTAGAGGCAGATGTAGGGTCTTGGACTAGATGATTTGCAAGGTCCCTTCCAATTTTGTTAATCTCATAAGGATTGAGAGGGGGGGGGGAGGAAGGGAGGGAAGGAGGAAGGAAGGATACAAAGAAAGAAATATATTGTTCTACTTTTCTTTATAGATGATAGATAGAAAGATATTTTTCTATGTATTGATAGATATATATGCACACATACACACCTAAAAGGGGGGCAATTTGGGAGGGTGGAATTCAGTGGCAAAATATCTGATTGAGCAATGGGTAAAAAAGATCCTATCTTGCATTGTTTTCCTCTAATTCTCATTCAAGTTGAAAGACATTACATTTTTTTTTTACAAAGGAGAATATCTCAGATAATTCTTCAAGTTGTTATGGGTAAAATAAGGTGCTGTTGCATAAGAATTGAGTTACATTGTGATCAAGAGTTATATGAGAACAAAATGGGTTGAGGACATGCTTTTTTCAGGCTCTTTTCCTGGAGTATAAGGTTTGCCAAAAATGCTGAATCAAACTTCACAATGGAAACACACTTCACTCATAGATTGAAACAACTAAAATTACAATCCTTTTGTGTCAGCAGGGCACACTTTGGATTTGAGTGGTACTCAAACAGTGACTGGGAGCAGGAAATAAAACAAAAAAGAAACCCAAATCTGAAGAGTTGCAATGAAGAAGCATTTTAAAAAGGCTTCTATGACACATTTAGAAGGAGGCTTCAGTTGCTAAACAACAGTATTTCGTAGGCTTCTGTGACCCATGATTTGCTGTACATATTGATCTGAAAATGGCCAATAAAAGTATTTCACGAGAAGAGTATTCCACTCCTCTGCTCACAATAGATTAACTTATGCCACCAGGCTTGAAATTTTGGGGTTGGACAACCTAGTACTACACCACCTATAGTGTGACCTAAGCGTAGTACACAATATTGTCTGCTACAACATCCTACCTATTGCTTCCACAATAATACATGAGCAAACAACAGATACAAACTCAAGGTAAACCACTCCAAACTCGATTGCAAAAAATATGACTTCAGCAACAGTGGTCAACGCCTGGAATGCTCTACCTGACTCTGTTATTACATCCTCAAACCCCCATAACTTTACCCTTAAACTGTCTACTGTGGACCTCACCCCATTCCTAAGAGGTCTGTAACAGGGCATGCATAAGTGCACCAGCGTGCCTACTGTCCCTGCCCTACTATCCCTATTTATTCATACCCATTTCCTGTGTTCATGTTATCTTGTACATGTTTGACAAACTAATTAACGAACGAAATAAAATAAAATAAAATACAGGAGAATATTTGTAGCTCAGGGTTGAAATGAGGGGTCCTTTGTGCTCTCTGAGATTGCTTGTTTTCTTCCAGATGTTTCATTATGCATACTAAGAAACATCTTCAGTTCCAGTGATGATGGTATCTAGTTTGAGTAATGAAATGTCTGCAATAAAACAACCAAACTCAGAGACCACCAAGTATCCCTGAAAACCATTGAGCTCAATATGTGTGTATGTGTAGGGGTGTGTGTTGAGCATTCCACACACACCATTGTGTGTTTTAAATACTTTGAAGCAGCCAAGTAATAGTAATCAACCTGCTGTTCCTTTAAGATGAAAATATGCTTTAAATGTATTTTACTCTTTACATCAATGCCGCTTTGAAGCTACCTTGCTGTAATTAGAAGATAAATTACCAAGTAACCCAATGTATAAAATTTTAAATATTGTTGTTCATCATCTGATACATTTTCTAATATGCTACAACATTGCTGTCTGTATGATATGCTTGAACTGGCATATTGTTTTTCTGCTATCCAAAGTTACATGACCTTTAAAATAAAGTAAGCAAAAGCTTTGTTCTTAAAGAAAATTATGTGAAAGCAGTTAAAGACGTTCACAAGATAGATGGTAACTTCTTGTTAATCTCCACAGTGATGACACCTGCATTTAAAATACATTTATCCACCTCATTTATTGGAAAGTATAAGCTAAAGTTTTAGCTAAAATGCAGGCCTTGTATGTTCGTTTAAAGTTAAAGGACACCATATGAGATCATTTTATTTTGCATTGCATTCAATCAAAGATCACAATTGAATGGAATAAAAAGACCTACTTTAAGTGACTAAGTGAAATTATCCTTCTACACTGAGTAGTCTGTTTCCATACTATGCCTCACAGTGATTTCCAAAGTCCCTCTTGTTGGAAGAAATATCCATCTGGGTTCAGTTCCAAGTGGGGAGAAAGACACTGGAAACATGGAGGCTGCTTGGAAGGATGGTTGAATGGTGAACAGGAATGGCATGGGTTTAAAGGTAGCTGACAACATGGAAAGGAGTGTGAGTGTTATTTATAACCTCTCTTGGGTTTTGATCTTGAACTTCCTGTTCCTGTGGCAAAGGCATGTATCCTATTAGTTGCAAACTCCCATGTGGAGTCATGTTTGTCTGAATTAAAATGGTTGGACCTTGGCCTGATGTATTATTCCCAGGTGCCATGTTGTTAGATTGGATAATGGATAGGCACACACAGGCTTAACGGTAACAACAGCTCTTTATTAACAACAACAAGTGAGAACAATCCAGCAAAGGTTGAGTCTGACAGCAGCCCTTTTATAGGGAGCTGTAAGATCCTTCGACCAATAGGATTAAACCTCTGTTCCCACCAGAATAGAGGACCTTGGTGGAAACCACTGCAGTTAGTACAAGTATCTAACACCCCTTCCCTCTTAGATGGAACAATCCTACTGGTAGCATAGTCACGCAGGTAGGCGGGCTTTGGGGTAGCTCTGCCTGACCTGTGCAGTTCAGTAGGAGGCACTTCCTTGGACAGGTTGGACAGACCTGTTTGCTCTGCAGCTCCACTTGGTGGAAGCTCCTGGAACCTTTCACAGGCCGTGGCTGGAGCTTCTGGAGTCGGTTTGCTCGGAGCTCGCTGCGGGCCTGCAATAAAATCAGATACTCTCAGGCTTGAGCTGATTGTGGAAGGAGTGAGCTTTGCTCCATTTGGGTAGGGCTTTGGCTAACTCGTGCAGGAGTTACCTCTGGTTGTCTAACACTGGAGTTGGAGAGGCAGCCACAGAGTTGGTCAATATGCCTTCTCCAATTCCTACCGTCCTCGAGCTCTAGGAGGAAAGAGCGAGGGCCGGTGATGCCTATCACTGTGGCAGGAATCCACAGAGTTCCCCCGGCATAGTTGTGGGTGTATACCGAATCCCCTATGTTAAATGTCCGAACCTTGCTTGTGGAGTCTGGGGGCAATGAGGCAGAATAGTTAGGGTGTAGTCGGTCTTAGCCGGCGACCCATGAGGAGCTCGGAGGGGCTTCTCCCAGTAGTGGCACTGGGTGTGATGTGCTGAATTAGCAAGTAATGGTCAACCCATGTTTGCCAATCTCCCGGGCCCATCCTAGAGAGGGCCTCTTTTGCAGATCTCACCATTCTCTCTGCCTGATCATTTGAGGCCAGATGGAATGGCGTGACCAGGGTGAACTGGGCCAGCAAAGTCAATGTGCACCCTAGACCATGGTGCTTGAGGTCGCTCCCACTCCTTAATGGGCATCTCTGGGGGAGCTGGTCTGGACTCCTGGCACGGTGTGCAGGTAGCCACCAATTCTTCAATCTCCCTGTCCATGTTAGGCCACCACATGTAACTCCTAGTCAAAGACTTCATCCTGAGAATTCCAGGATGCCCTACATGTAAAGCCTCTAATACTGCAATGCACAGTTTGGGTGGAACAACAACCCAGAGAGTTTGATAGCCGAGAGTAGATAGCCATTTACCACTGATAGCTCATCACGTTTAGCAAAATACATTTTAAAATCAGTCCCAACAGGCCCCTTGGGCCATCCCCTCCACACCTAGTTCAAAATTTGCTTCATTGTGGAGTCCTTCGCAGAGTGACGGGCAACGTCAGTGGACGTGACAGGCCCAGTCTTCAGGATGTAGGGATGTAACCCTAGTCTTGGCTTGGCAATGTATATAAGCCATGATTGTAACAAATGTATCTGTTACTTTAAATGCTAGAGAGATGTAATTGGTTGCTGTTATCTCAAGCAGCCATAAGAAGGAGCCAGATTGACTGTTAACTCTCTGTTTGTTAGTCGCTGATCTGTGTATTGTGAGGTACTGTGTTTTGCTACTGTTAGATGTTTTGTGTGCTAGACTGATTATTTGATAATTGACTGACTGAACCGTGTATGACTTGGACTGTAAACTGAACTCTGAATACCTCTCTATTTCCACATAGTAAAGTACTATATTTTATACTATTTGGTGTATCTGTATGCTATTATTCCATACCACTCTCATTACGCTTCTCTGAACAGTCACTCTCCTAACGGGGAGCTTACTTACTTAACAACATTTAGCAAAATACATTTTAAAATCAGCCCCAAGAGGCCCCTTGGGCCACCCCCTCCACACCCAGTTCAAAATTTGCTTCATTGTGGAGTCCTTCACAATGTCAGTGGATGAGACAGGCCCAGTCTTCAGGCAGTCAATGAGGAGGACTGGCGTCTCAGGGGTGGGGTCAGCAAGAAGTTCAGGCAGCAGGCAAGGGCTGAGAGCATCAGGGTGCCACAAAGTGGAGCCAGGTCAGTGGATGAGGTGGTAGGAGTAGGCAGCAAGGAAAATGGTTCATCTGGTCATGCGGAGTGATAAAGACACTGGCGTAGGTCGGTCTCCAGCCAGTAAACCAAACAATGGCTTGTGGTGTGTAATCAGTTCGAAGTTCCATCCATAAAGGTACTCATGAAACCTTTTTACTCTGGTCACTGCAGCCAAAGCCTCTCAGTCCATCTGGCTATAGTTCCGCTCTGCGCCGGATAAGGTCCTGGAGTAAAATGCAATAGGGGCTTCGGTTCTGTTGGGCCTACAGTGGCTGAGGAGGGCATCGATGCCAAATGGTGAAGTGTTGCAGGTCAGCACCAATGGCAGAGTCTGGCTGTATGGATGAGGAAAGAATCCACCAAGAGGAGTTGTTTAACCGCAGCAAATGTGGCAGCCTCGGATTTTCCCATGGACCACTTTGTGTTCTTAGCCAGGAGATGGTGTAGGGGCTCAGCAATGGTGACTTTCTATTTTAGAAAGACGCTTCAGAAATTAAGGAGCCCGAGGAACACCTGCAGCTCAGTTTGATTACGAGGTGGGGTGTGTCCTGAATTGCTTTGATTTTTTGTGAGGTTGGGTAAATCCCAGAGCCATTGATTAGGTACCCTAGGAATTCAACCATTGGCAAGATGTCATCAAAATAAGGGACAACTCTTGGAATCCCCTGCAAAAGCTGTTCCATGATGCTTTGGAACAGTCCAGGGGCGATTTTGATGCCCAATTGCAGGCGGTAACATTTGAATGCACCCCTGTGCATCACAATGGTTTGGGCCTCCACTGTAGCGCCATCTACAGGCAATTGTTGGTATGCCTGCGCCATGTCCAATTTAGCGAAATTTTCCCTGGCCTTTGAGTTTATCAATTTCCCTGTCAATTTTGGGGCGGAGAGCAAAAGGTACTCTCATAGTGGGGCTATGTTGGGGTCCAAACTAAAGGAAACTGGGGTCCCCACATAATTACCCAAACCAGTGCCGAAGACGTCCTCGAACTCCTTAAAGATGGCTTCAGCACTGCCATTTTTCAAGGTGTTGATGCTGGTCACTTCTAGGCCCAGGGCTTGGAACCAATCTAGCCCTAGAAGGCTCTGCAGGTTGCTGCTGACCACTGTAACTGGAAGTTTCCTGCTGAACTGCTTGAAGTTCACCTGGAAGGTGCCTTGGCCCATGATGGGGACCTAGTTTCCCTGGTAATCGTGTAGGTGGATGTCAGTGGTGCGAAGATGCTCCTTCTTGAGGCTACGGATAACCTGTTTCAGGGTAGACCATGGTATGATGGTCAGTGATGACCCAGTGTCGATCTCCATCTCACATGGAGAGTCTTCGATGAGGACTGTGACCTACAGCTTTTTTGGCTGCCTGGTCCAGACTTGGCCGATTGATGTGTGGTGGGTGACTCTGTCGTCACCCTCTGAGCGCCATGGTGGCTTCTTCCAGGCCCCTTGGCTGGGTCTCGGTTGGCAGTTTGATGTACTTCTAGGCTGCCAGGCAGTGACAGGGAATTCACTCCGGCATACCTTGGCGATGTGTCCCTGCACTTGCAGCGCTGGCAGGTTGCATCGCAGAAATGGCAAAACAATCTGGCATGGTCTCCTTCGCAGCTCGGGCAAAGTGGGAGATGCTGTTTGAATTTGCGCACCAGCTGCGCACGGCTACTGTGCATGGGGCAGCTGTCAACTTCTTCTCCTTCAGAACTCTCGGGCTCTGTGGCCTCGCGATGTTTGCGTGTGCTTTTCCACGCATCTTGGGGTGTGCTTTGGCGCTGCAGAACCTCAGTCGATTTGACGACTGATTTTTACACCCTGGCTTCGTCCAAGGCAATCTGCAGAGTGAGGTTAGATTTTGAGAGTAACCTCCTCTGTAAGCTAATGTCCCGTACACCACAAATTATGCGATCCAGAATCAGCTCGTCTAGGTCTCGGAATTTTGCTGTCTTTCGCAGTCTCGAACACTTCCCGGCCACAGTTCCCGAGGAACAAGTTCTTCTTGCGACCTTCAGAAAGGCCCATGAGGTCGTTTGCCTTGAAGAAACAGTCAAATAGTAGCATGTACGAGTCGCAGTGCTCGGTGACTGGGTCATATGGAGTTGGTGGGGCGTGCATGGCCATTTTGTATTCAGAGGGCATTTTGAATTAGCCGCTCAAAAATGGCTAATTGAAACGTCACTGAGCTGGATGTTCTTGCTGGATTGCTACGCTCTTTTTGGTTTGCCTAGTTGCCTTCCAATCCCATCTTTGTTGCCAGTGTTAGATTGGGTAATGGATAGGCACACACAGGCTTAATGGTAACAACATCTCTTTATTAACAACAAGTGAGAACAATCAAATGAAGGTTGAGTTTGACAGCAGCCCTTTTATAGGGAGCTGTCAGATCCTTCGACCAATAGGATTAAACCTCTGTTCCTGCCGGAACAGAGGACCTTGGTGGAAACTACTTCAGTTAGTACAAGTATCTAACACATATGGTGAGTTATGTTGCTAGATGGGTAGAAGGCTAATCCTATTATGTCCTGAGGGTCATGTCTTAAGCCCATCAGCCTGGAGCTAAGGTCTTTTGTTTTGTATATAGACTGGCCCAGTTCTCAATGTGCATGAAATATCTCATGGGGGCAGGGAGCTGCAAGGTGTCTTTAAAAAAACATGGTTTTTTTTAAAGACACCTGATCCTCTTCTCATCCAGGGAAATATACTATTCTGCCTTTTAAATATTTTCTAGAATATTTAATTCTTCTAGGAGGGTGAGTACTAACTTTCTTCACTCTCAGTTTGAGAAAGGAGAGGGACTTCTGCGTGACAAATCCAATCTTCAAGGCCTGTGAAACACTTGAAACTGGTTATCCAGTTATTTGAGCTTTGCAAATTGATGTTTAAGAAAGCAAAACAAATGAGAGGCATGATGCTTATTCTCCATGAAAGGATAGAACCTTCTCTGGGCATGAGCAAAGATGCTGGCAAAGTGAGACTGTACTTTTCTCAGTGTCTTTTTCCAAAGCAGAATGGCACAGTAGAGATCTTCCTATGGACACCAGAACCCTTCCAGAATTGCTACTGAACTGTCATTTCGCATCAACTTCATTCAACTGAATTTTTCTCTTGGGCGCTTAAAAAAAAAAACTGGCTTCATCTACTTTTCACAATGTAGCCCCAGCTGTCTGCTCAAAATCAAGCAGAACTCTCAGTCTACAAATGATTAAATGATGATGATCAATAATTTTAAAAAGCCCTTTAAAGAATAGGCATTTATGCATACCATTGTAGGCATACATACTTCACCTCACTATGCAAACTTTCAAAAAGTGCTTTACTTTTGTAGCAGCAGGATTAAGCTCATAGGATAAAACAATACAGGTTTCAAACCACTTCTCCCACAATACCACTGGTTAAATCCACACACCCACTTCAGTGTGGATGGATAAGCTACCACTACCAGCCTCCAAGTGGGGGTTCATCTGGTTTTTCCCTAAAACTCTCACATCTTACACTGGTATCTAAAAGAATAAACATTACAAGAAAAGGAAGAAAGAAATTTAATAGTACTACTACTTAGCTCTGTATCATGCAAACTGTATTTAAAAGAAAATACAACCACCCAACATTATAACTGCAAACACGGATGGTTTCAGGACGTAAATTTCTGTAGTTTCCCAGAGTACAATGTACAATAACTGGCAAGTTGGTTAAGTTAAAAAAAAGCAAAAGACCTCAGTGTGATGTTGGTTGGTTAACCACAAGTGTTCCCACTGTTGCTGTAAATATGGATGAGAAATATATATATATAAGAAAATAATATTCACCATCACACATTTTATTTGTCAAGTAAGATAAAGACTACTAGGACAACCATTTTCAGAGATGGTATAAAGTATCTTCCTTTGGGCAGCAGATTGGACTAGATAACCTTGGGGATCCCTTTCGGCCTTACAATTCTCTGTCTATGTCTCTGCCCCCTTTTTGAGGAGTTCTATAAGCTGGACGATTTTATACATACACAGAAGCATCCTTCAATGTTATATTAGATACTAGGAGTCCAAAACAGAAGCTCTCTGTATGTACAATGCTCTTCTTGTTATTGGAAGTTGGACAACATTTTCAGACAAGACAAAGCACCTTGAAGAGAATAATCCCATTAGTGTTTGACCCCCAAAACATAAATTCCATTTCCTACATGCCCCAAAGCAACTTTTCAAGCCATAATATCCACTTCCTGTAGGCCAAATATGAAGATATGTCCTGATGCAATATCAAAAGTGTGATGTTGAGAAAGTAGAGCTTTTTGCTGCAAGTTATAATGAGATTTGCAATCTCTGAATAGGATTCAAGTGACACATGGTGTTTTGTTGTGTATGGCCGGTAGTTATGAAATTGAAAGAATCGGGGAAGCAATGTAGTTTAATCCTAAAGTGCACTTATTGCAAGCACAAATTCCCAGGCTGGTTCCTGGAATATCCAGATAAGATTGGAGTGTCTTCTATGCAAGTCTGCAGAAAATCAGCTTTGTCTATAACAAGCTAGTCTTGGGATGAAGCATTTCTTTTGGTGAAAATAGTGCTTATTAAATGCTAATCATAATTTTTTCCAAAGTATAACCTGAAGATTTGCAAGAGCATTAAAAAATACTTAGTAGACTATGCAAAGCCATCAAAAGAGGTCCTTCATAATGTGCAGGAACACCACGGTATCACCTGTCATAGAATCAAAGCAGGAATCTTTGTTCCAGACCCATGTTTCTACTTTAGAAAGTGTTTTTGACTGTTTTCAGTCGAGTGTGCATGCATAGTCATAACAAGTTCTCTTTTTCATAACTACCTTAAACAATGAAAATTATAGGTGAACACAAGAAAACATCCTCACAAAAAGTTTATTGGAAGATAAGTTTGAACCCATTGAAAATATATATTTAGTACTGGACTCAACTCCTAGATAAATCTATTTAGTATTGGACACAGATGTTTATGTGTATATATAAAATTTTATTTCCTCCCTATTAAAAATCACTTATTTTAACTTAAGGTTAAACAATGACCATTAGCCAAATTTTAAGTTGAATCATATTTGTTTAATTTTCAGGGATTGCCAAATATTAATTGAAAGAGTGACATTTTGATATCATCTTTTTGTTATAAATGGAATAGTTAGATAGAACATACATCAGGAGTGGGGGTGGGGAAGTGTCTTAAATCTGTGTCTAATGTCCAAGCACTTAGGAAGCCGAAGGCAGAATGGACTTTTAGATCAATGCTATTGATGAGTTAGAACAAGTGAACCTTTTGTTTGCAATTACTTAATCATCAATCAATAGGTATAATTTCTTTTCCAACCCTTTTTGTGACTTTCTCCCTTCATCGCTGTGACATTTTCACTGTGGTGCAAATGTTTCCAGACTGCCTGTAGACAGTTCACTTTAACAGACGTCGGCGGTTCTCCTGGTCTAGTATTAATGGAAGTGCCAATATTGGTCCCCACAGCAGTTGCTTTTTTTCATATATCAGTGATCTCACAGGGGAAGTTCCTCTTCCTAACATAAAAGTTAATGCTCTGTAGGACTTCTTCAATTCGAATATACAAGCTTAACAGCATGAGGCCATTCCGCTCTTAAAAGGACTAGTCTAAAAGGATCAATAAGCGAGTTTCTAATATAGTTTGTCAAATATTGAGAAGACAATGATATAACTGCCCCAGAATGGTAGAATTACTGCAAATAACATGATAGATTCACACACAAGCACACACTCACACAACTCTCTGAGCAGTTGGAGCTAATGGGTTGTTCCATTTCTTATGTTTACTAGGAATAAATGAAGGTCATGTTTCTTGTTGCTGTTGTTAGGACTAAAGAAAAAGTATGTTTAAACCAGTATTTACTGTATCTTCGTTGTATAGTTTCTACTAAACATTCTACCAAACTCATATCCACACACATGGTTGAAATGCTTTCATTGCCATGATAAGTTTACAATAATCAAGGATGCTGATTTATGTGATGTATTGTTTTCAGGTGAAAAAAAGAAATGAGAAGTCATATGAAAAGTATTACTATTCAAACTAGAGCTGCCTTTTGCAATTGATTTGTGGTGATATTTTCAACACCAAGGTTGTTTCGAGAATGCTCTATATTATGCTATTTAACCTCATCGTTTAAATATATAATAACTCAAAGTGGTGAGCAAACCTAATACTTCTACTTCCTGTTTTCTCCAGAACAATAATCTTGTGAGGTGGGTTGGGCTAAGAGAGAGTGCTGGCTGGCGGAATTCTGGGAGTTGAACTCTACAACTCTTAAAGTTGCTCAGCTTGGACACCTTTGAACTACACCAAAGTAGCTCTCTGAATGTGGCTACAAGACTACTGTGTTGTTTTTTTTAGTGACACTGAGAGGAAAGGTTTTACTCCTTTCACCTCACTGCTCCAACATCAGTGGATGTCTCACTAACATAAACAGAGCTGAGATTTGCCAGGTTAGCCTAAAGAAAAGAAAAAACATAGAACATTTCTAATATGGTATCAATGCAACAAGAAGCAAGACAAGAAGGGTCATTTTCTTAGCAAGGACCTTCTTGTGTTTGTCAGGAAGAGGGTTGCATTGGAGTTTGTTTAAAACTAAGGTTAAAGGAATGTATTTATTTATTCGGTGTCATTGTTCACCTTCTTACAGGCCTGCCAAAGACAGGTTAGAAAGGGGAAAAGGACTTCTCTAAGGAAATTGATTCATCTACTGATCTAATTCAGGAGAAGAAAACACAAATGAAATTGCCAGTCATGTTTGGTCTAAAAGGTAAAGGTTCCCCTCGCACATATGTGCTAGTCATTCCTGACTCTAGGGGGCAGTGCTCATCTCCATTTCAAAGCTGAAGAGTCAGTGCTGTCCAAAGATGTCTCCATGGTCAGGTGCCCGGCATGACTAAACATCGAAGATGCACGGAATGCTGTTACCTTCCCACCAAAGGTGGTTCCTATTTTTCTACTTGCATTTTTATATACTTTCAAACTTCTACCTTGGCAGAAGCTGAGACAAGTAACAGGACCTCACTCCATTACGTGGCACTAGGGATTCGAACCATCGAACTGCTGCCCTTTCTGATTGACAATCAGTGGTGGGTTCTGGGCAGTACGCCCTGGTATGGCATACCGGTAGCAGCCGGGAGCAGCAGCCACTGTACCAGAATGGTGCTTTGGAGGGCCCACCCACCCACACTTGTTCCTTACCTCTATTTGAGCTAACCGAGCCATTTGTGCACACATGAACAGCGTACAGCGCCTGAGCAGCTGGAGCATCGCAGGGTAGTGGGTACACATGTGTGCACAGCACATGTGCCTGTGGTAGACGCCCGGCGCCATTGCAGTGTACCAGTTGCAATGGGAGCCGGAACCCACCACTGATATATAATCCCCCCAACAGCTTTATTTTTTTGCTATTTTAAATGCCTAGCTGAATGTACCAGGTTCATCCCCCCCCCACATATGTATGAACCCAAATGCTTCTATGTTTTTATCTCTGTGTTGGGTCTCTGCTGGTAACACTGCAATCCTTCACATGTAGCCATTTAAAGTAGATGACTTCCTGCTATGAACAAATCCATTGAGTCCCGCTGAAGTACTCTTTCTAAGCTACAACTGCGTGTGCCAAATCCTTCTTAAAAGGAACTTAAACTCTCTACCAGGGAAAGTGCTGGAATTGAAAGATCTGTACTGTTACAAAAGCATTACCTTGATGCAAAGGAAAAGGCAGCCAATAAATCCAGGGCATATTTGTGAGGGAGTGAAGTTGGGGAATGCTGTCTGCTCTTTTTAAAAGTAGCTGCAGTCATGCAGAGAAGCTCCTCCAGGCATTCATCCGTTCCCTCAGAACTGCTCTTGGAGGCATCCAAGCTTATGTCCTCTCAGTCCTGTATGCTTAAGAAAAGGGAAGAAGAAGAAAAACATTTTGAATCAGATCTAACTGGGGCCCAGTCGGGTCCATCATTAGAAACTGCCACCCAAGTTTTCACACTCGTATTTTTGCAATACAATATAACAATATAGACACTGATCATCAGCCAGAGATATAAACACTATTAAACTATTAAAAACATCATTTGCAGCAGAGAGGATTTCTGTAAAACAAAAAAGTAAAAGAGAATGGGAAAAGATTCAGATGGAGGTTGCAAAGGACCTCCAAACTACAACAGAAGTGGATGAACTAACTCTGAAAAGATGATTCTAAATTAGGTGCCACAAGGATTGACTTTTCTAAATGTTTGTTGTGGCCCACCAGCAGCCAGTGGAACTGGCCACAGACTTGGACAGTGAGGAGGTTGAGGAGGAACATTGGCCAATCCTGGAGGCTGTGGAAGGCTTGGATGAGGGCTCTGCATCAGAAGCAGAGATGGGGCCAAGGCCGTCTGGCAGTTCTAGCTGCCTTCGAGCTAGACAGCAGTGAGGCAGAGAAACAGATGGAGCTTGTTCCCAGTGTGTGCACGTGCAGAGCTGCCAGAAGAAAAGAACAGCTAAGAAATCAGTGTCAAATTGAGAGTAAAGCCACAGGTGGACGGTGAATGGCCCCTCCCATAGGAGATAATGGAGGAGCAAAAGGGGAGAGGGCTTTTGCAGGAAACAATTCATTCGTTTGTTTGTTTGTTCATTTCAGGAGTTTGAAGATCTGCCCATGAATCTCAGAGACACTGTGGCAAGTCTTTCCTTGCACAGCGCTCCATTTGGAAAATATTTACATGGCAGCTTTCCAAGCTAGATAAGGTCTGTGGTCATAACTTCACCTTTGAAAGACTGTTTACCAGGCCTTTGCTGAATGTGAATGAGAGGAATTCACATTCATTTAATAAAAGGGGTTTTGTCAGGACCAGGAATCTGCTTTGTGCTTTTTGGGGAAGCCCAGGTCAGAATAATGTTTGGCCTGATTGTGGTTTATAAATGTTTAACATGGGATATAAAGGGAGAATCTGCTCTTCAAAAAAGGCAATCTTTCACAACTTAAAAAAATTAAAAGAAAATATAATCTGCCTACAAGAGAGGCAGACGTAAGTATATTTCATTTACAAAAATCTGAGTGAAGAATGTATTTCAGGTATTTTTTTAAAAATAAATTCATTTCATTTTTTTTTTAATGGAGTTGTTTTGTATATTAATTCCCAACTAAAACCAGAACTTCTGCTAACTGCATATTTGCTAGGGCAAAAATTGAATTACCTAGGGCTAAAACTATCAAATTGGGAATTTATTCCCAAATAAAAATAAATGATTTTTTTTAAAGCAACGTATAGAGAAAGTTTTTTTTATGAAATTGATATTTGAAAGAGGATTATAATGGAGTAGTGTCTGAACAATTATATAAAAGATCAAATAAGAATATAAATATAAAACTTATTCAAGATAAATTATCATTAAAAAATTGGTAAGGAATTTAAATTTAATGGCTGTATACAAACAGAAAAATGACAACTAATAACGAAGCAAAAACAACAACAACCCCACCTCAATAGCTAAGGCTTTCAAAAAAAATTAACAGTTTAAAAAAAAACAGAGCAAAGGCACTGATTTAAGAATGCTTTGTGATACAAATTAACTTTCATCATATATTACTTCATACTACATGATATTTAAAAATGAGGCCAAAGAGAAAAGACAGGTTGTTTTGGATGAGATAAAAAGAAATTGCCAGAAAAAATAGGTACTTCACATCAAATTAAGCTTTTACAGCAATAGCTATCAATATGAATAGTGGAAGAAATGGAATAAAAATGAACTATACAAACAAAAGAACTTTGAATTTATTAATGAACCAGGGAAATGGCTAATGTATAAACTAAGAAAAGAAAGAGAAAATGATTTTCAAACTTCGACAGGGAAATACCTATTAACGGACAATGTGGTTATACACACACACACAAAAACCTTTCATCCTGGTATTATTGTAATGACATATTTCTTTGGTAAAAATAAATGAATATTAAAAAAAAACTTACAAAACCTTATAGAGAAGCAAAGACAAGTGATGAATGGATTCATAACAATAAGGGAAGTTTCTGACTTTGTAAAGACCAAAAAAAATTAAACAGGAAAAGTACAATGACCATGGATTATTGGGGTTTATACAAATGCTTTGAGGATGAACTTTTACAATCCCTGCAAAATTTAATGAATTCTATCCCATAGGGAGGACGATGCCAGAGAGTTGGAAAAAGGCTAATATGTCATTAATACCCAAAAGAGACAAGATCTAATTCTAACAAGAAATTATAGACCAATATTAATAATAAATAATAATGATTATAAATTGTCCACATTTATTTTAACAGGTAGACTGAAAATAATTTTGCAAGGTTTTATTAATGAAGATCAATATGATTTTTTCTCTAAAAGATAGATGGTGTGTCTGACTGGCCTAGGACTTTTTACAATATTTGGAACAAGTTAATGAAAAAAAGCGGCAAAATTTTCTTGGATGCAGAGAAACCTTTTATCAAATTTAAATTGTCCCTTTTGTTTAAAGTTTTGGGAGACATGAGAGAAAATATTAGAAAGAATTTTATAAAAAGTTTATACCTCACAAAAAGCATGCATTGTTCTTAATGGATATCTAACAAAAACATGCCAAATACAGAAAAGAACAAGACCAGTTTATCACTAGTTCCACTTCTGATTATTTTGATTTTTGAATTTAAGAATTGGCAAAATAAGAGGATAATGGGTGCAAACCAGAGGTGGTATTCAGCAGGTTCTGACCAGTTCTGGAGAACTGGTAGTGGAAACCAGTAAATACCAACTCTGTCTAGCCCTGCACCTCCTATTCTCTACCTCCCAAGCCCCAGGTGATCAGCAGGGAATGGGAATTTTGCAGTAACCTTCCCCTAGAATGGGGAGGGAATGGAGGTTTTACAGTATCCTTCCCCTGGGGTGGGGAGGGAATGGAGGTTTTACAGTATCTTTCCCCTGCCACACCCATCAAGCCATGCCCACAGAACTGGTATTAAAAAAAATTGAATCCTACCACTTATAAATTGAGAGCCTTTGCAAATGATTTGGTTATGGTCTTAGAAGATCTTTTGAGGGATTGAATTATTAATGAAAACAGTTTTTTAAAAAGTGGTGTATCAGCTGATTTTAACCCTGTGAAGAAAAAAAGTTCTTGAAAGAGTGGGAACATGTTAGCAAGATCGAAACATAGAAGGAATATGTGGCAATTGGTTAACCTTGCAGTGCTTGGTTATCAGTACACTTTATCCAAACTTCCGTGGCAATGTAATTGATATGTTTTTTTAAATTAAGACTACAACACTTTCTTGAGGATAGTACCAGAAGTAGGGCAAGGAAATAACTCAAGGTTTGCTAATTATGAATATCAATGTTTACATGATATCTATCATTTTCTCCTCCTTTCCTGGAATGCATAAATATGAGTGCATCCTTTTCTCGGTAGAACTAGCTCCTATTATTTTCTGGAGGAAATTGCTACAGCATGCACTGAATAGATAATTACTGCAGTGAATCTTTTGGGTCCTGAATTTGGTTCTGCAATACACAGAAAACAAAGATGTTAACAAAAATATGAAGATGCCAATCAAAGACAACTGATGAATGAAATGGGCTTGATGATTGAGAAAAAGGTAAAATATTTTCGTATTAATTTCAATTGAGTATTATTTCAAAATAACATTTAAACACAAATTATATATTATTTCAAAATAGTTATGTTAAGACATGGAACAAAATGAGGAAGATGGGAAATACAATTATAAATGTAGGGATGAGTCTCTGTGATTAAGATGAATATTTTGCCTAAAACATTATTTCTGTTTCAGACAACACCTATTTTGAAAACTGATGTACTCTTTGATTTGATTTGGTCTTTTAACTTTTTTTTCTCTTAAAATAGTTTGATAATATTAATCTTTGATTAAAATTTTAATAAAGTTCTAAGCACAAAATAAGTAACGTCAATACAAGTGAACAGAAACTAACTAAATAAAACATTTCTTACAGCGATTTAAAACATTGTTGTAATAAGGTTAGAAATTACTTTCTTACTTTCTGCACAGTTTCTGCTTGTTGAATTTTTTTACAAGGTCTTAATTTAAAATATGTGTTCATTATTTTGTGTGTGTGTGTGTGTGTGTGTGTGTGTCTTGTTGATACCGTATTTATCGGCGTATAACACGCACAGGCGTATAACACGCACCTTCATTTTAAGAGGGAAATTTCAGGAAAAAAATTTAAATTTCAAATAAAGAACTTTGAAGCAAAATAAGGGTAGCTCAGAACTTTTTTTTATTAACTTTTAGTTGGGAGTCCGGGGAGAGGAGAGATGGCTCATCCATTCTCTCCTCCTCTCACCCACACCCCGCTTTCTAAAGCGCTTCCTTTCGCCCGCCCGAGCTCTTCCGCGGGCGAAAGAAAGCGTTTTAGTCGGGTGTCGGGGAGAGGAGAGACGGCTCATCCATTCTCTCCTCCTCTCGCCCACACCCCGCTGAGTAGCGCTCCGTGATCATTTTCTGTGCGCCTGGCGTTTAGGACATCCAGCTATCTATCTAAACGCCAGGCACACAGAAAAGGATCGCGGAGCGCTTCGCCCCAACAGCAGCTGCTTTTCTGTAATGGGGTCACGTGTGCTTGAGGCTGAGGCAGCCTCAGGCTACTGTAAAAACAGTATCGGCGTATAACACGCATACATCATTTGCCCCCTATTTTTCGGGGGGGAAAGTGCATGTTATATGCCAATAAATACGGTATATAGTTTTATTTATAAAACAACAAAACAATATTGCTGTGTTGCAATATTTTGGGGGAGGGCTTATTTTAGTGCATGCACTCAAAAGCCGATTGGGCTTATTATCCGGGAGATCTTATTTTCAGGAAAACAGGGTAGACATACACACACACACACTAGATTGCAAACAGCAGAGTATCACATCACAACCAAGTGACATCTCTTGCCAAAGTTTTAAGTAGCCTTTTCTCAGAAGCTTGAAGATATTAAAGCTTCAAGTTTTGCAAGTTAAGAATTGCTCTATATCCCAACATAAATGCATTTTTCCTTTCCTCCAGATATTACACACCGCTGAGACACTGTAAATCAGTGATGTGCGGTGAGGTTTATGACTGGTGAGGCACTGACACAGTGCTGGGTTTCAAATATTTTTAGACTTGTGGACTTCAACTCCCAGAATTCCACAGCCAGGCATGCTCAGTTCCAATTTAAAGCGACAACATTTGTTTTTCTCCTTTGCTCCTTCTTTCTTTTTCTTTTTCTTTTTCTTCTCCTTCCCCTCCTTCCTCCCTCTCTCCCTTCCTCTCCCTCTCTCAAACACACACACACACACACACACACACACAGAAGTTGGATTGGACTATCTCTCCTACCCCTTCCCTCTCTCACTCACTCTCAAACAAACCCCCCCACACACAAAAGTTGGATTGGATATCTTTTCCAGTGGCTTGAAAGCAGCTCCTCTGCCATCCCCCCCCCATTCCCCTGCTGCCTTTCCCAAACACCTCCACCATTGCAAATGCAGCCTGCTGTCTGGGTGGGAAATGCCTGGAACACAATAAAGCCCACCCACCACCTCCTGCTGGCAGGCTGGGGTGAGAGGAGAGGCAGAGAAGCTGGAGGGGAGCCGAGCCTTCCAAAAGAAAGAGGCTGGGGGGGGAAGTGTGTGTACTACAGCATGGCTCTTTGCCTGGCTTCCTGCCTCCTCCTGTGGTCTCCTCAGTGCTCGCTTGTGCTCTCCCTCCCCAAGTGTAGTTTGATTGCAGGTGGAGCCACGTTGCCTTTTCAAACTTGTAATCAGTGAAGCTGGGCTAGATTTTTATATAGTTTTATCCAGCTGTGTGTGTGTGAGAGAGAAATGAATGGGGGCCTGGGGAGGAAGTCACTACACTTGGGGAGGGAGAGCACCAGTGAGGTTAAGCAGAGTTGATTGCAGGTGGAGCCACGTTGCCTTTTCAAACTTGTAATCAGTGAAGCTGGGCTAGATTTTTATATAGTTTTATCCAGGTGTGTGGGTGTGTGAGAGAGAAATGAATGGGGGCCTGGGGAGGAAGTCACTACACTTGGGGAGGGAGAGCACCAGTGAGGTTAAGCAGAGTTGATTGCAGGTGGAGCCACGTTGCCTTTTCAAACTTGTAATCAGTGAAGCTGGGCTAGATTTTTATATAGTTTTATCCAGCTGTGTGTGTGTGAGAGAGAAATGAATGGGGGCCTGGGGAGGAAGTCACTACACTTGGGGAGGGAGAGCACCAGTGAGGTTAAGCAGAGTCATCCACGGTGAGGCAGCAACTAGCTCAGCTTTTTCCTTTTACTTTTTTTTTCATGATGAGAGTGGTGAGGCTGTGCCTCACCTGCCTCACCTGACTGCACGTCACTGCTGTAAATATGTTCTACAGTCTAACTTTTAGATAATTTTAAACATATAAGTATGTGCATGTTATGGGATAAGTTTAATATTTGTGTAACAATTCTAGTTCTTAGTTTTCCTTCCTATTTCAAAAGAAAGGGCTTACAGTATATGAGTATCATTCCCCCCCCCCCCTCTAAGTTATAAAAAATCAACAGCTGGCCATGTTGTAGCTAGTGATCTTCTGACAAGTAAAACTTTTTTTCCCTGTTGTTTTCAACCCTAAGGGTCTTCTGAACTATGTAGATAAGACACTCTGGTACTTATGAATCAGCAAATCCTGTTGCAGTGTAAGCTGCCTAATCCATTTTAACCACCCTTTTTATGAACTGAAGCCTTCAACAATCTTCAACAATCATTAGCTAACTCACTCCTTTTTAGAGCTATCTCAGTTTATCATTTGCATTGCCAAACCTCTTCCTGGAGGCCTGCTGGATGTTTCTAATATGTGCTACCTATTCTCTTTTGGAAACTATTTCCTATAAGAATCTGAACTACTATCTGTTTTTTGCTCCTTATCAACAAGTGAGCATATTTTTATTTTGCTTTTTATTTACATGAATATAGTGATGTACATAGAGACCATCAGAAGTCACTGCTAAGAAGAGGCTCATTATATAGTCTAACCATATTCTGACATTACATGTTCATTCTGCATAAGTTATAGCAGTTCTGCATCCCAGCTAAATCGGCCCATGTCATCAGTCTTGAATTAGGTTCAAATCTTGAACATTAAGAGGGTCAGTACCTTGATGCTGATCTACAGCTTCAAGCAGACCAAACCAACACAATCAAAAGCGGGTCACACAAGCAGCTGCTATTCAGCAACATCTGCAGAATTCTAAGACACCCAACCTTGCATTAAATTAATATTTCTTCTCAACAAAAAAACATTTCTTAGTGGCTGAATTCAAGACAGATGTTCAGGAATAAACACACTCAGAATGAGCATGCAATTATCTCTTTGTACAGAATACCACAGCAGTATGGGTTGAATTAGGTTGTAAAGAGATTTTATTGAGCTGTTTGAAGATACCGGATTCTTTCAGTATTTCTGAGCCAGCTTTCTCATCAAGTTTACTGATCCCTGTGAAGGCAATGTTGTGCTTACACATGTCAACATGTATGGAATGATTTCACACAAAACTCTTAATTAAACTATCCTGCATATATGCACACATGTGTACCAAGCTTACAGGTCCTATTAGATTTAATCAACAGTGATAAGCATATTCCAGTGAAAAGAAATAAAGAGGCACAGAACTAAATACTCACATAGCTCATGTTAAACAAAAGAAACGACAGATACTCATATGTAGGAGTTCATTTGCATGACAAAAGAAGAGTGAAAAACTTATATTTAAAGAAAAGTGGCAAAGAAACCTTACTGCTACTGAGAAGGAAAGAATTATAACAATTACTTTTATTATTTTATTGTTACTATTGTTAAATTATTATTTTATTATGTCATCTTCCAACATATATGTAGGAAATGTACATTAACTAATTTATAAAATTATTTATCAGAACAGTTATAAATTGATTTTCTGACTTGGGACTGTCAAAAGAACTGTAGACTTCTGACTTCTCTCCTTGCACCTCTTTTAAGAAAGAGAGAGCAGATATGAGAAAAGGGTGCATAACATGCTCCAAAGAGATCATGGAGAAGCTGATGAAATAAAAGCAGAAAACTTTCCTCCAGTTTAAAAACCCAAACTTACAAAAACCATACCCATGTTTCCCTGAAAATAAGACAGGGTTTTATTTTCTTTTGACCCCTAAAATAAGCACCTGGCCTTATTTTTGGGGAGGGCTTAATATTTTTGAGGTACAGGAGGCCCCTTAATCTCGGCCTGCGGCCCAGGGATCACCTGATCCGGGGAGGGCCAGATGTTCTGTCTCTGTTTCTGGCACACTCTTGCCAGCCCTAGCATCGCTGAGCCTGCCACTCTTTTTGTGGCCACCACTAAGAGAAGGGGCATGATAGCTAGGGTTTGTGGGAGTGACCTCTGCAAGGATGGCAGGTGCATGTAGGGAGCGTGGGAGATGTTCCCCCTGTCCCCCCCAGGAAATGACGAGGACTGGCTGTGCATGTGGTTAAATATTTTAGGGGAGGACGTATTTTGGAAGGAGGGCTTATTTTAGTGCATGCGCTCAAAAGCCCGATTGGGCTTATTATCCAGGGAGGTCTTATTTTCAAGGAAACAGGAAACAGGGTATTATTACAAATACACTCTTTGTTTTTTCCATTTGTTTTTATGGAATGCTAGAGGTTTGTGCAATGCTGCTCTTTTTACTGGATTTTCATTGGCATCAGGAAAGATAGTATAGTTAGTTGACAATCTTGGCCCTTTCTGCATATAGAGGGCAGCTTAACGTCTTCTGAGCAGGCATCAGAAAAATGAAAACTGACTTCCTTTTGGAATGGAGTAGCTTTGCTCCTGTGACCACTTGAGAGCAGGTTGGCACAACTGATTGGTAAACTCGGAAGATAAGATTAGTTTTTTTTTTTTTTAAAAAATGTCATATTCTGTGTGGTATTGTAACCTTGCTGCTTCTGCCTCTATTTTTATAGCAGTACTGTAGAAGTTTGAGTCAGTACTTGCAAATGTTAGCCTGATGTTAGTTTACTCATTATATAGAGATATCAATCTTCCCCATTTGTATAGAATTTCAAAGCAAAATCCGCTTGAGCCCATATTTAGAATGCTGAGGGTTAAGTTAGATAAGATAGATAAGATAACCTTTATTGTTATTTTTTTTACCGTGGGCACACTGGCACATTTAAAAATGAAATTCTGTTGCCTGCTCTCAAAACTGAAGACATACATAACACACATATAGGCATGTGGTACTGAACATGCATTGCCACACTTTTGATGTATATGCCATGATTTCTTTATCAACCATATAAAGTGTAGAACTTACATTTTAATGCCATGTTATGTGTTTCGTTCTTTTGATGCGAAGTCCTGTTTGCTGCTAATTCAGTCCTGTCAATAAGAAATGGCAAAGGTGGGGATTATAGTTAGCCACTTTAAAGAAGCTGAGAGTTGAGAAAGTAAATGAAGCCCCAGGTAAAGTTATCCTTGTCATTCTGAAGACCTCTCTTAGATTAAAAAAAACTTTAAGGATGTGATAAACCTCATCAGCAAGTTAAAGTCAATACTAGAGAACTCACTCTATTATTCAGTATTATTACTATCCTGGAAATAAGGGACTGAAGTTACAATATTGCATATTTCAAACTCAACATTGGTTTGCCATGAGAACAGTTTGAGAAAAGCCTATTAGACAAATATTGAAGGTTATCTTCCTCCTCCTCCTCCTCCTCCTCCTCCTCCTCCTCCTCCTCCTCCTCCTCCTCCTCCTCCTCCTCCTCCTCCTCCTCTTCCTCCTCCTCCTCCTCCTCCTTTCAGCAAATGACTGTTTTTGCAAATCCACAGCCTATAGAAAATCCACAGCCTATAGAAATCCTATAGTTTTGTAGTTATATTTGCTTCATGGTTTCTTTCTTTTTTTCTGGTTAATAACCACAATAAAAATGGATGATGAACAGAAAAATCAATAAAACTGAAGTGCTTTAGAAAGTTTGTTTTCCTTGCCTTAACCAAGTAAGGCCAAAAATAAAAAAAAAAAGGAAAATGACTTCACCTTTCTATTATTTGAGAAACAGCAGGGCAGCTGAAGTGTGGCATCTTGGAAGTGAATTTGAAGAGGCTTAAGCATTTTTAAGATTATACCCACTTACTTACCCACTATACTTACTTACACTTACTTAGAGTTGTGTTACAATCAAATTTTTTTAAAGGTTCTTCTTCCTTCTTCTTCGTCCTTCCTTCTTCTTCGTCCTTCTTCTCACATATACTTAACAAGAAAGATATCCCAGGGCTCAGATTCCATTAAATATTTTTATCTTCACAGCCATAAAACATTAAAGTAAAAAAATAAATGCATATTTTTGGTCTTGATACCCACAATATAAAATATTGAAGAGGTTATTTGTTTCCTTGCAATTGTTCTGAGAAGCAGCACTCCATTCTTTGACATACTTGAAGGAAAGTTATTCTGAGCTCTCTCCCAAGAGTGTATAACTTTGTGATTAAGCGGGTATCAAGTTCATGCTAACCATGCAAAGTGCTTCCTACGCTCATATGTAGGGTCATAAACGAAACTGCAGTTGCAATGGCGCCAACACTAGATGCTGGTTTCAACAGAGCAAGGTGAATTAATAGCACTAAAGTAATCTTCTATCACCTGGCATATGTTCACACATTCAGAAATGCATTTGTGCCCCAAAGTGTGTTCACAGTTTTTTTATCTTTTGCTGCACAATATTGTAAGCATTGTAAGCATTTCAGAAACATCGTTTTTTAAATTATTATTCTAGATATCCTCTTTGGCTAGCATCTATCCAATAGTCTCTGGAATGTGTACTTTAACATGCTATGTGAAGCATTCTTGTTATAATGAACATCATTAAATATTTTGGTCATTATAAATATAAATAAATCTCGGCTGTTAATTCTTTTCTGATATAATTTGATTTGAGACCTTTTTTCATTGTACAAAAGGATAAACAGTAGACAGAGTTCACTGCTTAGGCAATTCCCTCCCATGGTAACAAAGGGGGAAAAACCCAGTCATCAGGCTTTTTGTCACTTGTATGTAGACATAGTTCAAACTTAACTCTATTTTTTTTTCTGTCATGGCCTCACAAATTTCCCATTGCTTTCTCAGCTCATTAAACAGGTTGAAAAATGAGAAAACAGTTTTAAAACAGTTTTACGGGACTGGAGGCTAAAACATACAAAAAAAGGGTGGCAAGAATTGGGTATGTCTGATTTAATGAAAAGAAGGACTGGGAGCAGTGGTGGGCTGCTTCATAGTCAGGTGGGTTCAGGCGAACTCTTAGCTGTGATTCCGGTCACCTGCCATTGTGCTATGCTTTCCATATATAACTAACTTTCTGGCTCTTTCCCTCCACCCACCGCACTGCCCCTGCTGTACTCACCTGAGCGCTTGAGTTGATTAGCGGCATGTTTGAAGCTCTGTTTCAGTCCCAAAGAGGCCCGTGTGAGCAAATTATGCACGCCTGTATACATGCGCTCACAACCAATTTAATTTAATTTTTTTAATTTTATTAAATTTATAGACCGCCCCCTCTCCCCAAAGGGACTGTGAATATAACTGTAGCCCACTCTGACTAGGAGTAACATGACAGCAATGTTCCATTATCTAAGTAGTTGCCCCAAAGAAGGAGGGGGTCAACCTATTCTCCAAAGCACCTGGAAGCAGGATAAGAAACAATGGATGCAAACTAATCAAGGAGAGAAGCAACCTAGAACTAAGGAGAAATTTCTTGATAGTTAGAACAATTCATCAGTGGAACAATCTGTCCCCAAAATTTGTAGGTGCTCCAACACTAGACGTTTTTTTAAATAAGGGACATGTGAAATAGTATAGGTTTCCTGCTTGAGCAGGAAGTTGGACTAGAAGATCTTCAAGGTCCCTTCTAACTCTGTTATTCTGTCATTATTTCAGCTACAGATGATGCTAGATACATTTCAGATTTGTTTATTTAATTAAAATAAACAACATAAGATTTAATAGGGAAAGTCATGTGTGGAACCTGATGGTACATGTCAACAAACAATATTATTGTCCAATATTTGCCTACTCCTGATTTAGCAACAATGAACTTATTTCATTATATTAAAGAAAGGGCAAACTTGCATTATTCAACATAAAAGGTGGATGTATTGTTCAATGGCAGGACAGAAATTGTGCACCTGCTAGTTCCAGGATTAACCTAGCAAATTTAAGCAGAACTCAAAACCTAGAATCATTGCCAGTTCAGGACAACCATATTGAACTAGCCAGATGGACTCGTGATCTGATTCAGCACAGATAATTTTTCTATATTTCTGCACAACAGTGTTGAATGGATTCCCCAGGAAGGATATGGCTAAAAGAGAAGAGCCAACCAATTGTAGAGGTCATCCTCAACTTACAACCGTAATTGAGCCCAACATTTCTGTTGCTAAGTGAAACATTTCTGAATTGAGTTTTGCCCCATTTTATGACCTTTCTTGCCACAGCTGTTAAATGAATCACTGCAGTTGTTAAGTTAGCAACACAGTACTTAAATGAATGTGGCTTCCCCATTGACTTTGTTGGTTAGAAGTTTGTAAAAGGTGATCACATGATCCCAGAATACCATAGCGATCATAAATACGAGTCACTTGAAAAGTTTCTGAATTTTGATCATGTGCTGCAAAGGTCATAAGAGTGAAAAACAATCATTTTTTTCAGTGCCTTGTAACTTCAAATGATCACTAAATGAACTGTTGTAAGTTGGGGACTAACTATATAAGAGCAATTGTCCTTAAAAAAATAAACTGTGATACTATTTATTATTTATTTATTTATTTGAACTTGTTAGTCGCCCCCTCTCCCCACAGGGACTCGGGGCGACGTACAGAAGCAACAATCAAAACAGTATCATATAGAGGAGGTAAAAATAAATAAATAAATTACAATGCTTAGAAAAAGTTAAAACCCCAATAACATTAAAAATTTAAAAACTAAAATTAACAGTTAAAAAATGACCAAGGGGTGGAGAAGCTGTAGAGATTAGATACTATTAGACAGATATAGAAGTTTACTTCACCAGTGTGTTTTTATGTCCACATCTACAGCACATATCAGAAAGAGCAATGCTGTTAATATTTATACATCATTCTTCATACAATCAATGAAACCCTGGGAGAATTTCATTTTGCCAGATGCTCTGAGCAAAAATCAGTGTCATCCCCTACAGAGGCAGTAGAAGAAGCTGGACCATGAAGTTGCCATGAGTATGATTCATTAGAATGCATGATGGGCAACCTCCTGGTAGTGATCTGTTAAGCTAGAAAATGACCAATGACAACATTAACAATTATTGGATTTTTGTTTTTGTAAGAGACACTCGTCTAAATAAAACCCGACAGCTAATAAGAGTGTTTTCTGACCCTTAGATTTAGTTTGTCAGAATTTCATATCCTTGTCCCTTGAAATGATAAGTAGTCAGCAGAAAGCATCATAATTATGCTGATGAGATTTTTACACCAGCTGCCAGTAATTTAAGGCACACACATTCTTCACACTGCAGGTTTAAGCAAACACATTACCTTTGCAGAAGGATGTAGCATCTGTAGTATGCTAAGCACTTGTTTACACAATCTTTTTTATTTAAGGCAACTGAGTTTAGCAGATTTTTTTTTACCCACACTGCCTTTCTTTATACAGGTTTTGACCTGTGCCCTTATAAGCAGCAACCTGTGTAGCAAATTGTTCAAGGGAACTCTGCTTAATATAGGAATGTATTTGAGTAGGGCAAGGAGGGTCCTTTGGTAACTAAGGGCCATTCCTTACATTTGGAATAAGTGCAACTGTCAGCCCTGTCCCAGCTTAGGCTTGAGGAAAGAAAGACCCTCGACTCCCTTCATAGACAAAAGGTATTCTTTTACTAGAGCCAAGTGGATATAGCATAAGCAAAGCTACATCTGAATATTCCCGTGTAAACTCTGTGATTTTCCCTTGTCCCTCTTAGTCATTTGGTCAATGTTCAATAGTATTCAAGTGAGGTGTTTTGGTAACGGTCCTAAAATTTGGTGCCTCTTTGGTGGGTGTATGAATTCCATTCTCACACCTGTGACCTTGAATCCCTCAACCATTGTCTCTCGTTGGCACTTCTGGTTCATGTCATCCCTTTCCCAGCATTCCCCCCCATTCCCTCCCTGCCCTTTTATGGCAGGATGCCATCAATGTAAGTGAAACTGAAGCAGTATGATGGCAGATCTGATAGTAGCACTATAAGGGTGATCGTAAAAATAGCTGTAGGTCACATGTTGATTCTTCTGGGGGAGGGGAAGATTGTTACTGTTCTGTAGGCAGACAGGAACTGAGGCAAGGCAGGTTGAAGCTAACACAATCTTTATTAACAGTTTAACACAGCAAAATGTAAGGCAAACTTCGACCTGACAAACAGCAACATTTGACAACTGACAGCCCTTTTTATACTAGAACTGTCAGACGCTGAACCAATAGAATGGCTGCATTCTCCCGCCAGCTGGCTGCTCGTGTCTCAGACAATCAGGGGCCGGTAATAATAGTCAATGGTGTCGTAGCCTCGAGGACTTAACACCCCTCTCCTCCCAGTTAGCATAAACCCAAGAGGGGTTTATGGTCGGTCACTAAGTGAAAAAAAATGACCATAAACATAATTGTGAAACCACTTTACCCCTGCTACATCAGCTAGGGCCTCTTTATCCAGCTGACTGTAATTTCTTTCAGCTGCTGAGAGCGTTAATGGGAAGTGATCACTGTATTGCACTAATAAAGATTTGGATGTAAGGTTTAGGTTAGGTTTAGGTTTATTTGGATTTATATGCCGCCCTTCTCCAAAAGGACTCAGGGCGGCGTACAACATTAAAAACACACATCACAAAAGTTAAAAAAAGATTAAACCCATTTCCAAAAAGACCAAACCATTTTTTTTAAAAAAAAATCCTTAACTGCCCTAAAGGCTTGGGTTTCCTTAGAACCCCAATGCCAGGGCATCTTCGAATCCAGGAGCCTATGAAGAGGCTCTGCCAAAGATGCCTTATGGGGTAAAAAAAATGGAATAAAAATTAAGCAGCCTCAGAAAGGTTTGCAGTTCAGCCTTAGAGGAGTGTGTGGGGGCTTTCTTAATTGCCTCTACCTTGGATGGAGTATGGTGGATGCCTTTGGAATCAACTAGATACCCCACAAATTCTACACTGGGAACCCCTATCCTGCACTTTTCTTGTTTGAGTTTCAGCCCCGCTTGGCGAAACGGGTTAGGACTGCTCTTAATTTATCGACGAGCTCAGCTTGATCCAAAGCGGATATAAGCACGTCGTCGAAATAGGGTACCACCCCTCGCAGCCCCTGGAGCATCCGCTCCATTAGGCTCTGGAAAATACCCAGGGTTACACTGACCCCAAATTGCAAGTGTTTACATTTGAAAGCTCCCTGGTGTGTTACGATGGTTTGAGCCATGGCAGAGGCTTTATCCACCAGGAGCTGCTGGTACGCTTGTGCCAAGTAACTTGGCAAAAATATTTCCCTGACCCAAGGAATGGAGCAGATGTTGAACCACTGGCACTGGGTAAGGGTTGGCTTGCAACCCTTTATTAATGGTGCATTTAAAATCCCCGTGAATTCTAATACTACCATCCTGCTTAATAGGTATTACTATGGGGGTCTCCCAGGGGGAGTGGTCTACTGCTTCCAGCACTACTTGTGCTATTAATTTATATAGCTCTAAATCTACTTTTGGCCGAAGAGCAAAAGGCACTCTCCTGGGTTTTAGATGTATTGGCGCCACCTGGGGGTCCAGGTTAAAAGAAATGGGGGGCCCATTATATTTACCAAGCTTGTTGTCAAATATGTCCACGAACTCACTGGCCAGCGCGGCAAAGGAATCTGAAACAACGGGGTGGATGCCAGAGACATTGAACCCCAATGCGGAGAACCAGTCAAGCCCCAGGAGGCTGCGCAAATGGCTACAATGATGAGGGGAAGAGGCCCCTGGAAGTTATTGCTGGCTATGCTGAATGTGCTGCAACCCACAATGGGTATTGGCTGTCCTTAATAATCTCTGAGGTGAAGTGGGGACTGCCTGAGTTGAGCTTTGGTCAGGCTGGGCACTATCCATTTGATAGTAGCCCAAGAGACCATGGATTTGGAAGAGCCATTGTCCACTTGCATCTTGCAGGGCTCTCCCTCTATGCGCACAGTCAGGTATATCTTATGGGTAGGCTTAGTCAGGGACGCATGGCTGATAGCCCAATCAGGTCACCTGCGATAGCAAAGCAGTCTTTGCGGTGTTTGGGAAGTCTTTTTACAAATTGTCTAGACAAGGCGTGCTCCGGAGGTGGGTCAACGATTGGCATGGCTGCTCTGCAGACCTTGACTAAATGTCCTTTCCTGTCACACTGACTGCATATTGCAACTTTGAACCTGCAGACTGACCTTGCATGGTTCCCACCACAACTCAGGCAACCCGCCTGAAGTAAAAATCTGCCTGAGTCCATTTTTTTCCGGGTGGCCAGTTTGAGGCGGCTAATCTCTTCTTCCTCATCTGAGAAGTCTTCTTTGTCATCTTCTTCGTGGTGGACAGCATGGTCCCTGCTGGCATGGGTGGCCGGTGGTAGAAATCTCTGAATTTCTGCGGTGGATTTGTCCGACATTTCATATGCTTTGGCTTCATCTACAGCTGCCTGAGGGCTCAGCTCTTTTTGTGCCAGCAAACGTTGCTGAAGTCTGAGATGTTTGATACCACAGACCAGCTGTTCTAACATGGCATCATCCAGCAGAGGAAAGTCACAGTGCAGGGCTGCTGTTCTGAGGGAAGCCATGTAATTGCCCCCAGATTCCCCTTCTCTCTGATTCTTCTGCCTAAACGCATAACGACTGGCTATGCATGAGGGAGTTGGAGAGTAATGATTTTTAAGTTTCTCCAACAGAGTCTCCCAAGGCATCGAATGGATGGATTGAGGGGCTGCTAAAGCCCTGGTTTTCCAAACATCTCGTGGCCACATGCGCTTAGAAAATATTCTCTTTTACGGCCACTGGACAAACCGGTGAAGTCGTTTGCCTCCAGGAAGCACTCGAACTGCTCGAGGTAGGCATCCCATGTTTCGGTGGCTGGGCTGAATGCTGTGAATGCCGGTAGATTAGCCATCCTTTCAAGGACAGAACTTGAGGAATTAGTCTTGGAGCGACTGTGACTTGAGGCAGCTCTTATTAGTGACTTCGCTTTTCCTTTACCTCAGTCCTGATCCCACCCTCGTCGCCAGTGTTCTGTAGGGAGAACAAGGCAGACAGGAACTGAGGCAAGGCAGTTTGAAACTAACACAACCTTTTTTAACTTTTTAACACGACAAAATGTAAGGCAAACCGCGACCTGGCAAACAGCAGCATTTGACAGCTGACAGCCCTTTTTATACCAGAGCTGTCAGACACTGAACCAATAGAATGGTTGCATTCTCCCACCAGCTGGATGCTCGCGTCTCAATCAATCAGGGGCCGGCAATGATAGTCAATGGCGTCGTAGCCTCGAGGACTTAACAGTTACTTTTTAAAAGTTAAACTTATGCATAGCTTATGCTCAATACCACACCAGCAACATACATAAAAGGCTGACATACAAAAAATGACTCTGACCTACTCAACATTTTAGCAGACCAAAATTACCTGTTATATTTCCTCATCCTATATTGCAGAGGTAGCCTAGATTACAATCAGCAACTCTTCCTGATTGCCAGTCATAGTAAAATCTAAAATCTTTAGAATTATGGAAAATATCTGCATATTCAGTTTAGGAATGTCAGAATATGGGATCCTCCCTCCTATAAGTTAGAGTAATCGGACTGTTTTAAAGAAAAGAGACAAAAATGGCAATTAATCTGTAACTATCCTGAATACTTGAGACATATAAGGTTAAATGTCATTTTGTTAGACAAATTCCCTTATGAGTGAATTTGGTAATCTATTAAATATATTACAAATGACTCTCATTAGGAAAATCTGGCTCCCCTTTGAATATCTCTGAAAATAATCTGAAAGTCCACTGACATTTTCCATTGATAAGTTAAAAAGGCTATTATGATCACCTTTCTTAATTTGATTTTCTCTATAAATGATGGGCAACCACCTTAAGAAGCCTTGGCCAACATGTTTATTTGGGATTATGGATATTGTAAAGTAAAATATCTGAAAGGGGATAACCTGGAAAAAATGAAACACTTTTAAAATATATACATTTACATTTTACATTTACATATTACTAATAAACAATGAATATGTTCCTTAGTCAACTTCTGTGTTGTTTTCAAATGCCTGCTTGTGTTAAAAAAGAAATTGTACGTATTATATATGTAAATGTGTGTGTGTGTGTGAACACACATACTATTTTTCCTCATAAGCAAGTATTTGAAAAGAACGTAGAAGTTAAATGGGAAACATATTCATTGCTTTTGACAATGTAAATTAAGTACATTTTGTTGTCTTGAAATGTTCTACATTATTAGAGCAATTTACATTTAGACCTTGATAAGAAAAGGTCTAGAATATGGAAAGAAAGAAAGAAAAACCTCTTAAAAATTGATGACAGATAACTTCAGTACCTTTATAGTCTATTTCTGAACTGCAAGTTAGAAGATAAGTTAGGTGCACTGCAAACAAGCCAAGGAAGATTTTTTTAAAAAAGATCAAGTCAACCACTGGTTCATCATCCAAATAAATATTGTTCCTCTGAGAGTATCTGTTAATAATGTATAAGATTCAGTGAACTGGCAAGACTTGAAAAACTACCCCTAGTCTCAGTGCTCTTCAAACATATTGGTTGAGCTATATCATATATTTCCCAAAGCTCTGTGTGAAACTTTGGAAATAAAAACAGAACATATTTCAGAACCCATGTGGCACAGTGGCTATGATGTTGATAGACTAGAACAGAAGAGATCCACATTCAATTCTACTGTTAGATATGAATGTTCACTGGAGGACAAGGGCCAGTCACTTTACCTCAGGAAACTTGTTTGAGAAAAAAAGGAAGGATTGCTATATATTTCACTCTAGTATGCTCTTTTAGGAAGAACTCACTGGAGAAGAGCCTAATGCTGGAAAACATTAAGGGCAAAAGAAGAAGGGGATGACAGAGAATGAGGTGGCTGGATGCAGTCAATGTGAGCTTAAATGGACTCTGGGGTATGGTAGAGGACAAGAAGGTCTGGAGGAATGTTGTCCATGGGGTCGTGATGGGTAGGACACAACTTCACAACTAACAACAACAACAACAACAATGCTTTAAAAAAAAGAACTGATGGAAACAAGACAGAGAACAGTTTTTTTTTTTATTATTATAAAAGTGATTCATTGTACAAATACGTACACTGGATATTTACTTGCTAAAGACTGGGAATTCATCTTTATGACACTTTAAATTTTATCCATTTAAGGTATTGTTTTTTTCTACCTTATTTTAGCATCTTCTACTTAGAATTCAGTTTTTAACCTGGAAACTTTATTTCTATTAACATCTTTCTCCCTGAATATATTCTTCACGTCCCCCTTCCTGTTTGTTTGTTTGTTTATTTGTTTTGTGTGTTTGCTTATTATTTTATTTATAAATTTTATGATTGCACCTTTGGATATGACTGTGAGGTGCTAACAATTGTTAAAAATAATATCACAATTCAAATAAGATTGTAACCATTTTTACTACTTCTTGATTATTTTTGTCAACAATTTCCAGGCTATTTTATTGTTTTGCAATTTAGCTCTTACACTTTTGTTCCTTTTATCATCTATTATGTCATGTCCCCCCCCCCCCACGGAAACCCTGCTTCCCTTTTCTCAAGACTAATTTATTCTGCTTCTTCCTACTCCTTCCTTCAGCTTTGGTTGGCCCTCATAATAAAACAGCAATTACTCTGCTTTTGTCAATATCAATCCTTTTGTTCCCCTATCTCTCTCAGCCTTCACCCCTTCTTTCAATAGTATACCCAGGAACTTTTCCGGAAGAATGCCAGAGTTTTCTTTTGTTGCTGTCTTTTTTGTTCCTGCTCTTCATAGATTTTTACAAGTGCAGTTTTGTGGGAGATTCTAATAGATGGCTAATGGCTTTGAGAAGAGACAGACACAGTTGTCCTCTCGTAGCCACCTTGAACTTCTGGAGGAAAGGAAAATGTAAATTAAATAAATGAATAAGAGATATTTGTTGCAATTCTGCTCTTTGTTAATTTACAAGGCCAGAATTTTTTCCAGCAGTTTTCAAATATTGTTTTCATTATATCTTTAAGGAGACAAAACAATGGCCACAGCAACACCCAATATACAAAGATACCAACAAGAAATGACACATATTTTAATTCTGTTTTTAAAACTTATCTTCTTCCAGAATAATGATAACGTTACTCCAAAGGTCAGGTATCTATTTGATTTTCCTCTGGCTGTTTAAAGACACACAAAACATGGGAAATAATCACACTATTTTCCCAAAGCACCATGATGACCTTAATCCCTGTTCTTCCTTTACATAAAATATAGAAACTGAAACCCTAAACACACCATTCACATGTACACATGTACAGACACACTTTTCATAAAGAGAATTGTGGATTCAGTCTTGGGGACTCAGGACTATCTCTTTGCTTCACAGCAGTAATTCCATCTCCCATACTGTTATGAATAAAAGTTGCAATTGAAAGCAAACTCTGCTTTCATGTTTTATGGGGCTTCATTTTGATCAACAGTATATTAAAAAAACTAGAGTTTTTTCTCCAAACACATCAAGAATTTGAAGTAGGGGGCATGTATCTTACTTTGGGTCTCTGGTCAATAGGGTGGTGGTGGTTGGTTTCACTAAACAAAGCCACCATATATAGTATAAGGACCTTTTTTCTTGCAATGATCATTAGACCACACATCATTTCTTTATCTAAGAGAGAGAAAACAAGAATATGAAGATAACATGTTCATGAAGAAAGAGGAAACAAGAGCAAGAATTGCAGGTATATGTGATGCTTCCTTACCCTTCCAAATTCTATGAAGAATTGATACCCCTCTCTTTCACATTTGATTTGCTTTAAATTTGCCTCCCACCATCATGAACAACAGAATTCAAAATAGAAGGAATAATTTGCTAAATAATTTTGAATAGAGTCTACGCGAGCCCTAATAAGTTAGAAAAAAAAAGTATTCAGTTGTTTCTGTGGAGATGGTACCTTTGGATTGATTTAGAAAAAAATAATGTAATTTAAATGTGTTCCTTATACAGTCTAAAGTGTAAAATCGTACAACAATGCTAGGTAACAAAGCACAATAAAAATATTTGTAAACTGAGGAGTTGTTGAGAAAGGCACAGCAACCTATTTTAGAAGTTAGCAGCTAGAATCTCAGCCAGTTTATTGCTGCTTATTCTGTGGTGATCTTTGATGTGAAAGGAAAGCACCACAACAGAACCACTGGCCCTATATACAATGTTATGCAATTTTCTGTCATTATTAACTGATGTCCAGAGGGTGTATATACACATTCACATTACAAGAAACACTATATTTATTTATTTATTTATCAGCACAAATACAATAATTTAAATAAATAAATACAATTTATTTATTTATTTATCAGCACAAATACAACATATATATATATATATATATATATATATATATATATATATATATATATATATATATATATATATACACACACACACATACACACACACACACACACACCCCTAAGATATGGATTTAGGTATCAGAACTAGCTACTCCATATGCATTGGAAACAAATAAGGATTCTCTTTTTACATACTGTACATATCTTTTTGAGTAATATATGAAGAACTTGTATATCATTTCAGTCATATACAACACTTATGCTTCTTTTCTCTTATTTTAGGACCCTAATTATGACAGGAATGTCTAATGAATCTTTTTTTAAACAATAAAGGTATATTTTCTTCTTTTTTTCTTCCTGCTATCAGATGATACCTCTTCCCATCAGGTTCTTTCTAATTGTGGAATAACAGAATAACAGAATTGAAAGATACCTCGGTCAATCAGGAAACCCTACACCTTTTCACACAAGTTATCCAATCTCTTCTTAAAAACTCCAATGTTGGAGCACCCACGGCCTCTGGAGGCAAGACTTCCACTGGTTAATTGTTTTAACTGTCAGGAAATTTCTCCTCAGTTCTAGATTGCTTCTCTCCTTCATTAGTTTCCATCCATTGCTTTTTGTTCTGCCTTTAGGTGTTTTTGAGAGTAGGGCGACCCCCCTCTTCTTTGTAGCAGCTCCTTAAAGATCAATAACTATTCAAGATTCAACCAAGTTATCAGTCACCTTATTATTAATTTTTTTAAAAAAAGTTATTTTGAGTTTGCTACCTAATAACATTCAGATCCCTCATGTGGATTACACTTTAATTCATGAAGTTGCAGGATTTCAAGAGAACTAGATCTTGAACTTGAATCTAATATGGACAGGTATGCGGTTTAGATTTACTTTACAGTGCACCTGCAGATATGTGAATTAACTACCCAGCTTTCATGTCTTCTGCCATTAGGATCATGGTTCCTGATAGTTGCTTCTGCTATCCCCATCCCCATTTATAAACCTTTTCCAGTTTTATTTCATTTCTAGCACAATCTATTCTATTTACCTTACATTCTCCATTTTCTCTCCAGTTCCACCTAGGGATGGATTGTCCAGTTAACGACAAGGACAATTGTTTTTCTCCTCCATTTTATACCCCTCTTACATGAACATAATATTTTTGATAACAGATAATCAATAATTGTGGTTGTAATAAAAACACATTATACTATAGAATGGGAGGGGGCAACTTTTTTTCAAACTCTGCAATCTCTATCTTTTGAACAGGGCACCAGAGATATCACAATAGAAATTCTTCCACAAAGAAATAATTAGCACTGGAATGGAACTTCATTAAATATACAATATACTAAGAAGAGTTAATCTGACTATTCTTAAATACAATAGTAGTTTTTTCCCCTGATATTAAGAATTACAATATGATTGCATTTCTCCACCAAGTCTAATATTTGTCAGCATGACAGGAAAGGTTATTGGGAAATAATGTAACAATTTTACCCTAGATTGCACATTCCTGGGAATCAAACAGTCTTAATGCAACTATGTACATGATCAATAGAAGGTATAAACCATTATGTTCCCCAAAATAGTTTAAGATTTGACTCCAACTTCAAACTATTAGCCTCTAAGAAGCCAAAGCTAGATATGGTCTATATACATTCAAGTTAATTAATATAACATTAACATCTATCTTTTTTTTAACCTAACTCCAATCTTTGGAGACATTATCAAATATCTTTTCTTCAGTACAGCTGTGCAGCAATTACTGAAAAATGGAATTCACAGGAATCTATGATCTCCAATATCACTTCCTGGAGGCATATTATCACCTATCAGCAGGTCTTCCCATAACTTTGTTCTCCATTGTCACCTACTGTATTGAAGTCGAAGTAATTCTCAAAATCCCTGTTGCATTTCGTCTATTTTTACCTCAGGCTACCTTATGATTGGCTGAGTGCCTGGACAATGATGTCCAACTAGAAATATCTCTGAGGAACATTATCAGTAGTAAAAGTGAAATTGTGTTCCCATTGCAAGAGACCTCTTAACTGCTGTCAAGAGACAATTTTTCATGCATAAATTTTGAACGAAGAATTACTAATGGATCTCTGATTCATAAATAGCAGATAAAATGAAAGCAAGTTTTATATTTCTCATTTTTTCTGATAGATATGTACATGCTGAAGGTTGACATTCTTATTATATATATATATATATATATATATATATATATATATATATATATATATATATATATATATATATATATATATAATCTATCTATCTATCTATCTATCTATCTATCTATCTATCTATCTATCTATCTATCTATCTATATATATATATATATATATATATATATATTGCAGTCTTTAGGTACAAGAAAGCTAGTGCCAGTCCAAAGTACTTTTTTTTTATTTTAGGAAAAGGAAAACTTGATTTTCAACTGAGATAATGTGGTTTTCTCTTAGTGCCAATATCTTCTTTTTTCTAAGGCATGTCAGCATTCTACAAATTGTGAATGACACTAGGAGAAAACAAAGCACAAAGAAATAGAACATTTCAACAATAAAAATTTAGATCAAAAAATGGGAATAGAGATGGCATTTTCTAATTAGCAATCATGAATGTAGATGTTTACAAAGAAGATGATATTGTTTTGCAGTGATAGAAGACAAAAAGTGATAGCCTGTATTATTGGCAGTTATTTCCATAACAGAATGATAGGACTGGAAGGGACCTTGGAAGTCTTCTAGTCAACCGCCTACCTAAGGCAGGAGACCTTATTGCATCCTGGACAATTGTCTGTCCAATCTTTTCTTGAAGACCTTTCACAATGGAGCACTCACAACTCTGGGGGGCAAGCTTTTCCATTGATTAATTGTTCTTACTGTCAGGAATTTTTTCCTTAGTTCCAGATTGGATCTCTCACCCATTGCTTCTTGTTCTATCCTCAGGTCATCATAATATTTCTGTTTGTTAGGCTAGACAAGCCTGGATCCCTTAATTGTTCAATATACGGTTTACGCTCTAGTCTCCTTACCATCTTTGTTGTGGTTCTCTGCACTCTTTCTAGGGTCCCAGCATCTTCTTTGTACTGTGGCAATGAGAACTGGATGCAGTATTCCAAGTTTGGCCTCACTAGTTACCATATTTTTCAGACTATAAAATGCACCATTAGTATAAGATGCACCATGATTTTGAAGAGGTAAATTTAAAAAAAAAAGTTTTTTTGCAGTCTGCAGGCCTTCCAAACCCTCTGCAAGGGGAAAAAAAGGTCATGCAGAGCTTTGGGAGGCTTGTAGAGTGCTCCAGGGGGCTGGGGAGGGGGCAAAAATGAGCAAAAAATACCCATTTCTTTTTGCAAAGCAGGCTGTTTTTTTTGCAAAAAAAGAGAGAGAGGGGGACATGCTAGGCTTTGGGAGGCTTGTATAGTGCTCCTGGGGGCTGGGCTGGGGAATGAGCAAAAATTGCCCATTTATTGCTCATTTTTGCCTTCCCAGAGCACTTTGCAAGTCTCCCAGAGCACTTTGCAAGCCTCCCAAACCTTCTGCACATCCATTTTTGCAAAGGGGGACAGGGTTTTGGTAGGACAAAAATGCTGTATTCAGTGTATAGGACACAGCCAGATTTTCACCCTCTTTTGGGGGGGTAAAAGATGCATCTTATACTCCGAAAAATGTGGTAGTTATAGAGTGGTACTCTTACTTCTCATGATCTTGATCCTATATCTCTGTTGATGCAGTCCAAAAAAGAATCTTCAGGTATCCCACTTCATGCTTCCCCCTCCATTAAGGACTATATGCTGAATGCAGTTGGTCAGCCAACCGTGAATCCATCTAGTGGGGGTACTTCTAAGTCATGTTGTTCTAAGTTACATTTCTTAATGTTACCAAGAAATAGGCTGTGGTCTACTTTGTCTACTTTGTGTTACTGAAATCCAAGTAAACTATATCCACATTTCCTTGGTTCACTAATTTAGTCAATTTACCAAGAAGGCAATAAGGTTAGTCTGGTATGATTTTTAATGATCATACCAGGCAATCATTTTGCTGCTTCCAGTGATTGTTCATTTCTAGCAGTTCACAAATCTTCTGTTTGGTTATATTTTCAAGGATTTGTGCAGATGTTGAGGTCAAGCTGATTGTTCTCTAGTTTCCTATATAGACCTTTCCCTCTTCTTGAGGATTGGAATCACATCAGCTCTTTTCCAATCCCCTGGCAGTTCTCATGTGCTGCAGGAACTCTGAAAGATTTTGTTCAGTGGTTCTAAGATCACATCTGCCAGCTCGTTCAGTAACTCCCTCATGATGATGATGATGTTATCCATTGAGTCATGTCCAATTCTGTGAGCCAGGTCTTTCCACATCTTCCAATCTTGCACTACTTCTTTGAATTGTTCTATGCTTTGATAGTATCCAGCTACCATAATATTTGGCAGCCTGGTTTCCTTTTATCTCTAACTCTTCCATACTTAATTGCTTTCTCCAGTCAATACCCAAAAATAACTGTCCAAAATAAGCGAACTCCCTCATATCAGTAATTAATAAAAATTCCAAAGAATAGAAGACCAGGAACTGATCCCCGTGGAACCTTAATCAAAGTCACTTTCCTATTAAATGAAGAACTATCCTGGAGTACTCCTTGAATATAAAGTTTGAACCAGACACTGTATGTAGCTTTGTAATTGTCACACAATCCACCCCACACTGTAAGTATATCATGAGGTACTTTGTTGAATTCTCAGGATATGTAAAACACTAACATTCTTATGTGAAATTTGAATGCCTATCTCATGCCATGGGAAGAGGCTAAGTAACCGGCAAGCAGATCCACAATTGTGATCAAGACCCAAGCTTGTCTAACTCCATAAACGTGGAAGCTGATATTTTTTCACTCTTTGAAACAAGTACTTGCAAATGTCCTTTGTGTATAATTCCATTTGTACTCTATGCTGCAGATCACTTTGTACTCTGCAAGAACAATAACTTATGCAACAATGCTTTTCATTCTTTGCAACAATTTCTTCTTAAAGGGGGAAAGGAAAAAAACCACAACAATGTTAGTTCTTAATCCAGTCCACTCAAAAATTGAAATCAAATTCAATCAGAATGTAATATAGATATTTTGGTACTAAATGTTCTCATGCCTCAATATGATACCACAAGACCGGGGCTGAAAGGAGTAATTTGGCAGCAACCACAGGTTTTTATTTCAGAATTGTGAGCTAATTTCCAAGGCCCCAGAAGTATTGTGACACATGCCAGAGGTAATGATCTAGGAAAATTGAAAAGTGTGATACTTATTAGGCAAATAAAGAAAGATATCTTTTCTCTGCATGAGTCATTACCAAAATGTTTATAATGTACTTAGGCATCATCCAGTGACAGACTTTTAGCAAGGGACAATTAGAGGAATACAAATAGTGGAACAAACAGAGCTCATAATTGGATAAAAATAGGGATAGGTTCATTCTTGAGGAGAAACAATCAAAGTAAATCTGGCATGTTACAATTTCAACAGCATGGATCAAAGTTTTATTTGGATGTTGATGTGGATGAGAACTTAAATTGATCCTGAAATTTGCTCTGAATTTTAAACACTAAAAAGAGAGTTGTGGTTGTTCTTGTTTTCCAGTCCATTTATTCTTACATTTTTGTCCTTCATGGTTTCCACCCAAATCACCTCCTCTGAAGGTCTGTAAGCAAAGTAATTTCTCACTACCATTTATATAGTGTTTCTCTTCAGAGGAGCTCCTGGTAATGTGCACCAAAGGATTAATTATCTTGTTTATCTTCATACAAATCTCTGTGAGGTTAAGGCTAAAAAAGCAAAGTGACTTATCCAAGGTTATTCAATGAATACCATGTCAGCTTGCTCTCTTGCTGTCCCCATCCAATTTAGGAATATATCCAGTAAGCTATGCTGAATATGAGATCATTCAAGCACTTTCTCAAGGAAAGTTTCCTGTTCCTCCCATATTTCACATATGGATACAGGTAAATCAGAGACTTTTCCTCCAACACTACCACCGCATTCAGAATCAATTATAGATCATTTTAACCTAAAAAGAAAAATAAAGCATGCCAGGAAATTAGCAGACCAATTCTCAAATAAAGCTTGTCAGCCTGGAATCCACACTGTATATCGGACATTAATACAATTGAGCGGGTCCAGAGGTATTTCACAAGGAGAGTACTCCACTCCTCTGCTCACAATATAATATCTTATGCCACCGGACTCAAAATTTTGGGTTTGGACAACCTGGAACTATGTCACCTATGGTCTGACCTAAGCATAGTACACAAAATTGTCTGCTACAACAACCTACCTGTCAACGACTACTTCAGTTTCAACCTCAATAATACATGGGTAAACAATAGATGCAAACTCAAGGTGAACCACTCCAAACTTAATTGCAGAAAATATGACTTCAGCAACAAAGTGGTCAATGCCCGGAATGCTCTATCTAACTCCGTTGTTACATCTTCAAACCCCCATAGCTTTAACCGTAAACTGTCTACCATGGATCTCACCCCTTTCCTAAGAGGTCCATAAAGGGGGCATGCATAAGCACACCAGTGTGCCTACCTCCTTATCCTACTGTTCATTTATTTGTACTCATTTCCTTTGTTCATGGCCATGTTAAATACATATAAAGATGGATTTGGTGTAGCTTGGATACTGAAACAGAGCTAAATGTTGGCGATGGCTTCAATATGATGAACCAGTAATATGGTTAAGCCAGAATGGGAAGATTGTACTTTTGAAAATAGATTGGATGAAAAATGATAGGAAAGTAGTCAAGTTTTATTTCCCAAACTTTTTCACAACTCCATCCCCAAATTCCACTCTATTTCAAAGAAAGAAAAATATGAAGACCCCCTTCATTCACTCACCTCCAAGATCCCAATTAAGTCGGATTATATGAGCAGCCACGGGGTGCTAGCTGAATAATTTGACACTCAAGGAAAACCAAGATAGTAAAAATGGAATGGAAAGCTTATACCTGCAGTAGGCTGGGTGTAATCCTGCAGGAAGAACTTCTAAACATGTTATGACTTGTAGTTGTTCTTTAAGTTTAGAAATTGGCAGTGGACTTTTTAATAAAATTGTTGAAGATAATTGGAAATTAGTGCTATATTGAATCATATTAAGGACATAGAGAGATGCTATGCATATTATTGTTGTAATCTATTAATTGATTTAATAACAGGTTTTGCCTTCTTGTCTACTTCTACACTGTGATTTTTTTTTCTAATGAAAGGAGAGGTTTACCATTTAAAAGATTAAGAGAAAGAGTTTGCAGAAATGTAAGGATGTATTGACCTCACAATTTACATAAATTGTTTGTAGGAGTGGGGAGGCGAATATACATATGCATTAAGAAAATTTCCATTCTCACAGGTCTTCAAGCCTGTTGATTCTTCTTTTATGAGCATAAAACAGGTTTACTCTAGAGGCTATCTTGAGAGTATTTTTCTCTGCCCCATAACACAAAATTAATTTTTTGTATTGATATTAAAATCTATGACTCACAGAGGAAAAATATCTCAAAAGGGTTTTTTTTTGGGGGGGGGGGGTTGAAGGAGAAAGAGAACATTTGTAGAATGAATGGAGAGTAGTGAACTGTTATGTATTTAGTTATGAGAAGTTGAGAAGGAATGTAATTGTGTGACTTTCCTTTCTTTTGTTGAACAATTCCCAAATGTGTCAGTACCTCCCCTCCCAACGCCCACACACACACACTCACTGCAGCAACCCCCTCCCATCTCTTGTCACTCCATAGTACATATCCACCTGCTTTCAAAAGTCATTTGAACATTTTGCCACTGACTTTGCTTATGGGAAACCAGCAGGAAGTTGCAAATTGAGATCCTTGTTTAACTATGTATGATTCTTATTTAATCATGTAGCAGGGATTGCTTGGATTGCTGTTATTAAGCAATGTGGTCACATGGCATTACACTTTATGACATCATTTAAGTGACAGGAATTCCAGGTGCAATTATCATCATTAAATTAGTACTACTTGCATTGCTTTAACTTTCACCTCTTCCACGCTACCTTTCTGCCCCTGCTGCATTCAGGGTGTGGAGTCCAGAGGTGGTAATCAGAAGGTTCTGACCAGTTCTGGAGAATCAGTAGCAGAACTTTGAGTAATTCAGAGAACCAGTAAATACCAACTCTGACTGGCCCCGCCCCCATCTATTCTCTGCCTCCCGAGTCCCAGCTGATTGGGAGGAAATGGGGATTTTGCAGTAACCTTCCCCTGGAGGGGGTTGGGAATGGAGATTTTACAGTATCCTTCTCCTGCCATGCCCACCAAGCCACATCCATCAAGCCATGCCAAGGCCACCATACCACACCATCCCCCACCAAGCCATGCCCTCAGAACCAGTAGTAAAAAAAAAAATTGAATCCCACCACTGGTGGAGTTCTAGATGGGCAAAGTGCAGTCTTTTGCTAACCCAGGAGTAATCTTTCTTTTTTATCTTAAACGTTTATATTTTATTTCTTTTCTCTCTTTATATTGCCCCTTTCTAGACTGAACTTTTCCTTTACTATTTCTTATTTTCTTAACCATATCTCCAGACAAAACTTCTAAAATTTCTTCCACTACTTTCTGTATGTGTGTGTGCAAAAGAGTACATTTATGCACCCATAGCTTTCAAAATCTTTTCTAATTCTTCTGGATTTTAGTTTGTTTCTCTATTCCTTAGACAGAGTTTGGGCTTTGCTGGAAAGTCATAATTCTGATTTCCTTCACTGATTCTAAACTCTGTAAGAAGAAATGTCTTAATGCTCCTCTTAATCTATGTTTACCTTAGAATCTCTGAGGCTATAATTTCTTTTTCTAGCTTCCTCCAGTTATAAACCCTCATCCAAACTCTGTATTTTGCCTGGCAGCTTCTTCCTTGTTTACATTAAGATATTATCTCCTTTACTTATTGCTTATTTCTCTGCTGAAAAATCTCCAACTGAGATGCAGTATAAATGTATCTACCTTTCATTAATTCTGCTTATCTCCTGTTTTAATTTCTTTAAGGAATAATATGATATATATATATATATGCATATTTCTCAATAACTTATCAGCCTGCCTTGTTCTTCCAATTCCATGAAAACTCAAAAATATGATAGAAAGAGAGTCCTCTTTAGAAGAGAAAGAAAATATTTCGGAAACTGCAAAGGTGGTTTCATTCTTACATGCCCAAACTTCTGTTGAAACTGACCAACAGCATAAAAATCTTATTTTAAAAGTTCATGTTTTATTGATAGCAGTTTCCCTAAGAAGGTCATGATTGCATATCTGAGAATGCTTTTATCATCTTATTTTCCTGTAAATTTGATCAGAAAGGGAAACCACATTGGCCAAAGTGTCTTATATCTTTCCCAGTTGAATTTAGACATCATGAACCATCACCCAATGGTTCTCCACTATGGCACACTAAAGACAATAGATAAGTGCTGAAGTAATATATGTTTACTCCAAATATGTTTTTAAGACAGGGGAAAAAAGTACAGAATTTACATAACCCAGAATTTCATTCACACTTTTTAATGGGAGGGGGAGGGGAAGGAAATGGAAACTCTCCAGTTTAATTAAACCAGCTCATTTTTAATTAAGCCACAGGACATAACAAGCCATAAAGCATTTTGTCTTCCTTCATTACTACTATTTGGCAACTGACTGAGATGGAGAATAAGCCACCCCATATATAAACAGGAAAGCATTAGGAGAACTTCAAGAATCACACTGGAGAGTGTTATCACTGCTGTAAACAACATACACTTACAGAGATTCTTAATTAAAGGTGTGCAGAAATACCACTCATTCTTGCATATTCTTTTCATTTACAAACAAAAAATAGCTACAGAAATACCTACACGTACAGAAATACCTACACATTTCTTATGTCATCATAAAGAACAGCACTCTGAATTGAAAAGAATTTTCAGCTGATACCTGACATCCTATAGCTCAGTCTTCAGTGGGAACTGGAGAGAAATAAAGTTTACTGACTAAGTCGTCTAAACAATAACAACCATCATATATTGTAGTTCTGCAAGATAAAGTATATTGTTTCCTAGTGTTTTTAGCTCTATTTTTGTCAGTGCTCAATATCTATTAAATCATTGTTTTTCAGTCTTGGCAAGTCACATATGTGTGGGCCAAATCCCAGAAGGCCATAGCCCAGAATTCCACTGGGCCATTGATGAGAATTCGGGGACATGAAGATCACACAACTTGCTCAGATTAGTACACACTGTATATTATATGGAGTTATATCACATAGGTCCTAAGCATATAAGACCATAAGAAAGGCTGGGCACCAAAGAATTGAGGCCTTTGAACTATGGTGCTGGAGAAGACTCCTGTGAGTTCCTTGGACTGCAAGATGATCAAACCGGTCAGTCCTAGAGGAGATCAACCCTGACTACTCTTTAGAAGGCCAGATGCTGAAGATGAAACTCAAATACTTTGGCCACCTAATGAGAAGGAAGGACTCACTGGAGAAGATCCTAATGCTGGGAAAGATTGAGGGTAAAAGAAGAAGGGAACAACAAAGAATAAGGTGGCTAGATGGAGTTATTGAAGCAATCGGTTTGAGCTTAAATGGACTCCAGAGGATTGTAGAGGACAGGAAGGTACGTTGTCCAGGGGTTGCAATGGGTCAGACATGACTTCACAACTAACAACAACAACAACAAAATCCTAAGTGCAACAACAAGGCTCTTATGGAACATGTCAGGATATGGGCACAAGCATATAACTGAAGTCTCATTCCTTTTCTGCCTATGTCATCCATATGTCATAAATAATAAAAAACTGTGTGGCTTTGACTGTATTGTCAAAGCTTCTATCTTGATCACCTCCTGTAGATACCCCATAAGTTGACTTCATGTGTTTATGTGTTTTCATACCAAAATTCATGCCTCTTTCATTAAACACAAAATACAGGAACATATATTAAAACAAAGAATACATTTGCATCCCTTGTATTAGTAAAAACCAATTAACTACACAGTGGGATGTGAAACATTAGCATCCACCCTCACTCTCTATCAAATAAATTATCATACCACTTCTGAATATTATTACAAGATGGTTTCCTCTCTGTGCAGTATGTGAAACACGTTTTTTGGCCAGGGTGTATCATAAAATCTGGCAGAAGTACTTTTTGGCAAGCAGTAATTCAAGCAGCAATACATTTTTATGGATAATTAGTTGATTGAATGGCCATGCGAGGTAGGTACCTCTTAATATTCATGATTAATTCACATATTCAATATCTTCCTAGCTGAAAGTTTTGTGGTAGTGATACTGTTTCAGTTACTTTAACCAGACATAGTATTTTATTGCAACAGTAATAAAGACAAATTAATAGAAAAAGAATTATAATATGCTTATGAACAAACGTCCTTTGAATACCACTGCTATAGGATAAAGTAATCTATTCAGGAACTAGATAAAGGATCTTCATCAGTGTAATAGCACTTATCTTCTCTCTGATGACAGCAAGGGTATCACAAATTCATCTAAACCACTGTCTAATCTCCCGATCCAGATTTGAACAGACTGTGAATTTTGAAGTAGGCTACAAGTACACTGGACTTCTAAATTATTTATTCCTCTTTATGGGGTGCCAGAAAAGAAGAGGCTTTGAAGATTTTGACTTCTAAATGAACTTCAAAATTAAAAAAAAATCATCAAAATTGCCTGCATAGTTCAAAAGAAATTCAAAGGGGATGTAATTATGGTTCCTTAAAGTCTACCTTTAAGGCCACGTTTTAATGTATAAGTATATATGTCTATACACACATATATGTATGTGATTATATATATGTGTGTATACATGTAAGTATATAACAATATAAATCCATTTAGCACTTACTTCTTTGGATTTTACTTCTGGTACATCATGATCTTTCTTTATTATTATTTAATTTTTATTACTTAGGTCTCACAAGAATTGTCTGCATCTTCAGTAGATTAAAAATGTTTGTACCAGGACCTTTCTGTACATTTTGTTCTGCAATCACCCAAACCATGTTTTATCAACATGTTACATAGAAGTTCCTGCTTGTGAGATCAAGATGCTCTTTTGAAGAACTCCAAAGCATTACACAAAGGGAAATATTTGGGGGAAAAAACCAGTGTTCCCTTGTTATGTGGAAAAATTTCCTTTTTTTTCCCACAAAAGAAAAAAAAAATGGTTTTACAAAAGAAAAAAAAAAGTCTGATAATGGATTGGCAATGTTCTTTGCTGAGCACACAAAATCATAGTGACCACTTGATGTAGAGAAAAATGCATGCTAGCTTCATTCCTATCTTTCCTATTGTCCATGTATATGTAGAGGAGCACAAGGTTTATCTTAAAGAAAAAACTCAGGTCAGGAAAATGAGAAAGAAATATAAAATTGTCTTACTTTGATTCTGTTTGGTATAAGAGAGTAGGAAGAAAAATGGTATTAGGCCTTCAATATTTACTTCAGCCCTCCTATATAAGTAAGACCAAGAAACTGAAAAGTCCTAATACACTATTTTCCCATATGCAACAAATTTTAATTTAAACCAGTTTCTTTACTTCTGGATGTTTGCTATATTAGGAGATATTTCAAAGAAAGGGAGTATTTGACAAGCTGCAGATCATTTCATAAGAACCATTGGGTTTATTTAATTATTTGCATTCGGCACTGCCAATCGTATGAATTAAGAATATGGCTGACAGTGTAAGCAATTTATACTATTTCCTTTTTTTTAATGAGACAGAAGCACAGAGGAGGAAATGTTGGTGTTTCCAGATTCTCTCATAATTCAGTCATGACAGTGATTCTTTCGTCTTCCCAGTATTGCAAAGATGATATGGTGAAGATGATGGTAGTGCATCTTCCGACTGCTTTTGAAAGGTCTTGGAATGAGGAAAGGATCGCTGTGGAAACCCCTTCATTTGTAGCCTAGAGAGGTCAATATTATAATTGTAACAATACTGAACGTATTCATTTGTGGAGTCATTTGTACTTTAGTGTAAGGCAGCTTTTCACGTTACCATGATTGATAACATATTTTTTCTGTGTTGTATACATTCTGTTTCTTTACTTTGTATTTGTGTTTTTGAAGTTGAGTTCAATCTAAAAATACTAGAAGAGAAGGAGATATACAATACAATACACATTTCATATATCAAATTGATTTGACACTTAAACTGATTGCCTCCTTTCCTCCCCTAAAAAAAAAAAAAAAACATGTTCTGTGTGTGAAAAATGTTTCTGAGGGGTGATCAAGTATTTAATCTTGTGCTGAAAAGAAATGGCTTTGATCGCTTTCTCTCTCTCTGTTTCCCTCCCTTCATAGCATCACCCAAGCAAAAAAGAATGTTAAAATCTTCATAAGTATCAGTTTTGGAACTTTCCTTTCACTGGGCAATCGTATGTCTAAAATATGTCTACATTTTTCCCACCTCAATTAAATGCCCAGAAAGAAAACAGAAAGAAAACACTCCTCCATTGAGGAGTCCTGTAAGCAGGAGCTACCAGGAAAGTACTCCAGCATTAGCACTTGCAACCTTGCAACAATAAAAGACAGAAAAAAGAATTGGTCAGGAACCATGGAAGAATGCTGAGAAAGGGCTGAAAAAAACCAGGTTCTTTCATAAAACCATGAAATATCAGAGAAATAAAAAAAAAATGTCTTCTTTTACAAAAAGTAATCAAATCATTCCTGTTGAATATATTTATTTCTTGAGTTGGAGCCATTTGAGGGTTGAGGGTACATGCTCTGAGGTTCATAATACCCTTGAAATAAAAAGGAACAGATGATCATCAGCTTTTTTGAAACTAATGATCAAATGGCCTCAAATACCAGCTGGAGACTTTATTACCTTATATCCATTTTACATTCATTTGGCACTCAATAAAGATGTATATAAAAGAAAATTGGATTAATCATAACTCCTAAATAACAAAAATGGGAGAGGAGAGAAAAAGAGAAGAAAAATAAGCTCTGCAAAATTCAGGAGCAGCACTCTGAATTTCAATGAAGGTGAGAATGGACTAATATAGCAAGAGATCTGCCCAGACCTTTTATCTTTCAAATTAGGAGGATATGTCCAGGATGCTGCCCTTTTACAGGGATGGAGAATGGCTACATTAATGGCCCCACATCTTCAGAATCAAAAAGTGTGCAAAATTATCCTCATGCCATGCATATTGAATATTAATGGTATCTAATACTGTAGTTTGTTAACCTTTTCCGTTAGTGGTCAGGAATGAAGCACGCTAGGAACAAATGCATGACAGAAGAAGAAAATGTTTCTGGCAGCAATTGGGCTTCATTTGACACTTAATAAAAACCATCAATTCTGTATTATGTTAGATTAACTGAGATCTGGATACTGTATGACAAGTCATTATTATTAAAGGCAAGTGGAGGGTATTTTCAAATACACCCTGGAGTGACACATGTTAAAATATGTATGGCAAAGTCTTGAATGTCAAGGACATTTCTGTGTAATGTGTAATAGAAACTACATGAAATGTGCAGTTTGGGATCTATTTTATGCACCACTGAAGGTCTCAGAACATCACAATGAGTGTTTTATTGAAAGTTGTCATCCACTGTTGTCAGTTCAAGTGTACAGTAAATACCTAAGATTAATCATCAGTTAGATTTCACACAGTGGCTGCAAGTGCATTCAGAATGGCAAGATAGTGGATAGTTTACCAAATATCATTGTTTTTATAATGCACTATAATTGTATGTTTTGGTTGTTATATAGAGACTTAAATAGCCTTTGTTTCTTACATTCTTTGAGAAGAATCTGAACAGCACTGCAGAGATAGAGGTGTTCTTTTTCAACGTGTGATAAAACAAGAGCGGACCACAAGAGTGGTCTCCAGATAATTGCTTCAAATCTAACTCCCAGTAGTGTCAATTATTCTGGCCACTCCTTGGAGATGCAATTGTAATTCAACAACCTCAAAATACCCATAGGCTTTTCTCCCTTACTTTAAGGCATCCACTAATTTCAGCAAATTGTAAAAATAGAACAGATGGTATTTATCCATTTTGAGGCAGTTCTTGAATTAGAAGGCTCACAGGTGATCTCTCGAACTCACATTTTTAGTGTGTTGAAGGATGAGATAAATGAACGCATATTTCCAAGAAAATTTAATTCTAAGCCTTAAAATGACTTTTCAGAAGGACTTGCCTGCATACAGGCCATACAAAACTTACCAATGTGATAGCATATCTTCAAGAGATGGCTCTCAAATCACATGTACCATCTTCCTAATCATTACATCCACAACTTCAGCAAATGCAATATGAAAGGTTAGTACTCACTTTGGTTCTATAAAAAAGTACTTTTATTTGCAGGTGGTGTGCATTGTTTTAAAATGATTTTGTCCATGCTAACTGATCCATGAACAGTACTACAATTTTAGGATGGTCAGTTTAGTGCAGTAAGGTAAAGGTTCCCCTTTGTGCTAGTCATTCTCGACCCTAGGGGACGGTGCTTATCTCCATTTCAAAGCCAAAGAGCCAGTGCTGTCTGAAGATGTCTCCATGGTCATGTGGCGTGGCCGGCATGACTAAATGCCGAAGGCACACGGAGAGCTGTTATCTTCCCGCCAAAGGTGATTCCTATTTTTCTACATGCTTTCAAATTGCTAGGTTGGCAGAAGTTGAGACAAGTAATGGGAGCTCACTCTGTTACGTGGCACTTGGGATTCTAACCGCCGAACTGCCGGCCTTTCTGATTGACAAGCTCAGTGTCTTAGCCACTGAACCACCATGTCCCTTTAGTGCAGTAGTTAAGGAATTAAGCTAGAAACTGAAAGACTTGAGTTTTAGTCCTGCCTTAGGCACCAAAACTTCTAGGTGACCTGGGTCAGTCACTCCCTCTCAGCCCTAGGAAAGTAGGCAATAGCAAACCACTTTCCAAAACATTGCGACGGAAAACTTCAGAGAGTAGTCCAAACAGTTGCCAGGAGTCAAAAACCAAATTGAACACGCACAATAAACATATATACTGTGTCTGTGAAGAATATCTCCATCTGCATCTATTATATTTATATCCACCCCTGCCTTTCAAATCATTGTCCTAAAGTAACTTTTATGCCCTCTAGATTGGATTACAACTTTGAGAATTCCCAGAAATCATAGCAGCTGTTCTCCTAATACTCTTGGAGGACACAAAATAACAAGTGCCTTTGTGTAAGTCTCTTGTCAAAGACAGTGTTTGGCTAATTCTATTGAGAGCATTTTCTGCTTACCCTTGGTTAACTGTCAAGACAAAAATGGAAACATTCATTATCTTATTTTGCAATACAACTCGTCTCTCACAGTTCTATCAGTGGCAGCCCTCGTACAGCAGGAATTCTTTTTTTTTTTAATCTTTCATTCTCACAAAACATCTATGCCTGCATTTTCTTTGAGATTTATCAGCTTTTAAAAATTTCCTTTAAATGCAAACAGCCAGTAAAGCTACCACCAGTGAGTCTCTGAAGTCTGATAACAAGGGAAAATATCAAGCTACTGCTATTACAAGAAGTGTTACATTAAAAAACTGCAACTTTCATGCCTGTCCTTCAAAAGATCTTAGTGGCCTCTGTTGGTCTTCTGTTTTAGACAGCTGTTGCAGTTCTTTGCACCTCTATTAAATATCTTATTTCCACATGTTATTCAGTCAGCAGTGACCTTTATAATAAACCTCTTAAAATGAAAAATGTATCTCATATTGAAATTACAAAGCTGTTATTCGTAACACTTCATTTCTTGTACTGAGGGACTTTTAAAGGGGCAAAAAACAAGGTTCAGACAGCTAGATAAAGCAGGCAGGACAAGACTTTAAGAAAGACAACGACAAATAGCTTCCCAGAGGGTATGAAAGACTGTTTATCTTTATTCAGCCTAAAGAAAGAATGTAGGTATTGAATGTTTTGATTTCCTAGATAAAGACTGTTCCCATTCATCTGAAAGAAAAAGGAGTCTGTCACATAATAATGTGGCATTATATTACCATCTGTGGTTCAATTTTGAAGTGACGCCTCTGCACAATAAATTGATATGACTGGATAAATGAGTCTGGTGTCTTGGTGGGGCTGAGGAGGGATAGCACAGTAGGGGCAGCAGACAGAAAGAAAATGCTTCAGGCATGCTGCAAGACTTTGACTTCAAGTTTCAAAACAGTTTCCATTTAGCTTGGTTCATTGGTCAATTGAAATATATTTCTATACTGGGTGCTTTCCCTCCCTTCCGTTATTTAAAAAAAGGTTTAGCAATTTAGCATGCTTTAAAAAAATGAGTTGTCGGCATGACTGCCAAATTTATCTAAAATTAAAATGAATATTTCACTATTAGATGAGACCTTTTAATAACTACAGCATGACCAGGAAAGGAGAGATTAGGACTGTGTCCCTGACTTGTAACAACTCATGCCACAATAAAACTGAGGGATCAAATCAATATCATGTGAAGTGTTAATGCCACTTTATAATGCCTTGGTAAGGCCACATTTGGAATACGGCAGCCAGTTTTGGTCGCCACAATTTAAAAAAACATGTGGAGACTCTAGAAAGAGTGCAGAGAAGAGCAACAAAGATGATTAGGGGACTGGAGACTAAAATATATGAAGAACGGCTGCAGGAACTGGGTATGTCTAGTTTAATGAAAAGAAGGACTAGGGAAGACATGATAGCAGTGTTCCAGTATCTCAGGGGTTGCCACAAAGAAGCTATTTTCCAAAGCACCTGAGGGTAGGACAAGAAGCAATGGATGGAAACTAATCAAGGAGAGAAGCAATTTAGAACTAAGGAAACATTTCCTGACAGAACAATTAATCAGTGGAACAGCTTGCCTCCAGAAGTTGTGAATGCCCAATACTGGAAGTCTTTAAGAAGATGTTGGATAGCCATTTTTCTGAAACGGTATAGGTTTTCCTGCTTAGGCAGGGGTTTGGACTAGAAGATCTCCAAGGTCCCTTCCAACTCTGCTACTCTATTCTAATCTAATTATACCCTCACAATGTACTTTTGTACTTTGCCCTCATGACACTATCTTGTCCCAATCCAAGAGTGAGACAGCCTATCCCTTATTAAAAGGAAAAAATAAAAATTAAATAATGTTCAATTTCAATTTTTAAAACATACTTTTTTTTAATTGTAAAATAAAGTTGCCTGACCTCCTAGAGACATTTTCAAGTACATTCGCCATGTTTCTGTACTCACAAAAACCCACAGACTATTGTTAGCACTTAAATTCTTCAGCAGACTGAGGAATACTTTCATTCTCATTAACGCTTACCTCTGTATTCTCATTGCTATGGGAAAAAAAAGCTGGTGAAAAGGTGGGTGAGAAGTTACTTTTGTCATTTTTATTCAGATCACCTGTTCTTTTATTTATGAATGCATTCTTCTGAAGTCAGTTGAGAACATTAGTCTCTGTGCAACACATTGGCTTGTTATTGAGGTGACTGTAAAAGTAGCATAATTGGCTTTCTTGTTTATTGCCAGGAAACATTTTGGTCCAGAATAAGTCTTGCTGTTTTCAGTTTAAGAAAAACAAAATAAATTCATGTGTAGAACTAAGAGGATTTAAGTCCACCTCTTAGAGCCCAGTAGATTTTATTTTGTTGTTATGTGTTAGGACCATGGAGTGTTTGGAAAATAGTTCAGCACAGGAGTTCCAGGACACACAAAATCTCTATCTTTTTCCCTCGAATTGTATTGCTACCCTTTGACTCTGCTTTGTGCTTCTGGGAAAACAATGTGCAGACTTTAAAGAATTCCAGACAGGTGTTACGTTTATGCCCCCACATGTTCTAAAATACATTTTTGTTGAACTAGGTGTGCAGCATTGCATCTTCTTAGCATGCATATTATTTAGGAAGGACCCTAGCTTACCAGCAAAACATCTGCTTTGCATACATACATTTCTCACATCGCTATTACAAGGGATAGTTGAGCTGCTTTTTGTGTTTGATTGGTTTTGGTATATAAAAATTGTCTGGATGCAATTCTTTCCACAAGGTCAGTAATCCTATGGGAGATAAATTTAAAAACACACACCACATTTTTTAATATATTAACTTTGCATAATTCAGGGCAGTGTGCATGATCAGTAGTAGTAAAATAATTCATAAGGTTGACATAATAATAAAACAAAATGGAAACAAAACCACAATGCAAAATAACAACATAACTACCCATAAGGGTGAGAAGGAAAAAAGAAAAAGAAAACTCACCCAGCAGGTCAAACACTCCCACATTTGTGTTATCTGGGAAAAAACAAACAAACAAACAAACAAATCCAGATATTTAAAGGCAGGCAGACTAACTTACTCTTGGTGAGGGTAATGCATAGCCATCCATTGGAGAGATTCTTGTAATATAGAATATAGATTGTGTTTAAGTTCTGGGTTACTGCTTCATTTTTGTGGCTGTATTTTGCTTGTATTTAAAGCAGCAGCAGTAGCAGGATCATTTGCTTGAGCAGCTGAATGAAGAGAGAAGAGAGATTGAGAGCTAATCATTAAAAAAAATGACCACAATTTTAGTTATTTTTTGCTCCTTGAAGAATCTATAACATCCTACCGATGGCCTTGCTGAACTTCAGAAAACAGTTTCCTGTGTCTTCTTATAGAACCATGCCCATCATATCCAGTTAAGGCTAAGGGCAGAATCTGCCTTGCTCCAAATGGCTGTGACTCTTATTGGGAAGCAGAAGTGGTTTTTTTCCCCCCTTTGGCCAAGGAAAGGATGACAAAAAGACCAAGGTTGCGCACAAGTGCTATAGGTGCGTGTGTGCATGAAGCATGTGTGCAAGCAAAGCACATGCTCACCAAACCGGTTGTTAAACCAGAAGCATCCCACCACTGATCCGTATGCACTTGTATCTATGGTAAGTTCTATTTATTAACAATGTATTTATCTCCAGTCATAGAAGTTAAGGTACTGTTGTGGTCCAGCAGCGGCCACCTGAGTTGTTGGTGGGCTCTGACAGCTCAGATCATTATGGGACTGCTCTGGAGGATGAGGAAGATTCTGGAGGGTGTTTGGAGTCAGAGCAGGAACTAGAGAAGCCTGTTGGCCACCAGGTGGCATCTGAGTCAGGGAGCAGTGAAGAGGAACAGAGGAAGGTTGTCCCTGATGTGCGTAGACATCGAATTGATAGGAGACAGGAACAGCTGTGGAGAAGACATCATAAAAGGAAGTAGGGACAGCTGGTGAAGGGTGTGGCCCCTCCCAAAGAGTTTGTAAGTGAAGCGAAGGGAGGGGAATCTTTGCAGGAGACAACAGTCCATATGTGAAGAGAACTTTCTAGGCTCCCAACCAAGGGGTGGCTTTATCTATGTAATTAGTCATGGCAGACAGCCAAGCCTGGGTCTGCATATTCATTGGAATCACGGGACAGAACAGGTACTGAGTTTAAAAATCACTTCATTAAAGTGGAAGGAATATTGTCCATATTACTGGTTCTGTAGGAGAAAGAAAGATTTAATTAGACTTCCTGGTCAACAGACAAGCAGAAAATTGCATTATTATTGAGTTACTTATATTCATTCTGGTTATGTGGAGCAATTAGGGCTTTCCATCTTAAAATACAGGCTCTTTTATTCAGTGGCTTTGAAAAATCTCATCACTGCTTATTTCTTTAGAAGTTGTCTCTTTAAAACACTGGCACCTCAATACAGTAAACAACATGTGAAGGAGTAAGATTATTTAAGGCAAATTCTCATAGAAACTAGTTATTTCAGTGCAGCTGGCTGTTATGAAAGTCATATTATACCAGTAGAATAAAGAATACCCAGCACATTACAAGCCTCATAAAATAACATAAGCCCTTGTGGGCACACAATAATTGCCCTGTATATATTCTTCTAAAATGTAATTACAGAATTTGTTTAATATTTATTAGTAGGAATTAAAGAGAAAAATAAATTTTAGAGAACTAACTACATTTTTCTGAAATTAAATTATCTTGGCAAAAATGTATGAGCCTATATATTTTTTCCCCTGAAGGGTAAATTATAAGTTCAAGAGGACAAGAAGACTGTTTTAATGAGTGAAGAAAAAGCATGTTTTAGAGGACCTACACCAGTGATAGGATTGGTGTGTCAAAAATTCAGAAAATGTATAATTTGATTCCCTGTTTACCCCACCATCTAGGCCACCCTGAACAGCAGCTGGGAGGATGGGACTTAAGTCAAGGCCTGGGCCTTCAGCCCTAACACTACTGTTACTACTCAGAAGTATGTTAACCTTGTGGAATAACACAATTGCCCCCTCAGCTCAATGCTACACACTGCACATTGCTTACTTCCAAAAAAAATATTCTCTTTCTTTTGATATGTTCCTGCAACTTACCTGAGGTTGCACTGGTTTGCACAAACTTCATACTTGAAACAATTTTGATGAATGCTCTTCCATAGCCCCTTCAATCTCCAAAACCTACGCAGAAGCATCTTCCATTTTCAAATGATTTTTAGAGACCCCTTAGCTGCATGTAAATTCCCATTCTCACATGGCCAGCACAGCCTCCAAAATTCATGCAAGCATGGGGTAACTACATTGTTGTGCCACAGTCTTTGTTCTGTCCTGAGAACGAGGGTTACAGAATGGAGGCAAAGTGGAGAGAATGAGCCAGACGTCGCACCGACACAATGTGCGGTCTCGATAGTCCGAGACTGCCGTTGATTCTTTTACCAGCTGCACAGTCCATATAGAGCTAAACCGTCCTGGACAGACGGTGACAGGGAGACAAATCCTTGCTGGTCTCAGGGATACCGCAAAGTCCCTGATCGACCCAAGGGAAGTTCTCCATGCCGGCGGTAAACAGACAGCCCCCAGGCTGACAAAGTCGGAGACGGCTCCAGAAAGAAGGCAGTGAAAGTGAGTTCTGCTGGTGAGATTTTTTTCTTTGAGAATGATTGCCCAAAGAAATATTTTTTTAAAGATAAATTAGTCCTTTAAGCAAAAGAATAAAGCAGCAAAATTTATCTTTATTGGACGTTCTATCTTTATATAGAACATTTTTTTTCCTTTTCTATGTAACAGCGTTTTGTGGATTGTGGTGATTGGAACACTTTTTTTTTACTTCAATAATCCTTCCTCTTACTGTTTATTAAATTGTATTAAAGACACTTAGATATTTTTGCTTTCTTTAAGTTTGATACGAATAAGAGAAAGTTGAATCTGCCATTCAGAAGCCAGAACTTGGTTTTTTTTCTTTTTTTGAAACAAAGTATCCTTTGCTCTATTTTCTCTTATTCTGTTGACTTTGTAACTAAAGGGTTTGCAGCTTCTCTGTAGAGACTGATAACGATTCAAGGACATGGACTGTTCTCTTGCAGGTGTCTTTGTGGAATATTTTGGACAAGGGAAGGGAAAGAAAAGAAAAGATAGAACCCTCACTTTTTTGAAAAATTAAAAGGATCTTATGTTTAACAAATTCAAAACAAAAATATTTTTATACATAAAAGAGACATTGAAGGCGAGAGTGGCAGTGGATTTTAAACTTTTTCTTCTCTTTGGGGAAATATGTATTTATATACAGATGAAGAAACCCTAAGTTACCAGGATTTTTTGGATGGAATTCTAAAGATATTGGAAGGATTTGAAAGATTTGATAAGAAGTTGGATAGATTATTGTCTGGCTCAATAAAAGATGAAGGGACTGGAGCCTCAAAAATTAAAGAAGAGAGTGAAGATATAGAAGATAAAGACAAGATAACAAATGAACCTATGGAGCACCTATGAGTGAAAGTGGAAAGGAGGGAACATGGAAAAGTGAATCTGATTATTATTATATACTTGATGATCTGGAACTCTACCCCTCCTGTCAAGATATGGATTTGATGATGGAATTAAGAAGAGAAACAGCCTTAGAAAGACATCTGATAATCAAAGACATGTTAATTTTAATACCAGTTCAAGGGCAACAAGACTATAAGAGAGATCCTTCAAGCAAAAAAGGGCGGAGAGAAGTTTTTAAAAACTTTATAAAGAAGTTAATAAGAGAATTGACGCAACAACTGGCTAAAGAGGTAAGGTTGTTTTGTTACTGGAAAGACACAGGCTGATAATGAAGGTTGATAACTCAAAGTTTAGTTAATCTTTGTTGATTAATAAGTAGGATTTTCTAGACACTTTTAGAATGTTTTCTTTAAAATGTTTATTCATTAATTAATAACTCATGATGATGATGATGATGATGATGATGACAACAATAATAATAATAATAATAATAATAATAATAATAATAATAATAATGGAATAATAATCTCAATTAGTAAAAATAATTTGGAGATAAATTATAAAGTGGGACCTGGGGAAAAGATTTATCAATTTCACTAATACATTTTTGTTTAGATTTTGATATAAAGATGTAATTTATCTTGGGCACTTATAAACTTTACTAACAAACTTTTGTTTAGATTTCATTATAAAGATGTAATTTTTCTTGGGTCAGAGGGGAGGAGATGTGATATAAATAGCAAAAACAAATCTTTTTTTTCTTTAGATAACTATAATAATAATAATAATAATAATAATAATAATAATAATAATAATGAAATGTTAATGGATAATGTTTAATGATTTTTACATGTCTTGGCATTGGTAAAAGCAATCAGATATAAGCCTTAAATAGTGAATTGGGAGAAAAAAGGGAATATGCTATAAAAGGGTAATTATTGGAGGTTTATAGGAATAGCTAATAAATGCCAGTAGGTGGTTGTGTCTTTAAATACAAATGATTGTAGATAAAAGCATGTTTAAATAATTATAACTAAATGAGAATGATGGTACATTGATGGCAAAATACATAAAGATTTTTGATTTTAAAATGTAAATTAAAAATATGAAGGATGTATAGTAACACACGAAATTTATTTGTAACCAATCAACATGCTTTCTACAAGATGTAATGAAGAATAGTTTTTGTGTGTTTTTGTTTAATTAAAACAATAAAAAATCCCCCCCCCCAAAAAAAAAGAATGGAGGCAAAGTGGAGATAAAGGATAACATGTTTATTCGCTAACAAATGGTTGCTGACAAGGCAGCTAACAGAGTGTCCTCAAGCAAGCTCCCTCTTTTTATTTCGGGCTTTCAAACAGCCCAACCAGTCAGAATAGGGGGTGGCGCCTTGTAGCTTGTGGACCAGCGTGGAGATTATGGACACAGCAATCTTCCTACTGTTGATTAGACTTCCTACTTGGACTACAAATCATGCTAGAAGGCCAAGATTTAGTTATGATTTTGAATAACATGGTGTGGGAGTTATGTTCTCAGACTTAGAAAGAATCTAAGAATATGAGGAAAGATTGAGGGTTGATGATGATGTTCCCTAATAGTTTATAAATAGATATCTCATCTGAAAGGAAATCACGATGTCAATTCTAAGAGTGTCACCTTATATTTTCTCTCTAATAAGCATTCATGATCAAAGCTATTTTCAAACTTGTTTATTGGATGAGGTATCTTCCTGCCTCAGTTGTGTGAAGGAAATTTGACACATAATACAAAAGAATTCCAAAGCAACACAGGCCAACATGCTTTGAATCTGATATGGATCTCTCTGTGTTTCAGTTCTCAAAATAAAGCAAGAAAAGATTATTTTCTATGAAAGGAATGATGCATCGTTACTTATTCTCTTCACTTTCTCCCTTGAAAGTCAGTTTTATCATGTTCAGGGAAGAGCAGCAATATTCTTTATCAGCTACACATGCACAACCCCTCCCCTTCTAGTCTGCCTGTAATTTTGTTCACATATATTTGTAACTCTAGGAACAATTTTCATGTCCAAATTCATTTCAATGTACCTCAGGCAAAACCTTTATGGGTAATTTTAGAATTTAAGGGAACACAGTCTGAAAACCTCTGCTGACTGCTATCAAATTTGGCATATTTCATTTTTTTAAATTGTTGTCTATTAAATTCATTTTTCTTTTGGGAAGGAAGGAAGGAAGGAAGGAAGGAAGGAAGGAAGGAAGGAAGGAAGGAAGGAAGAAGGGTGGGGATTTTAAGGACATGTGGATCAACAGACCTTAAACAATTTTTTTTGTGAAATTTGGATGATGATTACCTGGTAAAATGTATAAGCTTTTCCTTTATATGTAAAACAAAAAATATATATAGTCACTTATAAATTTTTCACATATTAATTAATAAGAATGCAGATTCCCCAATTGGGAGATAGAATTTCACTCAGGGCTGACCATGAGATGCTGTCAAGGCTGTGTGGAGGCTTTGAGCATCTGGATGGGGGAGAATAGGTTTCAGCTGAGCCCTGGCAAGACTGACTGATTGAATTGGTTTTAAGCTGCCTCCTGCTAGCTCTGGAATTTTCCATTTTTAACTCAGCATGGGAAACACAGTTAGAAAACTCAGCATTTTCCCCAGTCAAAATTGGTGTATGATTTAGAAGTTGTCCTGGACTCTTGGCTCCTGCTCTGTGAGAAAGTGACAACTGTGGTCAGGGAAACTTTTGTACAGATTCATTTTATACACCAATTGTATTCATCCCTGGACTGGAAGGCTTTATTCATGGAGACTCATGCTTGAGCCCGTTCCCATTTGGGTTACTGTAATGCACTATAAATGGGACTGCCCTTGAAGAGCACTTGCAATCTGTTGCTAGTCCAGAATGTGAAGATTTAATGCTTCTGATTACCATGTATAACAAGATTGTTTTGTAAGCTACACTGGCTCCCAATTCTTCATTGAAATTCAAACTGCTAATTTTCGCTGGCAAGTTGCGTAGCGGAAACGGCAAGCCGATCTGGCATGGTTTTCTCTGCAGCTAGCGCAAGGTGGGAGATGCAGTTTGAATTTATGCGCTGGCTGGGCGTGGCTACTGCGCATGCGGCAGCTGTCATCTTCCTCGCCTTCTGAGCTCTTGGGCTCTGCGATGTATGCGATGTATGCATGTACTCTTCCATGTGTCTTTTGGAGCACTTTGGCACTGTAGAGTCTCAGTAGATTTGACAGCTGTTTCGGATGCCCTGGCTTCATCCAAGGCGATCTGCAGAGTGAGGTTAGATTTAGTGAGTAACCTCCTCTGTAGGTTAATGTCCCGTACGCCACAAATTATGAGGTCCAGAATCAGCTCGTGCAGGTCTCAGAATTTGCAATACGCTGTGGCCTTGCAGAGCGCTGCAATGTACTCGTTAATTGACTCGCCCACCTTCTGGTTTCTGATGTTAAACTCATGCCGGCGAACGTGCTTAGATGGCTTGGGTGCATAGTGGGTCCTTAGCATCTGCTGAAGCATGGACCAGGCAACTGATTGTAGCAGTGTAAGCTCAGAGAGTTCTTTCGCCATCTCTAACACTTCCCGGCCACAGTACCCAAGGAGCATGTTCTTCTTGAGACTTCAGAAAGGCCTACGATGTCATTTGCCTCGAGGAAGCAGTCAAATCATAGCATGTACGAGTCCCAGTGCTCAGTGACTGAATCATACGGAGTCAGTAGAAAGTGCATGGCCATTTTGTGTTCTGAGGGCGTTTTGGAATCTGCTGCTCAAAAATGGCTGCTCGAAGCCATGCTGAGCTCTGGGCTGGATGTACTTGCTGGATTGCTACGCTCTTTTCGGTTTGCCTAGATGCCTTCTAATCCCATCCTCGTCACCAGTGTTAGATTGGGTAATGGATAGGCACACACAGGCTTAATGGTAACAACAGCTCTTTATTAAGTACAACAAGTGAGAACAATCCAGCGAAGGTTGAGTCTGACAGCAGCCCTTTTATAGGGAGCTGTCAGACCCTTTGACCAATAGGATTGAATCTCTGTTCCCACCGGAACAGAGGACCTTGGTGGAAACCACTATAGTTAGAACAAGTATCCAACATATAACATGAACTTTAATTGGATCTTTGCTTATGAAACAACATTAATAAATCTACTTGCATATCATCCTATTAATGAAAAAGGCAAAAATAACACTTCATCTTAATATTCACATAAAAATGAAGAAGCCCATGGTTTGTTTTTTTCCCCTTTGTTTCTTAATTCAGCCATTCTACCAAGACAAAATAAGGAATTTGCTTAAGCAACTGTTCTGCCTGGGATACCAATAAAGTGCCAATAAAACTTGTACATTTTGTAATAGATTCTGTGCTCATAAAACAGCCTATTGCCTCCAGGTGCAATAAAGGAATTCATCTTAAAATGATTGTTAAATATTGAATCTGGAACCGTCAATTTCTGCACATGAAATGCTGAAGGAATCTTTCTTTCAAGTATCTAAATCTAGGTCAGACTAACTCTGCTTAAATTCATATCTGAAATGCTGTGCCTAAAGTTACATGACTGCCCTAATGTAGTTTTAGAATTTCATCTGACATGTACTAAAGGATATACACAATTCTATGCATTGTTATTTCAATAAATTGTGTGTCTATAATGGAAACCTGTTCCAGACCAACATCACACAGGCTCAGTCTTGCACTCTACCTCAATTCTGTTTCTGTATGTCCCAGGAATATGGGGCTAAACCAAGAGAAGTTTAGTAAAAGGAAGACCAAAAAGAGATGAGGTAGAAAAAGACCTACGACTGGACAAAAGCAGAAGGGCTGCTGGGAATTTCAAGGTGTTGATCACCATCTTTAAAGCGCTCCATGGCACGGGACCTAGTTATTTGCGGGATCGTATCCTGCCCCATACATCCCTGCGACCAATTCGCTCTCACAGAGAGGGACTCCTCCAGGTGCCGTCCACTAAGCAATGCCAGAGGGCGGCGCCGAGGGGAAGGGCCTTCTCTGTGATGGGCCCAGCCCTCTGGAATGACCTCCCCCCCGACATTAGGACAACAACCGATCTCCGCTCCTTCCACACGAAACTCAAGACCCACCTGTTCCAACTAGCTGGCCTGGCTTAAATTACAACTACATTTTCTAATCCCCCCTGGACAGTTTTAAATCTAAACTAACTGATTTTTTGGGTATTTTAATTGTTTTAAATTTTATTGTGTTGTTTTTAACTTATGATTATTTATTTATGAATTGTACAATGTTTTGATTACCTCCTCCTTGTCATTTATTTGTATATTGAGTTGTACGCCACCCCGAGTCCCTTTGTGGAGAGGGTGCGGCCTATAAATTGAATTAATAAATAAAATAATAAATAATAAAAATAAATAAGAGGGAAAGAGACTCATGGAGAAGAGAAAATAGAATAGAAGGAGAGAGGAGAAAGCAGAATAGAAGGGGACAGGAACTGACCTGAATAATAGCAATGGGTTGGATCCAGACTTAATTGTGCTTTGTCAAAATCAATTTGTTGAAATCAATATATCTGATGTTACTTCTACAATAATCTGATTTTCTAACTGATGTCAGTGTCTTGCTTTTAATTTGGGTTATATTCGTATTCAACCCAGGCTCAATAAAATAAGATATTACCATCACCTTCTAGGACAGAACCCATTACAGCATGAAGCATTGCTTTATTGTATAGTTCTGCCTGACATACTCTTTAAAGAGCATCAATATTATTTTACTTGTATAGCTGTGTATATTTATACATGCTGACAGTGGTAAAAATTGGCAAGCCCAACTGTCATCAGGCTGCAATTTTATCCTTAGATTTGACACACTACATTGTTCAAAGTTTTAAGTTCAAAAGGTTAGCTTGATATTTCTAATTAATGGGCTTTTCAGTGAATAAAAATAATGGCTGTTTGTTTCTCTATGTCCATTACAGAATCACAAATGGCAGAAGTATAAAAAGACAAGAATTTGAAATGTTGTGCCAATGAAATGAAGTTTAACTTGCTTTAAAAGATGCAGAAACTTTCCACTTCTCTTCCTTTCCTCTCCAGACTGTATAAACAAGGAAAGAGCAGTTTTAAATAGAAGCAGCATATGCCCAAATGGTAGCTTTATTCATAAACGGTTCAGTTTAAACTAGTTTTCTTTCAGACAGATGCTAAGTACCATTACCAGATTTCTAAATGTCAATCAGACAGTTCTCATATTTTCCTATCTCTAATATTTTGAATTATTATTTTAAATAGTTGTGTTTCTAATATTTGTCAGATTGAAGCAATTGCTCTTAAAATGAGATGTAGACAGCCAGTTTGACATTGGCTAAAATTAGTACCCATGTTTTCTCTATCCCCAACAAAAGCTTCATGGAAATAGAAAATCCAAATGAATCTTTATATTTGTGCTGTAGAATCTACTCATCAGCTTCATGCACTTCTTTTCTTTTTACAAAAATTTTCCTCTATGTATGTTTCTGAGTTCTGGCAAAATAGCTCCCAACAGAAGGGGCCATTATTAATGAAAATTTAATCACATTCTGTCCTGAAACATCAGCTACAGATGATCTATTTAAAAAGTAGAAAAACAGATTTTAAAGGAGCATAGCATGAATACGCCACAAATGTTTTCCATGGTCATTGTATACTTTATTCCTCAAAAAAATCCAGCTACAAATTCTATTTTCCTCTATGCTATGGTCATTCTGTTTTTCCCATGGGAGACTATTTAAAAACAGAACTCCCCACCACCCAAATCTTACTCCAGAGACTGAGATGGATTAAACTATGCTTACAACCCACTTGAAATTTGTTGGACCGTTTCTGAAACTCTAGAGTTTCCTGCACTACATTAAGAGTAGATTCCTTTTTTTTTTACAGCCACATTTTAAAATTAAAGAATAATATGTTTCTTTCTTGCTATCTGTGTTTGTCAGTCTAATTTCAAAAACCTTCCTCCAAGGAGAAGTGATGGGCAAAGCTGCAATATATGGAGGTCAGAAAGAGAAAGGGGGAAAATGGCAGCAGAAGGGCAGGAATGGTTTACATCAACTTTTTGCTAATGTTCCCCTGTCTACCATTAGCTTCAATGTACTTTTGACTTTGACCCTACCTAATGCAGTTTAGTTACATTAGTTCAGAGGAAAAAGTAATTAACTTCTCTGTTACCATATAATTTCCTTTTGGGCTAGTGCTTGAACTACAGAATGACCTAGGCAGCACATTCATCAAGTAGAAGCCACAATAGTTTAATATGTATCATGGTACTCATGTGCAAATGATGTGCATTATATAAAATGTATCAGTCACATCATGAAGTGAATGACATAATGTATGTCCTTGTTTGCACAGCAGTGTCATGACTCATGGGATGTTATTTTCCTCCTTGGCAGATGCTATGCTTGATATAGCCAAGATCTAATGAAGGAAGTCAGAAGCTGTTAATTTTGGGAACTTTTCAACAAAGCCCATAACTTCATTACTGTGATCTGTGATAGTTACAAAACTACAAAACTCAGAGAAAATATCATAATTCAGTTAATTGGGTGAAACCATTCTGAATCTTAGCGCAATCCCAGGATTAAGCATGTCAAATCTCTTGACTTGTCTACAATGTGAATAACTTACGTGAAAAAAGTATTAAACCTAACACTACAAAATCAATGCTGTTTGTAAGATTTCATTAAATACTTTTTTTTAATTTTTCCTGGGGGAAAAAAGCTGTAGAAAAAAATGAATACAGAAAAGAAAAAAATGAACCATATCAAACCCATGAAGAAAAAAAAGCCCTGCATTACTTCTTAGTGGAGATAGATAGATAGATAGATAGATAGATAGATGGATGGATGGATGGATGGATGGATGGATGGACGGACAGATGGATAGATAGACCAGTGGTGGGTTGCAGGCAGTACGCCACGGTACAGGCATACCAGAGCCTGCCCAGAACACCGGATACCGTTCCGGTACGGTGCTCCGGAGGGCCCACCTGCCCGCCCGAGCTCCTTACCGTGTTTTAAAACTTTTGGCACTTCCGTGCATACACCTGGCGCCTACAGCACCTGCGTGATGCTCCGCTGAGCAGCTGGAGCATCACGGAAGCTTGCAGAAGCATCGTTTGCAGCTACAATGCATGCGCGCACACCACACATGTGCGTGCATGGCACACACGTCCATGTGGCAAGCGGGGCCCGTTCCAACCATACCGGTTGGAATGGGATCCCGAACCCACCACTGGGATAGACAGACAGACAGACAGACAGACAGATAAAAAGAGATAGATGAAAGACAGATAGATATTCTTTTTTTGTTTATAGTCATTATATGTTTTTCTTATCATTTCCAAAGATAAAGAAAATAAGAAAGAAAGAGAAATAATGTGGAGAAGTGAATTAAACCAGTGTCAGATCTTCACTTGATACTTATATTAAGCCAACATTAGCATAATTATTTATTGATTTATTATTTAAAGAAACCACAGTAGCTAGCAAAACATGAGGAAATCATTCATGCTGATTTAGATGTATAAATCACTAAATCCTGAATTCAGCACTGCCCACAGTGGTATATCTTCACAAATCTTCTGTTTAATTTGGTGTACTTTCCAAGCAATTGCTATAAATCATAATTTTAGTAACTGGAGATCTATAATTAATTTCAGAATGTTTCAGTGATTTTGAAGCATGCTTAATGCGCTCTAATCATTTAGCATTCTTTACTATTAGCTTCCAATATAGAACTTGCAATAACTGCTGCTGAAATAACAGAGTCTGGCAAGGATATATTTTAAAAAGAGTTAATCAGTCTAATCTTCTTTTAATAGCCATCCAAATAATTGGCTGGCTCTATAACTTGTGGAAATACAGGTAACATATCCTTCTATTATAGAGGAATGGATGAGTGAATAGTAAACATAATCACCAAAATAGTCTCATGCTGCAGGACAAAAATGGAGACTCATTGTGAATGTAAAATCCAGTATCTTGCCCCCCACCCTCACTTCAGAGCTTCCAGACAGAAAATTATTTCATGATGTATGGTCACTCTGAAACAAGCTTCTGAGAAGGGACATCCACCCACCCCTCTGATTTAGGGTTATGTATACAGCCTGTAGCTAACAAAATTTCCTTAAATTTTGTCTCCCTCAAATTTTGCCATCTGCCTCATGAAACCTATTCCGGCACATGGTCTAATGCCAGCCAACATTCAAAAGACTGACAGCTATTTCATGACCGTGCAATTAGCATTCCTCTGCCTCAAACGGTGACTGCTTGACGAACTGTGTTTAAATCAGCAAGAAGCAAAGGAAGATTTATCCTAGCTCCTTTTGGGGATAATATAATACATATAATATAGCTAGGAAAAGGAGCTAAGGAACATTTCCTCTGACCTTGTGATTAAAAGTTGGTGTCTAATAAAATCTGCAAAATCTAATGGAAGCAAGCAGGAAATGTTTGTTACAATTGATTCATTCATTTTTTAATTAGTAAGTAATGAGTTTGGCTAGAAATATCATTTAAATGTTTGTGGGGTTTTTTTTCTAAAAAATGGAACACATACTCTTTTAATCTTTATAACTTCTGATTTCTATGGTCTGTGATGTATATCTTCTTCCTGCAAGCTTTGTGATGATGTTTTAGGCAAAAGATCAGTAACATCTTAGGCGTTTTCAGAATTTCAGATGTTCTATATTTTTCTCATAGGAGATTTTTGGTAATGCTGCTTGTGACTTGCACACCTTTCTATTTTAATATCCCTCACTACTTATTGTTTTTCACATGAATATTTATATCAAATAGTGACCTTCCACACTTCCGTTGAACTTTTAAGTAAAGTTAATTTCACTTATATCTTTTGAGATCGATCTGTCTCCCAAAGGAATCATTTTTAATATGAAAGAAATAATTTGTATTGTGAACTAAAAGTCCTATATCCAGTAAGTGGAGGAGGCCAACAGATAAAGAGAAACATTTATTCAGCAAAGACTCTTGGATATTTTCCACTTGAGCAGATGTGAATTCTGTTGCTTGTAGTATTTGTAAATGAGTATAACCAAGTATGCCCATTTCTTATTGTGTAATGCATACTTTCTTCTTTTGTGGTTAAATGCTACTTTTCATTCCATATGGTTCTTTTAAAATAACAATTGGTCATTTATCCTAACATAGAATACTTTGACATGCATAATGATATTTTCTTGGTTTTCTTATTATTTGTCTATTTAGAGATCATGGAAAACTGCTCTTACCAGTAGGGCTATCTATCTGTATACTATTAAAGCATCGTTATAACAAATAACATTGAAACTGAATTGACATCAGGACACATTGTATTGGAAGAATGAGGAAATGGTTTGCAAATAATTTCAAAGTCTGAGAGTCATTTGGTTCAAAATCTGTGAGCAATATTGCTCAGTTTTAATCTCTGTTACTTGCTTTTACTTTTAATTGCCTTCAGTGATGTCTGTAATCATAAAGTCACACGCAGATGATTATGTTTTGTGGGATAGAATTCTGCATTATCTTCAGTGGTGGGATTAAAATAATTTAACAACCGGTTTTCTGCCCTAATGACTGGCTGGGTGTGACAGTACTCAGCCTCCTGCAGCACTCTGCCAGCCAAAATGTGGCAAAGGGGTTAATTACAAAATGTGGGTTTTGCTTTGTGACATCCAGATCCTGCAAGCAAGGGTGTGAATTGCACCGAAAATACACTTTTCTTTGGTTGTGAAGAAATATCCCCAGTCAGTTGTACACTAAATGTAGACTAACCTTTAGCTACATACCCCCCCAGCAAACAGCAACTTTTGAAGCTCCAGGTAAAGGGTATTCATTTTAGGATGAGTAACCACAGTTTGTATGTTGGAAGTTCCTAAAGGAATGCTGGGAAACTCTGTATTTTAAAGAACATTTGAGGGAGGGATGTAGAATAGCCCTCCTCTGCCTAAAGATGTAGAGACCCAGCACCAATCAAAACATATTTTGTGAAGCGACTGATGTACACTGACAGGGTATGCTACTAGTATAGGAAAATAAGAGCAAACTCAACTCCCTTCCAGTACTGATGATGTTACCTAGTTTGGTAATGAAACATCTGCAAGAAAACAATCAAGCTCAGAGAGCACCAAGGACCGCACAGTTCAACCCTGAGCTACAAATATTTTCTTCTATCGAGAAACACTTTTTGTTCAGAGGGACTCAGAACGTGCATTATCTGAGATGGCTCCTAGGGGATTTCATTCTAAATTTTGATATGATTTCTGTAAATAAGGAATGTAGAATTATGATGGCTGAGTATTTGATCCTTCATACATTAAAAAATGCAAAGCTAAGGGATAAACAAATTAAAAAAACAAATTTGAAAAAAGTAAAGACTCAGGAAAGAAAAAGAATGAAAGTGTAAGAAAGGAAAAGAAGGAAAACTGAAAAAGAATAAGTTCCAACTTTCTTTGGTACAGATATAATAAAATATGTCAAACTCTTACTCTAAAATTAACATTTGTCTACATTATTTCCATAATCCCTTATTTTATCATCAAAGCCCAGATCAACTTTTAATTTCAGGTTCTCACAAGAAGTCCAGTATTGGCTCATATTGATTTAATCACTATTTGTTAACGAAACCACAACTGATTTATTTAATTGCACCACTTAAACAGGAATGGAAAATCCTAAACTTTATTGTAGACCCGTGCTCCTCAACTTTGGCAACTTTAAGGTGCATGGACTTCAATTCCCAGAATTCCCCAGGCAGCAGGAAGTTTGCCAAGACTGAAAAACGTTGATTTACAGATAGGGATTTTTCAATTCCTCTTTTATTAGTTCTTACTTACTTTTGAGCAATCATAATGCAAAATTCCTATTCCCAACTCACCCCACAGTAATAATAATGCAAAATCCCGATTCACAACTCACCCTAGAACAGGACTTTGGATCTGGAAGGCCTTCTGCATCAACCTGGAAGCCAAAACAGAACTGCTGGGACGGGAGGGGTGGGCGTAGCCAGCCAGAGGTGGAATTAGTCTGTTCTCCGAACTGGGCAAAAACTGTTTGTCTGAACAGGTGGGAATCAGCTGAATCCCACCTGTGGTTATCTTTAATTTGTGTTTGAACTGACCAATTCTGAATGGAATACATACCAGCAACTACTACTGCAAATGACAAGAATTTTTACCACTAATTAGAAATAAAACTTACATTTTTTTTTGTTTCCACCTTAAAGTTAGGGTTATTCAATTATTAAATACCTACTTTATTGTCTGCTTAATACCGTAACACATAATGATTTTCTACAAATCTTAAAGATTATATATATACATATAATTTCATAAACTTTTATGTTCTCAACATTTCTTAACATATGTTTGCTTTCTAAATATGTTCTGATTTACCATAAATATTCACTTGCCAAGAACATTTTTAGAGTAATCATCTTGCTTGCTTTTTAACATGTGGATGTTCATAATAGAAGCTTTAAAAGGCAAATGTAATTATAATTACCATTGTTTTCAGGCACCTTTCAATAACAAGTTTCTTTTCAAATGAGTCTGATCAAATTAAGCAAATATTAGAGGACTTCTGTAGATTTTAATGTTTGGTCCCTGCTAAATTCTGGTTTAAATGGAATGCCTTTAAACTTGTGGTGATTCCATCTCAAGCACAGACTCCAAAAGTGATTTCCAAGTAGAAACAAAATTAATTGAGTTTTTTTAAAATCAAAACAGTCAATTTAGGAATCTCTGTTAACTCCATTAACTTTTATAGACATTTGTCCATTATGGGAATCAAGTCACTTTAGTTCGTAAAATATTCTTGCTGCTGTCAGTATATATAACATCAATTTTCTATTTTTTTCAAGTTCTTTATTTGTTGATCCCCCCCCCCAAATGTCTATTTTTATCTTCATATTCACTTTAAGAATCTTCAGCATTAAAATGTAAATCCTACTCCAATATTTATTTCCTTTATCATATGTCCACCATAAATAGTAAAAAGTTCATTCTTTCTATTTAAATTTACAACATTTCTTTGAAGTACCTTTATACATTCTTGACAATTTCTCCAGTATTGGTTACCAATGGTACATCAGCCATATATATATTTTTATTTTCAATTATAATTTAATGTTAAATTTAAACTTTTCATTCATATGTTTTCTTATTGTTCAAGCATTATATTACATCCAAAATTCTTTGCCCACCGAATCATATAATGCTTCACATGCCTCTTTTTCAAGTTCAGTTTCAATAGCAATTTTTAAACTTTAGAAGTAATGTTTATCAGTATCATACAAAAGAATTTCCAACTCATTTTTTTACAAAATCAAATATCTTTTGGGTCCAATTTAAGCCTTTATTTTAATTGTAAATATGTAAACTAATGGCAAACACATCCTTCTGAATCCAATTGCTCTTTAAATTTTGAGGATGGGTCACCATAATGTAAAAAAAAAAATTGGCATTAAGTCCATCAGTCTAGTGTTGCCACCATTCCTTTTCTAAAAAGAGCTTATGGGGGTGACACACAGAGGGATATCTTTTCAGAGAACCATAGTTTATATTTATACTAAACTCTTAGGATGGTATGTGTTGAAATCAATATTTACATTAACCTTATCATACCATAAATAGGCATGCTATCCAAATCTTAAGTCAAGGCCTTCCCGCTCAAGTAACCACTTATTTTGGAGAGTCAACCCAGAGGTGAAACCTACTTACCTTCACTACTGGTTTCGCAAATGTTAGCACACATGCAAGACCTTCCGCACATGCGCAGAGTGTAAGAAATGGACATGATCACATCCGGGTAGGTGGGCGGAGCCTGCTACCAAGAGCGTCTGAAAGGTACGTAGAACAGTGAGGGGGAAATCTGCTCTGCCACATGATTTATATTAGGTAAAAATCAGAAAATCCTGCTTTGCAGCTAATAGAAATTGTGTGTCACAGCTGATCATCAGGAATACCAGTTTGCCCAAACTGGTAGCATTTTTTTTACTACCATTTCAGGCGAACTGGCCCAAACTGGGAGCATTTCACCCTGAGTCAACCCCTCTTTTAGGCAAACCAAGCAACAGGTATTGAAATACATATTTCAAATCTGGTAAACCCAAACTTCCTCTTTCCTTAGCATCTTGTAATAATTTATATCTAATTCTTGGTTTTTTTGCCCCTTGCCTATATAAACTTACTGATATTTTATTTAAAGAATGGCAAATGGATGTGCCCATCTGCTATTGTTTAAACAGAGTATTGGCTATAAGTATAAAACATTGACTTTGGGTTTTGCTGATTAGTGTTCTGACCTAAGCTTCCTTAACAAGCATGAAGTAGAGTCTTGGTCCCGGCAAAAACTCTTTTATTTACATGACTGTGAATTCCTTCCATTCACAGTTAGCAAGGTTTGGCAAACAGTATTTCAGAGGAATATCTATCGACACAAACCTTATCTCACTTTGCGAACTGCCAGATAACTAATGTCCAAATGCAGGGCAAGGCAACACTTGGCACGGAGTCTCTTATAGTCAAAAACAGAACTTTCCACTCTTGAAACAACTGAAATAATGAATTGTTTCCTGCAAAAGCCCACTTCCTGGTTCCTCTTTTGTTTCCTGTGGGAGGGGCCAATCACCTCCAAGGTGTGGCTTTACTCCCAAGTCGACCCTGCTTTCTTAGTTCTTCTGGCAGCTCTGTGCATGTGCACACTGGGAACATGCTCCAGCTGTTCCTCTGCCTCACTGCTGTCTATCTCCAATACAGAGCCTTCATCGGAGCTTTCCTTAGCCCCCAGGACTGGCGCATGTTCCTTCCCAACCTCCTCACCATCAAACTCTGCTGCCATCTCTACTGGCTGCAAGACGACCACAACAATTAGATAGGTTTGTCGTTATAGAAATGACTGGTATATATTATGTAAAAGTAAAAAGCTGAGGTTGTATGTTATTACCTCATTTCTACTATGCCAAAAGGAGTCAGAGGTCAATGCTTTTCTTTTTCTTTTCCCCTTTACTCTACACTTTTTTCTCTTCCCCTTTTACCTCTCCTAATCTCCCATTGTTTTTATTTTTCCTGTAATTTATATTTTATTAAACTAATAAAAATATGAACAAAACAAACCTGTGGTAATTATTTTCACTTCCTCTTTTAAAATTTTCCAGTTGAAATGCTATACTTCTCAGGTCAAAAGAGTGGAAGAGAGAAAAGTGTGTAATGGTGTAAAGATTTACTGTATAAAAAGCACTGCAGTAAAACCAATTCTGAATATTAAACATTGCCTCATACCGAATACAGCACTATTAGTCAATGTACAAAGAAAATGTTTCTAACAAAAATAGCAATTTGAAAATCAAGAATCTAATAAAATAGATTGTGCATGTGTGTGGCCAGATGATAGAATACTTCAGAACTGCTTTTTACCACCTAGGCATAAGTTGCTAAAGAAAGTGTCAAACCAAAAAAAAAACAAAAAAGAGAGAGAGAAAAAAAAATGAAGAAATGAGAGATCATATGAATAAAAATGTCTGAAAATGGACAGCAGTGAAAACTAAAAAAAACAAAAACTGTAAGTCTTGACGTTCTGAAATCAAAACAAACTAAATTTCATAATTGAAATGTCTGTCTCATTAAGATTACACATTAAAATGCATACCAGTTATAAGTCAGTTTTAAGGTCAGTAAGATTTTCTTATGAGTTAACATTTCTCTGATTAAATTCTAGAGCTACAATTTGGTTGAGCTGCTATAATAACTGAGAAATGGTTATTATATATCTGCAGGCGTGCTATCCCGGTTTCTTTTGTTTCTTTCATCTTCTGCAAATCATTTTTTTTAAATGAAAACACGTTGGACTTATACAGCTAGGCACAATTTGTTTAATAAGTGTGAGGTATGCCAACATTTTTTCCATGGAATACTAGCATTTCATTTGGACTTGATGGGGTTCCATGACAAATTAAGAGAGGAAAATTCATTTAAAAGCAGCAAAATTTATAACACTAGAGCTTTACCTCTTCATTGGGGATTTTGAGAATTTTTTCATTAACAAAAAGTTTGAAAATTCCTCATTCTTGATAGCATATCATTAAGAAATAGACCGCAGATACTTTTTGCACTTGAAGCTTCTAGCTATAGTTGGTTCTTGGAGTTCAAAAGACAGAACTACAGTTGCTTTTTCAAGAAAAATCCTAAACAATTTACCTGACTGAAGTTCACAGTAGTTCCATATTTGAGGGTCTGTGGGCCAATACCTCAACACAAGTTTAGAAGAGGAAAAAAAAGTAGGATAAAAGTGGATACCTACTCTGTATTAGAAGGCGCTGCAGAGAACGTGGTTGGGGAAACAGGCAAGAAGTACACAAAGTGATCACCTACTATTCAGTGCATAAATAAACCCATAAAGACATCTTAAAAATGGGAGTGTACATGCCCAAATAAAAGGTTTCATTAAGACCAATCTGCATCTTTTTAAAAAAAAAATCTAATGGTAACAAAATGAACAAGACTTTAAAAAGAATATAAATTTAAGGAATAATATATATCCAAAGGTAGCATGAAAAATTCAAATGGATTTATGGCTTCTATCTGTAAACTACTAAGAGTCGCTTGGAAAGTGAGATGGACAGTGTCTAAATTAGATAGAGAGAGAGATAGAGAGAAATAGATAGATAGAGAGATAGAAATAGATAGATAGATAGATGATAGATAGATAGATAGATAGATAGATGGATGGATGGATGGAGGGAGGGAGGGAGGGAGGGAGGGAGGGAGGGAGGGAGGGAGAGAGAGAGAGAGAGAGAGAGAGAGAGAGAGAGAGAGAGAGAGATGATAGATAAGTGGTTCCTAACCTTTTTTTGGCCATGCCCCACCTAAGCATCTCTAAAATCCTGATGCCCCTCCCTCTGTGACATATAATTCTTACTTTACTCAAAAAGTGAACTCTACTCATGCGGAGGAAGTCTAAAACACCATGAACTTGGTTTAAACAAGGTTCAAATTGCCCCCATTAAAAATCAAATTGCCTCCTGTGTGGCATGGGCCCCACATTGGGAACCACTGTGATAGATAAAGATAGACGATAAATATATGATACATAGATAGATAGATAGATAGATAGATAGATAGATAGATAGATAGATAGATAGACAGACGATGATAGATAGATAGATAGATAGATAGATAGATAGATAGATAGATAGATAGATAGATAGATAGATAATAGATAGATAGATAGCAGTAGCAATAGCAATAGCTATAATAGCAATAGCACTTAGACTTATATACTGCTTCACAGTGATTTACAGCCCTCTCTAAGCGGTTTACAGAGCCAGCATATTAACCCCAACAATCTGGGTCCCCATTTTACCCACCTCGGAAGGATGGAAGGCTGAGTTAACCTTGAGACTGGTGAGATTTGATCTGCCAAACTGCTGGCAGTTGGTGATCTGCAGAAGTAATCTGCACTATTGCACTTGAACCACTGCCGCACCATGGCTCTTAGATAGATGATGGATGGATGGATGGATAGATGGATGGATGGATGGATGGATGGATGGATGGATAGATGGATGGATACTGTAGATGGATACATGCAAATATCATTCATTTAGTTGGCTATTGCCCCAGCTGTATATTGGATGAAAGGTATAAAACTGGGTCTTCCCAAAAAGAGGATATGGGAGTTGTCATGGAGGGAATTGTAGGCTAAAATCAGGCTCTGGTAATTGGTCCTTCTGCCTAGCATGATACCTTTCCTAGGTTATGAGGTCTTCTCTGTTCTCTAAGAAGGGAGTGTGGTATGATGGGTGCACTCTACAGGCAGAGATATTGTTGCTTCTTGAACCCCAGACTGGGTATGAACAAAGAACTGTTCCCTTTTTTTAATGCATGTATGCATCTTGGAGACATGAGACGTTTCATGAGCAAAATAGATTTATATTTTCTTCCTTAACATTTTCTGAAACCTACTGGCCCTGATCTCATCTAATTTTGAAACAGCCCTTGGCTGACTGAAATGATGTAGCCCTGAACTAGAGCCTTTCTTTTAAAAAGTTACTAAAAGAAAAGTACCATTTCAAATTAGTGCAGTGATGGGAATTATTATGCTATATAAAGACTACAGTCTGTGTTTGTGTCAGGATTCTTCTAATATTAGATTTCTACACCATTGCATTTTCTGGGGAATGACTTTCATGTTCAATTTTTCCCAAGTTCATCTTAGAAACCAAACGATCATTTCAAATATAAAGAATACAAAGACTATAATCCATAAATATGGTTCAAACATTTATGTATGTCTATGATTTCTGAGTATTCCAGAGCACAGGGATCAGGATTGTACCAGTTCAAAGTTTGACTTGATACTTTTACCCTCTCTTTATTACAGAGTAGAAAGATGATGAGCAGCAGAGAGTGATGGTAGATGCCAAATCGGTACTTCAAAGAGCTTTCTTTTTTTTCCAATATGCCTCTGGCCAAGTATCGGTTTTAAGGAAATTCAGATGATAGCTGTACTACAGATGCTTCTTTTTCTACTGCTAAGTCATGAAATGAATAATAAGTACTTAAGAGGCAAAGCTATTTTAATATAGCAGTTTGTTTCTCACAGTGGCCAACCAGAATCTCTTTGGGATATTTGCAAACTCCCTCCCCTGTTGTCCCACTGGTGCTTTATCAAAAGGTAACTGGACTTTCTTGGTTTTTGTTCAGTTAAAACATTTTGCTTTTCATCCAAGAAGCTTCTTCAGCTCTTCAGAATTGAGAAGCAAAACATTTTCAAGAAAAAAACCCCAATAAATTCCAGTTACCATTTTGGAAAAAGCACCTTTGGGACAACCATGACCTGGGTGATTGAAAAGCTCCTTAGTCATCCTTCCCTCATTTTCCTCCTGCAACTATTGTTGGGAGATGTGCTTCTTCAAAACTTGTGATAACACAGCTATCTGCCCTGAATTTAAACAATACCCTTTTAAAAACCATTCTAGTCAATGTCCAACATCATGTCTTGTGGCAGTGAATTCCACTGGTTAGCTATATTCTGGGTGAAGAAGGTCTGTTTTAAATTTCTCTTTAATTGCCTTCATTGAATGCTAGCACACAATTGCGACAGAATGAAAAATGCACTTTCCTTATCTACTTTCTCTGTGCCATGTATGATTATGACAAAAGCTGTACACAGAATTTCTGCATGCCATAGATTTTCATGAGAGCACCACAATGAGTTATATTTTCAGTCCCTTTCCTAATTATCCCTAGCATAACATTTACCTTTTTTTCACAGCTGTCATACACGGAGTCAACATCTTTGTTATGCTATCCACTATGACTCTCAAGATCCTTTTTCCTGATTAATTAGAGAGATCAGTGTTCAATGTAGGAGAGCAATGGGGGGATGCAGTTATTCCATGATAATTATCCATCAAGCTGGGTTCTAATGCTGTTCCTGAAAGACACACCATTACCATCACATTTGTATAATAAGTCTATGTGGCAGGGTCACTTTAGACAGAGTGCTTTGGCTCCATTTTTTAAAAAATACTGGAGGTGCACTAAAGGAAGTGTGCCAACTTCATTTCACTCCTTAGAAATGGGGTGGATGGGGACATACGGCTTCACGAAGGAATTTCAAAACAGTGCATTACTTGAAGAATCATTAAATCAAAACACCCCCTGAAGCTTTGCGCTGGCTGCGTTATTTTTATCTCACTTTTGAAAGCATTTCAGAGCAGTGAAGAAATAGTCAATCTGTGAATACAAAGCACCCGTATGATACTCCTCATGGCACAGAAGAAATATAATTAAGTGCATAGATTTAAGCTGTTTGCTCCGCCTGGAATCAAGAGAGATATGCCTGTATGACTGGCTATAGGTGGGGCTGTCGCTCACCAAAAATAAAGGGAAAAAAAGTGAAAGAAACACAGAGAGAAAGAAATCCAAGTTCAGATTGTTGAAGGCTTTGTTATTTATTTATTTATTTACTTACTTACTTACTTACTTACTTACTTACTTACTTACTTACTTACTTACTTATTTATTTATTTGAAAAAGATAAAATTTTAAAGAAAGCCTCAGAATAAACGGATCTGAATGGAAAGAAATTAGAGTCTTCATCAGGGAGCATGTATTTTGAGCACAACCAGGAGTTAAAGTCAAAAAATGATACCATTTTTTGTAGCCAGAGAAAGATTGAGGTGATAGAGGAGAGGGGGAATAAAGCTTTATGGATTTGTTTTATTGTATTGTATTTTTTCATTCATTAATTTTCTACAGCTGCCCAACTGAACCATATGACTGTGGATGGCTTACCAGTTTATTATATACAGCTTTGGGGCTTCCACCCCAATAATAAGGTTTTTCTTGATTATCTGTAGGTTCCTGCCAGGGTTTCCAATAAGAAAAATATTGGTGGTACTAAACCACGTCAGGGTTCCAAGTAACACCCCCAGCAGAAGTAAAACTCCAAGGCAGACATTTTCCTCAAAGTACCATTTTATTAGCGACGTCATATTGGCATATCTGGGAAAACTCGAATCTGAAAGCCCTCTGGGTTTCCCCCAACCAAATCAAAATGAAAGTTCCTTCTCCTGCACCCACATGTCATCACATGGTCCAAACATGTCCCTGTCCCAACTGGAGTTGCTTCCCAGTCAAGCCTCTTCAGGTGCAGGCTGAACATCCTTGACTCCCAGGGAAAAGAATGTTGTTATGGCTATACATCTTACCCTGTTTCCATCCATCCCCCCTCCCGTTTCCCACAGCATGCCCATCCACCAAGTTTGGCAGCCCTGAAGATCCAAAGTAAAAGATGACCTCCAGGGCTGACAAACAGCCAATGTGATGAATAATGCTGCTTAGAGATGTTATTTATCAATTTGCATTTATATTTCATTTGTGAGGACAAAAAGCTTAAAATTGAACTGTAAATAGACAATGAACATTTCATTGCATATATATATATATATCCCATCCCATCCCATCCCATCCATCCATCCATTTGTCTGTCTGTCTGTCTGTCTGTCTGTCTGTCTGTCTGTCTATCTATCTATCTATCTACAGTATCTATCTATCTATCTATCTATCTATCTATCTATCTATCTATCTATCTATCTATCTATCTATCTATCTATCTATCTATCATCTATCATCTATCTATCTATCTATCTATCTATCTATCTATCTATCTATCTATCTATCTATCTATCTATCATCTATCTATCATCTATCTATTTATCATCCATTTTCACCATTATAGCAGATGATTAGTGGCAGTTAATTTAAAAACAGTCTAATAACCAACAAAGTAGTTTTTCAATGATGAATACAACTTGAAGGGAAAATTGTTGCCCTTCTTGCAGTTGTTGGGTTCTGCAATTTTATTTCACTTTTTAAAATGTTAAGTATGCAAACAGCTGACATTCCATGCCATAAGTTAATGCTGAGGTGTCCTAGGACAGTAATGACAAACCTTTTAGATACCGAGTGCCCAAGCTGCATGTGTGTGCATGGTCGAACTGAAAGGGGTGTGTGTGTGAACAAGCCCATGTGATTACATGCATGCATGCACAAACATGCGCACAAGAACAGCAGTGACCCGAAGACCAGCTGGCTGGCAGGAGGCGGAGCATCCCAATATCAGCAGCATAGCAAGAGGTAAGATCTTTTTCTTTCATGAGCTTCTGTTTCATCGTTTGCAGGGAAACAGAAGCTCATGAAAGAAACGCCATGGAGATCTGATTTGGGGCGACAGCACGCATGTCAGGAGAGGCTTGCATGCCACGTCTGGCACACATGCCATAGGTTTGCCATCACGGTCCTGGAGTATTATAAGAAGGGAACAAGTACCAAAATAGTCAGTGTGCTAGATCAATTGTCTATACATTTTTATGTGTGTGATCTTTACTAGAATAGCACAAGAAACATCAGGCTATAGTAAAATTATCTTGACAACATGGTTTTCCTCTTGTAGACTGTTATCCGTTTCCCAAGGCTGCTTTGATAGGCTCAAGAGAGTCTAAAATTAATTACTCACATTTCAGTGAGGAAATAAATAGCAAGATAAAACATCAGAAGCATGCCCAAGGAATATGAATGTAGTCAGTGATAATTAAATGATTGGGTCTTTGTTTAATACTTTACACCATGAATATTTGAAGTACTTTCAGATTCAAAATAGTGTAAGTTACCTGCAGTCTTTTTTTGGCAGTATTGTTTTGTATGCTTAATAATTGAGTATGTTGTGTGTGTGTGTGTGTGTGTGTGTGTGTGTATGTATGTATGTATGTATGCATGCATGTATGTATGTATTAATGTATGTACAAATTACAAATGTAATTTGTAAATTCTTTCAGACACTGAGATAGTTGCCTTACAATTAATAATAGGTTTGTATACACAATATGGATTTGCGTGCGATGAAATTGCCTCACAGAATCCAACCTGCCCTGTTCTTTCTTTTCCAAGGATAGATTTCACAGGAATATTTAATGCATGTGAAATTGTCTCTGCAGTAATAAATAGGCATATGGCCTTTTTAAAAAATGTATGTAAACTTTTTAGTTTATCTGTGTATGAACTGACCTAACTGTGAATCAAATTGTTTGTTGTTTTCACACTTTTAGCGATAGAAAAGAGGAGAGAGAGAGAGGGTGAGTTGATTTTGACATTTCAATAGAGACATTTGAATTCCAAGTTGGAGGATTGAATGATTAGGTCATCTTCTTTATTCAAAGGAACCTCTCAGCAATACGGTTTTGGCTGGGTAATTGAGAACAAAATTATGATTGTGTCCCATCAAACTAGGCTTTATAATCGGAAAAGTAATTCCAAGAAACCAGCAGCAGGAAATGTCTAATTCACTGATACCAGAGATGAATTTGGCAGGAGTCCTGTCAGAGAGGGGGGAAATTACAGTGAAGATTGTATCAAAGGAGAATGGTATCTGTTTGGCATTGTATAGAGTTCAGAATGAGCCTGAACATGGCATGTCTGGGTGAAAATGACATTTGGAGGAATCAGGATTTAAATTTGTCTAGATATTTTCACTGCATCTCAAATAAAGTAGTTGACCAATAAGGAATGAGTCTCTATTAGAGTTGTAAAAACATTTGATATTAATTTTGCATGTATCTTTAGTTTTGAATCAACCCTGATCTCTTTTTTGCATGTTTCCAGTGGTGTTTGTTATCAGTGTAATATACGTTAAACATACACTCTTCTTAATAATTCTGGGATACTTATTGAATGATGTGGAGATAATGGAAAACAGAAGAGGGAGATTATTGCATTAGCCAAATATAGAATGCCACCCCACAGTTTATAATTGTGTGAAAATTTGCATATCATTTGTACAGAATTATTTAATCTCCATGTTTGTATGTGTATACATGTATACGTACACATACACATATACATGCACATCAGTGGTGCGCATACCGGTGCCTGCTGGGAGCACCAGGAACCATTCCGGCACAGTGCTCCGGAGGGCCCACCCGCCTGCCCACCCTCCTTACCGGTATTTGAGGTTTTCGGGGCTTCCATGCACAGAGCGTATGGTGCCTGTGCGATGCTCCACCGAACAGCAGAGGCATCACGGAGCATCACGGGCAGTAAGTACGCATACGTGTGCTGCACACATTCATGTGGTGGATGCCTGGCTCCGTTGCACCATACCATTGCAACCCACCACTGATGCACACCAATAGAAGATGGATAGATGATGGAATGATGGATGGATGGATGAACAAATAAACATATTCTAATGTGGCCTGTTTATACATATTGTTTTTTTAGCCAAACAGCTAAATCCAAACCCAAAACATAAAAGGGGATAATATGAAGGACAGCCACATTTTGTCCTGGGTGTTGAAACATGAAATATAAGTTAAGATTGTTCCTTTAAAAATACAGAACCTATATTCTCATAGCATCTCTACCATCATTCTCATTGCTATATACAATTTGTCTTATGTACAATTCAGAAAGAAATGTAAGGTCTTTCATAGCCAATCAACTGAAGGGCTTTAATAGACATCAAAAAGGATTTGAAAATATTGGTTCATCACTAGTTGCATATCAAGTACCTTTTACTACCCCTAGAGATAGGACCCTTAGTGAAGAATGTTTTCAATTTCATGCAGCTATGCACACCCCAGGGAGTATGTCTTTTATATTTAAACCTGTACATAAAATTTCACCCTCATGATTAGAGAAAAACTTTGATTTTGAATAAGCGCTATTATTTCTTTGAAAATGAACCTGCCTTATAACAAGGCAGGTACTAGGCTATAATTGCTCGGCAAGTGGACAGCCAGGCAACTAAAATCATCATTGTCGTCGTCGTCATCATCATCATCATCATCATCATCATCATCATCATCATCTTTATTCAAGGAGTAGCAACTAACACATGATATTCTATGAACAGATGAAATAAAGCAAATCTTCCCAATGCAAAGTCTTCATTTGCCCAATTCAAAGACTGATATGAGTTGCACTCTTCATTATTGCTGACATGCAGCCTAGAGGAAATGCTTGTCAATGTCTCAAAATTGAGAGATCCAGTGAACCAATTAGCTTACTGGGAGTCCAGGACCTTGAAAATATAGATCCGAGACTTGCTAGATTCACCCCTGTTTTACTCTTCTAACAAATGCAACAGAGGACTTTTGAATCCCTCCTTTCAGCAAAATTGCACCTGTGATAGCCACCTTGAAAAACTTCTTCTCATTTGTCTTTTTGTAGAATTCACAATTTTAAGGGCAACATTGTCTGGATCCATAACTGTGTCAAGTTAGTAAGTGACACTCCATGGCTCTAAGAATCTCCATAAGGAACAACATGGGGATTGATCTCAAGGCCTATCCTGATTAGGAACTCATTTTGGCCTCTTTCATTCTCTAACAAGGTAGAAATGACTGTGATCTGCCAGTCCAGGGAAACTACCTCTAGTCTGTCATTTATGTTGGTTCCTCAACTCATCTAAACAGATGTCAAAAAAGCAAGCTGTGCAGAGAATTGGGATGCAGAGCTTCTGGGGCAAAAAGTACATGTCAGCTGTAAACAATAAAGGTGTGCCTAATATTTTCCCACCTTTTGAAATGCAATTTTGAAACACACTCGTTACTGAGACATGGTATCAATTGTCTTATTTAAAAAATACTATCCTTTTCCCTCCCCATTTGATGTTGCAAGACAAATACTCTCTAATGTTACCATGGAAAGTTCCAGGTGCTGTAAGAAAAAGAAAGACTACAAAGAAAAAGAAGAGGAGAGCCCAATATTTAATTTACAGATTAACAGAGTTGGAAGGGACCTTGTAGGTCATCTAGTCCAACCACCCACCCAAGCAGGAGGCCCTATACCATTTCTCACAAATGGCAGTCCAATCTCTTCTTGAAAGCTTCCACAACTTCTGAAGGTAAGTTGTTCCATTGGTTGATTGTTCTCATTGTCAGAAAATTTCTTCTTATTGCTACGTTGAATCTCTCCTTGATCAAATTCCATCCATTATTCCTTGCATGGACTTTGGGTGTCTTGGAAAATAGCTTGTGACAGCCCCTCAAATACTGGAACACTGCTATCATGTCTTCCTTGGTTATATTAGATATTATAATATCACATATTAGTGAAGTAAAATTGGGTGGTAACTCAAACTGCAAAATTATGTAAGAAACAGCCATTTCCCCCCCAGCATTTGCATTTTTATATAAAGCCATGAGGACGGGAGGGAGAGATAAATACTGTAGTACAGATAGTTAATCTCTATCTGAAACATTTTAATAATTTGGAATTTAGAAAAAAAATCAGAGCACATCAATTGGTTCTAACCAACTCTTGTCTATCTTCCACCTCTGTTGATGTTTGACAGATGTTGTTCATGCTCTTTGGTTTACAGTAACAAACAGGTTTTTAATTTTTCTAAACCCCATCTCTCTAGTGCCATTCTGTGATGGATGATGTGATAAAAGGTTCCTCCATAAAGTCTGAATACTAAAATAAATTAGCAGTTTTAAAATAGCACATCATTCATCCCCAGCTGCCTTACTGCTGCTTTCTTCCATCTTTACTTGTTTAATCTCTGGTGGTACAACTCTTTACTCAGCACAGGACTGAAGCTCCATAACAGATGGCATGTACAGCGAGTAGGGCATTAAGGCGGGCATCCAAAGAACAAGGAAGAACTAATCCCACTGATTTTCCATATGCTCACATTCTCACCAAAATGTTGATGAACTCAACACAAAACATAAGGGTGTGGAACCGCCCTAACTTGACCAAGTCTTATTGAAAATTACTTCATCCAATGATGCAGAAAAAGGGAGGGCATTTGGACTCCAAAATATATTAGGTTTAATGGCTCTTGAAGTCAATTGGGAAACTATCAATGTCAGCAGGAGCAAAGTTCAACTAAATGAATTTGGATCCAAACCGTTACTTTTGACTCTGGGGTTACCTTCAAGTTGACAGAGATTTGGCAGTATATACCTAATGCTGCAGACCAAAACAGCATGCCCCCACCCAAAAAAATACTCTTCACTAAATTGGACATAGGACCTGGTGCTGCATTGGTGATTACGGGTAAGCAGACAAAATCGAATGCAGCTATCATTCCAAAACATCAGTTATATGCTTGCTGAAAGCAAGGTTGAAAGGGGGTAAAAATATTCTACTGCTATTATCAGATTCCCCCACCACCACCAAAAAAAGATTTGGGCCATAGGCAGTCTGTTTTTCATGTTGCAAATACAGTAATCGTGGCAGGTGGCATCTCTCTGGTCTTTGAATAATAGCCTTTGCAGCACACGGAAGAAATGATAAGATAGAAAAATGTGAAGTGTGACCCTTTAAAGTACAATTTACACAGGACAGAGAAAGAACAGATTTGTGGAAGGTAATCACAAACTTTTACAAAACAGAAATGTTTACTAAAAGATATTGGTTCAAAAACAGGCCACTTTTTAAATGTGTCAGTTGCCGCCTCACATTTGCACTTCGCAATCATTCAGTATCAGCTGCCATGAACTCTAGGGGCTAAGTGGGAAGAGGAGGCAATGCTTCGAGGAAAATAGAAGTTTACTTTATCTCTTTGAAATGGGCTTCAAGATCAACTGGCTGGAACTGGAACACAGCTGGATACCAAACACCTGAAGTGACCATTCTGAAAACATCTTGTTTGAATTTGATTGGACATGGGGGAGGGTCAGTGGTGGGATTCAAATATTTTACTACCGGTTCTGTGGTCATGATTTGTGGGTGTGGTGTGATTTGGTGGGCATGGTTTAATGGGTGTGGTAGGGGAAGGTTACTGCAAAATCCTCATTTCTTCCTGATCATCTGGGACTCGGGAGGGAGATAATAGATGGGGGCAGGGGCAGTCGAGGTGGTATTTACCGGTTCTCCGAACTACTCAAAATTTCCACTACCGGTTCTCCAGAACTGGTCAGAACCTGCTGAATACCACCTCTGGGGAGGGGATCAGTGATGGAAGGTAACTAAGGGAGGGACAAGTTAGACTTGGGAATTTTGGTACATAGTTTTCAGTTCTGATTATGCACTAGTGTAATTCACTTGAACTTCTACTACACCTTTATCAACAAATGGAGCTAAGGGTCATTCTTAATTAGAAGTTCAAGCTGAGGTAGGCCTGACATTTGTCCTTCTTGATGTAATGGCAGATTTCAGGAGTTTCTAAAGCACTGAAACAAGTGGTCATGTCAAGTTGTAATAAGAATTAGGTTGAACCCAAACCCATCCACAGGAATTGGATAGGAATACAATAATAAATAAACTAGGCCAACTACAAAAGATAAAGAGATTTCAAAGGTTCGAACTGCCAAATTGGCCATTATATGCTAGAAAACAGAATAGTTTGCACCTCTTTGCTGCTATTTAGTTTATAGCTCCAATCAAACCTTTTGTAGTCATTTTTTTCCATTCTACATAGTTTAGAGCTACACATTAACTAGAACTAGATGACAGCAAAGAGATCCAAAATGTTCTGTTTGCTGGCATATAATGGCTAATTCAATGTTTACAGCTCAAAATGGTAGCCCTATTTTGGTTACATTACAGAATGGACATTTTATTCCTACTTATGCCCACAGATTTCCTAATATGCTATTTGTTGCAAATTCTATAGGTGCCTTATTCAAGGAGTAATAATTAAGTTTGCTGGGTTCTCCTTGTGGTGTGAATACTAGAATAACCCTGTTCTGATTTTTCCCCGTATTATTATTTCCTCAACGTTCTCATTCAAATTTGGTAGAAAACAAATTGCTTAGAAATTATTATATTTCCAAAGAAAAATGGTACTCCAATCTAATTTCCAGAGGTGGGAAGCTTTATAATCCTACATAACTTTGTTGAAAAGGTAAAGATAAAGATTTGCCCTTTCTAGTCATATCTGCTTCTAGTGCTCATCTTCATTTCTTAGTCTCTATAGACACTTCTATAGTTGGATGGCCAGCAACTACAGTATATGCTGAGATGCACGAAATGATGTTACCTTCCCACTGAAGTGGTACCTATTTATCTACCCGCATTCTATATGCTTTCAAACTGTTAGGTTGGCAGGAGCTGAGGCCAGTAATGGGGACTCACCCCATCACATGATACTTGGGTCTTGAACCTGTGCTGTCAGCTTTCAGATGACATGCTCAGCATCTTTAACCACTAAACCATCACTTTGTCGTAACTGTTGTAAAGTACTCAAATATGTGGATGTTTGTCCTATCTTTCATTATACAATCCTCTTTTCATGTATGTTTGTGTGTCTTTGCATGTCCCTGAGTCTGTGTATACCAAACAAAAACAAATTCAGGGAAAAGTTTAGGTAGATTACAGTACAAATACAATATTGTGCATTTATTAAAATACATAAACTTATCTTTTTTCATAAAGCTTGAGCCTTGCTATTGTACCAAGGGATTCAATTATCCTTGAGCTATAGATTCTCAAGTTATCTAATTTTTACTTACTTTCTTATATCACAGGGCTGAGCACAAGTTTTTTAAAAATCTGGTATTTCAATTCTTCACTGTATTTTTAATCAGTTTTCCAGTCCAAAACATGATCAATGAATAATAAAAAAGTCATTAGATATGTGAGTGGGTGTGTCTAAAAATAGAATTCCCTTCAATAGCATTAATCCTTTAATATTTAGAGGTCATAATAATGATAAATGTACATACAATAGAATTATCTATAGACCCTAACTAGTGGAAATGCATTTGAACTATTTAAAATAAGTTCCCTATAAACAGCCTATCATATCTAAGCTTATTTGTGTTAAATCCACAATCAATCTGTTCTTGCAAAATACTATAAAACATTAGCTTTTGAAGCTGAATTTCTGATCTCTTAATAACACCATTGTATTAGTTGTCTGATCTAGCCATGTTAATCTGCACGTTTAAAGCAACCCTGTGGATACTTTGGGGGTTAATCTTGGTTTGTTTGTTTTTTAAAGGGAATAGATGTTCTTCTATTTTTTAAAGAAATCAATGCTGTCAAGGAAAATGAAATGGAAAACCCTGGACAATATGTTGTCATTCCCTTATCTATTGAAAACATAATTTCAGAGAAAAGTTGAAAGCTATAGGATAAGAGGAAGAAGGATGATCCTGAGAGGGACAATGTCACTCAATTGAATCTGAATCAACCTTACTCAGCTTTAAAATGGCAGATTGTTTGCTCTAGAAGCAGTAAAAACATGGCAGGCAAGTTTCATATTACACATTCTTTTTTTAAAAAAAAAACAAAGTTTTATTGGTTTTTTTTTTATATTTTACAAAAGGAAAAAGGTAAGGGAAAAATTACAAATTTTGGCAGCTGCGAAATACAGTAGATGCACCCCCACTCCAAACTCATAGTATACATTTGCATAAGATTCAATATTAAGTAATAACATATAGTCAGTGCGGTAAATTCAATTGGTAATTTTGATCAGTTTATATCAAGTGACTTTTTTTTACTCATTTGTGTGATCTGAGCTTTCTTGATGTCGCCCCATCTCCCCCCGCTGGTAGAGCTCCGGCCCCTCCCGTGTCTTGTATGTCTGTTGAGGAGTCTTCTGGTTTTTCTAGGAGTAGTTTGTTTTTCTCCATAAAGACCTGCGCCTCTATGGGTGTATTAATTCTAACTCTTGTCTCCTCCCAGAATATTAACATACCTTCAGGCATCAACCATCTAAACCACACCCCCTTCTGGTATAATTTATTCGCCAATTGCGAATATTGTTTTCTTTTTCCCCTCACTTTCTTGGGGATCTGTTTCAGGATGGTTATCTCCTTATCTTTGTATGTCAAGGCTTGCCCCCTTTGTGCATTCAGAATTTCATCTTTTGTGCTTTTCCTAAGAAATTTAATGTGTACCTCCCTGGGAACATTGTGTGTTCTAGCATAAGCTGAGTTCACTCTATAAGCCAGGTCTATTTCCCACCCCATCTGTTGTTTTTCCTTCTGAATATACTCAGCTAAAATGTTTGTCATGATGTCCCTTATACTTTCATCATCTGTCTCCATCACATTTTGGGATCTAAGATAAAAAAAGACATTCTCTCAAACTCTATTTTCATTTGTTGGGTGTCAAGTTCTTTGTTTCCCCTCTGCACACCCTCTATTCCCCCCCCCCTCATCTCAGCCGCCCCATCCTCCAAAAGATCCAGTCTCTGTGAGTTCTTATTAATTTTATCCTGGTTCTCTTTAATTTCTTCTTTCATCTCCTTCAGTTGTCTCTTTATTTCCTCTTGTCCCTGTAGAATTTGCTGAAACATTTGATGAAACTCCAAGTCCGTAGATTTAAGTTGCTTTAAGGCTGTTAACGTTGATTGTGTACTAGGACTGGAGGTTGCAGATGTCGGGGCAGAGGCAGCAAAGCCTGAATTTCCAGGAGGTGGTCTTTTAGATGCCATTGTTTATAAAGTAAAGAGTCCAGTCAATAAAGAGAGGGATCAGTCAGAAGGGTAGAACAGCCAGGAGAGTCCAGGAGACAGAGGGTCCAGGCAGAGGAGAGTTTTTTCTAATCACCCTGGCAGAAGAGCAAAAGTTTTTCACTCCAGGGAGTTCAAAAGCAATCAATCAACAAGAGATTTGTCTGAGTAGCATGGAGACAAAGACCGGAAGCCTGAAGTTTTGAAGGTGGAGTCAGATTTCACATTTCATGAAGACAATGGAAGTGTGCCATCTTGCCCTGCCAGCTTCGGGTTTCGAGGCAACAAATAAAGTTTTCAAAGTTCAAAATTCCCAAAGCTTCTAGATCATCATTATGTTATAAGTTTGAGTCCAAAAGTCCACTTAGTAAGGGCGTGACATCATTGGTTGGCTCTCCCCCTCCTCCTTCCCTTGGGGCTAAGAGCACAATTGTTTCCAGCCGCCTGTCCGAGGGGGGGGAAATCCCCCTCCCTCCAGCCGCGCCTCTCCAAGTCAAGCCGAAAAGCAAGGTTTACACAGCTGACAAGTTTTGAAGTTTGTAATGGGAATGGGGGAAGTTTACGCCTCACCGCACCGCCGCTGCATTCTTCAGCTTTCTTATCTCCGATCGGCCTCACAGCGAAGACGCCGGAGCGTCTCTCCTTCGTGCTCCTCGGTGCCTGGAGCAAAGCGGGGGCCCCCCACCAGCTGCCACTGATCCAGGGGTCCCCCCACTGCGCTGCTCCTCTGGCAGAACACCTCTGCGGGGCGTCCTGTGCCCCCCAAGGAGTGGGGAGCCCACCGGGGATGCGCGGGGCGAGTAGTCCCTGCCCGTCGCCGTCAGCCGCCGGAACCGGAAGTCCACATTACACATTCTTTTGGTTTCATTTTCATCTCTACAATGGAGAAAGACAGGAATAAATTCAGAAGGGAATGATTGTAAATGGGACCATTTGAGATACAGGAATAAAAAAAAATTACCTTAAAAAAATGGTATTTCCAAATGTCCTCTTTCGCAAATGTATTACTTGTTGCCTACATATTATTCATATTCCACTTGCAGTCAAATACCCCAAATTCTGAGATATGTACCACTAAATTTGATTCCAAGCCACTTCACTTTTTCCTCACCTTCATTTTGCTTCTGGGCGAGGGGGGGGGATTCATGTGAAATTTAGAGAAGGCCAGGCCCCCGACTCATCCTCTTGAAGCAGAAGCAGCAGGCTGGATCTAGTGCATTTGGTCAGCAAACTTGAATCCATAAAGTCAGTTTCAGAATCTGTTTTATTTAATTGATGAAGTTCTGAGTTCTGCAAATTTGTTTTACGGTATCCATTTGTGAGATATATGAGAGCATTTCTAGCAAGAGTTAATGATATCTGAATTCAATTTCTTAAGAAAGGACTTGTTCATTCTTCCCTTCCCTTATCTTCTCAACTTCTATTTTTGAACTTCTTTTGTATGATAAAGATTGAAAAGACAAACCAGTAATTAACCTTTAGCTTATACCTTCCAATCAGCTAGTGAAGGAAGGGGTTTCCATTTGTTTCTTCTCTAGAAAAGTTACTACCCAAGTATAAAGAACATGTTTTCCTACTACTCTGATGTGGGAAATACACCAGTGGTGGGTTGCACTTACCTTCACTACCAGTTCGCTGATTGCATGCACTTGCACACGTTCCATTCATGCGTGTGCCTAACTCCAGCTGATTGTCAGGGCTCATGAAGGGGCTGCATGTTGTGCATGTGTGCGCAATTTGCCTTTTGCCATAAAAACAGGTATAGGTGAGCCAAAAGAGCCACCGTACCGGTTCACTCTCAGCTGCTCCAGGCCACTACCGGTTCAGCCGAACCAGGCCGAACCAGCAGCAACCCACCTCTGAAATACACCCATGCTATATATTCTTGTCCTTCCCCTTATCTTACACCTCTCCCTCCCTTCTCACTTTATAAATATATCCTCCCTTTTTCTTGAAATCCAAAGGAATTCTCCCCTCCAGAAAACCTAATATATATGGTATAGGACCCTAATACTAATCTCACCATTTGTGCTCTTCCCAAAATACTAACTGTTGCTATTGACAGTCATAAAGTTGACTGCCCAACACAGCAACCATAACATTCAATTTAGCAATAGAAAAGTACTCTAGCTACATAGTGCTCCTGTAAAATCACATGCTGTTTGCCTTGAGCAATTAGTTACTGTGTGGGTTTTAATTGGCATAGCAGAGAAACCTATTTCAAGCTTTCTACATAACACAATCCATTCTGTCTACTGTACTGTTTTATCTGCTGGTTAGTATCACAAAATTAAATATTTCAATTCTTAGACTAGTTTTGAGATAGAATTTTGACATATTATTTATAACTACTAGCTGCTTTTCTATCTTGATCACTTTTTACTTGTTGAAATCATTATTATGGATTACTTGGAGAAGTACATATTCAGCAGAATGTTTTCTTCTCGTTTTCAATTTCCGGTTCAGTTGATACAGATCCAACACCAAACCTTTGATGGGTGCTACGTGAAATGAGAAGTCACTCCTTAATTCCAGTATCTCATAAAACAACAATTTGCTGGATTGTAACTCTGCATAACTATGACACACTGTTTCATTTCTAAGGAATATTAAAATAGTTCCCATTTAAGCTAATATCTAAATATTACCAGTATCTTCCTTAATATATTCCTCTAGGATTCCAATACATGTTCCATGAAGTGGATGAATTGATTCTTTAGAATATGTTGATATTTCTGACTGAACAAAATCTATCTACGATAGATTTTTGCAGCAAACCTGTTGAATTTTCAAAAAATTAACTTGAAATAGTTGCAGTGGGACATAAAGATATATAAAACTTTCTTCTGAGTATGGAGAAATAAATGATCATCTTGGAAATGTATATGAATAGTTTCTCAAATCACATTTTTCCTTGATTGCCTCTAAATGTTTTCAATCTACATTTTTAAAGAATTTCCAGCTACCATGTCTATGGCCATACAGAAAAGAATTCTGGGAATTGTAGGATTCAAGTTTCCATGGCTGCAAGTTGGGAAATACTTGTTAGATGTCACATCAGGTCATCTCATATCATTTTCTTCCTCTCCTTCTATATCCTGAAGTCATTTCCTTATTCCCTATTTTGACATCTCTCTCTATCTCTGTCTCCAACAAACTAGAATTTAACACATGTCTTGATGGAAATCAGTTTAAATCACCATCATAAGCTCTCGTTTTTAATCTAAATGAGCAGTTTTCTCACTACTGGTCACAAAAAACCCCATTTGAACAGATTATAGGAAAAAAATTAAGACACGGTTTATTTAATAAGTTTTTATATTGTCATCTAACAAGATTCAGGATGGTGATACAATAGCACTCTTAGATAAATGCATAGTGAGGTGGAAAATGCTGTTCCACTGATTCATTCTTTTCAGTATCCTGAAATGCCTCTTTATTTCCAGGTTGGCTCTCCCTCTCACAAGCTAGTCTGCCCTCAGTTGCTATGGAGAATAAATGGAACTGCCCCTTCCCCCTGACAGGCCTTCAAATATTGGAAGATTGCTTAATATGTCTCCCATAAGTCTTATCTTTATTAGGCTAAACTTACCTAGTTCCCTTTGCAATTCATTGTGCAATTTAACCTTCATTCAGACCCTTTATCATTTCTGTTGCTCTTCTCTGCACTCTTTCTAAGGTCTCAGCATCTTTTGAGTTTTGTGGTAACCAGAACTGGATGCAGTATTCCAAGTGTGATCTTACTAGTGAAGCATAAAGCAGTACTGTCATTCCTGTGACCTTGATAATATCCTTCTATTGATGCTACCTAAAGCTGTGTTGGCTTTTTGGCAGCTCCAGTGTAGTGCTAACTCATACTTAAGTAGTGATTCACCAAGACACCTAGATCCCTCTCACAGGCACTTCTATTTAGTCAGGTACTTACTAAGAAGTAGATTGTGGTCTATTTCATCAAATGCCTTACTCAATTTTAAGTATACTAAATCAACATCATTTCCTTGATTTGCAAATTTAGTTACTTAATCAAAGAAGGTGATCAGGTTTGTTTGGCTTGGTCTGTTTTTAACAAACATATGCTGACTTCTAGTAATCACCTTGTTCATTTGTAGACACTCAAATATCCTCTGCTTGATTTTCAAGAATTTTCTCAAGTATTGATGTTAAGCTAGTCTGTGGTTTCCAGTTTTGAACCACATCATTGTTGTAATTGAGTCAATCTAGATTGTTACCGGTCAGTCTCATCTTCTTTCACCTTTCTCAGCATTACAGATTTATTAAGGCAGCTGAGTCTTCACAATATGATAATTTGAGACTAGTCATCTGTATCTCCAGTCACAACTCTGAATTGATTTATTCTGCCCCTATTTATTTCTTTTCTTGGCTATCTAAGGCCTTCTGTCCCTGGTGCAAGTTGTCACATTTAGCTATTACTCTGATAAAAAAATATGCTTTGATTATTGCATCAAGCAGAGAAGAAGACTGATAGGTAGGATTTAATATCTGTACAAGACTGCGTGGATACAAGTATTTTTAGTCACTTTATTTTTTTAATCATAACAGTAGTTTTGAAGCTGCTGGAAAAAATCTAGAGGGTTAATGGAGTCTAGCATTTGGCACTTGAGTTGTTGCTTGGAAAATGTGTGGGACTATATTATGTGGAATATAATTGGATTCAACAAAAATAGAATTCAGTAAAGAATGGTTGCTCTGTGTGAACTCAGAGGAGGAGGTGGGGAAAGGAAAAAAACTGGTAATGGGAAATGATGGGGTAAATGAGTCAAAGGTTCTGGAAGAATTCAAGGGGAGGTTCAGCTCAGGAAATTATTCATTGCTGTTAGCTTAGTTAATATACTTCATTAACATTCAATGTTGGGTTCTCTTTTGTTTTGGGTTTTTTGAGCAGATGGCACCAACCAAACAAGGGATTTTATATTCTGATTTATTTTAGGGAAATGGAATATTAAATATTATTATATTATAGGAATGCAATAAGGATATTAATAAAACACATTAATATTAATTTCTCTATCTAATCAACTTGCAAGTAAGGATGTGGAACTAAGAAGAGATATGTAAGAAAAAAAACATGTTTCTTTTTTTTTAATTAGGCAATGTATTTCAGCAGCCAGATTCTTTTTTCCTAGTAATAAAGGAAAACTTTAATGAGAGAAGTTTTCCCCTCTGTGTATATCCCATCCCTTTCTACATTGTTAATGATTGGTTGCTATTAGAAAATGACAAGGAGTGTCAGAATTCATGTAGTTCTTTGAATTAGGAACGTTGGAAGCCTTTGTGCTATTGTACAGTAGTCTTCCATCATGGTTAACTTTCAAGACTCTCTCCTCTGCAGGTACTTCTTCCATTGAGAGTTTGCCATACAGGTTTAGTCCTCGATTTTCAAGAATTCATCCCATGACCATTTGAAGTTACAACAGCACTGAGAAAAGCAATTTGTAACTGGACACACACTTATGATCATTGCAGCTTCCCCATGGTCACATGATCAGAATTTGGGCCCTTGGCAACCCACATATACGTAGTTACAATGCATGCACCATTGTATGCAGCGATGCATACAGCATTGTATGCAGCAATGCATGCAGCATTGCATGCAGCGATGCATGCAGTGATGCATGCAGCATTGTATGCAGCAATGCATGTAGCATTGTATGCAGCAATGCATGCAGCATTCTGAGATCACATGATCACCATTCGCCAGCTCTGCAACCGACTTCCAACAAGCAAACTCACATGATCACCATTCGCCAGCTCCGCAACTGACTTCCAACAAGCAAACTCAACAAGGGAAGTCGGATTCACTTAATGATCATATGATTTACTTAATAGCTGCTATGATTCACTTAACAACATAGGAAAATAAGGTCATAAAAGTGGGCATGACTCACTTAACAAACCCCTTGCTTAACAAAAGAGATTCTAGTTCCAAATCTGGTCATAGGTCAGGACTATTTGTATCATTATAAGGCTTCTCTGGGAAAACATTGATCAACCAGAAGATGGGGAATCACCAATAAACCCTTATGACACAGATACTTTCTTCGACACTGTGCATTAGGTTGAGTGCTGTTTTCTACTTCCTTTAACAAAGAAATCTCTGAAAAGCTAAAGCAGTGAAGGCAGTCAATAAAGGTAGGGGGCTCCGTTTTGAGTCCAGCTTGATTATGTCATTTGCTTTTCTAAAGATATGATAAGTGATTTTGAAATGAAACCTCACAGCTCCGAGGCAAAGATTACAAGGCATATCACTTTCTAGAAGGATGTTGGGATTTTGCAGAGGGTGATAATGAAAACAAAACAGGTCTTAAATTGGGTAGCAGCTAGAGTTTTGAAAAATGCTTTAATGTTATAGGGAGATTAATATAATTGGAATGAGATGGGTAGAACTTTGCCCTGTGTGTTTTTATAGTTACAAAACATTGCTGTCATTTATACCAATATTGGAAGTTCTTTGCCTCTTTCATTTGACTTTTCCAGCAATGTCCATAGGAAAATGCTCTAAAGGAGGCACAGGGGTAGGATGTGAGGGAGGGAGGATATATAAGAAAAATAGTGAATGAATGAGCTGGGGGAAGAGAAAGGGAAGAAAGAAAAAATATCTTTGTTAAATTTACATACATTTTTTGCTCTATAAGATGCCCTACCCCCCACCAAATGGTGTTGGTCCTTTGGTGAGGGCAGACAAATAAATACAGAGGACTAAGGTAGAGTTAAACTGCCTCCATTTAATTTGAACTTTCCTGAGGCTGGTGGGTGGAGCCACTGGCTGTGAGACAAAGAAATACAGAGGACTAAGGTAGTTGCCCACATGCCTAATGGTGTGCGAATCATATATCTATAAACCAAAAATAGCAATAATACATTCTGGGTTAGTGCGCTTGAGACTGTGATTTTATTTTATTTCAAAATGACCGGCTTAGTTCAATGTAATAGTTGTTTTGCACCTATCTTTCGCAGTACTCTTTTCAAATTTGGATACTGTCCCCTTTGTAAACAAATTACTAGACTACATAGACACATCTAGAATCTCTAATCTGTGTTCTCCAAGCAGAAATTAGGTGCCCAATTCAGCCATTCAACTCTATGGAGATGCCATACTACCAGCCCTCTCTACCGCAAATATCCTGCAGGAGAACAGCAGTCTGGACAACTGTGGGATCTGGCAGGGTGAGAGCTGTGAACCATAAACACCCAGCATAACAGATATAGTGCCCTTGCTGACCTTAATGGGGATATTAAAGTGACAGGTCAAGGTAGTTGAGATAATGATGACTCAAATAGGCAGGGGATCGTGGTCCAAAATGAAGAACTTACTTTGGAAAGGTGAAAGTGTGAATAAGGTATTGCACATCAGTTGCACAAGAAGAGTAAGGCATCCAAAAAGAGAAATCATTTTCTGGTTGGTGATTCAATCGTAAGGGATGTAAATTTAGGAAAGGATATAGAGGTTTTGAAAGAGATCAGGTGTCTGCAAGGTGCTACTGCCAGCAGAGACAAGAGGCGTATTCTTAAAATAGTCAAGAATGCAAGTAGGGACTCTGGTGTTGATGCCATTATACATCTTGGCACAAATAATCTGTTGCAAAAAGGTGTACTTTCTGTGCAGAATGATTTCCAGAGCTTGGGGTATGAACTTAGTAATATAAGTTGTAGGTGTATCTTCTAAGAGGTTATACCAGTATATAAGGAACAAAAAGGAAAGGGCCAGCATGTAGCAGAGTTTAATGTGTGGCTAAAGAAGTGGTGGGAAGGGAAGGCTTTGGTTTTATTAGTCATGATGGCTGCAGCTGGTCCAATGAAAAACTGTACAAAAGAGATGGGTTGCACCCATCCAAGAAAGGGACTGAGTTACTTGGCATTAAATTCACAGATTTTCTGGATAAACATTTAAAATGAACAGCGGGGACAGAATCAATTGATACAGAACATTTCTGTCCCCAGCAAACTAAAATTCATAGGGTTATCAGTGCATGTAACAGATGTTTGTGCGGGTAAGGTTATCAGTCCTGCTGTCAAGCAAAACCAAGCATTTAATAATGAGTGCCATACCATGTGCATGAATCATACAAGTGGAAAGAAAATAGGGGCAGTCAGGCATAACACAGGTTGTGTAGACAGTAAACACAAAGTCAATCAAAATGGACTCAAATGTCTATACACCAATGCACAGAGTATGAGGAATAAACAGGGTGAATTAGAAGTTCAAGTAAATGAGGGCAGATATGATATTGTTGCCATTACAAAAACTTGGTGGGATGAAGCCCACAATTGGAACATACAGTTAGAAGGATTTAAATTATTTAGAAGAAATCGACCAAATAAAAGAGGAGGTGGAGTTGCACTATATATAAGAAATAACTACATTTCTATAGAAATAGAGCATAACAATGATGAGGACTATCTTGAATCCATTTGGGTCAATATTAAAGAGGGGGGGGGGTAATGACATTGCCATAGTTCTATATTACGGGCCACCCAACCAAGCAGAGGAAGTAGATAAATTTTTTGCTAGTCAGCTAACTAAGGTATGTAGGAAGCACACCACAATAGTAATAGGGGATTTTAACTACCCTAACATAAACTGGGAAACAAATTCTGCACCAAGTGGAAGATCCAACAAGTTCCTAACAAACCTAGCAGACAACTTTGTTTCCCAAAAGATAAAGAAGGGAACAAGGGGATGATCCATATTGGACTTAATTCTCACTAACAGAGAGGAAAGGATAGAAGGTGTTTAAGCTACAGGAATCTTGGGGGCAAGCGATCATGCAATACTGGAACTCAACATTATGCAAACACAACTAATAGAACAAAGTCAAACTAGAGTATTGGACTTTAAGAGAGCTAATTTCAAACAAAAACTTAGAGAGAGCTTGGGAAGGATTCCATGGATGATAATCCTCAAAGGGAAAACAACTCAAGAAGCTTAGGAAATTTTGAAAAATGAGATTATAAAAGCCCAGTCTAGCACAATACCAATGAGGAAGAAAAATAACAGCTCCAAAAAGCAACCAGCATGGCTGCTAAAGAACTCTCTGACAAATTGAAAGACAAAAAGGATAAATCTAAAAAGTGGAAAGAGTGGGGGTATAACTAAGACAGAATATCAGCAAATAGCCTGGCCATGTAAAGATGAAGTGAGGAAAGCTAAGGCTCACAATGAAGAAATGCTTGCCACAAAAGTAAAAAAAAAAGAAACAAAAAAACTTCTTCCAACATGTTAAAAACAAGAAAAAAGTTAAGGAAACAATTGGTCCATTGCTGGAAGAAAGTGCCAGGAAGGTGACAAGCAACAGGGAGAAAGCAGAACTATTTAACTCATTTTTTTGTATCTGTCTTTACACAAATGGAAAAAAAAACACAGTCCAACCTACCAAAAACAGCACCACAAAAATCAGATTAGGAACACAAGTTGAAATATGGAAGAAAATGGTAAGTGAGCACCTGTCTACCCTAGACAAATTCAAATCACTAGGACCAGATGGATTACACCCCAGGGTTGTGAAGGAACTGACAGGCGAGATCTCAGAACCACTGAAGTATATCTTTCAGAGATCCTGGAACTGTCAGAGGACTAGAAAAGAGTTGATGTGGTTCCCATCTTCAAAAAAGGGAAAAAATAGATCCAGGAAACTATAGACCTATCAGCCTGACCTCAATACCAGGAAAGATTCTGGAAAAAATAATCAAGCAACGAATTAGTAAACACCTAGAAGTAAACAAAGTAATAACCAAAAGCCAACATGGGTTTGTCAAAAACAGTTCATGCCAGACTAATTTATTGCATTCTTTGACAAAGTGACAAAATTAGTGGACCAGAGGAATGCCATCAATATTATTTACTTGGACTTCAGCAAGACATTTGATAAAGTAGACCATAACCTACTACTAGATAAGGTAGAAAAATGTGGGTTAGACAGCATCACCACCAGATGGATTCGTAACTAGCTGACCAACCACACTCAACGTGTAGTCCTCAATAGAACTGCATCTACATGGAGGGAAGTATGCAGTAGAATACACCAAGGCTCTGTTTTAGACCCAATACTGTTCAACATCTTCATCAATGATTTGGATGAAGAGACAAATGGGGAACTCATCAAATTTGCAGATGACATCAATTTTGCAGATGACACCAACACTACAGAAGACAGGCTTAAGATACAGAAGGATCTTGATAAACTTGAACTATCTAACAAAATGAAATTCAATGGTGAAAAAAGTAAGGTTCTACATTTAGGCAAGAAAACAAAGTGCACAGGTACAGTATAGGTGGTACCTTGCTCAACATTAGTAACTATGAAAGGGATCTTGGAGTCCTAGTGGACAACCATTCAAATATGAGCCAGCAGTGTGCAGCAGCTGCCAAAAAAGGCAACACAGTTCTAGGCTGCATAAACAGAGGGATAGAATCAAGATCACGTGAAATGTTAATACCACTTTATAATGCCTTGCCACACTTGGAATACTGCATTTAGTTTTGGTTGCCACGATGTAGAAAAGATGTGGAGACTCTAGAAAGAGTGCAGAGAAGAGCAACAAAGATGATTAGGGGACTGGAGACTAAAACATATGAAGAACGGTTGCAGGAACTGTGTATGTCTAGTCCTTCTGAAAAGAAGGACTAGGGGAGAGATGATAGCAATGTACCAATATCTCAGGAGTTGCCACAAAGAAGAGGGAGTCAATCTATTCTCCAAAGCACCTGAAGACACAACAAGAAGCAATGGGTGGAAACTAATCAAGGAGAGAAGCAACTTAGAACTGAGGAGACATTTCCTGACAGAACAATTAATCATTGGAACAGCTTGCCTATAGAAGTTGTAAATGCCCCAACACTGGAAGTCTTTAAGAAGATGTTGGATAGCCATTTGTCTGAAATGGTGTAGGGTTTCCTGCCTAGGCAGGGGGTTCGACTAGAAGACCTCCAAAGTCCCTTCCAACTCTGCTATTGTATTGTATTGAATAACAGCTGGGCTGTGGCAGTGGGGTCCTTTTACAGTGCTGAACCCTGCCTCTTCTGTCTTTGTCATTGTCCACCTCTTCTGTCTCATTTCTGCAGTGCAGGAGTCAATAGGCAGAGCTGGCACATGAGAGGACACCTATTTGCAGTCCTCTCAGGCTCCACCTGATTTTTTTTTCTTGTTTTCCTCCTCTAAACCTAGGTGCGTCTTATGGTTAGGTGCATCTTATAGTGCGAAAAATACTGTATATAAATGAAGATATAAATTGATTCCCATATATCTGGCTTCATTAAAAGCAAAAATAATTTTCTCCCTTGTTTCAAGATAAAGGTTCCCCCAAACAACACAGCAATTTTGACTTCTTTATTAAACTAACACTTTAGGATAAATCAGATGTCACACAGGCAATCCATAATCAGAAATATTTTTTTAAAAAAAATCAAAGTGCTTTCATACAGGGATATTTTTGTCTTCATTAAATTAATAGCAACTTTCAAAGAAGGAAGATTAGATCAAAGAGCTGTGCTGAAGAGTTAAAAACTTCCTCTACTACCACTGTATTTTCAATTAAATTAGCAACTGGCTGCAGTTGCTTTGAAATGAAAAGGTGCGTGAAGGGGGAGCTGGAATGCTAGAACTTCTGAAGGTAAGGGGAATATATGCAAACATATTCCTTGCATGTTCAAATAATTGGTGTTTATAACAGAATGTTCAAAGTATTATAAACTATAAATATCAGCAAGTAGTGCTGAAGGCCCCAGAACAAAAACATATCTGCCAGCCAAAAATGCAAGGGAGCTAATTGTGTTCTAATTTTTTTTTAAAAAAATGATGATAGTTTGATGTCTATGTAGGCAGCATATCAGTCATGTAATAGTCAGTGGCAATAGATTGGCTCAGCTTGCTTCATTCCCTTGGATAAAACAAACCTGATTCAATTTATAACAAAGGATTCTTTAAAAAGGTGTCTGGTTCTCTTTCTACTCCTCTTCCTTCCATTCCCTTTTTCAAACTAAACTTTCTTACTAGAATAAAGAGTTACTTTTTTGTTAGTTGCGAAGTCATGTCCGACTTATCACCACCCCACAGATAACGTTCCTCCAGGCCTTCCTGTCCTCTACCATCCCCCAGAGTCCATTTAAGCTCACGCCTACTGCTTTGGTGACTCCATCCAGCCACCTCATTCTCCGTCATCCCCTTCTTCTTTTGCCCTCAATCTTTCCCAGCATTAGGCTCTTCTCCAGTGAGTCCTTTTTTCCTCAATAGATGGCCAAAGTACCTGAGTTTCATCTTCAGGATCTGGCCTTCTAAAGAGCAGTCAGGATTGATCTCCACTAGGTCTGACTGGTTTGATCGCCTTGCAGTCTAAGGGACTTGCAGGCAAGCAAAGAGTTGCTAGTAGAGGTTATTCACATGAATAAGCTGCCTGGGTTGAAAAGTGAAACTCCATCCAAGTTATGGCGTACATTTTTCAGTGGAAAAATTCTAAATATAAAAATTATTGCTTCCCTTCTAGAAGGCAATCTTTCTGAACATAATATCCCCATTTCTCTAAAGAAAATCTGACTTTGACGTATAGATTATATACTCATTGTTGCCTGTAGCAGGCTGGCCTAGGTAGGTTTGTTAACTGTGCACATGTGATCCTTCAAATGAAAGGCTTCTCAGCTTAGTGAATTGATGCCAGCGAAGAAAAAGAATGCCGAACATCAACACAAGATGAAACTCTACAAAGCTGTTGAATGGCTGCACGTTGGTATATTTTTCCAGGGTGAGACTACATTTTTTTTTCCTTGTAACGACAGTGAACCTATGTGATGTCTTGGATCACAGTGCAAAATGCATTTTCATGAGCAATATACATCAAACAGTTGGACTGCTGATTGACAAAGACAATATGTATATGTTTCTTAGGTTGAGCTTGTGCTGTAACAGGCTGAAAATTCAGGGCATCAAGTTTGTTATGGCTTTTTTTCTTTTTTATGGAAGGGGTGAATGATGAAGTGGCAATCTTCCCTGTATGCATGTATGCATGTGTGCATGTGTGCATGTGTGCATGTGTGCATGTGTGCATGTGTGCATGTTTGCATGTGTGCATACGTGCATACATGCATACATGCATACATGCATACATGCATACATGCATACATGCATACATGCATACATGCATACATGCATACATGCATACATGCATACATGCATACATAAAGGCATTTGTAACTGGTTGTGTTTAGAGAAGGGGAGAAATTCTTTTCCTTCACCCTTCATCCCTGCTAATGATTTGAATTGCTCAATTTGTCCCAGTAATGGGCGCCAGATGTCAGAGCACAAAAGGAAATGGGGCCTGGTGAAAAGATTGCCATTTTGACCTTCTATTGAATTCCAGAGCTTTTGCCCTTTTTTGTTTTGTTTTGTTTTTCCATCCTTTCCAACCAAATCAAGCATTCAAGAGCACACTGCACATTGAATGGAATGGAGGGGGGGGGGGAGAGAGAACAGCTTGATTCTGGAGAAAGAACCCACAAACAGAAGTAGATGGCCATTTGCCACTTTTCCTATCCTGGGTGACATCTGCCATTGTTTGCTGAGATGCCTTTGGTAGGGGAGGAGGAAAATAAATAACAAGATTTCCCGCAGCAGGGCTGTTTTTCTCTTTATAATTATTTCTTTCTATTCAGAAAGACTTTCATTTTGACCTCAGTTTATCCTCCCAAAATGATGAAGTCTATATCTGCAGAACTTATTTTTTTCTTTTTCTCTTCCACCCAGTTTCCTTCTGCTGCGGCTAGAGCCTTAACCTAATTCCTCTTTGATAGAGTGAATGCTTAGTTTATTATATCTACCACTCCATTCGTCTTGGCAAAGCATGTTTACATCTGTAAAAATGTTCAGCAGAAGAAATAAAAGAGAATACCAGTAGATACCTGATAGCCTTGATAACAACTTTGTTTTATGATAATGTCAATCATCCTGTACACAATTAAATCTTCTAGACTTTACCTCTATCTTTTGGATAATGGATCTCTCATGAGGGCAGAAAAGGATCCATGGAGGATTTTTTTCCCCTCTTAGCAGAATGAGATAAGGTTGAGAGCTAAATGAATTATTATGAATTGCTTTTTACTATTGTTTTATTACACTTGAGCACAAACTAGTCTCTCTTTCTCCCTTCTCTCTCTCCTCCCCCCCCCCCCCCCGCTCTGTGTGAGGGTGTATGTATGTGTATCAATGGTGGGATTCACTTACCTTCCCTACTGGTTCACAAATGTGAGCGCACACACTGCGTCTGCACATGTGCCCTGTCTGCTGTGCATGAACAGCACTCGTGCATTACGCTGGAGTGAGTGGGTGGAGCCTCCCACAGCTGACTGAATACCACCTCTGGTGTGTGTGCGTGTGTGTGTGTGTGTACGCAAATGTGTGTCTCTCTTTGTATCTTGAGAGAGAGAGACAGAGACAGAGACAGAGAGAGCTGTTCAATCTTATACCATACTAATTTTAACCCTAGCCAATAGCCTGCTTCAGCAGTTCATACTCAAAATAGGCCAAGTTGATATTTGGATAAGAATCTCTAGCATCTCAGAGGCCTTTAGAAGAGAGTGGTGGATCAATATTGCTGTTGTTTAGCCAAAGAATAGGATGATATGAGATATGCCTATCATAAATATAGATGAAAGACAACATCTTATCCAAGGAGAGGGCATAGTTTATAGGCAGTCATTTTATGCACCTTTTAATGTTAATTTTCTAATAGTCTTGTACTTGCATGCTTTACAAACTAATTTATGTAATGTTATTATTAAAACTATGTTCTGTCTCATTCTTTTAAATTATATCTGTCCATTTTTTCTTGCTGTGCACATACTGGCTATCTGTCAAATAATTCTCAATACTTCTCCACCTTTTGTGAATCTGCAGACAGCCACCTGGAGGCTTTATTTAAGGTCTACATGCTTTTTAGATCCATGCTTCTCCAAAATCCTTTCTAATCCTGTGATTCTATCATTTCTAATCACTTGCACTAAGAAACCAGCAATTGTTATTTTTTTTTAAAAAGGGGGGGCATTGACCTCAAAAAATTCTTATGATTTGAATTATCCAGTACATTGTTAGGAAACATACTTAGGAATTATGAGGCTCAATGCAGGTAGTCCTCACTTAATGTCCATTTGTTCAACAACCATTCAAAGTTATGACAGTGCCGAATGGAAGTGTTTACAACTCGTCCTCAACAGTTTGGCCATTGCAGTGCCACCATGGGCATGTGAAAAAAATTAGTGCTCAGTTGACCTACCCTTGGGACTGCCCACTTACCTGTGCCTGCAGCTGTCTCTGGCATCTAGCCCAAGCTCTTTTGGCTATATCTACTGCATTATGCATGACTGTTTTACCGGCTGAGGGCTTCCTTTGTGCCATCTTTGTTTTCATCACCCAGGGTTTCTCTCTTGTCCCAGCAAGGCCCTCCATTTGTGCATTGTTGGAAGAAAAATCCAGTTCCATTTCCAATCCAGGAATAATATGGAGGCTGATTGGAAAGAAAATTGATTAATTGGTGAACAGAACCAACACAAACACAACGTGTAGTTCTGGGACAGCTGACAAAATGGATTTGAGAATAGGGTGGCTTTTTATACCCATTTTATTTCTACGGGGTCATGTAGGAGTCATGGCTGGCTTTATAGGCAAAAGGGGAAATACAAATCGTAGCTGTTTGTCTGAGCAATTCTTGTTTTACCTAATTGCTTATCCAGAGTTTCTGTCTAACCCAGTCTTTCTGAATAGATTAGAATAACATCTGAATAGTTTTGCCCCCATTTCTCCTTTAGAGGAAATATTCTATCCTGCCTTTGTAATATTCCCCAAAATATTTCATTCTCTGGAAGGGAGGGTGGGTGCTGAATTTCACCCTTAGGCAGGGCCTCTCTTTATACCTGGCTGATTTGCAAAAGGTGGCCTCCCCTAGCACCAGTCTGAAAGAACAATCAGTCTAGAAGGCTCTTTATTTCATGTTGGTGCACCTGGGGACTTTTTTCATGTGTTAGGATGTTTTCATGAAAGAAAACCCTGGGCAGGACATGCATGGAGACCCTGACTGGCATGTGAATGGAAGAAACGGCTACTGTGTGAACAGAGGCCCTGGGACGAGCGTCAAAGTGAATGGCATGAAAGAAGGCACCAGTGGGTACATTGGTCAGCAGTGTGGTTGACAGACTGGAGGTAGGCAGGACTGGGAGTCAAGGACAGTTGGTGGCAGTGGGTAGGCAGGAGGCCAAAAGGGCAAAGATAGACAAGAGAGATAACTGCTGAAGAGTGTTATGTATCATAGTTTTCCCTCTGGTCCATTTCGCTAGGGGGAACTGTGCTCGACGCTGATTGGTTGACTGTTTGACAGCTGACATATATAAAGGGCTGTCAAACAGGGCTCAGCTGTTGCCAGTTAGCTGAGACGCGCGGAATGTGAAGTGCTGTGTTTGGCAACCTGTTAGCAATAAACTGTTAGCATTTGTTAAGTCCTGGCTCGCCTCCGTTTGTCCACCCATATTCTCCCAGCTAGAACAAAGAGAGTTCAAGAGAAGGCAGAGGAGACAGTCCGGTATCTTATCAAATGCATGTCTGAGAATCTCATTTGTGCGGATGTGAAGGCGGATGTGCCATCAAGTTAATATTGACTCATGACAACCACCTGGATGACTCCCTGCAGTTTTCTTGGCAAGATTTCAAAAATGGTTTGCCATTGAGTACTGTATGGTATTTAAAAAAAAGCAAAGAAATCCCACTCTCAAGGAGAGGAAGAGAAAGAAATTTATCAACTTTACTTCACAACAATTAACATGACAGAAAAATGCAGCAGGAAGAGGTAAAAAAGCTTACTCGTTAAAAATAACCCATTAAATCTTCATGAAGATGTGTGGAGGAAGAGTCATATATCTTGGGATTTGACATAAAAAATAATCAGATGTGATGCACAAATTTGCTCAGATGGTAATTTTGTTCCCCTGGGTATAATACTTTAGAATAGTCAATAAATGGCACTGAGATATTAATCTTCTAACTCAAATATGTAAAAGATGGGGGAAGTTGGCAAGGTTTCTCATTCAGATCCAATGAATCCACACTTTACATTTCATTTAGGTCCTGAATAATCTTTTTTTAAAAATAAAAAATAAAAAAGTCCAGACATTTAATTCAAGTGCTCTCACATTTACACCTTTAAGGGAATTCTTAATTGTAAATAAATCTTTTCTTTTCCTGTTTTCCTCCCAATCATCATGATCTACAGTAAAATCTATGCAGATGCAATGATGTATCATTACTGTCTGACACATCATGTAGATATTCAACACATTCTGAATATATCTGCATTTAGACAGAAAGAAATTGGAATCTGATGAAGTTATTAGGGGTCAGTGTTTGGTTGCGGAGCAAACTAGAAGTGTAATAATGCAAGAGTTGGCATGCTGAATCAGATCAAAGGACTCCTGACACTCTTTCCTCTAGCAGCAATCAGCTAGAGTCCCAGGCAATGATTGCCATTAATAGCAAGAATGACACAATGATGGATATAATAAATGGCAATAGGAGATGCCCCACATCTGATCATAGATTTGCTGTTTCTTGCCAGTGATTCTCCATCAAAAAGCTTTCTCAAATTTAATTTTAAAAACTAGGCCACTTGAAATGTGTGTGTGAATAAAAGAAAAAAAATAGAAAACATTTATTTTATTTTTAAAAGAAAATAGCAATGGAGAACTTTCTAAACATATATAAAGAAAGTTCCTTTTTCAGTGCATTTTTCTGCTACTCTGTGAATATAAAGAAACATTGGAGTGGTGAAAAATCATTTCTAACTTCATATGAAAGCTTTTGGAAGAAATACTTTAATCTAACAAGGATAATAATATCTGCCTTAAGAGTTGAAGCTGTTCTTTAATCTTGTGCTTTATTTATATGCTTGTTTTTATATCTTATAATTTTTGAGATGATGTCATTATTCATTTTTACATTTGAAGCTGTCATAATGCTGGAGATTTTTCTGATGTTCTTTACTTTAGGTAATGACATTAGTTACAATTCTTATTGAGCCTTCCTTCCTTCCTTCCTTCCTTCCTTCCTTCCTTCCTTCCTTCCTTCCTTCCTTCCTTCCTTCCTTCCTTCCTTCCTTCCTCCTTCCCCCCCTCCCTCCCTCCCTCCCTTCTTTTTTATTTTACTTGTTAAATTTGTCTGCTCATTTGCGGCAATGATCCTTCCTTCCTTCCTTCCTTCCTTCCTTCCTTCCTTCCTTCCTTCCTTCCTTCCTTCCTTCCTTCCTTTTTTCAGTGACTTATATTGCAGATGGAAAACTTATTGTATAGCAATTATTCCAATCCTTCTTTCACTGGAAAAAACAGTATTTTCCTCCCAGTGGAAAAGGATTCCATACTCTTCAAATTGTCTGTTGATCATTCCTTAGCAAATATATTGTTTGTGGCCAGCCTCAGTTCCAGTTTATGTCATAGAGGTTGTTATTAAAGGGAAAAGTAGGAGGCAGGAGTGTTCCTATGTTTCTGTACAAAAGGTGTAAGAAATCCAATAAGTACTCTGTTTATAATCATTAAGGTATATATTATTGTTTGAAGCTTCCCCAAAAAATTATTTTGAATATATGGTATATCACAGAAGTGAGTACAGGCATTAATGGCTGTGTGTTGCATTATTTTGAGGGGGCAGTACATTTACACTGTTATACAAGCTGTATACTCACTACTTTACATTGTAACCAAGTGGCATTTATTCAGTGTTGTCACATGAAAAGATATACTTAAATATTTACAAAATGTGAGGGGGTGTACTCACTTCTGTGATATACTCTACATAGGGCAGGAACCAAAACAATTGCTTTTTCTGAGAATAATACAGAGAGAAATTCATGCATGGAATTAAAACAAAAACAGAACATTTCACCATAGTAGGAAATATGCTATTGGCAATGATATAAACTGACAAGGTAAATTTCACTATGGAAAAGTTAATGATTATGGCTTGTTATACTAATGTTTGAATGGAAAGCTAATCATGAGAGAATGTACCTCTTTTAAATGATAGGAAGTTACAGCAACTGATGGGCACAGAGCTTATGATCATTAAAACAAATCTAATTAAAGAGGTAATTATGGAATACACTATCTTGTGAACTGTTCCTACTCATGGGAAGAAAGGGGAAAACAACATTTGTCAGATTGTCATTATTTAGCTTTGAAAGGAGCCAAGATTCTTTCTTTATCATTATTGCTTTCACCTTTCTACAATTCAGCTGTACTTTTGGCAATTGTTGGATTCTGGCAAGATCCTTTCAGGAGCACTATGTTGATCCAACTTTGCATTAGGAAGGAGCAGAAGTTTGTTCTCTGAGCACTATTGATTCAGATGAATATCTACCTGCTATTTCGGTGAGGGAAAAGATGCTGAGCGGCTTGGAGTTATATCATAAATACAGGCCCCGCTACTTCAGTGTCATTAGTCTGAATCAACCAGGCAAATTTCTGGCATTTGAACCAGTTTATAGACATGATGAGTCAGATCAGCAACGTGACTATGCCTGCTTCCACATCACCTGCAGCATTCAAAATGGCACCAGATCATTGCCAATTAAGAAGGACCAAGAAACAAGTAGGAAATCAGATTTTTGTGCATTTTGGGGATATTATTACAAAAATGTTAAGATGGTTTCAAAGTTCTATTCATTTTTTCTTTTTTTTTTACGTTGGTACATTTGTATTTTCCCCATTCTTGCTAATAAACAAATATAGACAGTCTTGTAAAGCTAATGTACCTATGCAAGATAAGGTATCTGACAATGGCTCTGTTATGTAACACCACGTTCTTCTACAATCTGTTTTAGGATAAAATCACCTGTTAAATGAATTCCAAACGGTTAGTAAAATATAGCTGTGTTTAAATCTCTCTCCCCCCCCTCTCTTTTTCCTGTTGCTATGAATGTAGTAGCTGAGTTTTGTCTTACTTAAATTAGGCTGCATTGTGCCTATCATTTATACATATATTTTATTTCCTATATGAAGTTTGTGAAACAGCTCATTAGCAGCACAGGCATTTTAAAATGTTCACAGCTAATCAGTCTTAATTATCTGTATATCATAATGTGTGGGTATTTTAAAATGGTTCTTTCCTTCTACAGGAAAATAATACCACTGTAGATACTGGATCACAAAATTATGTTCACCTGAATAATTGCACTGGGGAAAAAATCAGCTTTATTGTTCACTTCAGTCATATTGATAAAATAATCTCAATAATTTATTCTGCCATTCTCATCATCTTTCACACTGAACACGTCCTCTCGGTATTTCATATTTTCCACTTAACTCTCATTAAAGGTGATAACATTACAGGGAAGGCTGTTACTCCTCCATGCATTTTTTAAACTAATGAAATTATAATGAAACCAAAGTTCTTCCTCTCTTATTTAATTCAGCTTGCAATATTTATCTTTTCTTTCATTGTGCAGAGTAATAAAATCATAATCATTTCTGCTCATATAGGCTTCAAAATTGAACTAGAGCCCACCTTTTTGTTTTCCTTCATTCGTGTCTATTGTTCAACACTTTGGTGCCATTTTGTGCAACACTTCATTGTTAAATTTAACTCTTTAATTACAATACACAGCTTTAACTTAATTGGAATTCTGATCTACAGTTTCATGGAATTATGTTCCACTGGTTACAAGTATACAATAAATAAATGTAAGAAGATCAACATTTTAAATGCATATTAAGTGAATTTACTTTCGAAGTAAATTCTAAGTTTTCTAATATATTCTTTCTGTCCCCTAATATCAATGAACTAATATATCATTATTCATTATGGCTTTCTTTTATAATATCAGCCTCCATAAAGAAGAAATGCTTTTGTCATAGAGGAAACAGAATGCATTTATTTATTAGTTTGAATTAAATCTACTTTTGTAAGTTTCGAAAGAGAGGATAGCATTGAATAACATGGAATTATCTATATATTGCTGCTCTTATGTCTGTCTGTAACTTCAGTTGGGTCACATGATCCATCATCAGGCAATACATTTTGAACCAAAGTAATTTACAGAATGCTGGGATCCATTACCATTATGGAAATGAAATTTGAGAAAGATGTGACCACTTCAGATACTGCTGTTGAGTCAGCACTGCCATGCTGCTACAATCGTGTGATCTTAATTTCTCATGTTTCCTGCCAGCTTCCCGCAAGCAAAGTGACATCTCTCATGCACCCTTCCTGACCGCTGTGTGCCCACTCCCATCCTCATCACTTCTTTCATGAACCCACATGGACACTTACTGACCCATGCTGCACCTACCCACCTACACCCCCCTGACCTACATGGCACCTCTCATGCAACCCTATGCACACCTCCCAACCTGTGAAACATGTCCTCCTTCCCCAATCCATACCATAGCATACCTCTTTTGCAACTCCATGTACTACCATGCACCCTCCTCAACCCATGCTGTACCCCCCATTAGGGAAGGTATACAGGGGTGCATGGATGGATGGGCAAAAGATATCAGATTGCTTGGGAGGGGGTGCAGAGGGAATACATAAAATGTATTATGCAGGTTGGGCCTGTGCACAAGAATCCACGAAATATGTCATGTGACTCATGGAAATTTCATGGGGGTATGATGCAGGTTGGGGAGGGTGTCTGGGGGTGCAAGGGAACCAGGTATGGGTTTCAAACGGTACGACCCGGTACAGCTGTACCGGATGGTGATATTTAGTGTGCCTTCCCGTACCTGCTGGTCAGGAGGCCCCATACCAGAATACTTCCTCCCCTCGTTTGCTCTTTCACTCGCCCTGCTCATCCTCACCATGCTGCCGAAAAGTTCTCAGAAGAAGAACAACAAGAAGAAATAACTGGTGGGTGGCTGTCATGGTGGTGGAGAGGATGTTGGGGAAGAGGGAAGAGGCAGAGGGGCTGCTAGAAGGGTGTGTACGTGTGCACAGGCTGTGAGTTTTAAAAATGTCTGAGTGAATCCAGGAAGAGGAAAAAGGCAAAGGGGCTAGAAGTGTGTTTGTAAGGTGGTCAGTAATGTTGAAGACCAGCAAGCCGTATTTCCTGTGTAAGTAGCTGTTTTATTGTTTTGTGTACTTATTTTATTCGTATTTAAGTAGTAAGTGCAAAAAATAATAAATTTTATTTTTTTATATATCTTCTTTTTGTAGGTCATTCTTTGCGGCAAAGAATTCAGTGACATTGACTTGGGCCCTCCCACCCAGTCACATGACTCCCAAGCTACTCCCACTTGGTCACATGATCACCAAGCCACTCCCACCCAGTCACATGACCACCAAGGCACTCCCACAAAACAGGCCACACCTACAGAATAGGTTCTAATTTTTTTTGAAATCCACCACTGAAGGGAACTCAAAAATGTGAAGAAAGCATAGCAAGTGTTGGTATAGCATAGTATATATGCATGGGAGTGTGAGTGTTAAATAAGGGAATACCTCTGAAACAATGACCAACAGTTGTCTAGTTATTTCCAATCGTTACAAAATTTGACTTCTTTAACACAGCCTAAAACCAGCCTTGACTTCCTTGTGTCCACATTGTATTGTCATGTTATATTTGGTTTCTAATCTATTAGGATTTCAATTTTTTTTCAAGCCAGGTATTTTCCATTCTAAAGTGTATTCTTATTTCATATGGGAAGATATTAAGAGAGAGGGTGGGGGAAAGAGGGGAGAGAGAAAGAAGAAGAGAGGAGAGAGGAAGAGAGAGAGAGGGAGAGAATGGGACTAAAGATAAAGATTCAGGGAATCCCAATGATTGTTTTGGAGAAGGAATAAATGGGAGACCAAGGCAGACTGGAATGTCTTAGCCTCAGAGAAGACAGAATTAAACATACCAAACTGAAACATTTTATTCCTTTTTTGTTGAAAAACTCTTCCCAAATAATAGACAAGTTGGCATGTCCTTTGTAGAAAGAACTGCTTCAAGGAATCTGATTTCCCTCTGTGCTATGTACCTAATTACAATGATCATCTTCCAAACCTTAGGCTGATTAAATTATAATGATAATCTTTCTTAACTTACCATTTTAAAGCTTTCTTTTGCTTTAAAAACAGGGTTTTTTTGTCCCCTGATCCTTTTGCTCAATTGTCAAGCTGATCTATAGACTGCCAGCTAGTCTCACAAATGAATGCTATTTTCCATCTGGCTAGTAGAGAGATGTCTCTAGAGAAACTGGACCTTACCATTTATCAGCCCTTGAACTGGGATGCTTTGCACCGAGGATGATTCTTGTTTCCTTTATTTGCTCAATAAGCTAGTTTGCTAATTTGGCAGCCTGCTAATGTAACCCTTTGTAACTTTTCCATCTGGTTTATTTTTAGAAGTATTGACTGCTGCTGATGGTTCATTACAATTCTATCCCTGTCACCCCCGATACCATATATCTTCCATCAACTGTGCATCTCCATACTCCTTTCCTAACTTCTGATATAGCTTTCTATGTTTCGCACCAGTATCTTTCAGTGTTATTTTAATCTTTACTGCCATTCCTTCCTGATTCACTCAGTGTGCATTCCTTTATTTCCATTAAATATCTACTTACTGTACAGAGGAAATGCATCTATATTATAAGGTCCTTAGGAAACCTTTCCAACCTGGCAGGCATTATTATTATTATTGCTGTTGCTACATTTATATTAATTGTACCAATATATTTCATATTGTGTATGCTGACCTGTATTTTAGTTTTTTTTCCCCTTTCAAAATACTTAGGGCAAATACAGTATAATCATAATCTTATGCATCTAATGACCAAGAGTAATAGTGAAGAAGACTGTTCAGTCAAAGTTTATCAATGAAGCATTTATAATAGTGATGACAGTAAAAGATACAATAATTTCACAATAAAAACAAAATATTACACATTTTAAACTCTTAAAATAAATGTGGGGAAACAGAAAAGAGATAACAAAGAGTTATCTTTAAATTAAAAGCTCTGTCTGGCACAAGTTGAACCATTTTTTTCTCCTGGTAATCTTATCTGCTGAACTGAGAATTACTCCCATTGATTTCCAAAGCTTCACCAGTAAGTCTTTTCATTAGTTATTAAGTACAAATGAGAGGAATGTCTTTGGTTTAGAATTACAGAGCTTGAAAAGAAATGAATAAAGTAAAACTTGTACTGTGCACGGTTACCGTACATAGCAAGAAATGGATCTTGGCGCAGGCTCAAGATGCTGGAATGGAGGCATTCTGCAAATGACCACTAAGTTAGTGACAGAAAAGACAGGTTCAATTAATGGCTCAATAGTCCAAACAGGCTTGTTGAGATTTTCTGGGTTTCATGCTTCTTATCACAATATTTTTTTTCTCTCCTTATTTTGCATGCATCCTAGGATTTCAACTTTGTTCATGGCAAACATTTCATAGGTGGATCTTTCAGGTTCTGAAACCAGAAACCCTGTGACATCACAGGTTGCTGGAAGCAGAGAGGAGAAACAGAGGCTGTTCAAACCAGGTGAAGTCATTGAAGCGAGGTTTTGGCTAATGTAGCATACCTTCAAACCATTTGTGGTACATCACAACAGATTGGTGGAGGGAGATTTGTGTTGCCCCAGAGAGTATGCACATTTGAACCAAGATTAAGTTAGCTTAGTTAAGTTAGATATAGAGGAGGTAACATTATATTCTGATACATTATTTTCTAGGAAAAACAATAAAAATGAGGAAATTTAAAGGTGAAAAAAGTTTTCACCTTAGGTGAAGCTTGAATGAATCACAGTGTTTAGATCCAATTCATTATAAGTGATATAAGGTAATTTCAGAAAACATTTACACGTTGTCTTTTTAAAAACTCAGTTTGTAAGTAATTACATTATGGTGTGATACATTTAATAGTTTCTCTCTCTAAATGTATTGGAAAACTCTTCAACTCATCCCCAAAGAAATGAAGTGTTACAGCTTTACTAACTGATAGACAACACTAATCAAAGTCTATCAAGTAGGATACACCTGCTGTGTCCTATTTTCTATGTGTGGTAGACTCTCAAATACAATGAAAATTATTATATTTCCAAGAAACACTTTTTATTGTTCTTTGTTGCTTGTCCTACATTAGCAGGGTGGAACTACAAGGAAAAGTTAAGAATGAATTCTACTTCTTGGCTGCAATGATTTAATATAGAGGAGGGATATCTTTGCAAATCAATAAATGACAGGCCCAGCTTCAGTTCAGAAGGATCCTTCTTGAGAGTTGATTTACATGGATTATTTGTTTCAATAATGTTTGGAGGACTGAGGTATGGTCTTTGAGGATTGGTTTTCTTCTATGTTTTCATAGGTACATCTTGTATAACAGCTGCAAGCATTCCTGAAACATGAGCTCCTTCTCAATTATTCACACTGGTGGTCAACTTTCACTTGGATTATTGTAATGAACTCTTCATGGGCTACTTTTGAAGAACATTCAGAAGGTACAGTTGAAATAGTATGTACTGCCAGATGGTGATAAATGCATCCTAGTATACTATGGAGACCCCACTGCTTCAAGAATCACGCAGATTAGCACCAATTTCTGGGTGAGATTAATGGTGTTGGTTGTCATTTATAAAATACAGCTTCAGACCTTGGTTATGAGTTGGATTAACTTTTTCCATATTTAACTCTCTGTCCTATTAAAAGGCTCAACTCCTTAATGCTAGACAACTGATGTAACCTTAGAAGTAGAAAATGCTCACATTTTCGAAATTCATTTGAGTGGATAACAAGCCAGCTATCTTCCTGAATACACTTGTTCTATCCAGTGCAGAAGAAAATGTGGTTGTGATCCAGGTGAAAGATTACATATTTTTGCATTATTATTATTTATTATTATACGTATACTTTATTCATTAAACGTGAAACTCAGCTAACTGAACATTCAAAAATGCATTACAAATACAAGTGACTGGTGTTAATGGTTGATATGGTTTGCTGCCAGCATCCTAGGTATCAACCAAGTACCTTCTTAAAATATAAGATGTTCCGAGTAGCACAGTTTTTTGCAGTTCTGTTAGTGTTATTGCAGGAAGCTGTATCTTGTAAAATTCTTGGATATAGTGCCAAGTGCCCAAATGACAATGGGTATCACTGTTACATGCTTTATCCAGAGCCATGTAGTTTCGATGGCCAGGTCGCGATATTTCATTATTTTTTCTAGTTCTTTTTCTTTGATTCTGGCGTCTCCAGGAACAGAGATATCAATAAACTGTACACCTTGGCCCTCTACAACGGTGATATCTGGTGTGTTGTGCTCCAAATGACGATCTGTTTGTATTCGAAAGTCCCACAAGATCTTCACCTTCTCATTTTCGATAACCTTTTCCACTTTATGTTCCCATGACTTTCTGGATATAGGTAAACCATATTTTTTACATAATGACCAGTGGATTAATTTAGCAACTCGGTGATGTCTAGCTTTATAATCTGTGCAATTTTGCTGCATTCACATACTAAATGTGAAACAGTTTCGACTTTTATTGCAAAGTCGGCAGTTTGGGTTGTCAGTGGATTTTTGTATCTTCACTTTCATGGCATTAGTTTGTAGTGCTTATTCTTGAGCAGCCAGTATTAAACCTTCTGTTTCTTTCTTGATAGTTCCCATCTTAAGCCAAGTCCATGTCAAGTTGTTATCACATTTTCCTTCAATGTTTTTCTTTTTTTTAAAAAAAGTTTTTATTTTTAAACAAACATGAAACAAACAAACATAAACACACAAAAATAATAAAAAAATTAACTTCAGTTACCCTACAGTATGTCGATTGGTTACAAAGCTTTTTTGCTTGCTCACAATAGTCTTCACTTGCAATTTACATAAACTCTCATATCATCAATCTAATATATATTTATGCAAGTATTATGATTATTAAACATTCATTTGACTATAACTATTATTACATCCTTTTTATGTAAAATATTCTAAATTTAAAATAAATTTATATTATGGCATTTCATTACATCATCCTGAAATCATCCAATAATAGTACATCTTTATATTATATTCTACATAAAATTGTTTATCTTTAATAACAAAGCTTTTAAGCATCCTCTCCATAGTCCCCACTTACAATTAGTATAAAATTTCATATTATCAATCTAGTGTCTATATATGCATTATTATCATGGTTAATCATTTATTTGACTATAACTATTATTAATTTATTTTATACATAATACTCTAAATTTAACTAAATTTAACTTAATTTTTATTGTGACATTTCATGACATCAACCTATATCCTTCCAGTAATTGTGCAATCTTATATCTCTTGCCATTTGTAGCATTTGTGTTCTAATTGTTCTAATAGTAAATCTTATATGGACTTCTCTTGGCAACTTCTTGTTCATAGCATATCTTGTAAAGACTCAAAACCCTCCATCTGTTCCTTCCATCAACTTGCCTTTGGTTATCACCATAATTTTTCTCATTACTTCTGCCAAATTTCCTCCCTTTTCTTCTTCTTCTTCTTCTTCTTCTTCTTCTTCTTCTTCTTCTTCTTCTTCTTCTTCTTCTTCTTCTTCTTCTTCTTCTTCTTCTTCTTCTTCTTCTTCTTCTACTTCTTCTTCTTCTTCTTCTTCTTCTTCTTCTTCTTCTTCTTCTTCTTCTTCTTCTTCTTCTTCTTCTTCTTCTTCTTCTTCTTCTTCTTCTTCTTTGTTTTGAGGTCAGAGATAGAGTTCCAGTCCATCAATCTCCTCTTTCCATATTCAACTCCTGTCATTTCCACCCATGCTCGATTTACTGTCAATATCAACAATTTTCTTATCTCTTTGTTCATCTTTTTCTTCATTTTTTTGAACTCTGTCCTCAAATTTCATCACTGTTTGGTAGGTATTTTCAATTCTTTCCTTTATTTTTTGTGCTCGTTGTTTTATATTCTCCATTCTCTTTTCAATGCTCTGAATTTCTAACATAATCATTTGCAAGTCAATTCCTTTTCTTTTTCATGCTGCACCATTTTTCCAAATTGTAAACACTGCCACTTTAACATCCAAGGCTTTTTTTTTGTTAAATTTCAAACAAGTTCACTATAATCTTTCAAGTCAAGGCTTTCTCTTCACTCCGCTCTTGCTATTGATAGTACTCCAGGAGAGCACCTGAATAAACAGTCCATAATCTTCCCACTATCACTTTCAATAAACAAACTCAGAAGCCTTGAGATATAAGTCAAATGTTCAAAGGGAAAATAGGAAAAAAACAATGTTTCTAAGCCTCCAGCCTCTAAGTGGCAGTGTTACTTCTTTTTCCTCTGTTTTTACTCCTCTTTAAATTCCATTTTTTTAAAAAAAAGTTATCAAAAATAAACAATCCAATCGAGAGTTGAAAAAAGAAAAGAAAGAAATTCATAATCCATAAGCATGGGGGGGGGGGGGAAAGGAAAAATAGAAGAAGAAAGGAAAAGAAAAAAACCAGTCCATTTTAAAAAGTAAGAGGCATTTGTAAAAATTCCATCCATAAAAAAGAAAAAATTAAAGAAAGATAACACACTAAGTTTGATTCAGGCTTAATCTCGCCACTTACTCTCTTCTGTCTTCAATTATAATTTTACTTTTGATCTTTTTGGGTGTTCTCTTCTCTAATAATAAAATTTATCTCACCAATTCAACACATTTTGTCTCCCACTTTCCTTCCGTTCTGGAGCTGTCCCAACTTCAGCAGCTTCAATGGCTGCTTCTTTGTGGCCAGAAAAAGAGGTTCTCCTGGATCAATCAGAGACTTTGCAATGTCCCTTCGATGAACAGGATGTGCCCTTCTCTATCACCATCTCTATGGGACGGTTTAGGTCCAAAAGGACCGTCCAGTGGCAGAGATATCGATGTTGTATCATTGCGACGTCAGCCCTGCTTCCTCCCTTCAATGTTTTTCAAGTGCTGTCCATGGAAAGCTTTGGTTTTCCATCTATTTAATCTGTCATCCAGCTTTTTTTCCTTATATTTTTCCTTTGTTTCTGTTGTTTTTATGCTGCTCCATTTTCACAGCCTGCAGCAGTTTTTCACCTAATCATTCAAACTTCATTTTTCTTCTTCTACAATTTGATGGATTTGCAATATTTCGAGATGTTGCATTTCCGCTTGTGTGAAAACTTTATTACAGATGATGAAGCACCTTTGATCCATTAATCTTTGTTCAGTTATGTCACTTTCTGGGTGTTGTTTCTTCCACAGTTGCATCATTCTTTTTTGAAATCCCCTGGCTGTTGCTACTGCCTGATAGTAATATTTGAGGATTTGTCAATTTTCTTCGGTTGTCCAAGTTTTGCGCTTTGGTTCCAGTCGCTTTGCAGTTGCATGCCCTGGTTCCCTGGCAGTAACAACTGAGCCCTGTAGCCCCTTTTTCAACAGATGTCCAGGAGCCATAGCATCTGACGTGGTCCTTATTGACCCGGGCAATGACTGATCCAAAGTGGAATTTTATTGGTTTCTCCTCATCATTACTGATGGTAGGTGCCTGGGTTGGTTCTCAGTGCTAAGCCACTACTGATTCAAGGATGATATTATTATTCAATTGTATCACAGCGGCCAGTTGTTTCGCCGGATTTGGCATTGATTACTAGTTGGGCCACACCCAGGGGCCTACGATGTCATAACGTATTTTCATAATATACGTGCGGATCCAAGCAGTGCAGCTTTTTGCATTTGATTGATGGTGATTTTGTCAAGTTTTAACTGTTTTAAATGTAATTCCAGTGCTTTTAGAATAGCACCCAGTGTGCAGATTACCACTGGAATTACCACTGCTGGTTTGTGCCATAATCGTTGAATTTCAATTTTTAGGTCCTGGTATTTCGCAATTTTTTCATGTTCCTTCTCGTTGACCCTGCTATCACCTGGTATTGCCATGTCTATGATTGTAACCTTATTTTTCTCAACAAGTGTGATGTCTGGTGTGTTGTGCGCCAGTATTTTGTCCATTTGTATACGAAAATCCCATAGGATCTTGACTATCTGATTTTTGCTGACTTTTTCAGGCTTATGTTCCCACCAGTTTGTTGTTGTTTTAATATTATATTTTTTGCACAAATTCCAGTGGATCATTTGTGCTACTGAATTGTGCCACAATTTATAATCAGTCTGCGCTATTTTTTTACAGCAGCTGAGTATGTGGTCAACAGTTTCATCAACTTCTTTGCAGAATCTGCATTTGGTATGATCAGATGATTTTTCGATTTTGGCCTTAATGGCATTTGCTCGGATAGCTTGTTCTTGCGCAGCCAGGATTAGTGACTTTGTTTCTTTCTTTAATGTACCTGTTGTTAACCATAAACAAGTATTTTCACTGTCCACTTTATCTTTTATTTTTTCCAGAAATTGACCATGCAATGCTTTGTTCTGCCAACTCTCCATTCTTGAATTTATCACATCTTTTCTGTATTCTTGTTTCATCTGTTGGGCCTTCAGTAGATTTTTGTTCTTTACTTCCATTAATAGATGTTCTTGACTTTCTTTTAAATAATCAGCCAGTGCATGTTTTTCTTCTTCAACTATTTGCTTTACTTGTAATAATCCTCTGCCACCTGATTTTTGGGGCAGGTATAGTCTATCAGTGTCACCGCGTGGATGTAAACTGTAGTGCATTGTCATTAGTTTCCTGGTTTTTCAGTCCAAAATGTCCAGATCAGCTTGTGTCCAGTTAACTATACCGGCTGTGTATCTTATAACTGGCATTGCCCAGGTATTTATGGCCTTGATTGCATTTCCACCATTTAATTTAGATTTCAAAATTTTCCTGACTTTGTTGGTGTACTCTCTCCTGACAATAGTTTTTACTTCTCCATGTTTGATGTTCTCCAACTGAAGAATGCCTAAGTATTCGTAGGCTTCATTTTTGTTGCATTTAATTAGTTGGCCATTGGGCATTTCAATTCCCTCACACACAGTGATTTTGCCCCTTTTTATGGATACAGTGGCACATTTTTCCATGCCAAACTGCATTGAAATATCAGTGCTGAATACTCAGACTGTGTTTGTCAGTGATTGGATTTCTATTTCTGACTTACCATAGAGTTTCAAATCACCCATATATAATAAATGCGATTTTTTTTTTCAGCTTCTTTGGCTGTTTGGTAGCCTAATTTCATTTTTTTTAAGATTACTGATAGTGGGATCATCGCGATGATGAAGAGAAGAGGTGAAAGTGAATCACCCTGGAAAATTCCTTGCTTGATATTAACCATTCCATAATTCTCATACCCTACTGCCAACTCAGTTCTCCATTGTTTCATCGCCTTTTAATTAAGGATGTAATATTGTTTCTAAGCCAGTTGTTTCTAAGCATTTTATGATCCAACTATGTGGCAATGAGCCAAATGCGTTTTTATAATCAATCCAGACCATATTCAAGTTCATTTTTCTTTTCTTACAATTTTCTAATATCATTTTATCAATCAGGAGCTGATCCTTTGTGCCCCTGCTCCTTCTTTTATTGCCTTTTTGCTCTACTGGCAAGATGTTGTTTGTTTCCAAATAATCCATAATATTATCTGCAATAATGCCTGTGAGTAATTTGAAGGTTGTTGGCAAGCATGTTATTGGTCTGTAGTTTTCAGGTATTGTTCCTTTAGTTGCATCTTTCTGAATCAAGTATGTTTTTCCAGTTGTCAACCATTCATCAATTTGACCATTTTGTAAAATTTCATTCAGTTGCCTGGCCAATATTGCATATAAACTGGTCAGATATTTGAGCCAGAAACTATGTAATTGGTCATTTCCAGGTGATGTCCAATTCTTTACTTTTTTTACTCGATTTTTGACCATCTCAGTTGTTATTTCTAATACTTGCATTTATTTGTTACCAATGCTTTTCTCAAAGTCATGTATCCACTTTGCTTCCTTATTGTATTCCTTTGCATTTTCCCACACTCCTTTCCAGAATTCAGCTGTGGCCTGCTTTTCTGGTTTTTCACTTTTGGTGTCACTATTCACATTAAGACTTTGATAAAAACGCTGTTGGTCTGATCGAAATTGTTGATTTTGTTTGTATTGGATGATTCGTGCCTCATATCTCTCAATTTTTCTAGCTGTTGCTGTTATCTGCTGTTTTACAATCTCTACAGCTTCATTGATGTTTCTTGTATCCAGTCTATATCTTCTGATTAGCTGATCTATGATTTTGCTGTTTTTAAGCCGTTGCTCATGCATGTTATTTAAGTTGCTAGCATCTGCCCTTAATTTTTTGACGTTTTTTTCTAATCGGATTTTCCACTTTGGCTTTGATGCTTTTTCCATTGTGTGCTTAGGTGCTTTGATTTTAATGCCTAGTTCATTAGTGACTATTACAGCTACACTGTACATTAACTGATTCGTTTCCAAGATGGATCCCGATTCAATTGTTGAAAGCACTTATTAATCTTTGGTGAGATTCACAGCCTTTGGGGCAGGTTGGTAGCCTAACAGCTCAAATCCTAACCAAGGACCTAGGAACTGTTAAGGTAATGTCGGAGGATATAAGTTGTTCCAAGTAGGTTAGTTTTTTGTAGAGTCAGAATGTTCAAGTCAGAAAAATTTAGAATTTTCTATTATTATTATTATTATTATTATTATTATTATTATTATTATTAGTAGTAGTAGTAGTAGTAGTAGTAGTAGTAGTAGTAGTAGTAGTAGTAGTACTTTTATGTATTTTTCTCCTTATTTATCAATGTTTTATTTTACAGGAAGATAGTCATTATGAGCCTTCTGGGATTTGGAGTAGAATAGAATAAAATAATAAAAACCCAAAAGAAATCCATCCAATTTTACCATAGTTATTTTTCAGTGTTTACATCTTTTATCAGGAATCCAGTTTTTCTGTGAAATTCACCTCTTGCTGGTTAAAAGTAAAACAGTTGTGGATACTTAAAAGAAAATCATATTTTAAAGATATATATATCAATACCTCTCTTCTCTAATTTTGTTTATTCTACATACAATATTTGAGCTTCTAGATTCTTTAATTAAACCTGCAGAATAACTCAGTTTATTTGAAAGCTAAATTTGGGGGGTGATATTTTTACAGTGAAATAATGAATAATACAAAAATAATGAATTGATGCACTGCTGGAGTTATGTAAAAAAAAAAAACCACAATGAAAAGAAGGATGCAAGGGAAAGAAAAGAAGAAGAGTAATGAAAATGTTTCTGTTGGTTTTTGAATGATCAACTATCTGTTTAAAAGGTCAGAGGTATAGCCACTCTGCTATTACTGCATATATATTTAGCTTGAGAATGTGCTGGTCTTTGGCTGCAATAAAGATTTGATTTGATTTGATTAATGAAAGAAGAGTCATTCCCATATTTCATTTCATTGATTCAATTTGATAATTTGTTTTCATCACTAATCTATAAATGATGTCATTGTTCCATTCACATATAAACAGTCAAATGAAAAATGTATTACATTTTTACCACTCATGTACTTGAAATTAAGTCCTTTCTCCATTAAGAAAAAAGAAAGAAAGAAAGAAAGAAAGAAAGAAAGAAAGAAAGAAAGAAAGAAAGAGAATTTCTTGTGTTTTGTTCACAAACACTATCTTCCTGTACTTTAACTATGGGTTCGACCTCAACATCATAGAAGCATTATGATGCTTTGCACAAAAGAGCCAGTGTTTTATGAGGAACACCCAAAATAGAAAGCAGTAACCAGTGACATACTGTGAGTTTTCAAACCCGAAAACATAAGTGCCTTTTATTGGCAGGAAATTGTCACTTCTCAAAGCTCTCAAAAATTCCAAACGCAAAAGGACTTCTGTTTCCTTTTATCAGATATTTATTAACTATTTTTGTATTAATTTTTTTCTAAAGCTAGAGAGTTTGGTACCACAGGTAAGTTTTATATTTTTATTATTCCACAGGAAAAAAATAATAATGTTCATGCCTTTAATTTAAAAAAAAAAATCAAAATTCAGACAACTTTAAATGAAAATTCTAGAAAGACCAACTCCTTGTTTCTAAAAACATGCTTGCTTGCAAGTAATATGCAGTTATTTAGGATGTGACTTTAAAACCAAGAAATGTATTTGGGCTTAGAATATAAATGTGTTGTGTTTTCCAATGCTATTTTCAAAGTATAAAATATTGTATTTTACCTTCCTTGTAAGAAACTCAGAAATAAGTCTGTTTTCCACAAGTACTATGTTTAGTAGAGGTTATCAGTTATCTATTTATGTATATAACTCCATGGTTGATGATGAGATGATAAATACATAACTCTGCTAGAAAGAGGTTACAATATACAGATGTAATTTGGTCTGAACATCAATTTCACAGCTCTGATTGTGGACCTTTACACCTTAATTGTTAAATTACAATGCTAATTTACTAAAGATAAGGAATTCCACATTTGTTTCTATCATAAAATTGTTTTTTTTTTAAAGTATACAGAAAAAACATTAAGAGTGTCAGAATTAAAGTAGCAATAATTTTGAATTTATTCATAAAATCATATTTTGGCTTGAAGGAGGTTGAACAACAACAGTAATTCTCAATATGTATTTCAATAGGACTGAAAATGTATAACAGATATAAATATAAACTAGACCAGTTGCCTTTGTTTCCATTGCATATACATTTTGAATAAAAATCCAGTTTCAGTTACATTCCAAACACAATCTGTAAGTTACCTAGACTGTAATATTATGCAGTAAACTCTTTTCAGTAAAAATATCTTCAAAGTAGATGTCGATAGAATTTTGCAACACACTGCAATATATTCTCAGCGCAACTGCCTCTGAAAGTTGTAAACCGTTCATTGAAAACTAAGCTATAATTGGGAAAATGTGGTTACACAGATTCATTGTTTTCATGTCAAGTATGAAAATTCTGATCACTGTGTGCAATAAACAAACACACAGAAGTATGTTCCACTGTGTATGTGACAAACAGAACAAGAAATCTACAGAAGAGTTTATCTGTTTTCTTTAAATATTTTTTTTCCTCCTAATCTAAGACACTGTACATTTCAAGCACATACTTTAATGATAAAACAGTGTTATAAGACATGTGGCACAACCGCATTGTTCTTTTGTTTGGTGGTTTTTGGTTTGATTGCATTAGCAAAACTTAACTTCACTGTTTCATATTTTCTATCCGATTCATCCAATGTCCAATCCTAAATAATTTAGCTGGAAAATATTTCACTGTTTTAAGAGATGATGTCTGTAGTCTATCATTTTTGTCTTTATCCAGTTTATATGAGTATAAAAATAAATCACAGGTTGGGTTGAGCAACAGGAATTTTTTTGTGATTTCCTCGTTACAGGATATTTGTCTGTTGATGGTTTTTGTTGTGGCTTTTTTTTTTTTTTTTGAGGGAGGGAATAGATGGGAAATAGAAATTTCTTTCTGAAGTAGTATAAAGCATTAGAATCAGACCTTGAGCAATTAAAAGTAAATTGTTTTTCCTGTCACACAACACACATACACACAGACATACACAAATGCACACAGAGCGACAGGCTGTTATTATTTATTATCATTTATTATGCCTTATTTATGGTAGAAAAGATATTATATGCATTTAGTTGAAGTAGCATGTACAATACTTGATAAATGACTTTATAAATTCCAAGACTGAACAAGGAAAGATCTCCCCTCATAATGAGCCTGTTGTGCTCTTTGTCAAAAGATATTTCACACATGAATGAACAGTTTGCTTTCTGCTCATTTGATGACACATATCCAACTTCCCAAATGCTTATTTACCACTTGGTTATTATACATTAAGTGATGATTTACCCAATTATCCATAGGAGGAATAGAACGGTCAGCAATTTAGACAGTAAATATATTCATGAAGGATGAGGTTGTTTGATTGTAAATCTTCCTGGTTTAAATAACACCAGAATCTATGATGGCATTCTATAGCTGCTTGTTGCTATGATTTTTTTTTTTTTTTTTTTTGCTTTACTACAAATGTCTGAGATGCATCTGCTTTGATATTTCATGAAACAAAACCATGGATTAGATAGATATTAATTTGATCCAGCAGGAATCTTTCTTTCCTTCTTATGTAGCTCCCAGAAAACTGGGGGCTGTAATTTGGGTTACAATAGTGCCAGGGAAATGTGTAGTGTAGGTATGTGTCAACCTTCAAAGTAGTTGAGACCATGAAACCAAAACCATGAATGCAAATAGTACTTTTGCTCTAAGGTTACAATAACACAATTTTGTAAGTCTGAATGTTTTTCACCCTTCCTCTGCCTTGATTTCCAGAAAAGTAGGGAGGTTCCTCTGAAAGGCTTTCTCCCTTCCCTTTTCCTTTGGAATCAAATTTCATTGTTGTTAGAATCCCATTCACTGTTATTTGGGATGTGGCTCTTCTTCCTGTCTCCCCAGGTTATTCTCACAGCCTATTACAGTACTTTCTTACATCACAATAAGCAAGAATCACTTGAACCTTGTGATATTTTTGTTATATAACCCCAAATACATCCATGCTTACAATGAAGGAAAATCCACTCTAGATAGCAAGTTTAATTTATTTAATTTATTATGTTTTATGCCACCCATTTCGTCTACAAGATGACTCTGGGTGCCTTACAAATATTATTGAATTACAATTTATTCATGATTCCTAATAAATACGCTAGGATTACAGTTTTGGCCATCACCAGAAAGACATTGTGGCTTTTTAAATTTGGCTAATCTTTAAAGAGTTTTATTTCGCAATCTTTGTCTAATCTGACTTTAATCTTTACGGGATGTGTTGTTTATCTGCACTATCACTTTCCTTAGTCCAAAGCCATCTATTTTCTTTACAAATAGGAAATGGAACAATCAACACAGTTTATTTCTGCATGACATTTTACAAAATGATCAGGTATGCCAGCTGTTAATGATACACTGGCATTTGAATGCAAATCTATTGTTATATTAAATGTGATGGGAGGAGGTGGAATAGCTTGCTATACTATTACCTGGATCCAAATTTAACCGGATCTTTCTTCCTTCCTTCCTTCCTTCCTTCCTTCCTTCCTTCCTTCCTTCCTTCCTTCCTTCCTTCCTTCCTTCCTTCCTTTCTTTCTTTCTTTCTTTCTTTCTTTCTTTCTTTCTTTCTTTCTTCTCTATAGCACACCAGTCATTTAAAACTTTGTTCCAGTTGGCTAAAGCAACAGAAATCTCAAAAATGTGGATGGAGGGAAGGAATGAAACCTCCCCCCCCCCCCAATTGGACAGCATGGAAAAAAGTTGCTATGTTGGTCTTGCCATTTTGAGGAACTCCTAGAGATGCAAATACTTTGACAGTTGTTTGAAGGCTGTTGTTTGAAGGCAAAGAAAGTAGACAGGGATAAACAGAAAGGGACAGGGAGTTTATTGATTTGGGTCTCAAACAAGATAGCTGAATTATTGGATTGTATTTACTTAAAAGTACCCTCATGAAGTTTTGGTTCTTTTGATGTCTTCTTTGAAGCCCTATTGCATAAGAAATACGAAATAAGAAATTGTCCATCAGCCCCAGTGCTTTTTTTTCCATCTCTTTTTCACTTTCAGTTCTAGATTCCTTTTCCAAATAGGTTATTGTGCAGCATTTTAAAATATTTGAAATACTATCTGCATGGTGTGCATATTATTTTTCAAAACTGGCTGTTCCTAGCTATTTGATTAATGAATTATTTTTGTTCATAGATAAGGTCATTTATAGATACTGTAAATAGATGATAGATGAGGAAAATGCCTGCCTTGGAGTTTTGATTCTGTTGGGGTGTTACTTGGAACACCCAGACAGACAGACAGACAGACAGACTGACTGACCGACTGACTGACAAACAGATAGATAGATTATAGACAGACAGACAGACAGATGTCTCCTTTCACAAATTCAGAGTGAATGTATATTGTACTAAGACTACTTCAGGATTCAACTCAATTTAAGCTTATTCTCTCAAAATCTAATGCTATTTTAATTGGAGTCCTTTGATCATACTTCATTTTTGTTCAATCATGCTTTGTAACCTTCTGAAATGTTATTTAACCTTTAACCATAATTTAAAAAGCAAAAAAATACATAATGAGGTATTTTAAAACTACATCTTCTACAGTTTTCTAAAATCAAAATTAATAAATCATGACTATGTTGCGGGAACGTTTTCCCTTTTTGCTATGATGTGTTAGGTTTTGTTATAGAGGTGGGGACTATAATTGTATTAGATAATATGAATTTGTTAGGTTTTACTTTTTAATTTCCTCTACCTTCAGGTGGACTCACCTTTTGCCCACCTGTTTTTATCTGCTATGGAACACATAAAGCCAATATCTAATTGTTTTATGGACTTTTCCAGTCCATATCTACAAAATTCAAAATACCACATCCGCAGGTGTGTATGTCTCTATTTCAGAGGTGGTATTCAGCAGGTTCTGACCAGTTCTGGAAAACCGGTAGAGGAAATTTTGAGTAGTTCAGAGAACCAGTAAATGCCATCTCTGACTGGCCCTGCCCCCATCTATTCTCTGCCTCCCAAATCCCAGCTGATTGGGAGAGAATGGGGATTTTTCAGCAACCTTTCCCTGGAGTGGGGTGGGAATGAATATTTTACAGTATCCTTTCTCTGCCACACCCACCAAGGCATGCCCACAAAGCCATGCCATGCCCACAAACCCACGCCCACAAACCCATGCCCACAGAACCAGTAGTAAAATTTTTGAATCCCACCACTGCTCTATCTCCACCCCCCCTTATTGGACATCATGGAAAGAGACACTATGTATAGCAGAGGAAGTTAACATATATATGTGAGGGGGGAGGGAGGAAGTGCTTCAGGAAAGGAGAAAAAAAACAGGCTAAGTTGTGTATGTCATAATAACATGTTTGCTTACTTATACCAAATGTAGTGGAAGTGATCCATCATAGTGTTTTGGCCAGAACCCTGAGGGCAACATGTCCTAGAAAACAGTAAAATGGTTCACTAACTTATCCAGAATGTCAGAATGAAAGACGTCATTTAATTCACAATAATCAAAGGAACACAGATCTTATTTGCAAAGATTAGAAAGGCTAACCAGCATGAATTCTACACTCTACAGAATGGTGATATGGGAGTGAAGAGCAGAGAAAGGGGTTCTCTTTAAAATGTTATTAGATAAAACAATGTTTCTAGACAGCATGTAGAAAGGACATAAATATAAACTCTTATAAAAATTTAGTGAGTAAACATCTGACATTTAAGTTGAAGGTGCATTTTAATTTTTAAAAAATAACTGCTCATCACTATCCTGCCTTCCCATAAATATGGAGCGATAACTAAAATAGCACTTTCCCTATGCCTGTCAATTTAACAATTACATTTAATAAATCTCTGATTAGAGCTTGATCATAATGCTTGAGGATCCTGAAATGAACTTAAGTGGTCCTTGATCCAAAATGATGAAAGGCTGTAAATATATTAAGACCAACAGCTTCAAATGAAAGCAGCCAGGCACTGTAGCTCATGTGAAATAGCTAGTTTATGATCCAGAAGCCTGGTCATAATCAGGCTCAATGCATTCTGCACCCACTACAACTTCACCAATGAAGCTTACCAATCATTTGAAAAGAGTAAATAAAAGTAGGTCAGTTCTACTACCATTTCCATGTACTTAGTTCTTTGAGGCTCTTTTATTCAGATCTATTAATGTTCACTGAAGAGGAACATCTGTCTCCCTTTTAATCTCTCTGCCAATGACAATACATTATTTTTCTTTTGTTTGTTTATTCTGAAGGGGAATAAACTTCACTTTCTTAGTCAACAGCCTGAACTACACTTTACAGATCTTTTGCTTTCTTTCCAGACAATAATGCCTATTTCTATTTATTCTTCATCAAAGAGGTTACTTGCTCTTCTAAATCTCTTTCCATATCCCCACAAGTTATGCCCAAGGAGAGTCACTAGTGAATGGAGAAAAAAATGATTCATTTCTATTTGTTTTGATCCTTTCCTTTTATCCAGCATAATACAGACTACATGGCATTGTACTCATTTCAACATAGGAGCATAAAATGCCTTTAAAAATGGTGGATTTCATGGTGCACTGATGTGGTTTTCAACAGATTTTCCACTCTGTCATACACTTACTTGTTTATTTGGTCTCCCGAACTGACATTTGCAAACTGAAGCTGAGTGAAGTGGCACATCTCTCTAGTATTAAAAGTGGGTGGAAGCTATTCCATTGTATCCTTGTTTTATCCTTGTTTTCCAGCTCTTTCTCACAATTCCCAAAAGTGAGCATATCTCCTGGTTGGATATTCTTGGGAGAAGAATTGGTTAATTACTAAGCACAAAGCAATAAGAAGTGAAAAAGCACACTATTTTCCAACCTGTCAGAAGAAAATAGTAATAGCCATAAACAATCTTATAATTGTCCATTTTGACATTTTTCTTGATAATTTGTCAAACATGAACTAGTATATGAGCCAAGCAAAAACAAAAACAAATCAGAGTTAACCTTTTTGAAGTCTGAAATGCCTTTAGGATATAACTATTCAATAATCTGTACACATGGATCTGTTAGGATCCAATCCTTTTAAAAATCACTGCATTGGGGAAGGAAAATTAAGAATAGTGTTGGAAACAAAACTATACAATAAACTCTTTTGACTATTAAGATAAGTAATTGATTAATGCTTGGCTGGAAATTAATGAATGAGCTAACTAGAGTGAAATATGTTGAAGTTGTTTTTAAAATATGATATGTTTTTAAAATGAATATATGTAAAAAAAGATATACGCATATTCATAATCACATGGATAAAATCAATCTTCCTCTAGCTGTAGTTTAATTTCCATTTACACAAAATATCTCAAAACACTAATTCTGTATAAGCACCCCTACCTGGAAGTAAAGTCCACTGAATTCAATTGAACTGATTTGTAAATAGGAATATATACAGCTGATTCATAAATATAATTTTTATTCATTCAATTTATTGTTAGTTTCGGACTCAGCTTTATTAGAATAGTAATAGCTTGTACTTCAGTATAGATACAATAATCATTAAGTTAAGACCTTCTAGTTCTCTGTTCCCAAAGAACTTTCTTTTCTGAAAATAGATTGGGTCTCAGAATAGGGATTGGTCATAAGTGATCTCATCTTAATTCATAATTTGTTCACTGCATTTTTGATCTAGTGTCATAACATCTGGCAAAAGGTCAGAATTGGGTGCATCTAGTATAAGTGATATGATGATTCTCTCCATGTAGTATGATGTCACATATCCCAATTGATCCAGTGGTGGGATTCCAAATCTTTTCCTATCAGTTCTATGAGAGAGCATTTCATACACACATACACCACTCAAAGACTGCCCTTAGTGTCAGCACTGGTGAGCTGAGCTGTTGTTTAGCTCAGCTGAGGCACGGCAATCTATTCTGCCATGTGAATCAGATGAACTAAAAACAAGGGACTATAGGATAGGGAACAGCAGGGGCGGGGGCAGGAAGGCAGGGCCAACCAGAGGTATTTGCTGGTTCTCTGAACGGCTCAAAATTTCCGCTACTGGTTTGTCAGAACCAGTCCGAACTGGCTGAATACCACCTCTGAATTGATCCCTCCAACAATCTTGATTTGTATTATAAAATACTAGATTAGTTGAATCCCATTAAAATAACTTCTAAATAAAGATTTAAACTAAAATAAAGATTTACACCAACTCCCATTTCTGACAATATGAAAATATATCAAGCACTTTTGAATTAATTAGTAAAAGTGGCTTGACCTGGCACTAGCAGCTTCTGATGGCTTCTTCTCCAGATGCAAACCATGCCAAATTCACTGAGCTTTCACCAAGTATCCATTTTCAGTCTTCATCTTACAATATTTTATGAATAACCATAATGACATCATACTACATGAATCTTCCAGTTTCTGCCTCCCTCCCTCTCGCATTTCTTTCTTGCCAATAAGCTGAATTCAGGAAATAAACTGAATTCAGGAAAAAAGATTAGAATGTTGTTGTTTTTCCCTTGAACACAAAGATAGTTTCATACATCTGGTCTGATCCCAATTTCTTTCAATTGTTCCATATTTTTGCTATAAATAAAGTAAATATAAATAGGTAATTCCTTATTCATAATGTGAAATGATAGAAAAACATTCAGACAGCAACACTGCACTTCTGAATAATCTTAGTTGAAAATTTTCATGGTAGGAAACAATTTTAATAGCAAGGATATAATGCATGTATAAGTAAATCTGAACAAGGATGTAAAGCATATTCAGTATCCTGATTAAATCATAAATAATGATGAAGTAGCACCAAGATACAATTGAATTTTGGCTTTCTTCCAGCATTTAATAACTGTATTAGGACACAGGAGAGGTCAGTGTTGCTAAAAACTCCTGAAATCAAAATGCCTTGATTTGGAACTAAGGCAATTACAATTGTCATTAAAAAGAAAATCCTAATCACCTACTTGGTATAAAAATTTGTCCAGCTAAAAATCTTCAGCTGTATTGCGGGAATTATTTGGTTAGGAAATGTACTGAGGGTACTATTATATAAGCATATTATTGCCTATATTCACATATTTACTAAATTAATTACCCTCAATGCTTTTACTATGCTTATGTTACTTTTAATACCTTATAGTCAAGCTGATAGCCTTCCATTAGGGATTAAAAACATAGCTTTTCTTGAAGGCTTTGGCCTAGAAAGTTCTGAGCCTGTTTTGGAGGCTGTGGATAATGTGTGTGTGTGTGTGTGTGTGTGTGTGTGTGTGTGTGTGTGTGTGCGTGCGCGCGCGCGCGCTGTTGGTGTTCCTTAATCCTGAAATCAAGAAGCCTTTACACAAGGTATTCAGTTCTGGTCGCCACGATGTAAAAAAAGATGTGGAGATTCTAGAAAGAGTGCAGAGAAGAGCAACAAAGATGATTAGGGGACTGGAGACTAAAACATATGAAGAATGGTTGCAGGAACTGGGTATGTTTAGCTTAAGAGAAAGAAGGACTAGGGGAGACATGATAGCAGTGTTCCAATATCTCAGGGGTTGCCACAAAGAAGAAGGAGCCAATCTATTTTCCAAGGCACCTGAGGGTAGAACAAGAAACAATGGGTGGAAACTAATCAAGGAGAGAAGCAACTTAGAACTGAGGAGAAATTTCCTGACAGTGAGGGCAATTAATCAGTGGAACAGCTTGCCTCCAGAAGTTGTGAATGCCCCAACACTGGAAGTCTTTAAGAAGATGTTGAATAGCCATTTGCCTGAAATGGTATAGGGTTTCCTGCCTAGGCAGGGGGTTGGACTAGAAGACCTCCAAGGTCCCTTCCAACTCTACTATTGTATTGTATTGTAAGGTATGCTGGCCCAACACCACAGGATCAGAAACAGCAGTACACTTTCACGTGGAAGAAAAATGATACTCTTCTGTGGATCATAATGTTCACATTTTGGTCAGCATAGATAGATGGTTTGAGAAAGGAATTTATTTATATTAAAGAGGAAAATCCTTAGAGTGGTGTGGTGGCCTAGATGTGGAGCACTCGTCTCACAATCATGAGGCTGTGAATTCAATTCTAGGTAGAGGCAGATTTTATTCTCTCTCTGGGCATGATGAGATTATATCTGCTGAATATAACTCCGCATTCGTGACAGGAAGGGCATCTGGCCAGTAAACACTCAGCTCCATTCAGTTGTCCAGACTCCACCCCACAAGGGATTATGGGGTTGTTAAAAGATGATAATGATGATGAAAGAGGAAAATCCTTCCCTCAATAGAGGTGGAGGCCTCATACACAACTTGTCTACCTTTATTTATGCCACCCTTGCATCAATCCCCAGAAAGATCAAGACCACTTCAAAAGTCCACCAGGGAGGTTAATTTTAATGACCCTAAGGAGCCTAGCAAGCCTGTATAGGCAAGGAAATTAAATTACCCTAGAGGGCATATCCAAGATCCCTCTAATCAACTTGGTCAAACTAAAGAAGCTATTTGGATAAACAGCAAAACATTTCAATTTAAAAAAGAAAAGGAACTTGGGGAAATGTCTGACATCGCGACGATTTGATGTGCAATCTCGGGGCTCCAAGATCGCAGTCAATACTTTTGCCACTGGACAGTCCATTTGGACCTAAACCGTCCCAAAGAGATGGTGACAAGGAAGGGTACATCTTGCTGATCTCAGGGACATCACAAAGTCCCTGATTGATCCAAGAGAATCTCTTCTAGCCGGTGACAAAAAGCACAGCCTCAAGCTGCTGAAGTCGGGACAGCTCCACAACGGAAGGAAAAGCGGAAAGAGAAAGTGTCTCCATCTGATGAGAAAATTTTATTTTTATAAAAGAATGCCCAAAAAAGATTGAAGTTAAATTAAATTGGTAAAGAAGAGGAAATAAGTGGCAGAATTAAGCATTATTGGACAGTGTGTTATCTTTTTTTTTAAGTTTTATGTTAAAAATGTAGTGTTAATGGATAAAGTTAGATAAATAATTAATAAGGATAACAATGTATATGTATGTATGTATGTATGTATGTATGTATGTATGTACGTATGTACGTATGTATGCATTGTTTTGATAAGAGGAAATTTGGTAAAAAAAATTAAATGGTGAAAAAAGGGGGGAAAGTAAGTTAAACTTAGTCAAACTATCGTTAAATAAATGACTGATAATGATGATAATGTAATAATTTGTATTGACAGGATAAAAGGGAAATTGGATGTACATTGTAAACAATGATTAAGAAAAGAGGTTTAAAAACTTTGTAAATTTGGTATAAATTTTTAAATGGTGAAAAAAGGGGAAAAAGTAAGTTAAACACAGTCAAACTAAATGATTGATAATGATAATAATGTAATAATTTGTATTGACATGTTAAGAGGGAAAATTGGATATAAATTGTAAACAATAATTAAGAAAAGAGGTTTAAAAATTTTGTTAAAATTAGAGCATTATGTTAAAAATATAGTGTTAATGGATAAAGTTAGATAAATAATTGATAAGGATAACAATGTGTGTGTGTGTGTGTGTGTGTGTGTGTGTATTGGTTTGATAAGAGTAAATTTGGTAAAAAATTTAAATGGTGAAAAAAAGGGGGAAAGTAAATTAAACTTAGTCAAACTATTGCTAAATAAATGAATAATAATGATAATAATGTAATAATTTCTATTGACAGGATAAAAGGAAAGTTGGATAAAAATTGTAAACAATGATTAAGAAAAGTGGTTTAAAAACTTTGTTATTAAACATAATTATTTTTTTTTTATTTTGAATGTGTTATAAAGGTATAATGTGATTGGATGATATTGAAAATAGATAAGGGAATGCCACTATGTGGTTTTGTTTTAAATTTTGGAATGTTTATTATAAAGGGACGTTAAAACAACTATCGTCATATGAAGGATGAGGTATGATGATAGCAATATATATATATATATATATATATATATATATATATATATATATATATATATATATATATATATATATATATATATATATATATATATATATATATATATATATATATATATATATATATATATATATATATATATATATATATATATATATATATATATATATATATATATGTTGGTTTTGTTGTATTCGGGTCTTTTCCCGTGTAAAGTTGAGATTGTCTTTGCAACGTTTCGGCAGGATCGCACCTGCCATCTTCAAGCGTAGGCTCAAAATGTGGGCTTAAAAATTTTTTTTTTAAGCCCACATTTTGATCCTACGCTTGAAGATGGCAGGTGCGATCCTGCCGAAACGTTGCAAAGACAATCTCAACTTTACACGGGAAAAGACCCGAATACAACAAAACCAGCATACCTACACCCGTGAAAATCTACGAAAACATATATATATATATATATATATATATATATATATATATATATATATATGTGTGTGTGTGTGTGTGTGTGTGTGTGTGTGTGTGTGTGTGTGTGATGTAAAGTAGATAATTTGATATGAATTAGAGGTGATGATGGTGGAAGGGATGCACGAAAACTCTGTGTAACCAATTGACACACTTTCTACAAGTTTGTAATGGAGGATGGTTTTATTTGTTTTTATTTAAAAAAATAAAAAATGGGGAAAAAAAGAAAAGAAAAGACACTTCAGTTACCATGACTGAACATCCAGAGCTACTTGAATGGTTCATTAGATTTCCTGACTGTGTTTGGAGACTTTTCTAGTGATCTAGAAGGCAGTATTAGCACATAGCTGCCATCCTATGAAATTCAGAGGCAGTCAGATAATTGAATAAAATTGCTCCTTGGTGCTTTTTCCCCCCAATTGCTTATCCTAAAGTAGAGGTAGTCCTTGACTTACAAACAGTTCATTTAAAGACTGTTCAAAATTACAACAGCACTGAAAAAAGTGACTTGTGATGATTTTATCGCACTTGCAACTGTTGTAGCATCTCCATGGTCAGATGATCACTATTTTCCACTTTCTGACAAACAAAGTCAAGGGGGAAGCCCGATTCTCTTAACAATGGTGATATAGCTTTTTGAAGAATAACTCATTTCCTTTCCAGTAGCAGAATCAAGGGTAATGTTTGGATGAGCTGTTTTGGCATGTTTGTGAAATTGTTTGCGTATAAAAAGTTTCCTGTTCATTTAGATACCAGTTAGACAAATTTAATGTGATAATGGAGTTGCCTCTGATAATGGTATCTGACCTTGATGAAGTGAATAAGACACTCAGTTCCATAAGCTCAATCACTTGTGGGCCCTCCTATTCCTTCAGGCAAATAGAAAGAGTGTGACTAGATGGATCTGAAAGCTTTTTTTGAGGGAGATTGAGGTCAACTCTTCTTTGAAAAAGACATCTGTCATTCCAGCCATCTTCTACCCTATCTCCAACTGTCACTTTCTGGGAAAGGTTGTTGATAAAATGTGATGATGACATTGATCACAATGATTCCTAAAGGAAGTAAATTATTTGGATCCCTTCCCATCACCAAATCCTTCCATCCATTCTGTCCATCAATCAATCATAAGCAATCAAAAATAAAATGACATTTAAAAAGAAAAAAAAATGTAAAGAAACCCATATGTACATATCCTTCAGTAGAATTCAAGGTCATTTGTTTGTGGGTAATGACAGCTGCTATGCAAAATTTTATCAAATTATGTCTAATAAACGTTTTTGTGCTGATAAAAGAATATTACCATAAAATTCATCAGGCTAAGCTGGATCATGTAATAATGAAAGAAAGATTAAATTCTTCCTGTCATTAGAAATCATGTGAAGTATCACATAAAGGATGGGCTCAATAGGATCAGAATCACAAGGACAAGTTTGTCAAATTATGGTCTTTATTAAATTCCCCCCACAAAATTACTGAGACTAAGTTAAACCTAACTCTAAAGAGCAAAAGTTAGAATGCTAAAGTAAATGAAGTAAAAATACATAGCTAGTCAGTTGCTCTCTATGATGCTTTCGTTGTTCTCTGATGTGCTTGGAGTTCAGATGTCTAAAAACATTTCTCTGATATTTTCTTAACCCAGATAAATTCTAAAACATGCATATAATCCATAGATAGGTTTTATAATAGGCCATATTATGAGAGTTTACCAGAATTGCTTAAAATCATGAGGACTGAAATTGGCTGAATACGGCAAGCAGATTTAGCCCTATGGAGAAATAACACTTTTAAGCCAATATTTAAATATTAAAAGACACACTTTTCCCTCAGTCTTTGCTTGTCTAATCCATACTATATCTTTAAATGTGTGAAACTCTGCTTTTAGGAACTTGGTGTACATTTTCTTTCCTCATTTACTTGTAATTAGGGCCAGGGTTTGACAGTAAGAACCTATCTGTGAAGCTATAGAGCAGCTGAGATATGGTAGCAAATTATTTCAGAGATGTAGGGCTATGTTTTCTGTCTTTCCAACAGAATAATTTTACAACTATTGAAAAGTTTCTTTGAGCACCAGAACCAGAAATTTAATGTGTCCTTTTGATAACAGTGAATCCTGATATATTATCCCAAGGCATTTAAAATTCTTCATTTGCAGCAGTCTTTTGCCCTTCTCTTATCCAGTTCAGCTTCTTTGGTTTATTGGCCAAAGCCATCATTCTGAGGATTAATTACCAGCTAGTTTCCCTGCATCATTGTAAGTTTCTGAGGGCTTGTTTAAGGTCAACCAAAGTCAACTGCATAATATCTGTATCATCTCCCTGCAACAAAGGGACATGTTCACATCTGCTATTTTTGGAAAGTGAAGGTTTGAATCTAAGAACAATTACAAGTAATTTTAGGCCTGGACAACCTTGAACTATGCCGTCTACGTTCCGACCTGAGCTTAGCGTATAAAATAATCTGCCATAATATCCTATCTGTTAATGACTACTTTTACTTCAACTGCAATAACACAAGGGCTATCAATAGATATACAAAAAAATGTAATCCATTCTAATCTTGATTGCAGGAAAAACCGTTTCAGCAATAGTGTAGTAAGTGTGTGGAGCACCCTACCTGATCCTGTTGTTAGTTCTTCTAACCCCCATATCTTTTACTTTCAACTGTCCACCATGGACCTCACACATTTCTTAAGAGGTTCTTAAGGGGGCGTGCATAAGCACACCAGTGTGCCTACTGTACCTTCTCCTACTGTTCCCATTTATATGTACTCTTTTTATGTATTTGGCTATGTTTTGCTTATTTATATCCATATTATTTATATATATTTAGTTGTACCATTTTTTCACGTGTTTTCATACTTGTTTCCTTGTATTTCTTGACACATAAATAAATAATTAAATTAGTAGGTTCATATATACGCTGAGTAGGGAAGGAACAAAACACAACTCTAAGGCCATAATGTACCTTTTATAAGATGAGCTTTATGGGATACAATTTTATATAGGTTTTTTTCCCCCCAAGAACGGACTTGAAATTAAGGCAAACATTGATTTAAAAACAGAAAGCCACATATATAGACAATTTAAGATTTACCACTATACAGATAATGGGTGTGACATGAAAGCAACAGATAATTCGGGAAGAAGATCTGTGTTGGCATCTCTGGTATAGGTGTACTTTTTTTTTTTCATTTGTGGTGAGGACTTTTAGATATCTCAGAAACTTTTAAGTTAATCAACCATGGTATTTCAATGGACAATTTGCATTATTTATGGTAGTTCTACCCTATTTTGGTGGACATTTCTAATAAGTAGTTAGGAGAAGAAATGTAGTCAAATCCACAGGATTTAGCCTTTTCTCTCTGCTATTTAGCATTAACGTAAGGTTGCCAGAAGAATTTGTTTAGTTTAGTTTATTGTTTGTTTACATAGCTACCCATCACACATAAGTGACTCTGGGTGGCTCATGATTATTCTTTTATTTTTGCAGTAGATATCACTCGTATGCTGTCCTATGGCAAGCCAAAGATGCTCGGAAAATCCGAACCTGATATCTGAGTGTATGAGAGTCTGAATAGGTAGAAACAAACTCAAGTATAATCCTAGAAAGGTGGAACTGCTATTGTACAGCAATTTATTGGCTTAGAGATGGTTCTATAATAAGGATGAGGACCTTTCCCTTGAAACAGCAAGTCCACAGCTGAAGTTTCTCCTGGATCAACCTGTATGCAGGTGGTCTTTATCCTGTTGTCACTGGTGCACCCATTACAGCACCTTCACTACCGATTCACAAATGTGAGCATGCTCCACCTCCGCGCATGCACAGGATCTTCGGTGCATGCACAGAGCATCAAAAATGGATGTGATGACGTCCGGGCAGGTAGGCAGAGCCTGCTACCAAGCACGCCTGAGAGCAAGTAGAACAGTTGGGGGGGGGGGGATCCGCTGTGCCACTTGATTTAGATTAACTATAAAGCAGGAAATCCTGCTTTCTAGAAAATATAAATCGCACGTCACAGCTGATCGTCGGAAATACCAGTTTGCCCGAACCGGTAGCAATTTTTTTTCTAGTAGTTTGGGTGAACCGGTATTTTTTTTATTACCAGTTTGGGTGAACCAGTCCGAACCAGTAGCATTTCAGCCTTGTATTACAGGTGAACACAAAGCCCAATATAACTGTTACCTTCATTACTATGCAATTAAATTATTCTACAATATTCTACATGGAGTAGAGAGACCAAGAAACTTCAGTTGGTACAAAATGCATGGGCCTGGTTACTAGCAGGTACAAATCTATACCATAGTGGAATATTTATTATCTGATTCCTTCATTGATTTCTAATTAAATTCCAAGTCCAGTTCAAAATGCCAAATTTAACCTTACATTGCCTGGCTCCAAGGTATTTCAGATTCCATCCCTCCAAGTACCCAGCCCATGTGTGCATGTATAGAGAATAGCATAGAGCAGTGACGGCAACCTTTTTGTAAAGGCATGCCAAAATTGTGTGTGCGCACGCTATCGTGCATGTGCACACGCCCAGACCCACAATGGAGAGTGCCCCACCCACCTGCACATCCATGCACGAGGTCCCCCTCACATTCATGCATGACACCCACCTGTGTGGGGGGGGGGAGTTTTCACCCTCGCCAGGCTATGGAGACTTTCCTGAAGCCTGGGGAGGGTGAAAACGGCCTTCCCTGCCCTCCCCCCCAGAGGCCCTCTAGAAGGCAGAAATGGATTTGAGGCTTTCCTGAAGCCTGGGGAGGGTGAAAACAGCCTTCCCTGGCCCTTCGGAAGGCCGAAAAGCAGCTGATGGCTGACTTGCCAGCAAATATGGCTCTGTGTGCCACCTTTGGCATACGTGGCATAGGTTTGCCATCACAGGCATACAGCTTTTTCCCTGCATCAAATTATAGTAGTCCCCATTTTGTACAACATCCAATGTGTTGAGATTTACTGGTATTTTGCATGGTAGTAAAGATCATTTTATTTTGTGTTAATAAAGTGTTGATACCACTTTATAATGCCTTGTTAAGGCCACACTTGGAATACTGCATTCAGTTTTGGTCGCCACAATGTAGAAAAGATGTGGAGACCCTAGAAAGAGTGCAGAGAAGAGCAACAAAGATGATTAGGGGTCTGGAGACTAAAACATATGAAGAACGGTTGCAGGAACTGGGTATGTCTAGTTTAATAGAAAGAAGGACTAGGGGAGACATGATAGCAGTGTTCCAATATCTCAGGAGTTACCACAAAGAAGAGGAAGTCAAACTATTCTCCAAGGCACCTGAGGGTAGAACAAGAAGCAATGAGTGGAAACTAATCAAGGAGAGAAGCAACGTGGAACTGAGGAGAAATTTCCTGAAGTTAGAACAATTAATCAGTGGAAGAGCTTGCCTCCAGAAATTGTGAATGCCCCAACACTGTAAGTCTTTAAGAATATGTTGGATAGCCATTTGTCTGAAATGGTATAGGGTTTCCTACCTAGGCAGGGGGTTGGAATAGAAGACCTCCAAGGTCACTTCCAACTCTGCTATTGTATTGTATTTAACCAGCCATTTGGCAGACTTTTTTGTGATTTCTATGGCCTTTGGTATGGAATATTATTATTTATTTATTATTTATGCTTTTGTTAATAAATTTGAGGATAAGTAATTTCTGTATTTTTAATGTTATTACAGTAAACTACATCCCAAACATGTATGAGCTGGGAAATAGCAGATATTGTAAAATAAGGAGATAAATAATATATAACTTGATGAATAAGTCTGGGTGCACATAGAATGCTAGATGGTAAACCAGTGTTTACAAACTAAAGGATATTCCCACCAGAACTCGCTTGGCTGGCAGATATAAGTGGGAAAAAAGGTATCAGATTTTTTGAATCTTAAATTGAATGTGGATTTTTTGCCACTATTCCTATTCAGAAATAGGTGAATCTGCTGGAAAAAAATTACCATTGATGAATCATCCATGCGTCCTCTACATGGGGCTCCCCTTGAGATGCACCCGAAGGCTACAGCTGGTCCAGAATGCAGCCGCACGGAAAATAATGGGGAGTACCAGGTACTCCCATGTAACACCGCTCCTGCGCGAGCTGCACTGGCTGCCTGTGGCTTTTTGGGTGCGTTTCAAGGTGTTGATTGTCATCTTTAAAGCGCTCCATGGCTCTGGACCTAGTTATCTGCGGGATCGCATCCTACCCCACACATCCCTGCGGCCAATCCGCTCTCACAGAGAGGGACTCCTCTGGGTACCATCCGCTAAGCAATGCGGGCGGGCGGTGCCCAGGAGTAGGGCCTTCTCTGTGATGGGCCCAACCCTCTGGAACGACCTCCCCCCCGATATTAGAACTACTGTTGATCTCCGCTCCTTCCGTAAGAAACTCAAGACCCACTTGTTCAAATTAGCTGGCCTGGCCCAATTGTAATTGTAATCAGAAATATAGTATAATTTAATCCTGACCTTCCTGGATGGCATTTTAAATTTTTTAAATTTTGGGGTTTTTAAATTGGTTTTAATTGGAACTATTTTTAACTATCGTTAGTTTGGTTATTGTACGGACTGTGTGTTTAAGTTGGTTTGTCTGGGTTTTGTGTTTTGCCTTGTTGTTCTATTGTATATTTATTGTCTGTACACCGCCCCGAGTCCCTTCGGGGAGAGGGGGCGGTTTATAAATTAAATAAACTCAAACTCAAACTCAATTGTTTTTTAATTAGTTTAAAATACATAATATAAAAAGAAAAAAGGAAACAGTGGGAAAGTAAGGGAGGAAAAGGGGAATGGAAAAGTGCAGGGCAAAGGGGAAAAAGAAAAAGAAATACATCTTATTCCCTTTGGTGCAGTAGAATAGGATAAGATGTATTTTTTTTTCTTTTTCCCCTTTGCCCTACTAGCTCCATCAACTTTTGCAGCCACTCATCCATTGTAGGACTCAAAGTGTCCTTCCATTTTGGTGCATAAAGTAATCTTGCTTCCATCAATATACATACAGTACCATTAGAGTTCCATTTTTTTCCCAAGTCTTTATCCATTTAAACCCTCCCAAAATTGTTTCTGGTTTTATTTTTATATTCACTTTGAGAATCTTCTGCATTAAGTTGTAAATTCTATTCCAACATTTCTTTGCTTTGTCATATGTATGGGACCTCAAATTCTCAAGCCTTTAACATTTCTTTGCTTTGTCATATGTATGGGACCTCAAATTCTCAAGCCTTTAATAATTTTCCCAGATTTTATATCTGGTGGTTCAGATGGGATGCAAGTCTACTGTTGTGGCCCAAATGTCGATCATCTGAAGAAACCAACTCACATTGAAGATATAACATAATTTTATTTGCATGCACACAAACAATAATACAGTATATATTGGACCCCCGGCAAAGCTTTGATACTTTGCTAAGTAGCCATGAGTAAAAGCAGAACCTGAATATATATGCCTTGGGCCCACTACATTGCAAAGGCAAGGCACAAAAAAAAAAAAAAAGACAGGAAGATAGTGGAATATGTTAAATCCATCTATGCAACATTATTATCTATTCCAGTTAGGTCAGTATGCTAACTGTACTATATTTGAGATAGAGTCAATGAATGGAAACAGTTTGGCTTACTGGGCCACAGTTGTTGACCGAAACTTCTCCCTGCTGCCAGGTCAAGTCAACTTGTTGTGGACTTTTTTTTTATAAATGAATTTTTAGTAGTTTATATGTACTAGAGAGGGACATTTCATAGATTTGGTAGTGAATGCTGTTTCCCCTTCTGGAGCACAAGTGGTCATAGCCCATCCGCTCCTTATCCAGTAAGGTTCTATGGGATTGGTCTACTTACCAGTCCTTATGGTCACAGCATCATCTTCTCTCATTCAGAAATGTACTATCTCACCATTCCTTACCTGGAATAGTATTAAAAGTCCTTACATGTATGTATATATTATGCATTTATATTTTTATATCCCCTTTATTATTTTATCCATTGCTCAAGGTAGCAAACATAGCTAGTATTCAAACTTCTTCCTTATTTTCCCCACAACAAATCCAAAGTGGATTGGGCTGAGAGGGAATGACTGCCCCAAAGTCACCCAACTGACTTTCATGCCTAAGGAAGAGCTAGAACTCATGATGTCCCAGTTTCTATGTGTTCAAATATTTGAATGAAAGAAATTAAGTTTTATTAAATAATTAAAATATAAATGCATTTTCACTATATCCTCTTTTGTATTAAAATTGCAAATATACACTCTTCTACCTACATGTAATGCTGAAGTAAGATTTGCCTACAAGTGCAATTATTTATAAATCAGTGTAGAGGAATAAACACTCCCCAATCAGAAACAAGCTCCATTCTGAGATTGGGATCTTTGCTGCCAAAAACTAGCAAAGACTTAGAATTGTTGGGTTCTGACCATTTTTCCAGACATACAGTAGGATCTATAAACAAGGTCCTCCTTTTTTTCACTCTATTTTGTTGAGGAATACCAATCGTTGCAATGATTTCACCAGCAAATACCTCTAAAAATTTCAACCTTTTCAAGCTGCCATTGAATGATAAATCAAATTATTTTACTGAGGAATTCTTGTTAATAACAATTGGTTTGTGTGTATGTACAAAAAGATTGATTTTTTTTGAATGGGCAGTTCTATATTTAGGATGTCATAAGGACAATTAGCCAGTGGAACAGCTTGCCATGTGAAGCTTCATCACTTGAGGGGTTTTTTTAAAGAAAAAAATGGATAGTCACTTCTTGTTGTGGCCCAACAAATGGCCAGCAGAACTAGCAGCAGACTCAGACAGTGAGGAGGTTGGGGAGGAACATGGGCCAGTCCTGGAGTCTGGGGAAGCTCTATTGAGTGCTCTGTGTCAGAGGCAGAGACGAGGCCAGGGCCGTCCGATAGTTATCAGTTACCTTCTGAATCGGAGATAAGTGAAGCTGAAGAACAGCTGGAGCCTGTTCCCGATGTGTGCATGCGCAGAGCTGTCAGAAGAAGGGAACAATTAAGGAACAGAGGTGGACTCGGGAGTAAAGGCACAAGGGGTTGCTGAACGGCCTCTCCCATAGGAAATAAATAGGAGCAAAAAGAGAGTGGTGTTTGCAGGAGACAATTAGTTAATTAGTGTGAAGATTTGCTTATCTGAGAAATTCTTTGTGAAGTATTTCTTTGTACAGCATTGCATCTGGAAGCTATCAGCTTGGAACTATCCAAGGACTGATAAGGTCTGTATTTTCACTTCACCCTTGAAAGACTGTTGGCTAGGACTTTGCTGGATGTGAATGCTAGGAATTAACATTAGCCAAATAAAAAGGGTTTTTTGGGGGGACAGAGAGTCTATTTCGTGATTTGGTGAAGCCTAGGTCAGAACACTTGCCTGAAATGGTTTAGGGTCTCCTGCTTCAACAGGGGGTTGGACTAGAAGACCTCCAAAGTCCCTTCCAGCTCTATTCTGATTGATTGAGTTAATCTCAAATTTCAGAGGTATTTAGAACATTAGCTATTCTTGTGAAATTTTCAGATGATCTGAGTTATTTAATGTGCAATAAGCTTTTTTTACTACACCTATGGCATCCAATACATCACACTTTAAGAGTTTTTTGGCAGAATTTTGACTGTAATAGCCTTGAAAAGGTAATATTTATAAAAGGCTAAACTGAGTTTTAAAATATATTATTCTTGGAGGTGTTGCACAAATATTTATCCAGCAAGTATTTAGGTGATATTTGCATTTTAAAATGGTACATAAGATAGTTAACAATGCCGATAAACTAAAATTAAGAGAGGAACTCATCAGTTAAAAATGTACCTTGTCTAACAGACAAATTAGTTTAAAATTCAATATCTCATGGGGCACTGGGACAAGACAAATGAGACTTGGCCAGCTGCTGTGATGGAGCAGGAATGGAGTTATATTTGTTTCCTGTGTTTGCTTTAGAATTGTCCTTCTGATAGTGATGGAATATTTAAAAATGACTTTTCCCAGTCATCCCCAGGCAGCTGCATATGGGAGAAAATGCTATTCTATCAGTTTGATCCAAGAGTCTGATTTTTTCCCCAGGTCATAACCAAAGGTTTAATTATGCTCAAAGATGGGATGAAAGCCAATGAAGCTATTGTCATATAAAACATCTCAATAAGATGATCAAAAAACTGTTTTGTAAATATTCAGCATGCATTTATTCATTTGTTTATTTATTTGCCTCAGTCATCAAGCTCACTTTAGGCAGCTTACATACTAGAGTTAAAAAATCAGCATAAAGACAATAAAAGGAGAACATTAACCAAATAGAAAATAAATAAATAGAGAGCATTCATAAGGATGAAACTCACTTAACTGTAATAAAAAAAACTAGCTCTTTTATGTGTGAAAAATGATCCTTTAATAATTACTGATTAGCATGAAGCATGCTCGGGGTGTATGTTGGTGACAGGTTGAGATATGTTTGTTTAGTTCTCCAATTCCTCAGTGTGCAATGAAATAATCTGTTTGAATTCTAAAACATGAAGTAAGCTATGCATATTCATATTCAGCAACAAATAAAATTCATGGAAATCTGTCAGAAAAACAAATATAGGTAACTGAATTTCTGAAAATACTTTTTTTTGGGGGAAAAACAAAATAATTTCCATATGTCACAACCTAGAGTCTTCTAATGGGTGATTTAATTTCCAACTTTAGTTTGCACAGTGCATGTTCCTAGTCAGTTTCAAGTGAAAATAAGTAGATCTATCACTCAGTTTGGCTAGCAAGAAGTATCACTGTATATTTCTTTGTTTATAGCTCTATGTTTATTAACATTAGGAAACTTCACAATCAGGTGAAACTGGCAAAATACAGGCCAAAGCAGGGAGAACAATGAAGAACAGGCAACAAATTATATTATCTCTATATAGAGGAACAAAGAACTTCCTAGAAGCATTGAAATTAATACTATGGATAATTAATAGGGACAGTTACTTTAGTTGCCCCAGCTTTAAGTATTTTTTTTTTGATACAGTATGTAATGGTGGTAGAACATTTGTAGAAAGTAGGTAATCCTCTATCATCAATCCTACACCATTAAAATGCCAATACATCTTCCTTGGTGGGAAAGAAGATATATCCAGAAAATTAGAATTTCTTTTGTTTAGGCCCTTTCCTAAATTTGCCTGAATTAATTTCTTGACAGGTCCTGGACTGCATGTATCTGATAGCAATTAAAATTCATGAAAATCTGTTGGATACAGCAACCTAACTTTTTGAAATACACTTTCATAAAGCAAACCTACTTCCCTATCTAATAGCAAGACTTTAATCTGTATTGAATTCCATTAAAAAGATGCAGATGGAAGACTTTTATGTTATATTACTTTGTAAAACCAAAACAAAACAAAAAGAAACTCATCAAGACATAGAAATCAACTAATTTCTAATAAGTATTTGTTCTAGCTAATGGTATACACTATTCTTAATTAATCAACATGGAGAAGCAGGTGTATCATCAGGCCCTCATTGTGCTGACTGTAAGAATTAAACTGCTTTTGAAAAGCAATGAAAAGGCTAATTAATTAGTATTATTGATAAGTAATTATAGGAATACACTTTATTATTATAATATGTCCACAACAATATGAAATAAAGGCAGCTGGTGTTGGCCTCCTTTTTCCCAATAATCCAGGATGTTGTGTATTGGCATAATGTATGTGCAGATCCAAAAATTGTAGCCTTTCATAGCCGACAGAGGGAAATTTTGTTTGCATTTTAAGAGCCATGGTGGTGCAGTGGTTAAAATGAAGTATTGCAGGCTAGTTCTGCCAGTTGCTAGCAGTTTGATTCTCAACGGCTCAAGGTTGACTCAGCCTTCCATCCTTCCAAGGTCAGTAAAATGAGGACCCAGATTGTTGGGAGCAATATGTTGACTCTGTAAACTGCTTAAAGAGGGCTATAAAACACAATGAAGTTATATATAAATTTATGCTATTGCTATTTAAGTACAGATTTTCTAAGTCCCATTCAATATTTTTGGGTGTGGCATCCAGTGTGCTGATAATCACTGGGACCACCATGGCCAGTTTATGCCATGATCTTTTGATTTTGATTTTTAGATGTTGAAACGTGTGATCTTCTCCAATTCTTTGCTTTTTATTCTACTGACTCCTGGTATTCTACTGACTCCTGGTATTGTCATATCAATTTGTCACCATTTCCTCTTTGTCACAGTTATATGTGGGGTGTTATTGGCCAAGACTTTATCAATCTGGCAATAATGTGAGATGCTTATTGTAAAAAGGAGACATCATTTCTATAGACTTATTAAGCTGAAAGATATATCAGTAGAATGTGACATCAATGTATTAACAAGCTTCTCTTTATACCATTCTGTTCTATACATAGTAAGATAACAATTGAAATTCATTAGGCAAAAGAACTGTTGTCAGAAATGGAAGATTAATATATCAGTTAATTTACATATATATATATATATATATATGTATGTATGTATGTATGTATGTATGTATGTATGTATGTATGTCTTTGGTTGTTCGGGTTTTCTCCCGTGTAGAATTGGAAGTATCTTCACGACGTTTCGATGAAGTCTCATTCATCATCTTCAGGCTGGTGCTTCTGGCTTGGTGCTTCCGGCTTGGTGCTTCCAGGAGCAATGTGAGATCTCAGCCGGTTCCTCCTTTTAACTGCCAGTGGGGGTTTGTGCTGATTGGGTGGGAGCTTGGCTGCATTCTGATTGGGTGGAGGTGTATTCTGATTGGTAGGGGGCTTGGCTGTGTTCTGATTGGATGGGAGTTTGGCTGTGCTCTGATTGGATGGGGGCGTGTTCTGTTTGGGTGGGGGCCTGGTTGTGCTTGTGTTAGTCTGAGTTGCAGAGGGATTTGAGCTGGTGAGCTGCTTTACTGTTGTTTGGCTTCGCGTTTGTGGTCGTGCCACATCTCCGTGGTGGGCATCAGTTTGCTTAATGTATGGATTTGAGGGGTTTAAAGTGGCTAATAATGCAGCTGTGGTCTGGCTTCTGGTTTGTGGTCCGGCTTGGAAACCCGCCCTCACTGACAAACGAGTCCCTAACACAAAGAATGATACCAGACCCACATTCACGAAAACCACACAGGATGTCACTATCACACATCCACGCAAAAAGCAAGCCCAAACCCACACCGATAATGACCACAAACCAGAAGCCGGACCACAAACCAGAAGCCAGACCACAGCTGCATCACAAACCAGAAGCACCAGCCTGAAGATGATGAATGAGACTTCATCGAAACGTCGTGAAGATACTTCCAATTCTACGCGGGAGAATATATATATTCGTAGATTTTCACGGGTGTAGGTATGCTGGTTTTGTTGTATTTGGGTCTTTTCCCGTGTAAGGTTGAGATTGTCTTTGCAACGTTTCGGCAGGATCTCACTGGGATTTGAACCTGGGATGTGTTACATATTAGGCAGACTTGCTAGCCACTTGATAGTCATCAGACTTGATGAGAGCTAAACAGCTTGAAATGGATCCATACTAGTCTCCCTTTATTTATTTATCAGCACAAATACAACACAAATATAAAAAGGCAACATTAAAAATAAAAATATGGGTTTCTGCCTGCATGGTTTTCTGTGATGAGCCGAAGGACAGAAAGAGGGAGGAGTGAGCTCCCTCCCATATTTGGGCATACCAGGGGTTGTAACACAAACACACACACACACACACACACACACACACACACACACACACACACACACACACACACACACACACACACACACACACACACACACATATATATATATATATATATATATATATATATATATATATATATATATATATATATATGTTGTATTTCTACTGATAAATAAATAAAGGGAGACTAGTATAGATCTATTTCGAGCTAATTAGCTCTCATCAGCTAGCCATACCCTTACTGGGATTTGAACCTGGGCTGTATTATATCGTCGGCAGGAGTCTTAGCCACTAAGCCACAGGCTCGCCTCCTTATCAGTTGAGCCAGGGAAATAGGTATGTATTTGTGTTACAACCCCTGGTATGCCTAAATATGGGAGGAAGGTCACTACTCCCTCTTTCTGTCCTTCGGCTCATCACAGAAGACCATGCAGGCAGAAAACCATATTTTTATTTTTAATGTTGCCTTTTTATATTTGTGTTGTAATTGTACTGATAAATAAACAAAGGGAGACTAGTATAGATCTATTTCGGCTTAGTGGCTAAGACTCCTGCCTACGATATAATACAGCCCAGGTTCAAATCCCAGTAAGGGTATGGCTAGCTGATGAGAGCTAATTAGTTCGAAATAGATCTATACTAGTCTCCCTTTATTTATTTATCAGTACAAATACAACACAAATATAAAAAGGCAACATTAAAAATAAAAATATGGTTTTCTGCCTGCATGGTCTTCTGTGATGAGCCGAAGAACAGAAAGAGGGAGTAGTGACCTTCCTCCCATATTTAGGCATACCAGGGGTTGTAACACAAATACATACATACATACATACATACATACATACATACATACATACATACATACATACATTCCTCAATCCAGGACTGATTTTTTAAAGCATGACACCTGTCTAATTTGCTGGGTGGGGTGGGGAGAAATGGGGTTATTTCATTTGTGAAGTAGGTGAAAATGATGATATATTGAATGGTTCTTGTTAGTCAGGTCTGATAATGTTTCTTTTATTACTGAGTTCAGTGAAAATTGCACTATATGGCATTTGAATAATAGGGAATATAGAAAGTGTCTAGGACAAATAATTCATCATCCTATGAAGGTGATGTATAAAATTTGGAGAGGAAGTCTACAATTCTAGCCATCCTAAAATCTCAACTAAAAAAAAAGTAACAAAGCTATCTTCTGATGAATAACATGCATGTTAATAGAGGCTCCAGGGGAAAATTCTATTATTATCCAGTATGTTTTCTGAAACTGGTTTCTATTGTTGTATATGAAACTCTGGATGTTTTAGTTGCAGAGTTTAGAGGCTGGTATACTTTTTTAAAGGGTTTGAGCCTCCATGCATTTCTTGATAGACAGTCTTTTGTTTCAGAAAACTATCTTTTAGATGTATTTAGTTTTCAAAAACTCACTTTTGTCCTTTATTTTGTCCTTTATTTTACCTTTTATTGTGTAAACCGAATGCACAGTCTTTCAAATTGGTGAATAAGTATTGTTATAGAATGGTCTTTTAAAAAATATATATTTTTAAAGTAATCTAGATATTTTTATTAGAATGTGTATTTTTGTAAGAAAAAAAATGGTTTTAGTTTAGGCCTAGGATCCAAGCAGGAAGATAGATGGAGAGAGTTGCTTTTTTAAAAAAAATTATGGTTTAAGTGTTTAAAAGTCCTTGCCCAAACTATAGCAACATTCTATTGCTACAAGAGAAAAATCATCTTAAAGGAAAGCTTGTGAACTTTTTAACCATGATTCTTTATTTTTATCAGGTAAATGTTTTAGCTAATCTAGAACATGGTTTTAATAAAGTGAGTGTGACAGTTTTGTATGCACTCAAACATTAAAGCTTAACCCTAACCCTTTACTAAAAAGCTGTATATGAAAATGAAAAAAGAAATGCAAAATAAAGTACAGGATTTTCTTTCTAAAAAAACAAGACAAAAAGAGAAGTATTGACCTACTGTTGCAACAAAAAAGATTAGAATGACATTTTAGTGGAAGTACTTTATACTAGAAGGCAATCTGGCATCACATAGAATGTCTAGGAAATATATGAAATATTAAGTGTTTCATACTTTGATGAAGCTTTTTGTCATTCTGTAGATTGCCTAGGCAATTTATAAAATGCCTAATTTCATACATGAATGATAACATATATAAATAAACTTTTAAAGCCTTATCATTCATCTTCTTGAAGTAAAACCCATTAAAATCTATTAAGAAAAAATCGTATATATATATATATATATATATATATATATATATATATATATATATATATATATATATATATATATATATATATATATATATATATATATATATATATATATATATATATATATATATATATATATATATATATATATATATATATATTTGTGTTACAACCCCTGGTATGCCTAAATATGGGAGGAAGGTCACTACTCCCTCTTTCTGTCCTTCGGCTTCATCACAGAAGACCATGCAGGCAGAAAACCATATTTTTATTTTTAATGTTGCCTTTTATATTTGTGTTGTATTTGTACTGATAAATAAATAAAGGGAGACTAGGATAGATCTATTTCGAGCTAATTAGCTCGAAATAGATCTATCCTAGTCTCCCTTTATTTATTTATCAGTACAAATACAACACACACACACACACACACACACACACACACACACACACACATATATATATATATATATATATATATATATATATATGTGTGTGTGTGTGTGTGTGTGTGTGTGTGTGTTGTATTTGTGCTCATAAACAAATAAAGGGAGACTAGTATAGATCTATTTCGAGCTATTTAGCTCTCATCAGCTAGCCATACCTTTACTGGGATTTGAACTTGGGCTGTATTACATATTAGGCAGATGTGTTAGCCACTAAGCCACAGGCTCTCCTCCTTTATCAGCTAAGCCAGGGAAATAGGTATGTATTGTGTCACAACCCCTGGTATGCCCAAATATGGGAGGGAATACACTGCTTCCCCTTTCTGTCCTTGGCTCACTCCAGGAGACCACCCAGGCAGAAAACCACATTTTTAATGTTGCCTTTGTTATATTTGTGTTGTATTTGTGCTGATAAATAAATAAAGGGAGACTAGTATAGATCTATTTCAAGCTATTTAGCTCTCATCAGCTAGCCATACCCTTACTGGGATTTGAACCTGGGCTGTATTACATATTAGGCAGATGTGTTAGGCTAGCTGATGAGAGCTAAATAGCTTGAAATAGATCTATATTAGTCTCTCTTTATTTATTTATCAGCACAAATACAACAAAGGCAACATTACAAATATGGTTTTCTGCCCGGATGGTCTCCTGGAGTGAACCGAAGGACAGAAAGGGGAAGCAGTGTATTCCCTCTCATATTTTGGCATACCAGGGGTTGTGACACACACACACACACACACACACACACAATCATGTATCATGATTGGTAGATTGGTGCTGATTGGTGCTGATTGGTGCTGCCTCTGTGTACATTGTTGTTTCATGTTGCAATGGCCTGGGTGGTGGGTGGGGCTCGTTTGTTGACTAGTGCTGGTTTCCAGCTGTTTGGTAGGTGGGAGGCATCATCACGTTTATTTATGTTGTGGAGGTGTATCTCTATTTCAATAGCTTCCATAACTATTCTCTTGTTGAAGTGTTCTGTTTTGGAGATTAACCTGGGTGCCCTTCTCCCTTACATCAAAGGCACCATAGATAAAATCATCAAAATTCTCCACAAACACAATAACCAGACAGCCTTCAACATTGACCAAAAAATAGCCAACATCTTAAGAAGCCCCAAAGATAAAATCCAGCTAGAAAACCAAGGAGTCTACAAAATACCATGCAAAATCTGTCCTGCAACATATATAGGACAAATGAACAGGAGAATAAATGCATGCATCGCAGAACACAAGAATCCATATAAATAAAAATGTAACGTTTGTTCGTTCAAAATCTCAAAAGTCTAATCTTTGCTAAAAACTTCTAAGGTGCTGTTCAAAAAGGTGCTGGAAAAGGGAGGAAGTATTTTTTCTTTTTTTATTACTGCAATAGCTGTCTGGTTAAATGGAAAAGAAAGAAAAGAGAAAGCGCAAGTTTCTAATATGTTTAATTTCACAATGCTTGTGTGTATACAATATTTTTTGCTGTTCCATTGTCTGTGCAGATATAGAGATTGTCTGGTTTGCCAACTCTAGAACATGCAACATATAATTGTCCATGTGAGAAACAATTTTCAATTGCTGGAAAGACGTTGGACCGGGCACATTTACCAAAAGCATGCAAAGAAAGAAACATTCCCAGGGTGGTACCCTCTGGGCAGGGCCATGCTGTTACCAGCAGCGACAAGGTTCGTGAGGGTCTTGCCCACCTGGTGGGTCCTGCCACTCGCTACACCGGCCACGGCTCCCCCGGCAGAGGCATGGAAGTGAGCCATGGTGGCCCCTGCAAGAGCCGCCATGGAGGGTGCTCCCACAGGCCCCGGCCTGGCACCCTCCAAGCTCCCCATGATGGGTAGCCTTTGGAACGATGGGCTGGATGGGGCCCTCCAGACCCCAGTGTGGGAGGGAGGCTGGGGGTGTCTCCCGTGGGCGTAGTGGGGCGGCGGGTGGGAGCAGTATCGTGAGCTGCACCATCTTCTTCCTCTGCTGTGTCTCTGCCGCTGAGTCAGGCTGCTGTGGCTGCTGCTGCATTGGGGCCGGCAGAAGGCCCGATGCTGCCCCCGATGATGACGACATCTCCCTCATGTGCCAGCCCAGCCGGGCTGAGGAGGAGAGGAGAAGAAGGTGGCAGCCGCCCCCAACCCTACTTCTCTCAGCGGTGGCAGCAAGAGGAGGCGTCCGGCGTCCTCTGAGGAGCAGGATGATGATGAGGAGGAAGGATGTGAGGCAGCCCCCGCCAGCCATGGCCCAATGCAGAGATGCCACCGCTGCTGCAGCCACCACCTCACAGGGCACCCAGCGGGTGCCCCAGCTCCACTGCACCTCAGGCTGACACCGCTGCCCTCCATCAGAGCCATCTTGGCGAGGCCGTAGCTGGATCGCTGTGAGGGGGTGGTGGAGAGTGCGCACTGCCGGTCCAGCTGAGGAGATGCTCCTCCTCTGCCTCCTCTGGAGCGCCACTGGGCTGGGTGGGGGGAGGCTGGCTTAAGGGTAGAGGGAGGCGGCTGAGGGATGGTGCATCACCACCCCGCCTCAGACAGCAAAGGCCCGGCGGGAGGAGAGGGGAGGAAAGCATGTTTTTACCTGTCACAGGTGTGACATCTATATAATATACATATATAAAAACATGTGTGTATTCGAATGCAATGTTGTGTCAAAATTTCAAAGCAATCGGTGACAAACTTTCGGAGATTTGAGATTTTGGACAAACAAACATTACATTTTTATTTATATAGAAATTGATTGAATAAGCCAATAATCTGTCTTTTTGCTTTTAAAAGTCTTGATGGTTATTCATTTTAATTCATGTTCCAAAAACTGGGTTTTTTTAAAAAAAAATTATTTTTTCTGGAATTCTTTTACAACATATCTCTTCTATAAGTCGAAGATTAAAAAAATATGTTCAAGTCACTGTTCTGAGTTCAAATCCATATATCCAAGTCTACTTCAGTGTCAAACCCACGGTGTTATGTTGTTATCACATGATGTATCATTACTTTTTCCCCTTTGCTAAACCAGGGTGGCTGTGGTTAGTGTGTGACACATCTGGCCTGCGCTCCACAAGTTTGACCCCCCTGCTCTACTTTATTATATTTGTGTGCCTTGTGGCTATTAAAACCTCACCTGCTTTCATTTGGAAGTCCTGTGTAACATCTTTGTCCATATCATTCCTGTAGTCCGCCATTTTAAAATCCTTATCCAAAACAGCCTGATTCTCACATATCCACCCTTTCCTCTAAAGACACTTTTATAATAGCAGATGGTCTTTAAAAAAAAAAAGTTCTAAGTACATTGTTACCAAATCGTCTTGAATTGAGTTAAAATATTTTTTCTCAATTCTGTATCAATATACTTCTTCTCCTTCAATTGTAATTATTAATTCTGTCTATTGACCAGCTTTCAGGTCTCCTCTTATCATTTTCCCCCCCTTCCAAATCCACCACATTTTCCCATGGGAAGATTTCTTGCAATTGAATTCAAAATCGTCATATATTTTATTGAGATTTTAAATAACCGACAGGAAGGCGTTTCATAATTAGTTTCAAAGTCTTATTTCTATTTGCAACTTTCTAAACCAAACTTTTTAGCCCTCTTTTTGTTTTTTATATCAAAATAAAATATTTTTTCTTTACGTTCTTAAATTTACATGAAACTTCGTTCACTGAGGATTGAAGGAAAATAACATGGTGTAATGAAACCTGTCTTTTGGAAGGTTCTTAATATCTAAAAAGTAGTTACTGTAACAAGCCATTTCCATAATTGATTAAGTGCACAAACCCAGTGTCCGTTTGATGGAGCCAAACTACAGCTTAGAGAAGATTATTTTCTCATAGACCCCAGAGTTCTGAAACCCACTGGAAGCTACTGTTTTTATGATCTTTTTGTGGAGATTTTTGTAAGGAGCACCTGTGAGCAAACTGGTTTCACTTCTTGATCCAGAGAGTTCAGGGAGCCAAGCTATTTACTGACTCCTCTCTCCACCGAAGCTGTCACTTCATTCACTACAGAGCTATCTTCAGTCTGCCATTGTTTCCCCAGAAGTCCTGCTAGTTTAATGTTTCTCAACCATTACAATTGTAAGAAGTATAGATTTCAAGTTTGAGAGTAATAATAATAATAATAATAATAATAATAATAATAATAATAATAATAATAATAATAATAATAATAATAATAATAATAAATATTTATTTCTTAGCCGCACCCTCTCCCGAAGGACTCGGGGCGGCGTACAATGAAACATATGAAATAAATATGTGGACAAAACAAACATATAACAGAGACATATACCGAGACACACACAAGGAGGAGGTCGGCTGATAAATAAAAACAATTAAAATACAGTGTTTAAAAACCCCTAGATAATTAAATATAATTAAAATACCCAGTTAAAAACCCGTCAGGAGCGATATGGTTAGATCAAAGTTGAGCCAGGCCAGCTGCTTGGAATAGGTGGGTCTTAAGCTTAATACGAAAGGAGCGGAGGTCAGAGGTATTCCTAATATCCGGAGGGAGGTCATTCCACAGGGCTGGGCCCGCCACAGAGAAGGCTCTACTCCTAGGCGCCGCCCCACGACACTGTCTAGTGGACGGCACCTGGAGGAGGCCCTCTCTGTGCGAGCGGATTGGTCGCAGGGATGTATGGGGCAGAATACGATCCCGCAAGTAACTAGGTCCTGAGCCATGGAGCGCTTTAAAGATTGTTATCAAAACCTTGAAACGCACCCGATAGACCACAGGAAGCCAGTGCAGCTCGCGCAGGAACGGTGTCACATGGGAGTACCTAGTATTCCCCATAATTACCCGCGCGGCTGCGTTCTGGACCAACTGTAGCCTCCGGGTGCATTTCAAGGGAAGCCCCATGTAGAGAGCGTTACAGTAGTTACCCAGACAGCATGTTTGAAGTTGGAATCCATGCATCTTAAAGTTACCGAGGCTGGAAAACTTTTCACTAAGAGAAAACAGAACTACAAATTCATATATTCTGTTGCAGGTCTGATTAAAATTGACCTCCCCCACCCAAAAAAGAAAAAGAAAAAAAAAGAGGGAAAGACTCATTGTTTTCTCCTTTAAGTGCTTATACTGTATGGCTAAATATTTTTTAGAATTGTTTTTAGATTCCATAACAATAATGTGAAAGCTTAATTGGTCAGCTATGATAAAAGTGATTTTCCTGTGTCTATCCTGTTTGTGGGTTTACATCAGGGGTAAAATCAACTTACCTTCGCTATCAGTTTGCAAAGGTGAGCATGCATGTGCCACCTCTGTACATGTTCAGGATCTTACATATATGTGCAGAGTGTCAAAATGGGATGTGATGATATCTGGGTGGGTGGGCGGAGCCTCCCACTGCCACCACTACTGGTGCACCTGAACCAGATAGAACCAAATGAATTGCACCACTGGTTTACATGTTTCTGAAAAACAAATATCGAATCAAAGATACTTTTTAAAAAGGTGGTTTTCATCAATTTGACACAGAAACAAGGTTGCTGCTCTAAGAGTTATTTTTTTCCCCTTTCTTTCCACAGATGCATATTGATTGAAAAGGAATTATCAGCATGTATTGTCAAAAATGGATTTATTTTGCTTTGACCCTCGTTCACGTGGGGCCATGCATGCACAATTGTGATACTAAGGACATGGAACAAGATTTGATGAGATCTCAGATTGTGAATCTTAGCGAGATTCGGAGATTGCTCGTTGCACAGGAAGAGATGATGTCAACACTTCTTTTGAAATCAGGCCAGGTATGGTAATTTTCTGAAAGAAGATTAGCAAGAGACCGAGGTGTTGATTGATATCTGGCTGCTTGACTAAGCTTTCCTTTAATCCAGTCTGGTGAGAAAGATTTTTTCTTGAAACTTTCTTGTGTTATACTGTATATGTAGCAATATACAATGATCTATAAAAGACATAGAAGCACAGAAGCATTTACTACTACTTTCCTAAAGGTTCTCATTTAAATGAATCAGGAGAAGTTCTGTGTCTGTTTTTATTTAGGCATAGAGCTTCTCTGTATAGAACCAAGATTTGGCCATCTGAGAGTGGGACATCAGGCAGCAAAACCAATTAGATTATGTAATGTGACACTGACAGTATCCCATTGAGTGAAACTGTCAGTGGTATCACCCGACTAGCAAGAGAACAACTCTTGCATGATTGAATATACATAAGGTAGTAATGGTTTTACTATTTATATTTTGATTTTTAAAAAAATTAAAAGGTGCTGTCCTTCTGTAGAGATTCACCAACAGGTTACTGGCATTTTCTGATTGTGGTTGTGGTTATTTGTGCTTCTCTTGAATTATAGAGCACCAGCAATTTTAGGAATGAGTTTCAATACCACTAGCAGGTGTCTTGGAAAATCTACCCCAAGTGTTGGTATTCCTGGTTGGTAAGACACATTTGTGGAGCAGACCAACCCTTTTTATCTTCCAAAAATAAAATAAAAAGTTAATCATTATCAACATCTGGCCATTGATGAGGTAGTGCAGTGGTTAGAGGGCAGCACAGCAGGCTACTTCAGCTGATTGCTAGCTGCAGTTCAGCAGTTCAAATCTCACCAGGCTCAAGGTTGACTCAGCCTTTCATCCTTCCAAGGTGGGTAAAATGAGGACTCAGATCATGGGGGGCAATATGCTGACTCTGTAAACCAGTTAGAGAAGGCTCTAAAGCACTGCAAAGTAGTATATAAGTGCTATTGCTATTGATTTCGACCCTTGTTACCATTGTTCAGTTTTGGTTCTTCATCAGAGTAGATGCATAGCACAAGGAATGAGTTACCAATATTTTAGCTGGGTATTTTATTATGTTAAGTAGTGGCTAATTTGCTCATCATTAATTTTTAATGAAGCTGATTAATACTAAATCCTTTTACCAGTAAGACAGCTCTAGGGCCCTGCATGGTTCATTATTTTAATGTGGCTTTGCCACAAGGAACAATTATTTTTTATTCTTCTTAAAATATAGACACTGATTGCACATTTGCTAATTTTTACTCCGAATTCTTCCTCCTCCTCTTTGCACCTTCTCTCGCCTTTTGTGTCCTTCTCCTCTACTGTGAGGAAAAAGCAAGACCAAACATGTAAACAAAAACACACCTAAATCCACTTTTTGATCTTTAGATGTTGCAACCTTTTCTGTAAGGCAACTTTCAAGTTGAATGAATGGCAAAAAGTTTAACCACTAATTAACTGGCACTAAAATTTAATTGGGCCCAAAGGGTGAAGTACTCAAAATCTATTAATTACTTTTCACAGCTTTTTAAAGCAACCATAGTGGAAGAATGATGACTTATTTCAGAAAGGGCAAAGAGAAACATACATTAAAATGTGTGTATCCATAAATGTGGTATCCTTTTAAAATGTGCACATGCTATGCAATGGTTTGACTTTTTAAAAAATCAACAAAAGAGTAAGGAAATTCAAATATTTTTAATCTGAAGGCCAAAAAAAATGACTGCAGAATATTTTGACCCACATAAAGGATATTGTACATAGAAAACGATGAGTGGCTTTTTCAGTGAACTTCTACAGTGAATTTATAGCCATTCTTGATAGTTTCCCTTTGAATATGAATAATAGACTAATCCTAACATATCAAACCTATGTTCTATTTATTCTGACAACCTGGTTGTGAGTGGAGAGGAGACTTAGCTCAGTATGCAATGTGATTATTATTCACTATGGCACTTGTATGCCTACTAAGAAAAGACAAGTTCCACACCTGGAATGATTAGAAATGAACTCAAAAATAAAAATATTCTAAATATACAACAATAATAAGATTGCATTTCAAATGCTGTATACATTTCTGGTCATGCACTTCAGAAAGCATATGATAGAACTGGAAGAGAGGTTTTTTTTTTAAAAAAAACCAACAAAATTATTAGGAAATAAAACAACTCTGATATAGAAAAGATTACAGCTTTGGGTGCTACTTAACTTAGAGTCAAACAAAGTAATGGAGGCAAGGTGAAGATATATAAAATCAAGCATTCTACAGAATATGCAAATCCAGAGGTTTTCTATAGTGTTATAACTTTCACATGATATAAGAAAATACAATAAGAATAAAAATAACATATTGAAATATTGAATAACTAAATAATGGAAGATTATAACAGCATAAATATGGGTATTATTATTAGAACCATATATGTGTGTTAAATGTAACAAATATGATTAGTAATATTTTATTTGTAGTAAAAGGAAAGACACTCAGAATATGGTGATTGGCATAAAAATAACATTGAAATATTGAATAACTAAATAATGGAAGATTATAATTCAACCAAAATATGTGTTCTATTACCAGAACTATATAAGCTTGTCAACTGTAGTAAATATGGTGACTATTATTTCATTTGTACTAAAATGTAAGACAGTTGGGTGCCACACTGTTCACTCATTGATATGTTTGTAAAAAAATAAAAAAAAACCTTTAAAAAAGAAAATACAATATTACACAAAACAATGTTAAACTGTAGGGTATGTTGCCATAACATGTGGTATTAGCCAACAATTTGGAATGTTTAATAGAGAGCTAAATAAATTCATAGAGAGTAACTCTAAGTCTGGTTGACTGTATGGTACTTCCTTGAATCACTGGTAATAGATGTTAAACACCCAAGGTAGAGGAGATCTAATGCCTATGAATTTGCCAAAAAATATAGAATTGGCTACAGAATGCTGGACTAAACAGATCTTTGGTTTGCTCCATAAAGGTTCTTTGATCTTCTGCTTCAAAAATCCAGAAGTAGGATCAGGGTCAAAGCTGGACATATGTGTAGAGGCCATGTATAGAAAATTAAAATTAAAGTATAGGTTATGCTTGGAGATATTTAGTTCTTTCAGTCCAGAATTTCTGTGATTTGTTGGAAATAGATCAGAAGCAATGTGAGAGTAGAACATGTATCATTTTGTAATCTCATTGCACTGGGACAGAAGTAAAACAGCTTCACTTGGTTAGACAGTGGTATAGATGTAAAACTGGATATCATCAATGATATATAATATCACCCATTGGCTTCAGGGAAATATTGAAAAAGAAGGGAGAGAGACAGTAAATTTCAGGATCCTCTTGTTTGTTGTTGTTTGACCTATCATTTCTTGGACTTAGCATTTTTTAATATTTGTCAGCCCAAATGTCATATTCTACAATTGTTTGTCTTCCTGAATCAGAAACAAACAAACAAACATGTTTGGGCAGACAAGCAATGCATCAGTTCGCCTGCAACTGGAATGCCAGATTTTGTGCGTTAATATTTCTATTAATATGAATCTCAACCTAAAAAGCATTGCTGACTGTGTCTGTCTTTCTCTCTTCTTTTACTTCATTTTGAAAACAATGAGCTTTACTTGAATGATGTTTTCAGATCAGCTTATTACTCTCTTTTTTTCCAGCTGAAGTCTGATTTAGACAAACAAAATAATTATCTGAAGGATAAAGGTCCACAATTCTTGGATGGGCCTTATGAAGCTACAGTTCCTGAAATGTCTCCAGAGGGTATGGCATGTTGTACTTAGCTCTTTTATTGATGTTTGTGAGTATTGATAAAATAAGTATTGCAGTTGCTACAGGAATGTTTTTTTTCCCAAGTATCCAGACTTCACAAGGATTTCTTATTTCAAAGATCCTGTACATTCCATTATACCCTGAGGTCAGTGGTGAAATTGAATTTTTTTACTACTTGTTCTGTGGACAGGCTTGGTGGGCTTGGCAGGGGAAGGATATTGCAAAATCTCCATTTCCATCTCACTCTGGGGTCAGCCAGAAGGTGGTATTTGCCGGTTCTCCAAACTAGTCAAAATTTCCACTACTCTAGAACTGTCAGAACCTGCTGAATTTCACCCCTGCCTGAGATTGGATGGTGAGGTTGGTGAGGTTGGATACACTATTTGATGAGGTTGGACACACCATTTTTTTGACTTCTACCTTTTGGACATTTCTGCTTCTTTAAAATAATCATTCAATGACATTCTTTGCTGATTTGGTCTAATAAGGACCAGTGAGTGAGTGGCCTTCTAGAATCTCCTCCCCACAAGCCTCCCTCCCCAAATAAAACCCTTTAATGTAAATTCCCAGGGCTTGAATGCAGAAAATCCTATCTTTCCTGATACCCTGAGTCTGAAAAAGATACACTTTCCCTCTTTAGAGACTTGTAATCTGGTTTACTTAGCTGTACAAGTATTGATAAGAATGTAGAGTTAAAAAACCTAGTTTGTTTCATCTAGCTTGAGCAGTCTTACTGAAAATGGCAAAAGACACCTACCGGTAATTTGGATGAAATTTGCAATTTTTGTTGTTGCTGTTGCCTTTCCAATTTGCACTGGATTCAACTTACAGCTCCATCTTTCTCTGTATGTCTTCTCTCTGTTTAATTTTTGCTTCTTAGAATTGGTATGGTTTGTATTTGGTTGCTGTAGATATATCTGGGCAGTTTTATGAGGTTTTGATCCAGTATAGATCACTCAGTTTCTGACAATTTTCAAGATAATTGATGCTGTAATGAAGAGGAAGGGGAGTGAAAAGCGGCATCCTACACTTAAAGTGTATTAAAATTAATTTCAGTTATTTTTCAGATGCTGTTGCATCTATAACACATATTTAGTTCCAGGAGATGTTGATTTAGTTATTGCTCAGATTTCTAAGCCAAGAAACAATTGCAATATATATTTTTTGAAATTAATTAAATTAATTGGGGAAAAATCAAGGTAATAACAGAAAGCAAGCCATATCAAACAACTAACAAAAGCACAACAGAGATATGAACATTTAACTACCTTCTGAAAGCTCTGCATGGAAATTGCTAATCTAACCTCAGAAGTGAAGCTGCTTCTTGACACAAAGGCCACCACATAAAAGATTAAAAATATAGAATAGAATAGAACTCGTGTATTTGACCAAGTGTTATTAGACACACAAGGAATTTATCTCCAGTGCAGAAGCTCTTAGTGTACAATATGGATAAGAGATACTGTAAATATCTCCATATCTATATCCCATAGCCTTATCTAGGAGAGGAACCACAGTTATCTCTTCTCTAAAAGAACAAAAGGACAGGGAGATTCTCCTCAGAAGAGACAGTCTAAAACAGGCCTGTCAAACTGGTGGTCCACGGGCTGGATGCAACACACACAGGCCACACCCACCCTGGCTCCGCAAAGGAAAAAAGTATCGGGATACATCATGATATGTCTCATGACACTCATGGTCTAAAACATAGCTCAGAGACAAGAAGGTAATCTCCAGCATTTTAACTAAGTGCCAACTTTGCAGCCACAAGTAGCAAAGGTGTTACTCTGCTGTTATTTTGGCACTGCAGTTTCTGAGTGGTCTTCAAAGATAGCCCTAAAAGATCATGTTGTAGTAGTCTAACCTAAAGGTGATGAAACTATAGATCACCATCACAAAGATCTCTTGTTACAAAAAGGGATACAACTGGCCAGTGGTGGGTTTCAAATAATTTAACAACCGGTTCTCTGCCCTAATGATTTCTTCCAAAAACCAGTTCACCTAACTGCTCAGAAAGTTAACAACCGGTTCTCCAGAAGTGGTGCGAACTGGCTGAATCCCACCACTGCAACTGGCATATCAGTCGAAGGAGGGGAAAATTGTTCAAGAATCAATATCAATGCACCTTTGTTTCAAGATTCAGCACACTATCTGAAAGCTTCCTCCTCCTCCATGTACATTTCATTAGACTCAAGGAAACCATAACAGTAAATGATGCCTTTTGAAAATGGAACTGCATAGTATTCCCTTAGGCATTTTTCCAAAACATAATTCATGTAGCTGAAATGTAGCTGATTAGAATGCACCATATGTATTAGTCATTTTGGTGGACCAGAAGTTTCATTTAAAAGGCTTCTTTTTTTAAAAAAATCCCCATAATTCTCTTTTAGCTTTCATGATATTCATATTTAGGGTTTTCAATAATGCTTTCAAATGTTTAGAAGCTGATTATGAAAAACACTACATGAATGTGACAGTCACAAGTTCTCAAATTGGAAAAAAAATGTGGCTGCTTTAAGAAGTCACTCATTTAAAAAACATGCAGCTGTTAAAGCTCCAGATGATTCCCACCCCCCAGGAATACAGAGAAGCTTGAAAAAAAACCATTCTTTTTCATGATCTCTTCAGAGGCGCGTCCATTCTATTTTCAGCAACTGTCTCGACTGTTAAAATGATTTAATTCAAGATGGCACACTGACTTGTAAAATCAAGTCACTGGGCCTCAGTGAAGCTGACATGAACCCAATTCAGCTGGCTGCTTTCCTTCGGCAGGGACCTACATATGTAAAGTACAGATAGAAGCTCCTTGCACCTAGAATGAGGCAGTGTGCTTCTACTGATCTAATGCTTTGAAGGGGGGGGGGATATTTCAGCCTGGAGTGCCACTCAGTCGCACATTTCAATTAAAGCTTCATCAAATTTGAGTGCATTCTCCAATTAACATCACTAATTAACTAGGTATCCCAGTGATTGAAGCCGGATTAAGAGTTTACACTGTTCTTCTAATAAAATGGCACACACCTAGCATGACATTTGTCTATTTTTAATTATTACATTGATATCCTGCTGCAATCATGAAAGAATCCCAAGATATGCAACTCACAAGATATATAGTAACAAAACATTCAACAGTAAAGGAAAAGGCATACAATAAATGCAATGCAGAGCATTTAATAGAGCAGCCATAAAGATCCCAAAAAATGCTGTGATGCGTGTATATCTACAAAGGTAAGAACCATGCAAGCCATGGTGTTCCCTGTGATATTCTGTGGAAACAGAAGTTGAACTTTGAAGAAGTAGGATAAAAAGAGTATTGATACTTTTGGATTTTGATGTTGGTGGAGAATACTATGGACAGCCAACAAAACAAACAAATAAATCACTGAATTAATCAACCCAGAGTTCTCACTCAAAGCACAAATAACCAAGTTCAAATTATCCTACAAACTAAAAGTTATGGGAAGACATAACCCTCTGAAGAAGGCTTTAATACGGGGAAAGACAGAAGGAGAGTGATGAATGAGGATGACCAGCAGCAAAGTGGATGGACTTGGTTACAGTGGCTATGAATACACAATTGGAAGACCCAAAAGGTCAGGTTAGAGACTGGTTGTTATGGAGAACATCAGTGTATGTGGTTTTAAAATGTCAATAGTGACTTGATGGTACCCAATTAATCCATTAAAACATCCACAGTTAGGTTAAAATTAGAAACATATGCTTATATAAAGCATAAGCAATTCCAGTAGCCAACTATGTATGTATGTATGCATTTATGTATGCATTTATTTGTAAAATTTACTGGCTGTCCATCTTGCCTCAAGGTAACTCTGGGTGGCTTGCAATCCAGAAACGTATGCCCATTTTTCAGCTGTTCATCTTATTTATTAATCAAATTTATATGGCACCCATCCAGTGGAAGGTTTTAAACATTTTACTACCAGTTCTGTGGGCGTGGCTTGGTGGGTGTGGCATGGGTTGGTGGGAGTGGCAAGGGAAGAATACTATAAAATGTCCATTCCCTGCCACTCCAGGGGAAGGTTACTGCAAAATCCCCATTTCTTCCCGATCTGCTGGGACTCAGGAGGCAGAGAATAGTTGGGGGCAGGACCAGTCAGAGGTGGTATTTACCGGTTCTCTGAACTACTCAAAATTTATGCTACTGGTTCTCCAGAACCTGCTGAATACCACATCTGCACCCATCTCATGAAAGGGCAGCATGCAACAGTCCAATAGAACAATAAATACATAAAACAATAATTACCTCAAACTATTATATAATAATGATTATTTTAAAAATCATTAAAAACTAAAAGCAGAACTAAAATAAGAAAAGAAATAATAGATGGGGGGATATTAATAATAGTGGAAGCCACCTTATGAGGTCACCCATCCCTGGAGATGCCAGGCCTGCCGGCACAGGTGGGGCTTAAGAGACTTTGAAATGATGGCATTGTAAACTGTTTAGAGTGTGCTGTAAAGCATTATGGACTGGTATAGAAGTCGGAGTGATATTCCTATTATTAATATGATCCTGTAGGCAAATCTATTGCTAAATCATAAAGGGCTTTATGAGTTAAACATTTTACATTAAGCCCAGAATGTAAGCAATGTGGACGCTGTAGCATGGATTGTCTGTAACACATAATGGAAGTTGTTACTTTAAAGAATGCCTGGGGATTTTCTAATGGTTTCACAGCAATCATTTTCCCTATCAACTTTTTTTTACAGATAATATCTGTTTTTTTTTTTAATCATTTGGGGGTCTCCTGATGAATTTATACGTAAAACATCCAGTAACAGATGGAAGAATGTGATACTCCAAGCCTTAGCAAATGCTGTAGGTCTTCTTTTGCCTGACAGGGAGGTTAATTTGTATTTAAATTTAAACCCTGTTTGAGAAATGAGTTGGATATGAGTTTTTCTCATAGTGATCTGAGAAAAGAAAAAGAGAGAGAATGCTAGGGAATATTTTCCCATGGGTGTAATCTCTCAAAAGGCCGTTGGGATAGTATCAGAATTAGATCCAGGAGACAAGACAATTCCCGGGTAGAGATGAAATTGTCTTCAATAGATGGATTGTAGTATCTGTTCTTCAGTAGAAAATGCTCATTCCAGACCTCAAGGATATGAAAAGCTATCAGAATCCTGTTTGAGGATCATAGCTGCATTACTTGTTTGGCGTTTCTTTCTTTCTTTCAAACCATACCATAGGTATTAAATTGGAAATTGATACACGGCAATTGCTTTTTTTTTTTGCCCTGACCAGAAGCTTATATTACTATCTTTTCACTCTACTGCAATTGGAAAATTAAAAGAATAGAGCAGCTCACATGCATACACGAGAGCATGTATACTTTCAAACGCAGAAGGTATATATTAAAAAAGGGACTATTATTGCATAAATAATATTGGGGAGAAAGGGAAAAAATCATGCCTTAGCAGCTTGACCATTTTGTATCCATTTTTTCTTCATTTTACTGATTTACAAACTGTATAGAGATTCAGGCTGGAGTGCAATAAAACATAATTTTAAACAACCCATTGTTCCTTAGCTTAAACAAGCTAAGGAACTATGGGGATAGCCAATAAATGTTAATAGCAGTATTAAAATTACTGACAACATCAGTTTAAGTTGTTTAACCTGAATTCCATTCATCAGGTTTACAACTTCCATGGAGAATAATAGTAAATCTGAATGTAATTCAAGTATCGTTGCTAATTTATTTATTGCAAAGGGTCTCCAATGACAGATATATTCTGCTTTCCCATTTATGATTAATTGTCATATTCTAGTTTTATTCTTAAATTAAAACCTGGCTCATAAGGAGATGTATTCTCACTAAGCTTTCATTAAAAATATTTTTTTCCACCATGTAGATAAAACAATATGATTTATGCAAATGGGAGTAGGACTAGACTAGGACTGTCCAATCTTGGCAACTTTAAAACTTGTGGACTTCAACTCCCAGAATTCCTCAGCCAACCCTGCTGGCAGTTGAAGTTCCTAATTCTTAAAATTGCCAAGTTTAGACTCTACTGTACCATACCGTTTAAGATAAGGACATCAAAGGATATGAAAGTAGGATATACCATAGATATATCCTATAGATATAGGCTAGAATCCATCAGGAAGATGGATTCCATCAGGTAGAATCCATCAGGAATTCCATCTCAAACATTACTGGAGCTGGTGTCTTATATTCAGTTATCTGAAAAGGCTGTTCTGCCCTCTATAGGTACTGTAATAATTCATGCTTTATAATAAAGGGCAGTTGTATATTTCAGAAAACGGTCCTTTAGATTTCTTTATTTTTTTCAAACAGTCACTTTCAGCCTTGGCAAGTGTTTTGATCTCTTAACTTTTACTGTACGATGGTACATTTAATACCCAGTCTTCTACATAAACATGTGAAAAAAGGGGGAAATTGAATTGTCTTTTTAACTTAAAATTACATTTAATGTTTCATTTTAGGTATTTTTTAATCAGAAAACATTTTTCTTCTAAAGTTTTTTTTTTTTTTGCGGTTGCTCTTAAATTTTCTTTGTAAAGCAAACTTATAAATATATAAAAAAACAATTATTATAAACAGGAAGCAACTTGTTTACCCTCATGAAGGTCTTTCAGATTTATCCCCTTTTCGGGTTTGTTCTTTATATTTCCCAAGAAAATATGGTCACTGTATCTGTAGGTGATGCTTCTAAATGGATTCATTTATCTGCCCAGGTCGGATGGCACAGCTTTGCCTCATGATATGAACCTCTTCAATGTGTTTTATGTCTCCTGAAAGCTCCCAAGAGGCTCATGCGCCAAAGTGTATTTCAGCTTCTTTCCATATATTATTGGAATCTTCTTCTGGAATTGTCAGTGAAGACAGCAAATGTCATGAAGTGGCACATTATTTTACTTGTAGAACCAAAGGTGCCATATTGATTTGTGAAGCACCTTTAAAGCTTGTTATAGTCCAACTATCATTGCATCCCTGACATTGTTCCATTTTTATGACCAGAATGGCCCTCGTTCCTCATATAAATGCAAAAATGCAGAAGAGAAAACAGTTACAAAGAAACTCCATCTTACTGCCATGGACAACCAAAATCAGCTTCCTTATTTATTCACAATGTGGGATTCCATAAAGGACAGGTGTTATAACATTTGCACATCACTAAATAAATGGATAACATTAAGACAGTGCTTACTTTCACCTAAAGAAAGATTCATCACTCATGAAGTAGGGAACTCCACCAAGAATATCAGCAAGTGACTTTTGCAGATCATATTTCATGTTCTAAGGTAAAGGTAAAGACATATGTGCTAGTCGTTCCTGATTCTAGGGCGTGGTGCCCATCTCCGTTTCAAAGCCGAAGAGCCAACACTGTCCAAAGACATCTCTGTGGTCATGTGGCTGGCATAACTAAATGCCGAAGGAACACAGAACGCTGTTACCTTCCCACCAAAGTTGGTTCCTATTTTTCTACTTGAATTTTTTACATGCTTTGAAACTGCTAGTTTGGTAGAAGCTGGGACAAGTAATAAGAGCTCACCCCATTATGCAGTGCTAAGGATTTGAACCGCTGAACTGCTGATCTTTCTGATCAATCAGCTCAGTGTCTTAGCCACTGAGCTACCGTGTCAAAAAAAAATCTATTATTAAAGGACTAATATTATAGAATAAATAGAAATGTAACAAAATATCATAACCGAGGTGAGCAAATCTCTGTCCAAAAATCAATATTCTTATAACAGCTGGATCTTTCGTCCAATGTTTTCTCAGGTACCTCAGTCATTCAGGTGACGGCAACATACCCAACAGGTGTTCGTCTGATTTACAGTATTCTTCCAGAACAACCTTATTTTTCTGTGGAACCAACTTCAGGTATTGTTTCTTTTCTAAGTTAAGTATCACCAATAAATCACTTAAGTATATTGCAGTCTATAATTTTATTAGATTCATTTTTAGGAATACTTCAAAAAGCAAATAAATGAGATTTAATTCAGTAAGATTATAATTTATTTATTATTTATTTGTTTGATTTGTATACCGCCTATCTCATTTAGAAAATTGGAAAGCCACATGTACAGTATTGTCCTGACCTAGACTTAAAACTCCGTCAAAAACCCCTTCTATTAATTTACTGTGAATTCTGCTCATTCACATACAGCAAAGTCTTTCAAGGGAGATTTTACCTTATCTGGCATAGAGAGCTGCCAAGCTGATATCTGCAAAACTTGGCAAGGTGTCTCAGAGAGTCACGAGCCCATTAAGCAAACTAGTTGTCTCCTGTAAACTCCACTTCCCTTTTACTCATCTTTTATTTCCTCTGGGAGGGGCCATTCATCGTCCACCTGTAGCCTTACTCCCAAGTTGACCCCTGTTTTTTAGCTGTTCCCTTCGTCTGGCAACTCTGTGCATGCACATACTGAGAACAGCTGTTCGGCTGCCTCACTGATGTCAGACTTTGAAGGCAGCTGATAACTGGCATAATGCTCTGGCCCCCTCTCTGCCTACAACACAGAGTCCTCATCAGAGCCTTCCAAAGACTGGCCCATGTTCCTCACCAACCTCCTCACTGTCCAAATCTGCTGCCAAATCTGCTGCCAGCTCCTCTGGCCGCTGGCGAGCCACAACAAGTACTATTTACTGAATCAAGGGCTTGCCCTATTGTGATCTAGTTTCAATCTAACAAACTTCCTGGGTAAACAAACGTATACTATCCCAACATTTTGGCTTTCCTCCCATATTTAATAAATTATGAAACTGAATATAAATTATATGATTTATTTCACTATGCAGAGATGTAAGTTTACTATAAAACAAAATATCCTATACTATAAGTTTGAAATTTGGTCTCTAAAAGACAGTGAGGTTGATAAATATCATCCAGATCATTTTAAAATGCAAGAGTATTTGGAATGCTATGTGGCCATGACATTTCAAAATAATAGTGTAGAATGCAAATCAGAGCTAGCAAGATATTGAGGTTCTAGGGAATTTACATTTGTGGAAAGAGTATAATGTTTGGAAGTCTGCATCTTAGAAGCTATATTAGGACAGAGCTATAAAAAATAAAGTGAATATGCCTGGTTTTTCTTCTTTATTTAGTATTAGAATTCAGGTAAACTCTAATGAAGCTGAATGGGAGAAATCCAGGTCATACCAAAAGGAAAAAAAAAATCCAGGTAGCAATTGTTTGGATAAAGCTATTGAGGAAAACACTATTAATAATGATCATTATCACATTTATTGATTGGTCATTTTTAATTTATGTATAAAATTAACATAGCCACCCAAATTTGACTATATTTAATCTTTGCTCTTACATCACATCTGGTTGACCACTGGAGAGAAGCAAATTATAGTAGTAGTGTTTTTGGTTTAATCCACAAGGGCTATTCTCTGTTTTTACAAAAAAAAAAATAATTAAAGATTATAATTGCAATAGTAAAAACTGATGCAACCCAAAAGAAAGAAGAGTAGAGAGAAAATAAAAAGTGCAAAGAAAAAAAAGAAGAAAGAATTGTTTATAGTAAAGAAAAAAAAAGAAATACATAAAGAAGTAACTCCCATAAGAAGTATAAGCAATATTGGTAACATTTTACTTCCTTTTAATGTGTAAATAATGATATCTTCATCTCATGGCCCATTTCTTATTTATAAATAAATTCATACAAAATTGTCATTTCAGAAAAAGTCTATTAAAGGTTTGCAGAAAAAAGAATAATAATATATTTTAACCTTGGTCAAATGATCTAATTTCTATTCTTCCTTTTTATTTATAACGATTTTAATCTTTAGTCCATTCAAATAATGTCAGAGAATTTGATTTATTTGTATTTCTTTTTTATTCCTTCTCACAAGATTTCAGCCAAGTTTTGACAAATTTCTTTTGTAAATCCAATATAAAAGAATTTATCCAGATCATGCTCTTGGTTTATCGTTTGCCACAAAATGGTTGTTCTCTGCTTGTGTTATATTTTATAGGTGTGGTTAGAACGGCCTACCCAGGGGACAGAGAAACCCAAGATAAGTATTTTGTTGTTATCAAAGCTACAGTTGAACAAATTGGTGGACCTTCAGGTACAACAACAGTGACTATTAATCTCTCTGATGTTAATGACAATCCCCCTCGTTTCCAGCATAGTAAGTTGAATGTATTTTCATCATTATTTACCATTTGAATACCCATGCATAAATATTGCATTCCTAGTATGTTAAACAGTAATTGAAAGCTAGTCTACATTTAATAATTATTATGTATGAGCTTGATTACTCTCATCAAGGAACCTTAAGCAAATTTGGTTTGCCATTGAATTCTTATTACTGATATATAAATACTATGTAACAATAATTTCTGGAATATATTTATTTTAATATAATAAATATAATCATATATTCTTTTTCCGTGATCATTTGTCTTCCAGCAAGAACGGAAGGGTAGTTAGACCAAATAATCAGGGATGGGATCCTATCAGTTTAAGAAACAGTTCGCTGAGCGCGCACTTCGCTGCCAGCTGATCTTCGGAGCTACAAGTTTGCCGAAACTGGTCTGAACTGGTAGAATTCCACCCCTGCAAATAATAGAAAATGAAGAAATTAAAATGTCCTGGGACTTTAAAATTCAAATAGACAAGCACCTGCCACATAACCCCAGACTTAACAATTGTCAACAAGAAAGACAAAAAAAAAGTCTGATTATTGGACTTGGCAGTATCTGGAGACAGCAGAATAGCGAGAAAGAGTTCAAGAAAATAACAGAATAGAGGTAGACGTAAGCATTTGTAGCAAAAGAAAGTGAAGATAGTAGTGATAGTGCCTTGGGTACAATCCTAAAGCATATGGAGCCCCATCTGAACGCCGTTACCATTGACAATATCACTATCAGTGAATTGCAAAAGGAAGCTTGGAGCAGCTTACATCCTGCAACAATACCTTTAACACCATCAAACAACAGCATCTGCCTATTCCAGGTCCTTGGGAAGAATTTGATAGGTAGATAAAAATCCCAAATCTCATCTAAACATCTGGCTGACTATGCAACCAACCATAATAATAATAAATGGTAAGGAGTTAGCAAGATTTTCTTTCCCCATTCTTGCCTAGGACAAGCAGAGCTGCACTAATTTAATACATCTGTCACTGTATTCCTAGGCATTGTCAGTGCTACATTTTTTTTTTAATTTATGCACTGGAATATGTTTAAGAATGAACCCTTTAAACTATAATCATATTTCAAATGAATCAATATAATCAATACAAACTATAAATGCTAAACATTGCCATTAAAACCAATAGTAAAATAGTTAAAAATACAATTTAAGTGGATTTGTAGATCTTTTCTGAGGAGAAAAACAACTTGAAGATGCTTCCAAGCTCAATATATATTGGATATGCATTGGATAATATATGAATGTCCTTCCATACATTTCCTAAGCTTTTACTTGCCAATTTCTCTCTTACAATAACTGAGAAGGACCTCTACTGGCAACTAAATTTACTACAAGTGAAAGTACCTTACCCAACATTTCAAGTTTAAATTAGCACTGGGATTGAGAAAGCAGCTGTATGTTCTTCTACCTGAAATTTCTTAATTATTTTTAGAAGAATTTTATATAAAGTACATCATGGTAGTCCACCCTAACAGTTACCAGAATACAAATAAAATAGAGAGACAATGTGTCTTTTCCAGGTAGCATCCACATGGTGTACCAGCCTTGTTAAAACAAAAAATATATCACCTGAGTTTTCCCCACCATACAAAACACATTGGTTTCATAGAAGGGACCCAAGATTGATTGACTGATCATTTATTTAAAAATATGTATATGGCTATGCATCTTAAGCAAATCTGGAGTGCTCACAACAATAACCGAATACCAATTCTGGCAATAGCGATAGCACTCAGACTTATATTCCACTTTACATGGCTTTTACAGCTCTCTCTAAGCAGTTTACAGAGTCAGCATATCGCCCCCACAATAAAACCGATGAATAAAACAATCATAAAACTATAATAACAGTAAAACCATAAAACAAAATAGAGTGTAGTAAGGAGACCCAGATTCAGAGGTGGGTTCCTACCAGTTCGGACTGATTCGACCAAGTAGGTAGTAACTCAGCCTGCCACGCCCCCAAACCAATTCTATCTTGTTTTTTTTTCCTTCTGCACATGCACAGAAGCATTTTTTTTCAGTACTGAGCATGCACGCACAGTACTGAGTGAACCGGTAGTGGCAGCAGCCGGTTCCCACCACTGCCCAGATGGTTGGGGGCAATATGCTGACTCTGTAAACCACTTAGAGAGGACTATAAAGCAGTGTGAAGTGGTATATAAGTCTAAGTGCTATTGCTACTTGTTTGTCACCATCTATCTCTAAAAACATTAAAAATTCAATTGGAGTCGAGCATATAGTAAATTTAAATAAGTAAACCATAACAATCTGCCTCTAACTTTAATTTACTAAAGCCAGTTATTTTATGCTAATGTTGCACCATGTTGTCATTTGTAAAAAGTCTTGGAAGCTCAGAATTTTTTTTTTAAATAGTAATTATTATGCTACCGGAAGGAATTATTTTCCTCTCTGCTTCATTTTTAAAGCTACCTCCTTTCCTGTCTTCCTTTACTGGAGGATTAACACACAACTATTCAGGTTTGGCTATATGATATACGCAATATATGTTGAAGAGCTGAAATAAGAGTTATTTAAGGACAAAAATCCTAGGAAGATGAAGTAGTGAAGTGATAAAGTAATATGGAATAACATGGAAAGCTAAGCAGTTCATAGCAATCCAACAGATTTTTAACTTAAGAAAATGAAAACACCCCTTGGCTTAAAACAGAGATGGGACCTCAAATTTGTAGTGTTATTTTCATGCCATCTCAGGAGAGTTCCCACCAACTTCCCCAGACATGAGTCAGTAACAAGAGCAGTCATGTTACCTACATTTCTTTTTAAACAGTGGCTCCCAATTATCCTCAAAATTCCATTTTGAAGTTTTAAAAAATAGGCAACAAAATCAAATAATGCTACATAACAAAGTAACTAACTAAAGGATGGGGGGAGGAGAGCCTCTATTCTTAATTTGTTATGAGTAAATTTATAAGGTAATTTGAATAAAACAGTTCAGAAGAATCTTGATTTGCATATGTAAGAGCAAAAGACTTTTATGTGATGAAACCTTACTGTAGTTGCCTTAATGTATTTCTTTTTCTTTTAATATATATAATGGATTCTGGGGTTGCTATTTATGTATTTATTATTGGTTCCTCTGAACGAAGGAGACACATCAGAAGACCAGTTCTTTCATTTCCCAATTAGGAAAATAAAATAGAGAAAAAAGAATCAGATAAAAGCAAGGGGAGAAAAGGCTTTTGAGGGCATCTCATGTTCTGATAAGAGAAGCATAACCAATGTGTTTGATGTATGAAAAAAAAAGCTTCCAGGGGAGAGGGGAGTAGAGGATACAGCAATCTCTTGATATGAGTCAATTTAAAAAGGTGACAATAATATGGATATAACAGGGAAAAGTTGGTTGAACTTTCTTTATTTTATCTGCTTTGGGAAATTGATTTTCAAATTGATCTGTATTCAAATTTAAGAACTTTGCTATATTTTGATGTTCTACTGTTCACTGGTGTTATTCTAATTATAAATAATGATATTAACGTGTCAGGTTAAAAGGAAAAACTTCAGGCACAAGAGATTTAGCAGTTCTACATTGCAATACTTAAAAAAAAAACCTCTACACAGCTACTTCTTTTGAAATTCAGGAATGGTTAAATTAAACAGTCAAAAGCTGTTAAAGACAATGAGCTAATAGCCCAAACAAAGAAATATTTGTTACAATACTTCTTTACATAACAATGTGAGTCTCAGAAAGGATCACGATTTACATTTTGTTGCTTCAAATGAACAATGAACGTTTAATCAGGCTTGTACTGATAATTGCCTTTTCTTTAAGAGCGCTATGAAATGAATGTATCCGAGGCAGCTCCCTTGGGCACCATCCTTGGAAAAATCATGGCAAATGACAGTGACATAGGAGACAATGCAGCTATGGATTATATAATAGAAGATGATAACCCTCATATCATTTGTATCATTACTAATAATGACACCCAGGAAGGAATTGTCATATTGAACAAGGTGAGATGTGATCTGTAACATTACAAACAGGGAACCAGGCAAAATCAAACAGCTTTACTCATTATAGGTTCAGATGGGAAGAAGTTGTAATAACTCTAAAAGCTGTTTCATCCTCTTTTCCAAGATTTCACCCTACATAAGCATGATCAATATAAATAATGTATTCATAAAATGGGCAGTTTATTTGTTGCATACCTAGAAACAAACAGTGTTAATCACTCTTGACTGAGAAAGTTAAATATTCTGTGTTAAACTCTGCTGGCTTCAGATTGTCTCAAGAAATGTGTTCTCTTGGCTTAACTTGAAATAATTCTTTCGAGCAGTCCTTATTAAGTCTAATTTTGCACTGCAGGCTAAACTACTTACTTCCCATGTTGCTTTTAAAATTCCAGTCTGGTTTGTAGTGGTTTGGCAATGAAGCTGGATTTGTGCTCAGACAATGGCCTTTTCAAGCTACGATTGGTCTGTCCTTGCATTTCAGCCTTTTAATCTGTATAAGAAAGGCAACCCTTAATGAATGGCCTCTATTGAGAGGATCTCCCAGGGTCTATCTTTTTTTTAAAAAAAAAATTAGGAACTGTTTTCTTCTCAACAGCCCCCATTCTTTTCCTTTGCTTTCCAAAATGTTTCCACACATGCATACCTTTACATACCCTTCATATATCCTATAGTGTTTCCACTCGTTACTCACCTTATTGTATCAATCCAAAAGACACAGATTATGCCTTCATTCCACTGTAGCCCATAGAAACTTTGGGGAAACAGAGAACTGATGGTCCAGATTCTTAGAAGTAAAGGAATAGCATTCATTGCAATTGTGCAACTTCCTTCCGACATACCTGTGTTGATATTGAAATACTTTAAAAGGTTGCAGTATAGTGGACACAGAATGGGTGGAAATGAAATGGATGTCAGAAAGAAAGTTCAAGGACGGGCAAAGATATGCTGGAAAAAAAAGAGTAAGAGACAATGACCAAGAGTATCTATAGTAATTTTTACAGACCACCATTAGATCAACTGGAAGAAAAGTAAATGAAATCAGCACAGAACATAATGAACCAATCCAGCAGTCCAGGATGAAATGGCTGTAAAGGGATGCAACCAATGCTGTTTCTGTTTTTATGGAGTAACCATACCTGTTCATTGCAAAGACTATGTGCTCTGTTGTCTCCCCCCCCCCAGAAGGGATCTAGGACAACTCACTGTGATCATCTCACAAATGCCAACTCACTGTAGCCAACTTGCCACGGGACAGTGGCAGGCAACATTTATTGTGCTCAGTTGCCCTGCATGGAATTGCCCAACAGCAAGTTATCCACAGTGAGTTGGCTGTGGTGAGATGGCTGCACTGAAATACAGTAGCCATGTTGGATTGGCCATAGAGAGATTGCTGTAGTGAGTTGGCTGTGGCAAGATAGTATCTGAAAGTTGGCCATGGCAAGATGGCAGTGGCTGTTCCATTCCATTCCAGAAGTGATGCTGAAGGTTGGACAAGGAGTAATGGATGAAAACTGACCAAGGAGAGATTCAAACTAGAAATAAGGAGGATCTTTCTGACAGTGGGAACAATCAACCAATGGAAAGCTTGCCTTTGGAAGTTGTGGGGGCTTCATCCCTTGAGACTTTCAAGAAGAGATTGGACTGTCATTTGTCAGAAATGGTGTAGGGTCTCCTGCTTGAGTGGGGGGTTGGATAGATGACCTATAAGGTCCTTTCCAACTCTGTTAATCTGCTAATCTGTTAAATCTGACCCCTCTCTCCACAATTCTGTTTTTTCCTTATCTCCCCATGCTTCCTGGCTGGGAAACATTGGAGGGATTTGTTCATGATGATTCTCTTTCCCTTGGATGGGAAACCCAGGGAAAGTGTCAGATCACTGGACAAGATGAAACACCACACAGTAATTTATATTACCAAAACCAACTAGTAAGAAAGGTAACTGAAAAAAGTATGCACATGAGGATTACACTAACATTTTCTTCCCCTCGGGGCAGAAAAATATTGGATAACATGCCTATTTTGAAAACATTCCCTGTGAAACTGAAGCAATGTTTCTCAATTACCTGCTTATTGTTGTTAATTTCTCAGTATCCAATTTTCTTCTTCTTCTTCTTCTTCTTTTTATAGACAGTTGATTATGAAAGCCAAAGGGCATACAAAATAAAAGTCAAAGGCATTAACCGGCATGTTGAAAAGCACTTCCTTGAAAAAGATGCTAAGTTTGAAGATGAAACGATTCTCAGGATCACAGTGAAGGATGCTGACGAGCCTCCAGTTTTTCTATTAGAGGAATTCTTTATGGAGGTTCCTGAAGACAACTTGAATGGCTCATTTGTGGGAACTGTGAGTGCCAGAGATCCAGATGATATTGACAGTCCAATCAGGTACACCCAAATTTTAAGATATTCCTGGATAGAGATATGACTGGACATAATATTATTATATGGTTTTTAGTGACATTGAAGAATACTTCCCAAGAACATTGGTGTAAGCCTTTGGGTGCTGTATATCTGAACATTACACATGTAGTTATTTTATTGCAATGGAGGTTATAGATAAATCTCCTGCTTGCAAGGTATCCCTTGCTTCATTGGGATTCAGAAAAAGGAAACTTTCATAAAGTTTCCTGCTCTGAAAGGTAGGGAAGGAAGGAAAGCTAAACTAAGCAAAATAAATGGGTCACAAAGTCTGTGAAAATAAATCTATCAGTTTTGTTCTCCCGGTTTCAAGGGTTTTCTATCCTTTATGTTTAATGGAAGTGGTAGTTGTTCTTTTGCCTTTCTCCTCTTAGTATTTTTTCCCTTTGACATTGTTTCAAAGCAGCCACAATAAAAATGCACTGCTGTAGCCCAACTTAGTTGCCAGTGTGAGTCACTTCACAAGTGGCACTTCACTGTCTCTTTTTAATCGAGTCCTTCACCTGCTGGGAGCCTGTCTGTGAAAGAAGAATGAATAATGCATTTTAGATTTGCTTCACTCTAATACAGGTATGAGCATATTTCAGCGCATAAAAAGAGGGGCTTTGATCTTGGCAGCAGTGAATTTTAAATGTTTATCACTGTTCATTTTTCATGATTTCTGAATAGCCAAAGCACTCATATCCATATTCATGGCTACACAATTCTGTTTCCTTGACTGACAATAGTTTATACATCCTTCTTTATGAAGGAATTTTTGTATTCCAGGTCTCCGAAACTCACTCTTCCTCTTTCTTCTCTCTTTTTTTCTAAACCTTTCGTGTGCAGATATTCTATTACCCACCACAAGTATTTAAAGACGTTTTTCAGCATTAATGCCCATAATGGAACAATTAGTATAACTGGACCTTTGGATCGAGAGAAACAGATTTGGCACAACCTAACTGTTACTGCCATAGAATCAAGTGAGTAGGAGTTTTAAGGTACCTGTCCCAAATGTGTATCATGCAAGGGCATCTGCAGGAAAGGACGTTAAAAAGTCAAGAAGGCAGCTCGGATGGTGAAATCCAAGCCCACCTTGCTATGATGCTTGTAAAAAAGGACTAGAGCTTGGCTCGTGCATTTATCATCATCAACTTGACTTATTTAGCTACCCTTGCAGATGTCCCTGTTACCAATATCTTTTTATAATAATTATTTTCCAAAGGGTTCATCTTTTGCAGTTGAGACTTCTTGTTCCTTTGTTGCTTGTTTCAAAAGGTAACATTAAGGAAAGGGATGCCTTTGTAGCAGAGGTGGGTTCTGGATGGCACTACTCCCAGTTTGCTCATGTGTGCGCTTGATGCACGCTGTGTGCGCATGCGCAGTACAATTAAAATTGAAACTGAAAAACCAAGATGCCGCCACCACCATGCAAAGAACTGGTTTGGAGGCGTGGCAAGCCAGGGTTGCTACCGGTTCTAGCGACCCAGATCACCAAACCACTACCGGTTTAGCTGAACCAGTTCGAGCCATTAAGAATTCACCACTGGTTTGTGGGGGTTTAATCTAAAATTTTATTTTCTTTGATCAAAGAGCACATTTAAAAGGACAAACAATACAGGTAGTCCTCGACGTAGAGCTACAATGGAGCCCAGAATTTAGATTGCTAACTGGGAATTTGTTAAGTGAGTTTTGCCCCATTTTAGGAGGTTTCTTGCCACATTGGTTAAGTGAATTGCTGCAGTTGTTAAATTATTGACACAGTTTCTAATCTGGCTTTCCCATTGACTTTACTTGTCAGAAGGTCACAAAAGATGATCACATGATCCCAGGACACTGCAACCCCCATAAATATGAACCAGTTGTCAAGCATAGGAATGTAAACCACATGGCCACGTGCATGCTGTAAGGGTCATTAGTGTGGAAAATGGTCATTAGTAATTTTTTTCAGTGCCGTTGTAACTTCAAATGGTCACTAAATAAACTGTTATAAATCAAGGACTACCTGTATAATGGAAATAATAAGGTACACTGCAGGATATAAAATTGTCCTCTTGATACAGGAGCTTATATTATATTAGACTATATTTATCAGTTCTTTATTCGTTTATGAATTAATAAAGTTAATTTCACTTTATTAATTATTAGTGGTCATGAAATTACCCAGTGTTTACCTGAACTCCAGTCAGAAAAATTAATTCTGAAACTGACGGCAGATTCAGTTGGACTTCTATATAGCCCCATCCCTTTTGATATTCTGAAAAGCTCTTAAGATCTGGTTATGGGCCTCCTATGAACTGGAGATATGTCTAGATAGCATTCTTGATGAAGGAGGTATTTTTATATTCTTCAATTATGGGTTGCGTTTTTTTATTAGGATATCTATAGGTTTTTATAGTTGTATTTTCTCTTTTTATTTTCCTGCTTTTTATCTATTGTTATGCACTGACCAGTGTCTCCTTGGGAAAGTTGAGTGGCTATATAAATTTGATTAACAAATGAATTTAGTTGGAATTGAAAAGGATTGTCTATAAATAGTTCTCCAGTTGGTGTTATATAAAATTACAATGCAAGTTGGAAGTTGCCTAATCTATGCATTTCTTCGCAAGTCACCTTGCCTTTTAGATGTTATTTCTTGCTTGGTTTTTTAAAAAATACTTAGAATTAGAACTAAACAGTCTCTGCTAAATTTTTAGTTCCTCATAATAAAAGGGTAAATGCAAATCATAAAGGGACAGTTTTATCTATCTTAAGATTGGTTCTTCAGTAGGACAAGCATATGGTTTTTCATTAAAAAGATACTGCAGGCAAACACTTCAGCCAAATAAAAGGAGAAATAATTTCCATATTTTTTTTCAGAATCCCAGCTGAGTGAATACAGCATTTTAAGTGTACTAAAAATAGTGGATTTTATATGCACAATGTCAAGACATTATGTGACTGTTTTCATTCATATTCTTAGATTTTAGCTTTTTTAAAATCACAAAAACATAGCAAAAGAACTTTAACTATAAAATATTCTTAATAATTACAAAAAAGTCAAGACTATCTAACTATAATTGTACTAATTATTTATTTAAATAAGCACTTACGTCTTGCTCTGCGGATAAATGTGCACTGTTCCAAAGAGGTAAATAATTAAGATAATTTAAAAAAAAACTATTTTAAAAAAATGGAAAATAAGACAAAAGTAATCCCCAAAGTGCTTTTTTCAAATGGCAACTGTTTTTGGTTTGAAGAAGCTTCTTGGATAAGAAGTGAAACATCTTCAAGCCAAAAATTAAATCCAGTTGCCATTTGAAAAAAATGCACCTTTGGGACAACCATGACCTGGATGACTAAGAATCTTCATAGACAAGACAAAAGTAAGTGAATTGAATGTCAGCTATCAAATCTAGAAGCTAACATTTAAAAAAAATCATGTAGAATGAATATAAAGACAAAGTCTGTTGTAATTAGTTTAACTGATGCTGGTACAGTGGAAAGAAATACACATTTCCATTTATTAGTGCATGTGTGATGCTTACATCATATGAGTACTTTTGAAAGGGATTGCATATTGTGAAAAGGTAAAAATTGAGTATTTGAATCTGTTTGATCAAAGATTGACCTAAAATTAATTCAGAGATTCTAGTTTAGAATTATGGCGTTTTTGGATCACATTAAAGAAATGGAGAGGCAAGGGGAGTAATGGAAAGAGAGACAGATGTGTAGTAACCATCCAAGAAAGAATAGAGGAGTTGCTTGTTCACATATTTCAAAAATGGCAGCTAAGTCCAGGAAAAAGGGCAAAAATAATATGTAGACATAAACTTGATGAAATTTCAGAATAATAAGCACTTGGGCTAGTAATCTCAGTAATTACAACTACTTAGTTGAGATCTACATCTTTTCCAACAGTACTACAACTGGAAATAAACCAAACAACAAAATTAGAGAGAGAGAAAAGAAAACTTTAAAAAAATGAAATTATGATTTTCAATTTCCAGTCATAAAAACTTTTGCCTTGTTAGCCACTTTCTCCTGCTCTTAGAGTTTATAGGAATGTAATAATTTGGAAGAGTTAGATACTTAAACTATTTCCTAAATCATATTTTCAAGGAAGATTACCTGAATTGCCTATTTATCTATTCAAAATTCCAAGTAGTTTATACATGCTGAAAACAAAACTGCAAATATGTTGGATCTCCTCAATTTTACATGAATGCATAATTTTCCCAAACAAATGGCCTGATGCTTATAAGTATCCATGTATTAACTGAGTTGCTTAATAATTTGGGAAGTGATTTTTTTGGAGTGAGAAAGATAATTCCTATAATTGTACCACACTTTGCCTTTATCTACATATCATAAATTAACTTTATTAATTATAATTTATTGCAGATCAACTTTAACTGAAAAGAAAGAAAAATAAAACAAACATGGGAATGTAAAACATAACTTTGGTGGTATGGGTAGGGGAGGAATAAACATATATTAAAATATTAAATATGTATTATATTTGGAAATTGCATTTCATACCTCACTATTGCAGAGCTTTACTTATAAATGGTGAATTAATTTAAGTAATCCTATAGTCCAGTTCTTTAAAATAAAACAGATTAATTGCATATTAGTTGCCTTACCAACCAGTGACAGAACTAATAGTTAAAATAGTTCAACAGGGGGACAAATACCCTAAAATATTTTGTTTAAAACAATGTCAGATTTACTACACAATCCTTCTGCATGATATCACACTAGCTTCCATATTATGATACATAAATAGTCAAAATAAATTATTTATCCAAATTTCTGATAATATTATATGCATTTATAGCACATTGGCACAATGGAAAATTCTCACAGACAGGTGTTGAAATTATATCCAGAAACTCTTTCACTCTTCTTTTTAGTGTATAATTAAATATTTTACTTTACTATTTATTTAATCATTCACTAGTAGAAATGTATCTTAGAAAATAGAAGTGTCCAGTTTTTGAACACTTCCTTGCAGTAAGAAAGGCCTACTTTGTAGCTCTACTGAATTCAGTTGAGTATATATCAGAGCAAATTGTAGCATATTGTGCTTTAATTCACTTAAGTAATTAAGGAAAAAGGATTGCTTTATACATTTGTCTAGCTTACAGCTCACAAATCATCTTGATAATTAAGCTAATTTAAATATAGTGCAATTCACTGTTATATAGTTCTTTTCTGAATGCCTTAAGCAAAGACCCATCTGTGCAAAAGGATTTGAATTTAACATATATTCACTCAATTATTTACAAAACCTCCTTACCTTCCTTCCTTCCTTCCTTCCATACATACATGCATACATCAATTTTGAACTCATGAAGACATATGAACTTTTTTATTTGCTGTTTAATTTCTATAAACTATATTATAGCAATAATCAAACACAGAATGCATCTGAATTAATATTTGTAGTTGCCAAGGTTGTATTAGATCATTTATGAATCATTTCTTATAGAAGATTTTTTATAAGATGATATACAAAAAGCAACATGCAAAACACTATTGTTTGTATTGTGATTTCATTTTGTCATATATTAATGTTGAATGTAGTCTTGTATATAATACTTTTTATTTAAAATCTAAACTGAACATCACAATGTTCCTTAGAAAGGATTTTTGAACAGAAAGAGAAAGAGAGAGAATTGCAACAGTAGAGAAAAAGTTGTTGACTTTTCATTTTGTTGTATTTTTTATTTTTGTTTTCTTCTAATTTAGTAAACCCAAAGCAAATGTCAGAAGTAAATGTTTATATTAAAGTTCTTGATGCAAATGAATATGCACCAGAATTTGCAGAATACTATGAGACTTATGTGTGTGAGAATTCAAGAGCTGGACAGGTAAGACTAACACTTTGTAAAAAGTATTAAAATTCTCCTGAGATCTATTATAATTTATATTGATATTCATTGTTTCCTGATTGCTTATTTGTACCTTATGACTATCATTAAGTGTTGTACCTTATGATTCTTGATGGATGTATCTTGTCTTTTTATGTACACTGAGAGCATTTGCACCAAAGACAAATTCCTTGTGTGTCCAATCACACTTGGCCAATAAAGATCTCTATCCTATTCTATTCTATCTGCCAATGTTTCTTTCTTCTACTTGTAGGAAATATTGTAAGACTTTTTTTGTTCATGCATGCATCTGGAGTAAAATCTTTCAGCTGTAGTGAAGAGCAACAAAGATGATTAGGGGACTGGAAGCTAAAACATATGAAGAACGGTTGCAGAAACTGGGTATGTCTAGTTTAATGAAAAGAAGGACTAGGGGAGACATGATAGTAGTGTTCCAATAGCTCAGAGGTTGCCCCAAAGAAGAGGGAGTCAAACTATTCTCCAAAGCACCTGAGGGTAGAACAAGAAGCAATGGGTGGAAACTAATCAAGGAGAGAAGCAGTGACATGCAGTCAGGTGAGGCAAGTGAGGCACAGCCTCACCACTCTCATCATGAAAAAAAAAAGTAAAAGGAAAAAGCTGAGCTAGTTACTGCCTCACCGTGGATGATTCTGCTTAACTGTTAAAATAAGCTGGAAAAGGTACGTGTGGGTTGGAGGGAGGGGGAGGAATTCAAACTTCATCCTTCTGGTGCTCTGCAGGGCTTTGGGCAAAGGCTGGAGGGAAGGACCCTGGCTCGCTTGTGTTCTCCCTCCCCAAGAGTAGTTTGATTGCAGGCAGAGCCACATTGTGGGGCCAGTGTGTGTGCTACAGCATGACTCTTTGCCTGGCTTCCTGCCTCCTCCTGTGGTCTCCTCACTGGTGCTCTCTCCCCCCAAGTGTGGTGACTTCCTCCCCAGGCCCCCATTCATTTCTCCTCACACACACACAGCTGGATAAAACTATATAAAAATCTAGCCCAGCTTCACTGATTACAAGTTTGAAAAGGCAACGTGGCTCCACCTGCAATCAAACTACACTTGGGGAGGGAGAGCACAAGCGAGCACTGATGAGACCACAGGAGGAGGCAGGAAGCCAAGCAAAGAGCCATGCTGTAGTACACACACTTCCCCCCAGTCTCTTTCTTTTGGAAGGCTCAGATCGGCTCCCCTTCGGCTTCTCTGCCTCTCCTATCACCCCAGCCTGCCAGCAGGAGGTGGTGGGTGGGCTTTATTGTGTTCCAGGCATTTCCCACCCAGACAGCAGGCTGCATTTGCAGTGGTGGAGGTGTTTGGGAAAGGCAGCAGGGGAATGGGGGGGGGGGGTGGCAGAGGAGCTGCTTTCAAGCCACTGGAAAAGATATCCAATCCAACTTTTGTGTGTGTGTGGGGGGGGTTGTTTGAGAGTGAGTGAGAGCAGGAAGGGGTAGGAGAGATAGTCCAATCCAACTTCTGTGTGTGTGTGTGTGTGTGTGTGTGTGTGTGTTTGATTGAGAGAGGGGGAGGAAGGGAGAGAGGGAGGAAGGAGGGGAAGGAGAAGAAAAAGTAAAAGAAAGAAGGAGCAAAGGAGAAAAACAAATGCTGTCGCTTTAAATTGGAACTGAGCATGTCTGGCTGTGGAATTCTGGGAGTTGAAGTCCACAAGTCTAAAAATATTTGAAACCCAGCACTGTGTCAGTGCCTCACCAGTCATAAACCTCACTGCACGTCACTGGAGAGAAGCAACTTAGAACTGAGGAGAAATTTCCTGACAGTTATTAATCAATGGAACAACTTGCCTGCAGAAGTTGTGAATGCTCCAACACTGGAAGTTTTAAAGAAGATATTGGATAACCATTTGTCTGAAGTGTTGTAGGGTTTCCTGTCTAAGCAGGAGGTTGGACTAGAAGATCTCCAAGGTCCCTTCCAATCATGTTATTCTATTCTATTCTATTCTATTCTATTCTACTTATCTAGTTATAACATTATTCTTTTTTTTTCTTCTATATCAGAAATGCGAAGAGAGGCTTTGTTCTGACCGCAGGTTACTTGTATTTTCATAGCCATATATTGTTCTGTTTGTCTTTACAAAATGATTGCATGCTAGGATGAAGTGTTAACTACAATAAAAGAAGTTAATTTTATCCTCTGCTTAGCTTTCCTTTACCTCTCTCTATGTTTTATCCTTCACTGTTATAAAGAGGGCATAGACCTGAAAATAAAATAAAACAATATTCAGGAGTTCCAAGAGATGTCCCAATTTACATTATCCTTTATCTCCAATTTAGGGTTATTGAATCATTTCCTGCCATTTTAATGTCACCACTTGCAATACTGGCTTAGCTGTTGATATAAATTTTAGTTTCTTTTGGCACTTCTAACAGCCAGGTACTGCTTATGGGGGGAAAAATGATCCTACCATTTCCCCATAAGCAGAACTTGGCTCTTAGAAGTCCCCAAAGAAACTAAAATTAATGATGGGGCTGAATTCGATTTATTATATCAAATCAGATCAAATGTATGTGCAGAATAATCTCAATTTAATTTAGTTTTAGCTTTAATTCTCTGGCCAAAACTGAGCAACAGGCATAACAAGAAATGTTATCTATCCTCACACGACTAGAATTTGATTGGCTCTTGGTTCTAGACTAATAAACCTGAGGAGTAGAGGTGCTCTTAGAATCTTAATTATTTTAAGAATCAAAACAATGCATCATTCCCTACTCCACTTGAAGTATTAAATTACATTAGTTGGGCAATAGAAATCCCACTCTTTGATGTATTGTTGCCTTCATTTCTGTGTATCTTTGTCTACAGTTGATACAACCTTAGCATTATTTATTTATTTTTGTCTTTTAATGACCCCGTAATCCTTTGCATTGGGGTGGAATCATAAAAACTGAATGGAGCTGAATGTTTACTGGCTGGACACCCTTCCTGTCACCAATGCAGAGTTCACAAGAGATAGTTACTCATAGTGCCCAGAGAGAAAAATATCTGCTGCTACCTAGGATTGAACTCACAGCCTCCTGATTGTGAGGCGAGATCTCCCCCTCTAGGCCACTGCACCACTCACAGTCATAACATCATATGATTAAGAAAAATGATTGCATTTTTTTAAAACTGGGTTTACCTGGGAGGATCTGATAGTATCAAAACAAGAATATGTGTATCATCTTGCCATTAAATAAATTATATGATAATGCAACTGCAACGTGATGTCTGACATATGAATGATCATCTTCATGAAAACATGATCAACACATGTTGATTCTGCACTGTGCATTAGTTATAAGCAGGCAATGCCATTGTCTAATTGGAGCATGCTAACTGTGAGAGAAGATTCTCTTGCTATTTTAGATTCCTTCAAAAAAAAAAAAAAAAACTAGTTAAGAAGCCAGTAACTATATGCATAGTTTAGCAGCTAAGCAAGAATATCGTTAGTTTTGTGTGAATAGCTCAATCTCCCCATGGGTCCATAATTTTAGTTTTAACCACAGATTCCTATATAGATCTTCAAAATAGGATAGGACAATATATGTGTTGTATACATACATGTATGACTGACATTAGCAAGAACAAAGTCAAAAAGGATAAGATGATTGCTATAGTAGTATGAGCAACACCTCTTTTGTGTATGCATGTAATCTTGATGAATGTGCAAAGTGCTAGACCTTCAGTGGTTTTGACAAACTGCTAAGTTGCCTTTTACTTTCTACTGCTGTTCTATTGCATGAATTGATGAAGAATGGTCAAGGGGAGTAAACTAGTGATGGGCTGCTATCGGTTCAGACTGGTTCGGGCGAACTGGTAGTTGCAACCTGCCCCCACCCACCTGCCCTGGCGCTTTGCTGTCCTATTTAGCCTTGTTCTTGATGCTGTATGCATGTGTGCAAGGCGTGTGTGCAAAGTGCATGCATGGAAGGTCGGACGCATGTGCACGCTCACATTTTTTGTGCTGTGTGAACCAGTTGTTAATTCATGTGCCGCCCATCTCTGAAGTAAACAATTATACATTTCCTTCCTACAACTTTCTTGCCCCATGTTAAAGGTGAAAGGAGAAGATAGGAGATCAGTATTCCAATTCATTTCTACAATTTGGTCACTGTCCTGGAAGATACTGTTTCTCAACGTTAGCTGTATGGACGTTAGCGTTAGATGTATGGACTTCAACTCCATGAGTTCCCCAGCCGCTCATCTTAATATTTCCAAGATTCAGAAACATTGTTCTAGTGCATCAAAAATAATCATAAACATAATTTGTGGCAAAGTAGAATCTACGGGAGGGAGGGGAGTCACACAACAGATTATAAATAATAATATATAAATAAATATTTATTTCTTAGCCGCACCCTCTCCCGAAGGACTCGGGGCGGCGTACAATGAAACATATGAAATAAATATGTGGACAAAACAAACATATAACAGAGACATATACCGAGACATACACAAGGAGGAGGTCGGCTGATGAATAAAAAACAATTAGAATACAGTGATTAAAAAACCCCTAAATAATTAAATATAATTAAAATACCCAATTAAAAACCCGTCAGGAGCGATATGGTTAGATCAAAGTTGAGCCAGGCCAGCTACTTGGAATAGGTGGGTCTTAAGCTTAATACGAAATACGATTGTCAATTGCATTGCACGTGATGTTTGAAGGATTGGGCCAGATATCACAATACGAGCATAAAATCTTGATATGGCATAGCTGAACATAAACTTTAGTATCAAAACTCAACTGGGATTAAAAGAATTTGGTAGATGCACTAAATTGATTAATGATAGCTCTGCATTGAAGGCATAAATCTTTTGCTGTCATTGGTAGGTGGCCAAGCACTAGCTACACTAATTAAACTTTGCAATTGCCCTTGATTTTTTCTTCCTTGTATCAAAAGAAGAAACGTTAATATATTTCTGTTAAAGGAGATGGAAAGATGCCCTTTGGATGTCATAGCATGAGGAACATGAAACACCAAGCAGTCACACTTCTTATTCCGCTGCTTAATGTCACACTTGAAATAGTAGGGCAGGGAGGTCACGACATCTACAGAAGGGCTTCAGTTTGCAGATAAATGCGATTGCCTTCAAAAATACTTCCTTTCCAACAAGTATGCCAGAATGGCAGCAATTTATCAAACAATATAAAAGGGGACCAAATTGATCTAAGGTATTACAAAGGAAAGAATTGGACTCTGTTAGAATTATGATGACCTGGAACTATAGGGGAAAAAAAAAAACGATTTGGAATGTTCTGCTTCAAATCTCTCAATAGGAAAATAATGTGAAGAGCAAAAGCTTGAAAATATTTTCTGTTCAGCTTTTGTAGATAAGACTAAGCAGGAAGAAGCACTTTACCATTATCTTTGCTGGAACTGATTTTTTTTTCAGGGATAAGGCATATTGCTTTTTTGTTGTATTAATATTGCTTCCAATTTTGTTCCTACTCATAATAGAATTAGGATATACAAATCACTATAAAACTAGCCCATGTTAGTTTTATATTGTTATTTATTTCCAGTAAATTGCTTTAAAAAATGAAAAAAGTTACAAAATGTATTTTATATTGACATATGTTTACCCAATATATATTGTTTTGTACATATTTTTGTACAAAAAATTTATATTTAGCCATTATTTGTGCATTTTCTATAGAAATGGGAAATCTGTTTTCCCAAATCACTTTGAAAACATTCTGGTGGCTTAATGTTATGCCTTGCAGATATGACTTTTGTTTGCTCAAATGCAAGAGTCAGATCCAGCTGAACACAAAACATTGAATTTATCTGTGTCTTTCCACATTTGTACATATTTATTTTGACACAAATCCCTGCAATTTGAGGATCATCTGTGGATTGAATTTAATATGGCAATTTACTCAATTTAATGTATTGTAGAGTGGGTGAAAGTGTGCACTTTCAGTCAGAAATGGTAAAACAACACTTATTTACCTAGCACTTAATATAAATCAGCAATTATAATAAAAATAAGGCCTGTTGACTTGACATAAGCTCCCTTTCAAAAAATATCCTAAATACTATAAACAATAACAGTTTAAGTGAAATATTTTAATATATAAAATGGAGGAGCTTTCTGAATAAATGAAAGCCATGTTGAAGATTCACTTTGTTGTTCTCTCCTCCACATATATAAATAGCTTTCCTCCCCTGAGTTACTGAGGGGAGAAGGTATAGGAAAAATGCAATTATGCAAGAAAAATGAATTGAATAAATGCAATATTAAAATGCACAAAAGTCTATGAAAGAACTATCAGAATAATTTTTTGAGTATATCTAAAATTCTCTAGAGTTGGAACAAATCAAACTTCCAAAATCAAATGCTATTATAGAAATCACCCCATTCATCTAGTACAGTAAGCTTTACTCCAGGTTCATTGAAGAACATTATCGATGTCATTACTCCAAAGGACACTATCTCAATTAAGCTGTTTTTCTTACCCCTAGTATGAAAGGAAGATGTGGTCTAAGCAGCTACCTAAAACTAGCCATAATCTATAATATAAGTGAGCGCCATCATCTCCTGAAGAACTGATTCTATATGCTTTCTGTAAACATAGGTGCATTATTGTCTCTGCTAAGGACTATGTACCTCAGTTGACAGCACTGAATATGATATTAGCCTATACTCCAAGGTTTTCTGATAGTAGTCCATACTCCAAGGTTACTAGAGCTAGTTCTAGGCATAAATGAAACAATGTACTATTTAGGGAGTTACAATCTGAGGGAGGGTTTGAACATTCAAGATTCTTTTTCATTTCCTACATATTTGTTTTAGTTTCATATATGCATATTTCTATATATTAATCTATCATCATCATCATCATCATCATCATCATCATCATCATCATCATCATCATCTTTTAATGATCCCATAATCCCTTCTGGGGTGGAGTCTGGGCAACTGAATGGATCTGTTTACTGGCTGGATACCCTTCCTAATATATTCAGCAGATATGTTCTCAACGTGCCCAGAGAGAGAAATATCAGCCACTACCTAGAATTGAACTCACAGCCTCCTGATTGTGAGACAAGAGCTGCACCTCTAGGCCCCCACACCACTCATATATCAATCCATCATGATTCTCATTAATTACAATATGCTTTGTTTCTGCATTCATTCATATTTTCTAATCAAAGAGTGCTGTCTCTCACTCAACAAGAGATTCATTATGCATTTTGGTAGCATCCTTGTTGATTTCAGTTGTTTGTGGTACTTGCATGCAGAGCCCCTTTAGCTTCTCAAATCTTAGGGTTTCACCATGTTTAAATCTAGGTCAACTGGTGATATTCCATCATCCCACCTTGCCGAATCAAGTGTCCAGACAGATTTATTTATTTTGGAAGTAGAAATAGAACATCCTTTCTTTTCTGGCATTTAAAAACAATTCTGATCACATATTTTTAAAATGGGGCTTTTTCATCATTCTCCAAAGTACCTGCATGATGCATCTGTTTGCTCTTTGGGATGTAGATATTAAAGATAGGCCAATCACCCTGTCCAAACTCCTTTCCAAACTTGTGGGCAAAGGTATTGGGGTGACAATTTCTTCAAATTTGTCTGAGAATATCATTACTGATAAAGCCTAATCATAGCTCTTCCACCATGATAACTTCCTTTAGGATTTACTGGAAGTGTGAGAAGAATAGAGGCTTATGTAAACTGATGAAGAGACAAGGACAAAATAAAGGACAACAGATACAGAGCCATCTCCTTACTAAATCAGTGCAAAATTCTACTCTAACCATAAAGCGTTTCCAAATTTCTCTACTCTCTCAAAACAGTTTTGAATGCAAATTGCCTTTTATCCATTTGAATGACATGTAGAAATAAATGTGGGAAAATATCTCTAGCCGGCATCAGTAGGAATAGCCTTCCCAGAGTGTTAAATTACTATTGCAAACACATAGTCCATTTAAGCAAATGTTAGGCAGGTACCTAGTTGTCTTTTTCACTGCCTTGTAGATAATTTCAGTTTTCAGATTAATGAGGCTTGATACAACACAGTTCTTAGCAATTAGATTACAATCAATAAGCCAACTGCAGATGCTGGGTTTCCAAAATATAGTCTAACTATATTACTTTTGCATTCTAAACCTTGATCCAAATATAATTAGTGTAATACTGTTGTTTTTAAAATCCAGCCTATGGAAGAGCTAATCATTTGCTACATTTAAGTAATTAATCTAAGACCAAACTGAACATAATGTGGAATATCCAAGACTATAGACCAGTTCAGTCTGCAAAGTGGGGACTTAACCTTCCTTCATCAGCAATTTCCTGACTCAAACCCAATGGTGTCATTATTTATTCAGTGTCATTAGCTACTTTGAATTAGAATTTAGACAATTTTCTTTTTCTTCTTATATTGCCAGTAGAAGCTTTAAATCTGTGGAAAGATGCAAGGAAATCCAGCTGTTTACTAAGCAATTCCCTCCTCCTTTGGCTGTTAGATGCCAAATTATGAACATGGAAAGCTGCCAATGGTCCATCTAATCCTAGGTAGTTAATGGCTGGCAGCTGTTCCCCAAGGTTGCCAGGAAGATGGTTTTTTTCCCCAGCTCGGCTTGGAGATGCAGGAAATTGAATCTGGGGTATTTTGTATGGAAATCACATATTCAGCCAGTAAACTATGGCTCCACCTGTTTTAAGAAACTAAGAAAGTGCCAAAAATATCTTACTATGTACATCTCTAGATGATTTTTCCACTTTTAATTCAGCCACAACACCAGAATTCATGTTTTTAGAAACTCATTGATTTTGCTGGATTCTGCCCCAAATGTTTTATGTATACACATGCATACCAAATAGACGAATAAATATTTGATGCCCATATTAATTTAATTGTATCTTGCTTTATGAGATGAAGCTTTCCTAGGATCAGTTAAAATATAGGAGACAAAACAGTTGAATGTCTGACATTTACTGTGTATAGCTATCTATATGCCATTGGCAAAACACTAAGAAAACATGAGCGCATAGAAAAGATTAGCACATCTACATCCTCCTTATTTAAACCCTGAGAAATTGGTGTTTGTTTCTCAGTGTATGAGGTAAGGTTCTTTCTGAAATAGGAATATATCAAAGGAAGAAAAAGTATGGAAAACATGTACCAACCGTAAAACTTATATTGTGTGTAAAATGTTTCTTTTATCACATCTTTAAAGTAGAGTAATGGATGGAAACTAATCAAGGAGAAAAGCAACCTGAAACTAAGGATATTTTTTCTGACAATTAAAACAGTTAATATTTGGAATGACTTGCTTTCAAAATTTTGGTGCTCCAACAGTGAAAGTTTTTAAGAAGAGATTGGGCAACCATTTATTGGAAGTGGTATAGGGTTGGACTAGAAGACCTCCAAAGTCCCTTCCAACACTATTATTCATGCAACTATAGCAACAGGAAATGTTCCTTAGGACATCCATAAGAGGAATACTGAGAGAGGGAAATTGGGCTGCCACCTATTGCAATCCTGTTAAGCTGAATCAACAATTTCATTCATACAGTAGTCTAATTGAAATTTGCTGATTCAGCCCCAAGGCACAATATATCATACTAATACTTAAGTGCCTGGGTTTCCAAAATATGCTATTCCAAAGCACATTTTTTCCATGGGTGATGGGTGAACTAAATGTATGTCACTGATGTAATCATAATAATTCTTTTATTTCAGGCATAACAAGAAATGTGCACTTCTTAAATACTATGGGACATGATGACAAAGTCAAGGCATTGCTCTTTTTTTTTAAGGAAAAAAGAGGGAAAACAATTTCAAAACATTAATGGAAATATGCATAAATCTGGTTTTAGTCAAATTAGTTTTTCTAATGCCAACTAGTTAATTATTAAGGGGTGCTTTATAAAATTGAATTGAAATGGGAAATTAAAGAGTGTTTTCAAAATAGTGTGTGAGGCAGTAAACAACTTTTACTGACAATAGTAGCATTTTTTTTTCCTGCCATGGAAATGATGGGTTATTATGGCAATTGTAACATGACATGTTTATGAGATGTGAAATTTATCCTTTTTTAACGCAAATATGCTAATTTTTACTTTTCTTACACATGGCAATTTAGTTTGATATGTTTTGTCAGTGGGGATTATTTTCCTTCTTTGAAAAAACAATTGAGTGTTCCCATATTCAATCTGTTACAATCTCAAAGAATTAACAATTCAGCACATGAACCTGTCACACTCTTTGGGTCACAGCTAGCATAATACATCATTTAAGTGATGCCAATGAGGTTTCTGCACAGGATGGAAATAGATATTGAAGGATGTGTTCAAACATAGAAAGTTATACTTTTCATCTTGAAAAACAAAGAGTAGAATACTTTATTCATTCCTTTTCCTGTCCCTCTTTGTTGCTTATGGAAACTTTAGTTAACCTTTGCATTGCTGTTTTAAAAGTAATTTGCATTACTAAATTGTCAAGAATTAGTGCTTATCTCCTTCCAATCAATACAAAATCAAGGGGCATAATTGTAAGGCATTTAAAAAAAAAACAACGCCCCTTAAAAAGGTTGAATTAAATAATGTCAGTTTGTAGCAGCAGTTAAAAACATTCCCTGCCCTTTGGAGACAAACTTTGTTAATTGAATAGAATATATTGCCTGCAGTTGTGACCCATTGCATTAAAACCCAAGCAACAATCCTTGGCACTAAACACGTTGTTTATTGATTTTTGTTTCCAGCTCATCCAAACAATCAGTGCAGTAGATAAAGATGATGCTATGGAAAACCATAATTTTTCATTCTATCTGATGGAAGAGAGCAAAAACGGTTCCAGTTTTGAACTTGAAGATAATGAAAGTAGGTAATGAACATGGTTTGGGGATATCTGAATTTATTTCTTTTTCATTACTAGATTAGAAACTGAATGTTCATATCAAAGGAATGTTTTGCTTATTTTGAAAAATGACCTCCATGGGCACCACTACTCTGGGTTCTCCCCTCTGTTGACATTAGTGGCTGTCATGGCTCAGAATCACAGCCTGAGATACATCCCCTCAAAATCAAAAAAATATATATCCAATTGCCTTTTGGAAAACCCCTTTGGGGCAACCATCACCTGGAGACTGAGAATGTCCATAGACTCCTGATGGCCATTAAAGATCCCTTCTCTATGGACTTTCTCTTGATGGTCCTTTGAAAACTTCTCTTTGCTGTGTGCCAATTGCAGGGATTGTCATTGAGTATTCTCTTTTGGCTACTGTCCCTGGCACCCTCTCTTTCCCATTTACGTGGTCATCCTGAACACTGTTATAATCCTACTTTTGTTCCTCGGCCATGTTCACTGCTGGGTGGAACTCAACTAAGTGCCCTACTCAGCTGTTTCAAAAAGGCTGGCTTCCATTTCCTCTGTGCTTGCTTCATTGCACATAATCCATGGGCCTAATCCATCTCCAGATTATGAGGCCTGACAACTGTCAGCCTCTCTTCCCTTTGGGAGTCACTATTGCCATACATGGTGTCCTTGGCAGTGACATTGCTGTTGGCTGTGGACATCTTTGTAGCCGTCCTTACCTTGAACATTATTTTGCCCCACAGTGGGTATGGCTGTTGTGGTAGTCCATAGGAGATGTGGGATGTCTTAGTGGACATATTTTGTTAATAATGGTAACAATAGTGGATCTTCTGATAATAAAGTAAAGCACTCCAAACTCGATTGCAGAAAATATGACTTCAGCAACAGAGTGGTGAATGTCTGGAATGTTCTGTGGTTTCTTCCCCCAAACCCCCATAACTTTAACCTTAAACTGTCTACCGTGGACCTCACCCCATTCGTAAGAAGTCTGTAACAGGGCGTGCATAAGTGCACCAGTGTGCCTACCGTCCCTGTCTTATTGTCCCCATTTATTCGCACCCATTTCCTGTGTTCGTGTCCATGTTTATACTTATACCCGTTATCTGATATGTGTTTGACAAACTAACTAAATAAATAAACTTCAATGTTTAAATAAGACATTTAAAAATGGTGTTCGAGATTTCAGTGATCTATTTTGAGAGACTGTTCATATCATAGTAAATTCTCACCACCTAAAATAATTATCCAGTGGCTAGAAGGTCATCAGAGGGCTATGCATTTACAAGCTGACTTGAGTTATTGGAAGAGCTTTGGTTGTAAAATGTTGTGCAGTGTGATTGATAGTAAAAAAACAGACAACCAGAGAAGAAATTATCCAGGGAAGAATGAGAGGTGACAAGAAAAAGTGCCAGATCTCCCAATAATTTTCATCTGGTTTGTTATAACCAGCATTCTATTTTTTTATTCCTCAAATTTATTTCCACTATTTTCTCTAAGCTCTAGGTCATCTCTACTATAAAGTCATAAACTCTGTTCGGTTTTGTTATCCTTTGCTTTAAATTATAAGATTGTAATCCCCCGAGGAATTCCTACCTAAGAAATATTATCTGTTCTCTCCTGTGTTGTTGGGTTTTTTTTAAAACAGAGGCTAAGTCTTTGTGACTGGGTCATATATGACTTAAGATACTGATCAAGCTGGGTACATGATCTCTGGCTTTCTAAACAGCATTTATTATTTGGCCTATTTTTTTTTTAGTAGGCAAGAGTGCAGATAAGTCAGTGATAGTAAGTTTAGAGCATATAGTTTTCCTACATAAAGAAGCTTACATTATCCATGACCTGAAGTAATAAACATTAGTATTAAAAAAACTGTACTTGATCTGAAGCCAACTATTGACTCCCAAAAAATCATTTTTGTGGTCCTTTGTTCTTTCCTCTGAAAGACATAATCTGTTAATTCATCCTTTCTTCTTTAATTTTTCTGTCCCTTGGCATGGCCTTTTTTTCTGCTTGCTCTCTTCGAGAGATAATTGCTTTCAGAAAAGGAAGTTTGGGTAATGGTGAATCAGACTACTGATTTGCAACATCTGAATCTTATTTGCATGATCTTTGATATGTTGTATATGAGCAGCTGACAGAAAATATAACTCTCATCATTATTACTATAATTTTGATTATTAAATTTATCATCTATAAAATACCCTATTAACTTATTTTCCTATGGTAACTCAGTACTATCTGTTATATCAAATATAAAGGAAAAAGAGTTGTGGTCAACTTTCTTTTGATAGAAAAAAAATCTACACAGGAATGTCTGAAAATAGGTGCTTGGTAGGACCTCCAATAAGTTATTGAGATATACTTGGCATCATTGAAAAGTATAATTGATTAGACTCTTATTTTAAGAGCTATTTTATAAATATCTAGTTCAGGTTCTTGTTTTTTTAATGTATAGAAATCTATATGAAAGGTTCATAGTTGCTTTCTAAATATGAAAACTTTTCATACTAAAGACCTTTCTTTTATCTGGTAAAGCTGCCAAGTGCTGAGTGGTATTAGAAAAGCATATAGAAAAGCAAAGAAGCTGGATTGAAAATGAAGCAAAGGTGTAATATTAATAAATGCTTAAGCTGCATTTGCTAAAATGAAATGAAGGAAAAAGAAATGAAATTCATAATTATAGAACTTTTTTTTTGCGTCTTTCTACTGATGTTATCATGGGGATGGCTTTTCTGTGCTGTGGTGATATGCAGCATATGGATCCTGAAAACTGAGAAAGAATAATGTAGGGGATACTAATTTTTAAAAATCTGAAGGGAAAATCTAAGTTGAACAGCTGATAAAAATTACAGCAAAGGTCACTAAAGGTATCCTGCAGAGACTTAGAAGAAGAGCTATTTCTAATTCAGCCAAAGCATACATTGCTCATATTTAGCTTGCTAATTATAATAAATGTTCTGGCTAACTGAATAAATCAATAAAGCTAACTTCTGGAAAGTTCACGGTGGTATAAATAAGAAGTGACATGTTTACTTTTGGACTTGATAATATGGCATCCTGAATTCCAAACCCATCGTATTTAAGTATAATTTCCTAAATGACTTGTTACTTTGGATAATGGAAAGGCAAACACAGGCTAACTGTAACAACAGCTCATTATTAACTCAGTAGCAACTATGTACAATCCAGCAAAGGTTGAGTCTGACAGCAGCCCTTTTATAGGGAGCTGTCAGACCCTTCGACCAATGAGATTAAACCTCTGTTCCCGCTGGAGCAGAGGACCTTGGTGGAAACCATTATAGCTGAAGCTATTATCTAACAACCCTCCCCTCTTAGATGGAGTAATCCTACTGGTTACATAGTCACACAGGTAGGTGGGCTTTTTAGTAGCTCTGTCTGACCTGCGCAGTTCAGTCGGAGGGTGTTCTTTGGACAGGTCGGACAGATCTGTTTGCTCCACAGCTCCGCTTGGTGGAAGCTCCTGTAAACTTTCACAGGCCGCGGCTGGACCTTCTAGAGCCAGTTTGCTCAGAGCTCGCTGCGGGCCTGCAACACAACCAGATAAGTTCCCCGGTACCCTTGGGCTTGAGCTGCTTGTAGACGAAGTTAGTTCTTGCTCTGTTTGGGTAGGGCTTTGGCTAACTCATTCAGGAGTTACCTCTGGTTGCCTAAGAGTGGAGTTGGAGAGGCGGCCACGGAGTTGGTCAACGTGCCTTCTCCAATTCCGACCGTCCTCAAGCTCTACAAGATAAGAGAGAGGCCCAGTGATGCCTATCACTGTGGCAGGAATCCACAGAATTCCCCCAGCGTAGTTGTGGGTATAAACTGAATCCCCTACATTAAAATTCCGAATTTTGCTTGTGGAGTCAGGGTGCTATGCAGCAGAATAGTTTGGGTGCAGCCTGTCTAAGTGGGACCTTAGCTGGCGACCCATGAGAAGCACTTCTTCTCCCTTTAGTGGCACTGGGCATGATGTGCTGAATTAGCAAATAGTGGTCAACCCATGTTTGCCAATTTCCAGGGCCCATCCTAGATAGGGCCTCTTTTGTAGATCTCACCATTCTCTCTGCCTGACCATTGGATGCCGGATGGAATGGCACAACCAGGGCATGTCTGATTCCGTGTGCTTCTAAGAAGGTCTCGAATTGCATGGGGGTGAATTGGGTCCCGTTATCAGAGACAAGGACGTTGGGCAGGCTGTGCGTGGAGAAAAGTCTCTGCAGTACCTTGATGACTGCTTCTGCTGCAGTGGTGGTCATCAGGACTACTTCTAGCCATTTCAAGTAGGCGTCCACAACTACGAGGAATGTCTGGCCATGAACTGGGCCAGCAAAATTAATGTGCACCCTAGATCACAGTGCTTGCGGTTGCTTCTACTCCTTAGTGGGTGCCTCTGGGGGAGCTGGTCTGGACTCCTGGCATGGTGTGCAGGTAGTCACCCATTCTTCGATCTCTATATCCATGTTAGGCCACCACACGTAACTCCTGACCAAATACTTCATCCTGACAATTCCAGGTTGCCCTACGTTTAAAGCCTCTAATACTGCAATGCACAGTTTGTGTGGAACAACGACCACTGCAAACAGCCATTAACAACAGACAGTTCATCACGCTTACTATGGTACATTTTGAATTCAGTCCCAACAGGCCCCTTAGGCCACCCCCTCCACACCCAGTTCAAAATTTGTTTGATGGTGGGGTCTTTTGCAGAGTGATGGGCAACATCACTAGACGAGACAGGACCAGTCTCTAAGCAGTCAATGAGAAGAACTGGCGTCTCGGGGGTAGGGTCAGGAAGAAGTTCTGGTAGCGGGCAGCGGCTCAAAGTGTCGGTGTGCCCCAAAGTGGAGCCTGGTTGGTGGATGAGGCGCTAGGAGTAGTCAGCTAAGAAAATGATCCATTTGTTCATCCTCGCTGATAATGACACAGGAGTAGGCCATTCCCCAGCCAGCAAACCCAGTAGCGGTTTATGGTCCGTAATTAGTTCAAAATTGCGACCGTATAGGTACTCATGGAACCTTTTTACTCCAGCCACTGCAGCCAAAGCCTCACGGTCCAGCTGGCTGTAGTTCTGCTCAGCAGCGGACAAGGTCCTAGACTAAAAGGCTATGGGAACCTCAGGTCTGTTGGGCATGTGGTGGCTGAGGAAGGTTCCGACACCAAATAGGGAAGTGTCACAAATTAACACAAGTGGCAGGGTCTGGCTGTACTGAACCAGGAGTCTCTGACAGTAGTCTCTTCACCGTGGCAAATGCAGCTGCTTCGGCTCTGCCCCAGGACCACTTTGCATTCTTTGCCAGGAGACGATGTAAGGGCTCAGCAACGGTGGCTTTCTATTTAAGAAAGCCGCTGTAGAAATTAAGGAGCCCCTGTAACTCAGTTTGATTGTGAGGTGTAGGGGCATCCTGCTTTAATTTTTCTCATGGTCAGGTGAATCCCAGAGCCTCAATTAGGTATCTTAAGAATTGAACCCTTGGCACGTTAATTTGGCATTTTTCTTTTTTGAGATGGAGGCCGTTGTCTCTAATTCTAGCCAAAACAGTTCATAAACGTTTGAAAAGTTGCACCTCATTTGCAGCAGATACCAAGATGCTGTCAAAATAGGGGACGACTCCTGGAATATCCTGCAAAAGCCATTCCATGACACTTTGGAACAGTCCAGGGGCGATACTAACTTCAAATTGCAGGCGGTGACATTTGAATGCACCCCTGTGTGTCACAATGGTTTGGGCCTCCACTATAGCGTCATCTACAGGCAATTGTTGGTATGCCTGCGCCATGTCCAATTTAGTGAATACTTTGCTGGGGCCAAAATAATGTAATAGGTTTTGTACAATGGGTACAGGGTAAGCACTTTGTTGTAACGATTGATTGTGCATTTGTAGTCCACGCAGATACAGACAGACCCATCAGATTTGACAGGTGTCACTATAGGGGTCTCCCAGCATGCGTGATCAACCGGCTCTAGGATTCCCTGGCCTACGAGTGTGTCAATTTCCAGATCAATTTTGGGGCAGAGAGTGAAAGGTACTCTCCTGGGTATTAGCCTTATGGGGCTATGTTGGGGACCAAATTAAAAGAGATTGGAGTCCCCATATACTTACCCAGACCGGTTCCGAAGACGTCTTCAAATTCCTTAAAAATCGCTTCAGCGCTCTCGTCTTTCAAGGCATTGATACCGGTCACTTCTAGGCCCAGGGTTTCTAACCAGTCAAGACTCTGGAGGCTCTGCAGGTCGCCGCTGACCACCATCACTGGGAGCTGGCCGCTGCATTTCTTGAATTGCACCCAGAAGGTGCCCTGGCCCACAATGGGGACTCGGTTCCCCTGGTAATCACGGAGGCATTTGTCAGGGGCTCCTAGATGCTGCTTCTTCAGGCTAGGGATAGCCTCCTTGAGTGTAGACCATGGCATGATGGTCTGTGATGACCCTTTGTTGATCTCTATCTTGCATGGAGAGCCCTCGATGAGGACTGTGACCCTCAGCTTTTTTGGCCGCCTAGTGTGGACTGGCCGATTGAGGTGTGATAGGTGACTCTGGTGTCACCCTCTGAGTGCTGTGGTGGCTTCTGCCATGCTCCTTGGTTGGGCCTCTGCTGGCTGTTGGATCGGCTTCTTCGTTGCCAGATCGTCATGGAGTGCTCGCTTCTGCAAATTTTGGCAATGTGCCCCTTTCGTTCATAGCAGATAGCGTCATGGAAATGGCAAGCCGATTGGGCATGGTCTCCTCCGCAGCTAGTGCAAGGTGGGAAACCCTGTTCGAATTTGCGCACCAGCTTGGTGTGGCTACTGTGCATGCTGCAGCTGTCATTTTTTCACCTTCTGAGCTCTCGGCCTCTGCAGCCTCATGATGTACGCGCATGTTCTTTCGCACATCTTGTGGAGTGCTTTGGCACTGCGGGGTTTCTGTTGACTTGAGGGCCGATTCTGCTGCCCTGGCTTCGTCCAAGGCAATTTGTAGAGTGAGGTTAGATTTGGTGAGTAACCTCCTCTGTAAATTAATGTCCTGCACACCGCATATGATGCGGTCAAGAATAAGCTTGTCAAGGTTTCAGAACTCGCAATATGCTGTGGCCTTTCGTAGCGCCGCAACGTACTCGTTGATTAATTCACCTTCCTTCTGGTTGCGAATATTAAATTCATGCCAGTGGACATGCTTGGACGGCTTGGGAGTGTAGGGAGTCCTCAGTGTCTGCTGGAGCACGGACCATGCAACCGATTGTAGTGGCATTGGTTCTGACAGGTCTTTGTCAGTTTTGAACACTTCCCGTCCACAGTAACCGAGGAACATGTTCTTTTTGAGGCCTTCAGAAAGGCCCATGACGTCGTTGGCTTCAAGGAAGCAGTTGAACCTCAGCATATACGAATCCCAGTGCTCGGTGACTGGGTCATACGAAGTCAGTGGGGCATGCATGGCCATTTTGTGTTCTGAAGGTGTTTTGAGTTTGCTGCTCAAAAATGGCTGCTCGAAGCCATGCTGAGGTCCGGGCTGGTTTTACTTTGCTGGATTGCTACACTCTTTTTGGTTCACCTAGTTGCCTTCCAATCCCACCTTTGTCGCCAGTGTTAGATTGGGTAATGGAAAGGCACACCCAGGCTAACGGTAAGAGCAGCTCTTTATTGTAACAGAACAAGTATGTACAATCCAGTGAAGTTTGAGTGTGACGGCAGCCCTTTTATAGGGAGGTGTCAAACTCTTCGACCAATGAGATTAAATGTCTGTTCCCGCCAGAACAGAGGACCTTGGTGGAAACCTTTATAGCTGAAGCTAGTATCTAACAGGACTATTGATATTATATGGCTAAAATATATATTTGGTAATTTATATCTAACCCTGATTTGGGCTTTAAGTTAATATACAACTCAGGAATAAGCACCCCAGTAAATCCTCTAAGTTTAGAAGTTATTATTCCATGATTAACTGTCGATGATAGTACCCTACATAAAGGCATTTTATTACCCGTAACCTATGTACAGTATGTGCCCAAATATTGCTTTACATTGGTGCAGCAATATTATGATTTATCAAGGCACTTCATGTTGTTTTGGGGGCTCCTCCATCATGGCTAGAAGCCAAATGAGGCAGACAAAATTATGGAAAAGGAATAGACGAATCACTTTGTTCTCTAGAAGCAGAACACAATTGTGTTCTTGAACAAATCAGCTTTGAAGGAATATTTTGCTCTAAGCACTGTCTTTGAAAGTCTGCACAGCTTTATTAGTGTTATGCCATTTTATACGTTACCCCAGCTACTCATAAATATAATATTCAAGTCTAGTTTAAAGCATTTTCAAAAACACATCTTAAAAATGGCAATAAAACCCAAAATTTTAAGCTCAGGAGTTCAGGCTAAGCAAATATATCATTTGTTTAAAAATGTCTGCATGAAATTCTATATATTCCTCAAAAACAACGGGGACACCAATGACAGTGTATGGAATTGTGGAAAATGATGCAATTGTAGCAAAAAATAAGTATTTTTTACAACTCCCTCTTTCCAGAGAAAGTGTAGAACTGTTAGATACTGCAGAACTGAAAGTCAATGTTTTGTTATTCTGTACATTTTAATTTTTTACTGTTATATTGGTAGAATTTACAAGAATATAAATTTGCATTTTTTAAATTCAGTTTTAAAATTCTACACTGAAACTGATCTGTTGATAAATAGTTTTTTTTAATTATTATTTTACAGATAACACTGCCAGGATCTTTACTACAAGAAGTCGGTTCCATCATTCTGAACAATTTCTTTATCCCTTGCCCATACTAATTGTGGACAATGGAATCCCTGCTCTAACTGGCACCAGCACTTTAACGGTCACTGTGTGTGATTGTAATGAAGAAGTTAGCCTTTTGTCCTGTAGATATGGAGCGTTCCTGATTTCAATGGGGATTAGCGTACAAGCTTTAGTTGCTATTGTGGCTTGCCTACTTATAATATTAGGTAATTTTTTTTCTTCTGTTTTATGCAAAATACATCTCTGCTACCGTTTCATTGATTAGACCAGGGAGGGTCAAACTCAAGACCTTAAATCTGCTTAAATCTGGCCCGTGGGGCCAGCCTGGAAATAGCAAAGGACCAGCCCGCAGTGCCTCTGGCATCCAAAATTGGGTGCAGGAGGCCACTTGTAGCCCCCATGCCCCATTTTCAGCCTGGATGGCCTTCTGCAGCACTTTGCCAGCCAAAACGGGGCACTGGGGGGGGTGTGCCACAGGAGACCATCCAAACCAAAAATGGGTCACAGGGGCTGCCTGTGCCCCCCCCATGCCCCTTTTGACTGGTGGGGTGCTGCAGGTGGCATCCTTCTCATCTGTGCCCCCCCCTCGCAGAGGAGAAGTACAATGCTAATCCAGCCCTCAAAGCAATCAAGTTTGATATCCCTGAATTAGACCATGCTGCTTATTTTGGTAGATGGCTTGGATCCAGAACATAAGATGAATAAAGCATTTGAGTCTTCTGCCCTTCTTTTTCTTACCAACCTCCAGTGGTCCCCTCCCAACCCCCCCCAACCCCCATCCTGTGGAGAATAACATGGTGGCTGTAGCACTGGAATGAAGAGAGAAGGAAAAATGTTGAAAACTGGTGGAGAAAGATAGATTTTGCCCAAAACACTCCACAATGACCTTGGTTTGATTTTCTCAGTGTGACCTCTTTGTTCATCTCTCCCCCAAGCTAACTCATAATGTTCACCACTGTCCACAGTTCATTAAAGCTCATTTCGGTGGACACTGGGGGCTTGGTCAGAAGGGGAAAAAAGAAATGGAAAGTCAATTTTAACCTCCTCTGTTCTACAGAAGGATATCTAGCTCCAACATAATGTATCAATTATGTTTAGACATTTTCATCAGTCACACTATTTAATCTAAACATCTGTTTGCACATTACTTAGATTATCAGTTGACACCTAAAAATATGACCTCATTCCATCACAGACACAATTTAAGTAACCACATAGCTACTAGGATTTGCATGTTTGTTCTTTGCAGACTTCTCAAATATTTGTTAATCTTTTTTTCCCCTGTTTTGTTTGCTTGCTTGGCAGTATTTGTTTTAGCAGTTGTGGCTTTGAAGCACCAAACAAAGCCAGCAGCATTTCATGAGAAAGGAGAAATATTCAGAGAGAATATTTTCAAGTATGATGATGAAGGAGGTGGAGAACAGGACACTGAGGCTTTTGATATTTCAGCACTGAGACCACAAACTGTTCTGCGACCTCACAAGCCACGAAGAAATATTACAACAGAAATCCAGAGCCTTTACAGGCAATCTCTTCAAGTTGGTCCAGAAAGTGCAATATTCCGGGAATTCATTAATCAAAAGCTAGAAGAAGCCAATTGTGATCCAGATGTTCCTCCTTATGATTCCCTCCAGATTTTTGCTTTTGAAGGAACAGGTTCATTGGCTGGGTCCCTTAGTTCATTGGAATCAAACTCAGTAGGATCACTTATGAATGACCATTATGATTACCTTGTTGAACTAAGACCTCAAGTCAAAAGTCCAGGAAGCATGAATGGCCACAGTTCAGCAGAATGGTTAAGTGTTAAGAAGTGCTAATATCAAACAAGTGGGAAAGAATTGGAAGGGCGATTAGGATAATCTGAAAAAATCAGAAGACAGAGAAATTGATGGTTCTGCCAAGCACAGTTAAACTCAGCACAAATCTTATTGCTGACACATCCTTTTCTAATACACACTATCACAACTGAAAAAAAAGTCAGCACATGGGAATAAGAGATCAGCATTCTTAAAAAGAAGATTCTGAAATAAATAACAAATTGTGCTACTCTCAGATTATCTTTTGGGTCTTAGCAGGCACAAGTATATTTTATTTTGCAAACGCCATATTAAAATCAGGAGCAGAATCTATATTTTCTAAGAAAGTTTTCAGCAAAAGAAAGACATTAGAGTGCAGAATTTTATTTTTTGAACTATTTACAAAACTGCAGATATATTGACTGCAGTTTAATTATTATCATAGTAAACTAATATATGCACACACACTTGTTTGAAAATATAAATGCAATTATATGGAATTATATATGAATGAATTTATAAAAATGAAAAATAATGTGGGTGAACTGGAAACCTGGAGGAAGATCAAAATAATATGTGTTTTCCATAATCATGTATAGGTAAATCCCCAGATCAAACTTCCTATATTTTCCTACAGTTTTCTTAAGTCTCACAGCTTCCGTTCCCCCCCAGATAAATTAACCAGTTTGCTATTACAAATAACTTAGCATTTGATTGTTGCTTATGCCTCTACATATTTTTAGAATATAAATTATTTTATTTTTCTAAAACACATTAGAATAAAAGTATGGATTGTTAATAAATTTTGTGGAATCACTGTACTGGAATTAGAGTTTGAAATGATAGTTGAATTTGTGATTCAAGAATCAAGTAAAAGAAGTTATTCTACTTTACATATTTGATTAAATTTTAAAACATTGGCCATGGAGTATGATGGGAAAATATTAAAATATTTGTGACTGCTACTCTTGGGGAAGTGGGATGAAAATAGCAAAAAAATGTATGTAGGATATTAACCAAACATATATAGGATATTAACCAAAGTGTTACTTACATAGCTTCAAGAATTCCACCACAATCAAATTTTAAAATATTCTCTGTATTTCTGTTAAGGTAGCAATAGGTTTAGAGAAAAAGGGCTAAAGCAGTCTTTAGATTGCCAGAAAACAGCATACAGTGAACTGTATCAAACCACTGCAGAAAATTGAAGGAAGGAAGGAAGGAAGGAAGGAACGAAGGAAGGAGACAGGGAGGGAGAGAAATAAAAGGAAAGAGAGAGGGAGAGAGGGGGGAGGAAATGAGGAAGGAGGGAGGGAGAGAAGGAAGGGAAGAAAGAAGGAAAGAAAAAATAAAAAAGAAGGAAAGAAGAAAGAAAGAAAGAAAGAAAGAAAGAAAGAGAGATTTTGTTAAAGTTTAAAAAGTTTACCACTTAGAGTTTATTGGCTTGCCTTAGTGTCAAGGTTAGCCACACTTGTTTATGGAATAATTTAAAAGCATGCATGAGAAGCAAGTGCATCAAGGCTTCTTTGTATATGATACAATACTATATAAATCAGTGACGTGTGGTGAGGTTTATGACTGGTGAGGCACTGACACAGTGCTGGGTTTCAAATATTTTTAGACTTGTGGACTTCAACTCCCAGAATTCCACAGCCAGGCATGCTCAGTTCCAATTTAAAGCGACAGCATTTGTTTTTCTCCTTTGCTCCTTCTTTCTTTTTCTTTTTCTTCTCCTTCCCCTCCTTCCTCCCTCTCTCCCTTCCTCCCCCTCTCTCAAACACACACACACACACACACACACACACACACAGAAGTTGGATTGGACTATCTCTCCTACCCCTTCCCTCTCTCACTCACTCTCAAACACCCCCCCACACACACACAAAAGTTGGATTGGATATCTTTTCCAGTGGCTTGAAAGCAGCTCCTCTGCCATCCCCCCCATTCCCCTGCTGCCTTTCCCAAACACCTCCACCATTGCAAATGCAGCCTGCTGTCTGGGTGGGAAATGCCTGGAACACAATAAAGCCCACCCACCACCTCCTGCTGGCAGGCTGGGGTGAGAGGAGAGGCAGAGAAGCCGGAGGGGAGCCGAGCCAAGCCTTCCAAAAGAAAGAGGCTGGGGGGAAGTGTGTGTACTACAGCATGGTTCTTTGCCTGGCTTCCTGCCTCCTCCTGTGGTCTCCTCAGTGCTCGCTTGTGCTCTCCCTCCCCAAGTGTAGTTTGATTGCAGGTGGAGCCACGTTGCCTTTTCAAACTTGTAATCAGTGAAGCTGGGCTAGATTTTTATATAGTTTTATCCAGCTGTGTGTGTGTGAGAGAGAAATGAATGGGGGCCTGGGGAGGAAGTCACTACACTTGGGGAGGGAGAGCACCAGTGAGATTAAGCAGAGTCATCCACGGTGAGGCAGCAACTAGCTCAGCTTTTTCCTTTTACTTTTTTTTTTCATGATGAGAGTGGTGAGGCTGTGCCTCACTTGCCTCACCTGACTGCACGTCACTGCTATAAATGAATACTCTATTATACGCAATAGACTAAAAACCGAGCACTTTATCTAAGAGTCATTTATTTGCTGAAAACTCACTCTCAGGCAAAAGAAAAATAAATCAGGCTTCTTTTCCCTGTTTAATATTTTGAAGGGATGGTGTGGAAAATGCAAAGGAATATAAGGGAAATTGAAATAGTAGAGATTGTCTTACTATTCAAATAGAGTTATTTGGTAATTAATGAATTATATGAATTTGAGGAAGAGGAGAGAGAGAACCAAGCAAAATAAACTCAAAGATGCCTCTTCTTTTGCCCTTCCAGGCAGATCTATATTAAAAAAAAATGAAACTGAAACAAGTAACAAAATACTATTCCCCCAAGTATTTTGATAAGTAGGGTTGATGAAGGAGATAAAACTCAATGGCTCATATCAGTATTGGATTCCATTCAAGTCTCATAAGTTGATTCAGCAACAATGTTTAAACATGGACCATATGCTGATTCCCAAATCACCTTTGAACTCTGAAACAATTGAAATCGCCTGATTCAGTTCAATGTCTCAGAGAGATTTGAAGGCAAAATCTGATAGAATCTCATGAACTTGAAGATCCTTTCAATGCTTTGCAAAACCATCCTAGTCAACTTGCGTTCACATTTGTTAGTTTTCAAAATTCATTTAGCTACCTGCGGGATCGCATCCTCCCACACACATCCCTGCGGCCAATTCACTCTCACAGGGAGGGGCTTCTCCTGGTGCCGTCCACTAGGCAATGCCAACGGGCGACACCGAGGAGTAGGGCCTTCTCTGTGATGGGCCCAACCCTCTGGAATGACCTCCCCCCCGACATTAGAACCACTACTGACCTCCGCTCCTTCCAGCAGAAATTGAAGACACACCTGTTCCGACTGGCTGGCCTGGCATAATTATAACGTCTACCTCCTGGCATACATATTTTTTACTGGTTTTTAGAGGGATTGTTTCTTTTAAACTTAATTTTACAGGATATTGGGGTTTTAAATTTTGTATATTCTAAATTATTTACTTAGCTGTACAGTTTTGCATATCTTTTTATCCTCCTCTTATATAGGTATATATGTATCTATCTATTTAATAATTTTAATTTGATATATTTCTGATACGGACTGTACACCGCCCCGAGTCCCTTTCGGGAGAGGGGGCGGTCTATAAGTGCTAAGAAATAAATAATAAATAAATAAATAAATAAATAAATAAATAAATAAATAAATAAATAAATAAATAAATAAATAAATAAATAAATAAATAAATAAATAATATATTGATTTCTCACTGGCAGAAATCTGAAAAAGTTTAAAATCAAGCAATTTCAAGGATAGAGCTGTATCTGCTTTAATTGCACTAACCAGCTTGTGTTACGGTATATAGAACAAAGTCTATTCACATCTACTGTAGCTCTTCCCTTCCTAAAAAATGATTGACTTCCTAGCCAGTTATTTTATTTTTATTATAGAATATAAAATTAGCTTCAGCAATCATTTTTATTATCAGAATATTAAAAACCTTTTAAAATGCTGACATAAAATTTTATGCATAAAATTAGTTAACATGCTAATACAAGGCATTAATGTTAATCTAATTCTTTAGGAAAGGATCCCATCCATTACATCTCTCCAAAATTAAATTAACTGTTCCTACTGTATTGTTTGTTTGCAAAGTCTCTAGACAGAATAAAATTGGCTTCAAACTATTATTCTCTGTTATTATAGCTAGCTGATAAGCCAGCCTTGGCCGGGTATTTATTTATAGGGGGAAAACATCCGGACCAAACTTAATTCCTAATGTTGGATTTCCCCCTCACCAGAGGGAGCCCCCTTGTGGAGTACTGTGAAGCCATTACCATGGCAACATCACTGTGCTGTACAGTAGAATCGGCGGGTTGCAGGTGGTACATCCCAGTACGGGCGTACCGGTGCCTTCCGGGAGCACCGGGTTCCATTCCAGTATGGTGCTCTGGAGGGCCCACCCGCTTGCCCAAGCTCCTTACATGTATTTGAGCTCTTTGGTGGTTCTGCACATGCACACGGAGCGTACAGTGCCTGCGCGATAATCTGCTGAGCATCTGGAGCATCGTAGAGGTGTCATGGAGGTAAGGACGCATGTGCGCACTGTGCACATGCATGTGGGGGATGCAAGATTAAACACTTGGACATTTTGTTTGGGGTATTGCAGGATGCAGGCCTTTCCATCTTACACAAAGCCACTAAAAATGATCACTCATCACCTTGCAATACGAAATTGTTAATGTTGTACATCTACATACCTGGCTGTACAGATGATATGGTTCTAGCTCAGCACAAGAGCTGTTAGGGATTGGATGTAGAAAAACAGACTTGGATTTAATCCCAGAGCTGCTGAAAACCTGGAAACCTTCTGATTCCAGAAATCATCTTGCCCTGAATAGGTTACATTCTGCAGATGCAGCTAGTTTACAATCTGGGGTTTCTGTAAAGGCTCATGGCATTGGTTTAAAAGCAAGGGGATATTATGGGGCAAAAATCTTTTTATCAACTCATAAAATTATAGGATTAAAATTTTGTGAAAGGTTGTTAACGGTTCTATGCTATTTGTCTGTCCAGGACTAGGCATCAAATACACCATGCCATATAAATAAATTGGCAACCATGACATAATCACAGCATTTAGCCAGTCTCAATCTCTCAAAACTAAGCAATGATTGGATTAGAACTTGGATGGGAAGCGATCCAGTAATACCAGAGCCCTACATTAGACTGGATTTTTTAAAGGTGCTGAAAGATGCTGTCAGCCTCTGTTTCGCTATTTGCTTTCGGCTGCCATTGAAATGGGGAGGCGGGCTGGTATTTGGGAGGGGGTTGGATACACATTGATATGTATACTTTCGCGCGCTTATGCCTCAGATCTTGTTTTACTTAGCTACTCTTTTCTTAACCAGTAAAAGTACTCTTTATTTATTTTTATTTATTTATTTCTTTGGATTTATAAACCGCCCCCTCTCCCAAAAAGGGACTCGGGGCGGTGTACAGTCAATGAAACACAGATAAAATACATAAATAACAATATAAATAATATATAAACAATTAAATACTTGAGCATTTGAGTGGAGGAGGTGAGACTGTACAAAGAAATAAATATAGTATAAAAGCCCTAAAACATCCCAATTAAAATACCCAAACCCAATTAAAATATATCCCCGGGAGGTAAGACTAAGAGTGTGCCAGGCCAGCTAATTTTATTCTGCAAAATGGAGTTAAGTTATTTCTTTCTTGGTTACTGAAGGAGGATGGCTTGACATTAAGCAAGATCTCAATTATGCACTAATCCCAGAGCTAACACCTTCCCAGAGGAGTGCAAATAAAACCAAAACCTTCAAAGGAATGACTTAACCAGGCAGCCACCAGGAGGATGACATGGGAGCGGCTGCATCCTCATGTCCCTTGGAGATGGAGCGGATGGCGGATCTGAATTTGGAGGAACAATCTGTCCGCCCCAGGTGGTCGTAGGGAGTGGGACAGAGTATGACCCTGAGGAAATTCTGGCTGGAGTTACCACAAGGCGACATTGGCGACCGGCAGCTGCAAGGCAGGACGCCCACGAGGAGAACCTTATGATGTCCCAGGCCATGAAACTCTTTCAAGAGGCTTGGGAGAGGCGACGTTTACGCGAGGGCGGTCCCAAAAGAGAAGCTGACCTCCCAGACCTAGAGGAGAGAACTGCAGAAGCCCTATTCTGCCCAAGGGGGGCCCTGGGGGCAGACAGTGGGGCTCATCAGGATGGAGAAACTCTGCCAGCAACAGCAGCAGCCACCGCAAGAGCACTTCCAAGAGGTGGGGAGCCCGCAGATGCCAGATGGCAAAAGTTCCTCCACTTGGTGTGAAATTTAGAGGTGACCCAAAGGAACTAGTCTGGAATTTCATGCAACCATTCGGAGAAGATCTCCCCACAGAAGGAGCCAAGGTAAGAATGGTTGCCATGGTGCTGGAGAACAAGGCAGTGGCATAGATGGTTGCCCTGCATAATGATGACTCCTCCCTGCTGAGAGACTATAATAGGTTTATGGCCACCCTGAGGAAATGCTTTGACCCGCTCACGGAGCAGAAGGCCAGAACCAGAATGAAAACCCTTACCCAGGGGAAGAACCCAGTGGCTGATTACATACAAGAATTTCGTGAATTGTCCATTTATATGCGGGATGGTTGGAAGAAGATTTAATGGACAGCTTCATGGATGGTTTAAACAAAGATGTATACCAAAAGTGTGTAGACACCCCCCCCCCCCGTAACTTGCAACGCTGGTACGAATTAGCAACAGATGTGGAGATCAATCTAGCCAGAGACAAGTGCCATGAAGATAATGAGAAAGAGAAAGCTACCCATCCCAATCCCCCCAAAGGAACTCCAAAAGGAGGGAAAAGTTGGTCTATAAGCAAGCCCCATTCTACCACCTGCTTCTGTTGTGGAAAGGAGGGGCACTGGGGAGCATATTGCCACTCCAATATTGGCCCAAAGCCCTCTGTCGGGGGCGGAGGAGAGGAAGCCAGACAAAAAACCCGGAAAGGGAAAAGACACCACCATGAAAGGGGTGAACCTGTTGCAAAATTCCTTCCCATCCTGAGAGAAGAAGAACTGTCTTCCTCATCAGGGGAAAGTGAAACCGAATCCAATGGTGATCATCTGGTGAGTTCCCACTCAGGCCCCATGACTATCCCAGTAGAACTTAAAGTGCCCTCTACTGGTGCCTAAGAAAAAATGCTTGCCTTTTTAGACTCGGGATGCACACGTTGCATTATTAGCCCGGAAGTGGTGGAAAAAATGGGCTTGGAACTAAGAACTTTGAAAGTCCCCATTGCTTTTTGCCAACTGGATGGATCTATAGCTGGAGGGGAGGCTGCCCATTTTGTGATTGAACTTATAGACATGTGGATGGGAGATCACCAGGAAACATTAAGTTTCATTGTAGCACCGGGGATGGACCAATCTCTCATACTGGGCTTACCCTGTTACATAAATGGAACCCACACATCAACTGGAAGAAAGGGTGGTTGCACATCCAATCCGTTAAACCCCCTGAGGGAGATGGGAGGGTTTCCAATATTACCAACATTGAAGCTAACCTAGCGGCCATGGTGCAGGAAAAAATTGAGGGGGAGGAGAAAATCCCAAAGGAATATTGGGACCTAAAGGAGGTTTTCAGTGAAAAATCTTCTGATAAGTTACCCCCTCACTGCACGACGGATTGCAGCATTGAAATCCTCCCAGGAGTAAAACTTCCAAAACCCCAGATCTACTCAATGACCCTATGCAAGATGGAGAATTACAGAAGTTTACTGACAAAAATTTGAAAAGGGGGCTTATTGAACCTGCTAGACCACGTGTGGCCACCTCTGTATTGTTTAGAGAGAAGATAGATGGCTCCTTTCGTCTCTGTGTGTGAATTACAAAAATTTAATTCTGTGTGTGTTGAAAATGTATACCCCCTCCCTCTGATGAAGGACATGTTGGCCCAATTGGGTAAAGGAAAGATCTTTACGAATTGGACTTAAGAGAGGCTTACTACAGAGTCAGAATCAAAGAGGGGGATGAATGGAAAACTGCCTTTAACTGCCCACTCGGGTGTTTTCAATTTGGAGTACTCCCGTTTGGCCTACAGGGGGTGCCAGCTGTCTTTATGCAATTAATAAATGAAGTTGTACATGAACACCTGTACAAAGGCATGATGGTCTACCTTGACGACATCCTTATCTACAAGGAAACACATGATGAACATGTGACTTTAGTACGGTCAGTACTCAAAAAAACTCCGGGCCACAGAACTTTATGCCAAACTGTCTAAATGTGAATTTCATCAAGAAAAAATTTATTACTTGGGCTACCGCATTTCCCACAACGGCATCAAGATGGACCCCGCGAAGGTCCAGGCTGTAACTGAATGGGCACCTCCTCGCACCTCATGTGCAAACTCAAGGAGGGCCTTGAGTCCAATCCTGGTTCAGAGAACATTCAAACGAATGCACTATGGAGGATGGACTGGCTTGGGTAGGAGCTAAGTTATATGTTCCTGCTAGCCTGAAGACTATTGTTCTTCAACGGGCCCACGATTCGAGGATGGCAGGTCATTTTGGATTTGTGAAGACTTTACATCTAGTTAAGAGACAATTTTGGTGGCCTTCATTGAAAAAAGACATTGAGTCCTACATAGCCAGTTGTCCAGATTGTGCTGCTGCAAAGCACCCACCGGGAAAACCCCAGGGCCTTCTCCAAGGTGTCGCCTGCCCTGAGGCCCCATGGAAGGAGATATCAATGGACTTCATTGTTGAATTACCAGAGAGTTCAGGCAATACTGTGATTTGTGTGATTACTAACCTGTTTTCCAAACAAGTTCATTTTGTACCCTGTTCCAAAATCCCATCGGTTAAATCGTTAGCTAAATTGTTTATTTCACATGTCTACCGGTTACATGGAGTACCAGAACACATAATTTCAGATAGAGGGGTCCAGTTTACCTCCCTCTTCTGGAAGGAGTTTCTGAAGCTAATTGGCTCCGCCCAGGGCCTAAGCTCCACTCACCATCCTCAAACTAACAGGGCTTGTGAACGGACTAATTCTGTGTTGCAACAGTACCTCCGGTGTTTCATTAATTATCAACAAGCTAACTGGGCTGAACTGTTACCACATGCTGAGGTGGCATACAACAACTCAGTGCACAGCAGTACTGGCTTGACCCCGTTTAGAGTTGTGTTTGGACAGGACTTTGTTCCAATTCTTGAGTTGCCTCAAGAGAAACCAAAAATTTTGTCCCTCTCTGAATAAAGCTACCAGCTTTGCCTTATTTGGCCCTTGACCCACCAGGCATTGGAGGCGGCTCACCAGGTGCACAAGAAACAGGCTGACAAAAAGAGGGTGAAGCAAAAACAATACAAAGAGGGGGAAATCAGGTGTTTTTGTCCACCAAGTTTCTACAAACCACCCAGCAATCAAAGAAATTGGGGCCAAAGTATGTCAATCCTTTCCCTATCGTGAAAATCATTAATCCTGTTTCTGTACGGTTGGAGTTACCAAAGCATCTTCATTGGATTTATCCTGTGTTTCATGTCAACTTGTTGAAAGCTGAGCACACTTCTTGTTTTTGTGCGCCCCTACCTCCACGCCCTGCCCCTCTTCTTATTGAGGGAGAGCAACACTTTGAAGTTAAAGAAATTTTGGATTCCAGGAAACATAGGAATCAAATTCAGTATCTAGTGTCCTGGAAACATTTCCCCCCCTCCCAGGCTGAGTGGGTGGATAAATCTCATGTTAGGGTTCCTAGGCTCTTACAGAAGTTTTACACTAAGTACCCTAATAAGCCTTGATCTTATTTGCATCATACATGTCTTATATTGCTTTTTCTATTGTTTTATTTTCTTACAGGGATTACTTCTTTTCCTGAAGGAGGGCCGGATGTCAGCCTCTGTTTCGCTATTTGCTTTCGGCTGCCATTGAAACGGGGAGGGGGCCCTGGTATTTGGGAGGCAGTTGGACACACATTTATATGTATGCTTTCTCACGCTTATGCCTCCGTTCTTGTTTTACTTAGCTACTTTCTTTTCTTAACCAGTAAAAGTACTCTTAATTCTGCAAAATGGAGTTAAATGATTTCTTTCTTGGTTACTGAAGGGAGGACGGCTTGACAGATGCAATGGCATACTTCTGCACTATGGCCAAGAAAACAACAAGGACTTCAAATTAAAGTATTCTAGAAGGAGCAGATTTGGATCATTTCCAGTCAAGATTGAGACTTGGGAGAGTCTCAATGGTGGGAGATAAACAACCCTGACTCTTCTCTTAGATGATCTTTCCTGGGATCTGTCTGAGGAAAGGACACTTATTATGACCCTCTTAGACCTTTTAATGGCATATGGTACCACTGATAATGGTCTTCTGTCCATGTATAGTTGTTAGAAATTGGGTTCATCATTTTTTAAAACCCTCAGTGGGTAGGTCCAGCTAAGTGCTTGAGGTGTCCTTAGTGCTCTTTGAGCTTGGTTCTTGCAAACATTTCATTACTCCAACTGGATACCATCATCACTAATATGTTAGAGATGTTTGAGATGTCAGAGAGCTCCATTTCCAACGACCCCTCATTTCAACCCTGAGCTACAAATATTCCCCTTTATTGGTAGCAGTAATTGAGCCCTTGGTTCAATTCACAGTAGGAAACTTTTGACTAGTTACAGTGTGACTTTTATGTTTGTAAGACTGAGGAAGAAATTGAATGACAAAGACAATTTAATAACTCCTATTATAAATTGTAACAATATTCTTTTTCCCAAAATGAGTGACAGCAAATTGCCCAAAATGAAAATTAGTGACTATTTCTAATGTTGGATGAGTCAGATCATATATGAGTTATAAAACATCTAGGTGAAGGTACCAAGAACATTTTTTTTCTGAGAATATCAAAAGAAGCTTGTGATATTCAGCCATAAATCATTACCACAGAAGAAGCTGCAATTTCATGAACATTGGATGGATTGTTTTATTTTTCAAGCATACAAAAAAAGTCAACTGAATGTAAGTTAAGTCTAGATAATCCTGGGAAATTGATATGGAGTGTTGTAAGCACTAGCTGGTAACCTGTGGTTTTCCAATTGTTCTGAAATCGAACCCAACAGGGCAGGTGATCGAAGATAATCCTGTCATTCAATGACATGTGGAGGTTGTCCACTGTTCTGCCTTGTGAGAAACCTACTTATATTAGATCTCAAAGATGATTGCTCATATATTCTTCCAACTGAAGTCAATTTATCAGTTATGTATGTGAAAGAACAACCTCAACATTACTGGGGCAGAAATGTTATACACAGAGAGAAATCTAGAGAAGGCTCCAAAGCAGGCATCTGACTCTTTTGCAACATATTATGCAGTGATCTAATTTTTACTTCCCAATTGATGTTCAATTTGCCACCTTTATATTATTTTATAGTTAAGCTTGTGTCAGAAATATCCTTGATGACATACTCAGATATCCCAATGCATTAAAAAAACAGACATTTTGAAGGAGAAATGTATTTAAGAATACATATTCCAAAAGCATACATGCACGCACACACACACACACACACACACACACACACACACACATATACCCCCATCCATCCATTCATCCATACATCCATCCATACATCCATACATCCATACATACATACATACATATCTGTCTGTCTGTCTGTTTGTCTATCTATCTATCTATCTATCTATCTATCTATCTATCTATCTATCTATCTATCTCTATCTATCTAGATGTATGTATGTACGCATGTATGTATGTATGTATGTATGTATGTATGTATGTATGTATGGATGGATGGATGGATATTTGCATGTATGTAAGTAAGCTGGTCTTGTTGTATTCAGGTCTTCTCCCGTGTAAGATTGAGATTGTCTTGGCAACATTTCAGCGTGGTCTCACTCACCATCTTCAGACTGGTGTTTTCGGCTTAAAGTGTGGTGATTGCAAAGGGGCAATTGCAAAGTTGAATCCTCTGGAAAGGACATTGGTTTCAGCTGTGGTGAGAGTTCTGTCTGATATGTTGTGTACTGTTTGTTTCATGTGTTGCTGTGAAGGGGGGGTTGGTCTTCTGTTGTTTTTCTAGTCTGTGGAGTTTGTTGGTGTGTGTGTCTGTCTTGTAGGAGGTTTCTGATTTGGCTCTCCAGAGGGCTAGTTGTTTGGATTTGTCCCAGAGTGCTGGGTGGATTTTGTTGCTGAGTTTGAGGTGAAGAGTGAGTAGGTCTCGGTTGGTTTGGTCTAGTAGGAGTCTTTTCCTGTGGAGTTTGTTTCTGATTAGGGCTAATTCAGTTCTTTTCAGGATCCTTTCGGTGGCTGAGGTTTTAGAATGGAATTTTAGTTGGAAGCATGTGGGGATCAGGCTTTTGTCTCTGCAGTTGCGTACGAATGTGAGGTCACATAAGATGGTGGCTCTTCAAGTTTCTCGTAGGTCCTGGTGAGCAGGAAGGTTTCCTCCCCATAGAGGTAAGATATTTGTTTTCGTAAATTTTAATGGGTGTAGGTATGCTGGTCTTGTTGTATTCAGGTCTTTTCCCGTGTACGATTGAGATTGTCTTGGCAACGTTTCGGTGAGTTCTCACTTACCATCTTCAGGCTGGTGTTTTCAGCTTAAAGCGTGGTCGGAGCTGCCGTCTTTCTATAAATCTTGGTGGGGCATGTGTGGAGTGCTGGCTTTGTTTCAGTAAGTGGATTGATTGGCTGTGTGGTTGTGTGTGTGTGTGTGTGTGTGTGTGTGTGTGTGTGTAATTTCATTTACATTTCAAGTCAATATATGCTTGAATTACATCAGTTGGAAAAAAAATCCAGTTGTTTTACTATACTTTTACATTTAAAACGGAGCAAAAATGATATTGATGTAAAGGAAATTGTACCAGAAAAGACAATACCCTATATATTATTGTGCTTTAACATTACTAGAGAAGGTACAACTTCTGCTCTGGGATTCAGTGACAAATGACTTCAATGCCATTAAATATTGACAAAGCAATAGTTCTAATGAATGAAGAAGTGTAATAGGGCAGAAGGAATAAAGCTCCCCCCTCATTTTTTTTTCACATTTAAAGAATGAAAAAGGATGGGAAAAATTATATAATCTACAAATTGATTATAGTAATTATTATTAGTAGTAATATGTATACTTATCGAACTGCATCTTTCTCATCTGTTGATGGATAGCAATAGCAGTTAGACTTATATACTGCTTCACAGTGCTTTACAGCCCTCTCTAAATGGTTTATAGAGTCAGCATATTGCCCCCAACAATTTTGGGTCTTCATTTTACCCATCTCGGAAGGATAGAAGGCTGAGTTAACCTGGAGCCTGGAGCCTGGTGAGATTTGAACTGTCAAATCGCAGGCAACTGCCAGGCAGCAGAAATAGCCTGCAGTACTGCACTCTAACCACTGTGCCACCATGGCTCATAAATAATGAATATCTGCAGAATATCTCAATTGTAGACTGAACTGCTGAAGACAGCACAAAGGTTTTCTTTTAGAATGCATTTGATATGTGAGTTTGTTAACGCATCATAAGAGCAGTGGACTTTGTAAACTGAGAGCTGAGGAACTGACTAGTAAATTGCAGAATACTCTCCAATACTAGTACTCTCCAAAAGAACCTGCTGAAGTTTTTATTCCCTGGTCCCTTGAGTACCCAGGGTTTTAAAAACAAAATTATCCAGGGATTTAAAAACAAACACACTCTTTGGAACCTAAGCAGTCCATACTAAGATGTCAAACTAATGTTCAAAATAAAACATCTGACCAAAGAAGTTAATTGTTCTGACAGTAGCAATGTGACGCTTGGTCTTCTTCTTTGCCACCAAAAGTCTCAGGAAGCCTTCAGTCTCAACTGTTGCCTTGCGTAGCTTGTGCAGTCTCTGGCTTCCTTTCTTTTTAGCTTGAGGAGTTAGTTCTACTCTCTGCCTGGACATTGTTATGCGTAAAGACCAGACAGCAGAGTAGAGCGGTGGATTTGTTTGTATAGGTCTGATAAAGTTGTCCCAAAGGTGTCTTTTCATAAGGCAAATGAACTTTCTTAGGTTTTATTTCCCTTTCAAAACATTTTGCTTCTCATTCAAGAGTGCAGATGGGTGTGGAATCTTCTTGGGATTGCTGAAAGTCCTAAGAAAGTGCCACACCTATTTGGACTCTAATCCAGATGACTGAGGATACAGATAAACCTCCAAGTGGCCTCAAGGATTTTCAGAGAGCTAATGATCAGATGACTACAAACAATATAAATTCTTCCATTCCCCACCATTCACTTAGAACTCAAGAAGCTTCTTGGATGAGAAATAAAACATTTTCAAGGGGAAAAGAAACTCCAAGGAAGTCCAGTTGCCTGTTGGAAAAAGCATATTTGGGATAACCATGACCTGGATGATTGAGAATTGTCATAAATACCTGATAAAGTTGATCTACCAGGTTCCTTTTCTCTAGGTTTCTCCTTGCTACCTTCTGCTGTCTCCCTCAGCCTTCCTCTCCAATCCCAACCTGCAACAGCAGATTCTAGGTACTGTTATTCTGCGGAACTTTCTTCCAAATATTTATTACAATGTTCAGGTGAGAATCAAAGAGAATCAGTTATCAGCTACATAAGAGTCCTGGGAAGAAGAAGCATATACATTAATATAGTGAATATATTGTAACACAGTGTATAATAATGTAAAAGATAAACAGTGAACTAGTTTTCGCTTGCTTGTTTTTTGGGGAACAAACATCCATTTCTATGTATATATGGTAGCATTGAGACTCTTGCTGAGAGATGGAGATGAAACTTGGCTACATTTGCAGAAACTTGCTGAACTTTTCCTGAAGCTGCTTTTACCTAATTGTTGGCAAATTTAGTAACTCAAACTACTAAAGCAATTTAACATAAGAGAAATAGCTTCTGGTTTAGGATAACTCTTCTCTTTCCTGCAAGAATAATGCTTTTTAAGCAGCATAGCCAGAGAAAATCCACACAGTAACTGAAGGTTTCTACTGCATTTTGTATTTTGTTGTAGACACGTTCTTGAAAACGGAACTGCTAGTTTTATATGTTTTTTCAAAAGTACTTTTTTCTCCCAGAAGGTTTAATAAACAACTTTTAGAAAAAAGAGTTCTGTGAAGCAACTTTTTCAAGTTGAAAACAAGTGATCTGTGCAATGTATGGTCTGTGACAGCTAATTTGCATGGTAACATATGTGCTAACAATTTATAACAGCTATCACAAGAATTGGAAAGCATCAAGATTCTTCAGGAAGACAGAGAATAAGGAAGATTTCACCTAAATAAATCAGAACAAGCTTAGCATATTTTGATAAACTTATTTCTATAATTTTTATGTTTCTTTTAGATATGTTGAATGCTCTGAATGAAATGTAAAACCTTCTGATTTCATTATTAGCTATAGTTATGGAAATCACAGAAAAAAATGATGGCTAGTTGGACAATACATAATAATCTGGTGTTTTCTTTCAGTGATTTACTAATATTCATATTAAAACAACCTATAAATTCATATATCACCCTTTAAATTCCAGCTCACCTTATCTTACACATCCATACGGTTGTCCAGTAAAATATCTCTGTATTTCACCAGTGATACTTGTATTAATCTGTATTTCCATTATGTTTGGATTATAAATTACTGTCTATTTAAAAGTGAATAATATGCACCTTTCAAATGAGACAATTAATACTGCACCATTAATTAAGAAAAAGAAGAGGTTAGTGAGGCAAGCTAAACTTAGGATCTGGCAATTGATTTTGTAAATCAACTATGACAATTAATTACACAATTAGAAAGCATATACCTCTATTCACCACAATTTTCCAAAAATCCATTGATTAGTGTAAATCATCTGTACAAAGAAGATTGAATGATGATAAAGTGTGTGCCTGCTGTAATTTTAGTAGCTGACAAGGATACTTTTGCAATCTCTTTAAGCACGACTTTACTAAGGATATTAGGAACGGGTGCTAAGTGAGAATTATTGCATAAGCTGCTTTTACTACAGGCAGATCCTTTCAGGTTCTTACATTAGGTTAAATGCTGATTGCTAGTTTTTTTTTTTTTCTTTTGAGCTTTTTCTGGGTCTTGTTCTTAGTTTGTAAAGTGCCTTCTTTTTAGATTAGTACCTACTGGACAAAATCTTGATATCCAGTTACTATTTCGTATTCTGATTAACTTTTCAGTAGCAGTTAATAAGACTTTTCATCTAAAAAGGGTTTTAACAAAACTATGTCTTTGAGGAATGCTTCAGCTAAAAAGATTGTAATTTCTGAATTTTCCTCAAAATTGATTCAGATTTTTCTAAATGGCAATACATTTTCTACCTTAAAAATAATAATTAAAAAAACCCTACTTAATGCATCATAAAAATAATTTATTTGATTTTCAAGGACAGTTTCTGTTTCCTAGTACTTGATAAGCCATTACCTTATTAATATTGCTGTTCTAAACTTATTTAATTTCTACATATGTTACTTTTTTAACTAATGCAATCATTATTAATATTACATAGCATAAACTAATTAAATTTATTACTGTGAATTTAAATCTACAGTCTTATATTCTATAATGGGAATGAGAACTCTCTAGATGCTATTGCATTATAATTTTAATCAGTCCCCATTACTGTAGTATGATAATGTAATATAATGAGAGACATTCATGGTTAACTGAAGTTGTTAGCCTGTGTTATATCAACATACATGGGAATGAAGGTGGCAGGCTTGAGACCCAATACAAAGATGGCTTCCAATATAGAGGATGCTATTTGGACCCTGACAGAAGCTCCTTTAACCAGAAGGAAGGAAGGAAGGAAGGAAGGAAGGAAGGAAGGAAGGAAGGAAGGAAGGAAGGAAGGAAGGAAATATACTGCTTCATAGTGCTTGACTCGACTCGCTAGGTGGTTTACAGAGTCAGCATATTGCTCCCAACAATCTGGGTCCTCATTTTATGAATCCTGGAAAGATGGAAGGCTGATTCAACCTTGAGGCAATCAGGATTGAACTGGCATTGGGCAGAATTAGCCTGCAATACTGCATTCTAACCACTGCACCACCACAGCTCTTCAATAGGTATAGCTAATATACTGACCTAGTAGGAAGGATAGTAGGAATTAAATAGTAATAAGCTCAAAAACATTCTAACATCATGCTGCAATTTCTGCTATGACTGACTTTTTCATTTTCTTGCCTTTAAATGTAAAAGACAAATAGTTACATAAATGATGGTTTTGCTTTTGCTCAGGGCTGCCAACACTTTGCTTGGAGCTCAGCGTATCTGTTATGGCCCGCAGAGGTCTTCCAGCAGAGCTAGCTGCAGAGTCAGATGAGGAGGAGGTGGAGGGAGAGCCTGGAAACAGCATCAGAGACAGAAGCAAAGCCTGGGCTTTCAATCTTCCCACAGGTGGAAAGGCAGCTGTCTTTGGGGCCTGACTTGAGTGAGGGGGATGAACAGATGGGGCCCATCCCTCATGCATGTATGCGCAGAGAGAAAAAGAGAGAAGAGCAAAGGAAACCAGTAAGCCGGAGCTCAGGGAGGGACAGACACAAATGATAGTCAGTCCCTCTCTGCCTGGGAAATAAATAGTAGGGGTTTGGGAGTGGCCGGTTGTCACAGACAACCATTTGTTTCTAGTATTCAGCATGTGATTTGGATTTCTTGGCCAAACCAGGTTTGTTGCAACTAATTACATTTGATTTTTTGTTTATCCATGTGAATAAAAGACTGTTAGTGCCTGATTATAAAAAATGGGGCTGTTTTACTCACCAGTAAACGTCATATCACTACTTGCAAAGGCTGGGTCAGAACAGTACACTTGTTCTCGTTTGCATGCTTAATAAATTTATGTTGTATTTTCAAACAATTTTTGTTGTTTTAACTGAGCCAGATTTTGGCTGAAGCAATATATTAATAAACTGCATTTTTAAGCTTGTGGTTAATGCTCATAATCTATATGTACTTTAAACACACACACACACACACACAGAGACACGTGTGTGTGTGTGTGTGTTGTATTTTTGTGTTGTATTTGTGCTGATAAATAAATAAAGGGAGACTAGTATAGATCTATTTCAAGCTATTTAGCTCTCATCAGCTAGCCATACCCTTACTGGGAATTGAACCAGGGCTGTATTGCATATTAGGCCGATGTAATTGCCACTAAGCCACAGGCTCTCTTCCTTATCAGCTAGGCCAGGGAAATAGGTATGTATTTGTGTTACAACCCCTAGTATGCCCAAATATGGGAGGGCGCTCACTACTCCCCCTTTCTGTCCTTCAGCTCATTACAGAGAACCATCCAGGCAGAAAACTTAGTGGCAATTACATCGGCCTTATATGCAATACAGCCCTGGTTCGATTCCCAGTAAGGGTATGGCTAGCTGATGAGAGCTAAATAGCTTGAAGTAGATCTATACTAGTCTCCCTTTATTTATCAGCACAAATACAACACAAATATAAAAAGGCAACATTAAAAATAAATAAAAAACTATGGTTTTCTGCCTGGATGGGCCTCTGTAATGAGCCGAAGGACAGAAAGGGGGAGTAGTGAGCTCCCTCCCATATTTGGGCATACCAGGGGTTGTAATACAAATACATACAGATTGTCTCTTGAAAAAGTTGTCTCTTGAAAAATTCATTTTAAAAGAGCTAGGATCAAGTTGAGCCAAATTTAAAAAAAAGGTGGATTCATTGCATCAAAGCCCATTATCAGAAACATTTGAGTTTTCATAAGCTAGCTGTATTTTAAGAAATCATCAATCATTTCTGTCCCCTTTGGGGTGGGGGCAAAAAACAGGAAAATTTGTTTTCAGCACTGAGACAGCAAAGCCAAACATTTTCAAGGTTAAATGGTATATAGAATGTAAATCTTGAGCAGAAGTTTTCTGGCACTTTTATGCATTAGTTGCAATGACTGTTGAATGTTAAATGGGCTGCACATAAAAGAATATGCCACGATTCCATAACATAAAGATATTGAAATATCAAATGTAAGAGGCATTTTATAAGTGTCATGATGTAGATGACTAAAGTACATTGCTGACATAATTAAAATCTCCCCCTTCCCCCAGTCCTTTCTTACTATATATTTGTTTCTCAGGATTTTTTCACTCACATTAACCCTGACTATTACAATATTATAGTAAGTTAAATGCATGCTTTTTACTCACACATTTCTGGATCCAAACCCAGCAGCAATTGCTTTGTATTGTTGTATTGTATTCCTCCTTCTCCCTTTGCTTTTTTAAAATAAAGGCAGTTCAATCATTTCATTGATCTTCCAGTCATCTGAAGTAGAAGACATCTCTTCAGCTTCCAAGTATTCCAAACAATGGTGGGCTTTTGGGTCCATGGAGTGAAAGCTTTACCTGAATGAAGTCTCAGATAAATAAAACATTGTGAAATGGTGGAACTGAACCATCAGCAGTTCAAGCTTCATTGAAAGAGCTTTCAGCATGGCATTTACCTAAAAAGGAGGCCACTTCTGGAATGCAGAAAAGCTTCAAAAATATTTTGAGACAATGGCCTCAAACTCCAGATTGTTTAGTACAATGAAAACTTTAGTCATACAAGCACATTGGATAAATCTGGGGCAGATTCTCACTACATGTAGTCCTCAACGTATGACCAGAACTGAGCCCAAAATTTATGTTGTTAAGTAAGAAATTTGTGAAGTGATTCTTGCCCCATTTTAGTCCCAAAGGTGCTTTTTCAAGAGGCAACTGAACTTTTTAGGTTTTTTTTTCCTTTGAAAACATTTCAGCTCAAGAAGAAGCTTCTTGGATGAGAAGCGAAACATCTTCAGAAACCAACTAGAAAGTCCAGTTGTCTCTTGAAAAAGCATCTTTGGAACAACCATGACTGAATGACTAAGAATCTCCATAGACATTTGTCTCATGTTACAACTTTTCTTGCCACATTTGTTAAAAGAATCACTGCAGTTATTAAAAATCTAATTTCCCCATTGACTTTGTTTGTCAGAAAATTGCAAAAGGTGATCACATATATTGCAAGATATTGCAACCATCATAAGTGTGTGACAGCATAGGAATGTAAATCATGTGACCAGGGGGATGCTTCAACCATCATCAGTGTAAAAAAATGATCGTGAGTCACTTTTGTCAGGGTCATTGTAACTTCAAATGATCAGTAAGCAAACTGTATTAAATTGAGTTGCATAGCTCAACCTGGTCTACAGAGTTGGGAGAAAAAAAATAGGATGGAAAAAAATGAAATGTCAGTGTGTCAGTACTATCCTGAGCTATAGTGGTCTTTGAATATTAACTTCCTCATGCCTCTTAAGTATTATGACATGAAGTCATTTCCCTTTGGCTGTTCTCTTTCTGTTTTTGTTGTTTTAAAAGCATCCATTCTTGTTGATTAACTGTAAGTATGCATATATAACCTTGAACATTCTTTTCAAACGCTTGGCTCTATTTATTCTTAATTTGCTGCAGTAGCGATCTTGATACCTTTAAAACAACCTACATTTCTTGCATGCAGCTCCATTTCTCTTACAATTTTTTTTCCTATTGCAGCTGTTTATTTGGATGAAATTGCCAGCGGCAATTCATCCAATGTAGGTATATAGTGGCAGCATACAAGTTTAATAAAATTATTATTGCAATTGATGACACAATTAGCCAGATGTTTAGCTGGGACTTGGCATTTTTATTTACCCATCAAGTCCTTCCCAAGGACCTTGAATAGACAGATGTTGTTTGAAGTTGATAAAGATATTGTTGCAAGAAGTAAGCTGTTCCAAATAAAGTTACCCTCTGCAATTGACGGGTGCTGATTTTGTCGATATATTATTATTGGTACTATGTTTTCTTCTACTTCTATCTACAGTTCTTTGTATTTTGTGTGTGTTTTTAGTTCATTCTTCTGACCTCTGCTATCTCCAAGTACTGCAATGTCCATTATCCAATTCTTTTTGTCTTATCAACAATTGTTAAGTCTGTAGTGTTGTGTGGCAGATGCTTGTCTGCTTGAATCCTAAACTCCCAGAGCACTTTAGCTTCTTCATTTTCTATTACCTTGCCTAGTTTTTTCTTGCAGGCAAATGATGTTTCTTGCAGCTATTCCAATGTAGCTTTGTTGCTAATTTTGCCATGCTGTTATTTGTAATCAGTCTTTGCAGTTGTCTTACAGCAACTAACTAGGTGGTCCGTTGTTTCTTACATTTCTTTGCAAAGGTGGTATTTGAAAAGGTGGCATTATTATTGTTAAGACAATGGTCACTGCTAGTATTTTGGGGAAAAGATCATGAACTGCTCTTTCCTGTTTGACACAAGTAAGTTGCAGAACCTGTGCAATGATGTCACTACATATATATTATTATTTCACATACACCATAGATGTCTATCATATAGTTTTAAGCATTGTACTGTCAGTGCTAAATTGCTATTTATTAAAACGTAAAACATGCACCATGGGTTTAGCTCTGCTGTGGAAATGTTAGCTAATATGCCAAACTATATAGTGCAGGTAATTCTGAAAAATATGGTTCTCAATTGCTTCCTCCAGTGGAGGAAATGTGGTTAATAAAGGGGAAAATAGGAAGCAAGTAGATAGCCTTGAATTAATCTCCTGAAGTAAATGCTTAGTAATTTATGAGTTGACACTACTACTTCAGTCCTAAATTGATCAGAATTGGTTCTTATTTAAAGATAATGGCAGGATGTCCACATAGAATGCAGATGTTACAAATCTGCTAGAAGAACAATGTATAACTGGTGTGTAATCAAGACGAAATGTAACCATGCATAAAAAGAATATTAGTTAAATGAATATGTATATTGAAAATATTTATCTATCTATCTGTCTGTCTGTCTGTCTGTCTGTCTGTCTGTCTGTCTATCTATCTATCTATCTATCTATCTATCTATCTATCTATCTATCTATCTATCTACACACACACACACATACACACACACACTTTCAGACTTGCAAGATTCTGTCAATAGATCTGTACAATAAAGTGACATTAACTCATCTGGTCATGATTCCTATCTGGTTTACCTGGCAAGATCAACATCCATCTTGCAAGTCTCAAATTACTGTTTTTTTTTCTACATCTCCTTTACAGTTCTTGCACTGATGGAAATAGAGTGATAAAAATGGTTTCTTTTAATCTGTAAGAAGATGTGTAGAATGATATGATTTGATTTGAAACATTTAAAAAAAGCTATGAAGAATATTTGAAGTCAGAATTCACTGAATATATTGGTGCAGTCAAAATATCCCTCCTCCTCCTTCATCTTGTTCTCTGGAAGGGTCATCCCAGTTGCAATGAGGTCTACAAATACACATATATACATTTCACTTTTCTAGCAGTCCCAACAAAACTCTGCCTCTGTACACATTTAGACGCGCAGAGATCTCTTCGAAACTCTAGTAGTAGCCATTCAGAGGATAGCTGTTTCAATGCCCCCTTTAAGGAGCAGGTGTTTGGCTTGTACCAACACTCAGTCCAAGGCAAGCCTTCAAATACTTTTTAGTCTTTCTAAAAAAAAGGGGGGGGGGCTTTATTGTCCCCAAAGTCAGTAATTGAGTTTTCAGCAACAAAGTTAGGAATTCATTTCACAAATAGCACTACATGGAAAATTACTATATGAGGAAAAAAATGTTCCCATCTGCTTAAGTTCATAGCTAGGATTTCTCCAGATACAATGGGAAAGTGATCCAGATCTCAAAACATTCTTTTTACATTTAATTTTTATTGCTTGCATTTACTCTTGTGATCCACATTTTCTCTAGGTGTTTAAAGAAAATAGTAATCAATTTAATTTATTAAATTTTCATTGCTGCCCATCTCATTTGATTCTGGGCAGGTTATAAAATCCAGAAAACAAGAAAACCAATTAAAACAATTACATGTTCATAGTAGTAACAGTTCTACCACAATTTTCCCCCTTTATCCACAGAGTAATAGGCTGGTCTGAGAATTTAAAACAGAGATCTAATCTACCCAGCCTTAATTGAAAACCTAAACTTATTCTTCAACATTAACTCTTGATGATTTTATACTGGTTTATATCCTTTCATCTCTCAGTTGAGCAAACCTTGATAGTGGCTATTTTATTTCTGTTTGCTTGTCACTTGTCTTCCCCGTCAATGAAGTATTCATCCCAACCTAAAATCATTTTGGAGTTTCTCGAAACATAATGTTAAATATCTTATATACCACTGATATAAGGAAGAGGAGGAGGAGGAGGAGGAGGAGGAATGTTGATGTAAAGATAGCTGAAATGACTGCTGAAAATTCATTATTTTCAAAATGCTATAATAGTCACAGCAAAAGCTCTTGCTAAATGTGAATGTCTTTCGATTTATTATACTTTCTTTCTGAACTGGTGCTACCAACACATATTAAGTAATTTGCTGCTTCTTTGTCATTTTTAATTTTTGTCAAATGTCATGTCTTTACTTTTCCCTTTATCAAAAGCAGGCCTGTGTTAATTTCTTCCCTATTCTTTCTTTTTTTCCTCATTCCCCCACTTCAAATTTCTGCTTCTCTTCCCACTTAGAATGATTAAGCCAAAACATTTATATTATATGCATAACTCAAGCTCACATAATAATATTTTTCTCTAAATTGATCTCTGTTGCATATTAATTGCCACTTAAGGAATGAAAAAATATGTCATAGAAATTCATTTTCCTTGCTTCTTTTATATAAGAGAACAGCTTTTGCTTTGCTCTTGCGACACTGTATTGCAAGAAGTTATAGTGTAAACTTCCCATTATGCAAGTTATTTTTCAATAGTGACAGAGAAAATTTAAATGTAATTTGGGTTACAGGGAATTCTTGTAGAATCAGGATGCTAGTTTCATTTCATAGTTTACCAGAAAAATATCACTTAGATATCTAGCCTAGAGGTTCTGTTCCTGCTAAAATTAAAATAGCAGTTTCTTAGAGGAAATTGGGAACAGAACAAGTTACATTCAGCACAAATAGACAACTTGGTTCAAAGTGAATCAGGAATTTCACAGAGAATGATGCCAACAATATTGAGCGGCTGCTCCGTTGACAATTCTATGTTCATTCCTGTTAGATTGGGTAATGGATAGGCACACACAGGCTTAACAGTAACAACAGCTCTTTATTATAACACAACAAGTAAGAACAATCCAGCCAAGCTTGAGTCTGACAGCAGCCCTTTTATAGGGAGCTGTCAGGCCCTTCAACCATTAGGATTAAACCTCTGTTCCCGCTGGAACAGAGGACCTTTGTAGAAGCCACTGTAGTTGGTATGAGTATTTAACAGTTCCAGTGGTGGGATTCAATGTTTTTACTACCAGTTCTGGCTTGGTGGGCATGGTGTAGCTTGGTGGGCATGGCAGGGGAAGGATACTATGAAATCTTCATTCCCACTGCACTCCAGGGAAAGGTTATTGCAAAATCCCCATTCTCTCCTGATCAGCTGGGACTCAGGAGGCAGAGAATAGATAGGGGTGAGGCCACTCAGAGGTTGTATTTACCAGTTCTCCAAATTGCTCAAAATTTCTGCTACAGTTTCCCCAGAACTGGTCAGAACCCACTGAATGACCTCTGGGTCATTCTTTAGTCATCTTTCCAAATGAATTCTAGAGCAAACCTTTCTTAAGTTGAGTCCCTATGACATTGGGAATATAATATAATAGAATAGAATAGAATTCTTTATTGGCCAAGTGTGATTGGACACACAAGGAATTTTATTGCTTTCATCTTATTGTCAGCCCACAGGTGACATAGCTAAATCATTTTCAACTACTTTAGTTTTAAAGTGGTTTTTTTTTGTTGTTGTTGTTAATCTGGCTTCAATGAGAGTACAAAATGACATGTTTCATCTGTTCAGGTGATGGCACACTCAAGTGACCCTATATGATGGGGGCAGCCTGAGGTCTATTGGCTACTTCAGGCTACTGCAGTTATGTCTTCCCTACCTGGGGTCTACTTTCCTCTACCTACAGGTGGAACAGTCAGGATACAGTCAAGTCAAAGCCTGCCAAATAAGCTGACCAGCAGCTGGACGAGCAACACTGCCAAACAGGAGACCCAGTTCCACCCAAAATCTGAATTACCAAAACAGTTATGTTGGAAGGCAGATCCATGTGAAGGAATTTCATAAAACCCCCACAAATAAAGAACAAACAAACAAATAAATAGGAAAACCTCTCCAACTTTTCTCTGTTGTTCACCTGCCTTGAAGATCAGCTGCCCAGTAGACTTATTTGGTTCATGGATTTAGTGATTTTTTTAAACAAAGCAATTAAATCTATGTTTCCACAAACATACCGCCCTTCAATGGTTATGCCCGCAGTCTGCATGCCTTAAAAGATAGTATTTTGACAAAACACTAAATACGTGATTAAGCGCTACAGATGGTTTCCTAATAGGCAGTGAGCAAAATTAGAAGGTTTAACTAATGGCTTTGTTTAATATGACTTACTACAAAGCAGAATAGCAATTTCTGGTAGAGTAAGGATCAACAGTGGTTTCTGGAATTTTGAAATTGATAGTCTTTTATCAGCAAAAGGCAGAGTAAAAATATTTTTAATTGAACCCTGGGAAACATCCTGAATGAATTCAGGATGGAAATGCCAGATAGATCACTGTTAAGAATTCTTCTTGTAGCAGACAGGTTTGAATACCACTTGAGAGATAGTTTCTACATATGGAAAGAGAGATTAAATGGGACGGGGATACAGAAAGAATTTTAGCAATGTCACCATATCCCATCCCAATGACTCTTGGCTTCCAGTACAGTAAAATAAAAAGCGAAGCCTATAGCAATGCTAAGTCAAATTGAATCCTTGAAAAATTATTTTTAGCCTGCCACTCTGGACATAAGAACATGCCACATTTATTTTAGGAGGCATAATTAGGAAAAGTGCAGTCAAATGACAGAAGGAAGTTGCCAGATGCTGGAAACAGAAAATTATACCGTTCTTAATACATTGTGTTTTTTTTTTTAAATGAAATGACACTGTGGGGACCATAGAAAATTATCTAGTTTCTTTTTTAAATAAATATTATCTCACTTTTCTCTTTTCTTGGGTATGTTAAGTGTCAGTGTTAACTAGTCTAGAAAGTTATTCTTTTTCTATCAGCACATAATTAGAGTCAGTGTGTGTGTGGATTTGGCAATTTCAGTATCACCTAACTTCTGTTTCCAAGTTTAGGTCCATTCTATCTTGTTCCTGCCTCACTGTAAGAACATTGTTAAGATTTGGACTGAGATTTCTGTGCATTTAATGGGCATTTCTCATCATATGCACATTTCTGACATCTCTTTGGGACTTATAAATTCATTTAACCATGACATATCTTTAACCCATTTCATTATTGGGTGGCATTAGGCAGCAAATAAATGAATAAATGAAGCACGTATAAGATTATGCTGCTTGAGAACTTCTGAAATAAGAAATAGGGATTCTTCATTCATGGATGACAGCAGGCTCAGGCTCAACCCCTCCAAGACAGAGTGGCTGTGGTTCCCGGCTTCCCGATTCAATCAGCATATTCCATCGCTGACCATCGGGGATGAGCAATTAGCTCCGGTGGAAGGGGCGCGCAACTTGGGCGTCCTCCTTGACGATCGGCTGACCTTAGAAGATCACGTGGCGACCGTGGCAAGGGGGGCGTTCCTCCAGGTTCGCCTCATGCGCCAGTTGCGGCCCCTTTTGGACCGGGAGGCCTTGCGCACAGTCACTCACGCGCTGGTGACGTCCCGCCTGGACTACTGTAACGCTCTCTACATGGGGCTCCCCTTGAGGTGCGCCCGGAGACTGCAGTTGGTCCAGAATGCAGCCGCGCGGGTTATTATGGGGAGATCGAGATTCTCCCATATAACACCTATCCTGCGCGAGCTGCACTGGCTTCCTGTGGCCTACCGGGTGCGCTTCAAGGTACTGGTTACCATCTTCAAAGCGCTCCATGGCACAGGGCCTAGTTACCTGCGGGATCGCGTCCTGCCCCATACATCCCTGCGACCCACTCGCTCACACAGGGAGGGGCTACTCCGGGTGCCGTCCTCTAGAGAGTGCCTGGGGACGGTGCCCAGGAGTAGGGCCTTCTCTGTGGTGGGCCCTACCCTTTGGAATGACCTCCCCCCAGACATCCGGACAACAACCGATCTTCGCTCCTTCCGTATGAAGCTGAAGACCTACCTGTTTTGTCAAGCCGGCCTGGCATAACGTTACTATCTTGCCACCCCAGGTCATTTTACAATGGGAAATTTTGTTTTTAATATTTTTGGGGTTTTAAACTTTGTAAGTATGCTTATTTATGGACTTATTTTTACCTCCTCTGCACGATTTTATGGTGCTATCTTGATTATTGCTCTGTACGTCGCCCCGAGTCCCTGTGGGGAGAGGGGGCGACTAATAAGTTCAATAAAATAAATAAATAATAAATAAATAAGCAGTAATGTCATTCATTCATTATTATTTTTAAATAGACATGATATTCATTTATTAATTTCTCAAATTTATATATTCCTATGTATGGCCTATATATACCATGAAGTAAATGAAGGAGAGCGAACAGCAGTAAGAAAAGATTTAAGTCCCACAATACAATATATCTGCTTATTACTGTAATTCCCATATTGTCTAGTAACAAATTATTACATAGTTTGGGTAGGACAAATCTAAGGACATTTACTCTGAAATGGGCTCCACTTATTTATAGTAACTTGTTTTCTGCATGTATGTAGCATTATGTCAGCATTTTGTTTGTTACTCTCTGTGGAGAACGGTGGTTTAATAATAGCATCTCTTTAAAATGTTAAATAAGTAATAGGAATTGGGTTTGGAAAGTCTTTGATGTATTATTGCTAATTATCCAGTGCTTTGGCCATAGGCATTCATTTCAGCCTTGACAAGGACAAAATATGCATTGTGATGCCACAATACAGCTTGGGAAGTTAGTGGATTCTGTAAAACTCTTGGCAGAAGCTTCCCGGAGCTTCCAAATTGTGACTAGCTTTGGGGTTATCTTGCAGATGAATCTTAGCTTGACAGGAACTTTTAAGGCCTAAATAATTGGCTCTTTATCTTAATTTTCTTTTTCAGAAAGTTCTACACATTGCGATGTACCATCTGTTTTTATATCCAGTACAGAAACGTTGGCATTTTGCTGCATGGCAAATTTGTTCCATTTTGTAAGCTAGCCTTTTTTTTTCCCTTTCCAAATGCAAGTTAGCAATCAGAATAATGCTACTATTTTCTTCCCCAAAATTCTGCATTTACTACTTTTTCTGAATCTAAAGTAATTTTTCATCATATTGGAGCACTAAAACTATAGAGAAGATTATATTCCTTAGCCTATTGAAAGTTTATCATCAGTTGATGTCCTATTGTTTCAGTTGATAGAAATTTCAGATTTCAAAGCAGAAAACGAATAAACAATATTCCACATCCAGCTCACCCTGGCCAGTGTAGCAATCTGTCAATTATACAGTGTAAGCCAAAATATTTTGGTCTGCCAACTTGATTTGATTTGATTCTTTCATGAGAGAAGCAATATGTGGCAATACTAAGGCAAATGTGGATGAGTGTGCCAGATACCTATGGATATTTTATGCGAGTGTGCATCTGCTTTCACTCGAAAAATTACCCACCCTGTGTTCAATGCAAAACAAGCATATGTGACACATGTTTAATGTTGCAATTACTCAGACAATAATAGCTGATCTCTCAAATTCAGTAATGTAGTACATGATTTTTCTGCATGCGAAAAATGAAGTGTTTTTTTTTTCTTTATATAATGGGACAAAATATGAGGACATTTGAAAATTGGATTTCCAGTATCTAAAGGCCATCTTTCACTTACATGAACTGCGTAAGCTGAATTTAATAAAACATCTCTCTGCTACTTCTATTTATTTATGGAACTTAGCTCTCAAGGTAGCCATTTCGCAGTATCACTGCATGTGTTCAACTTGTTACTTCACTATATTATATATTGACCTTCAGCAGGAGTGAAGTAGCTATGTGAATTTACTTACTTATTATATTTATGTACCATCACACTCATAGGGACCAGGGCAGCATGAGGTCAAAGCCAAAACTTGCTATAACACCAATAATAAATAATAATACCTTAAAATGACTAAACCTTTCATAAATCTCTATAACCAACAGTAATAAGAGGCATGCTGATGATATATATCCTTTTGGACAGTTCATTTTTAAAGGGTTTTCTTAGGCTCGGAAGCAATGGAACTGTCCAGATTTCTGATGAGAAAGTTTCATAGGATTGGTGCCATTGCTGGGAAGTAGAAACTCCATTAGATTTCACATAGAGAAGAATTCATTAGCATCTGGATCTGACATGTGTATGGTTGATGGGTAGGATCCACCAGCAGGAACCCAGATGACAAATATTATACTCTAAAGATTAAATCAGCACTTTGAATTGCACTTGAAAGCCAATTGGAAGCAGATGTGGGCTCCACAGCGTCAGTATTAAGAACATGTAGAAGCTTTCACCTACCAGTAAGCATTTTGACCCACTGCAACTTCTGAAGAGTATTCATGGCTAGCTTCTTATAGACCATATTGTGGTAATCTAACCAGGAGATAATACGAGTATGGGTCATGACTCCTTTTTTCAGAATTAACTTAGTCTTTTTTCTAAAACATCGTAAAAAGACAACATTAATAGAATTCCCTGGACTGGCTAACTTTAAGATAATTTAAGATATCTGTCCCCTGTGGGCATACCAATCACCAAAGAGAACAGATTGCATTTCAACAGCTATATAGATTTATTAATTCAAATTTCCAATAATTTCCTTCTTAATATATTTCTCAATTCCAGCCAAACTATTTAGAGATTTTCACAGCTGTTCAACACTGCCTTCTTGCTAAGATAAACAGAGTTTCTATTACTTACATAGTAACCAAAAAGATGCCCTACTGCGCCTTAATCCCAGATACATTTACGCAATCAAATCATTAGAGGAAAACAAAAAGCTATAGAAATAAAGCCAAACAAAACTAAATCAAACTGAACTAAACAAAAACTGAATTAACTAGTCAATTTCTTTCCCTTTTATTATACTACTGAGCATAATAATACATTGACTGACCAAATATGGGAATGTTTATTATGTTATATCCTTTCGTGAGACAATGAGTGGAAAATATTTTCTCCTGGTCTTTGGAACATTCTCTTCAAATATTGGTCTTCCATAATGCCTTAATTCATCAAAATCAGTAGTTTGGCTATTGTTTACTGGATCTCATTTCTTCCAGCCATGTTCTCATTACTTACGATTCAATATCATTAACTTAGAATTCTTCTGTTTGTTCCTGTTCATTCTGGCATAATTTTTCTCATTGGTCATGTTTTACTGTGAATTATTCAGTCCGGCATGAATTTTCATTCAAGCAACAATTAATTGTGTGATCATGGAATATGTTCACAAAAGGTTGCTTTCAGTTCAAACATGGAAATTCTTAGGGTTAGTGAAGTTCTTATGTTTTTTCTATATTTTGTCTCACAGCTGTCACCATATCATTCAAACTTGTTTGGAGGCTTGCAATGTATTGATTTTCTATTATGTAAATCAATTTATAGAAATGAGCTTTGATGAAAACTAAACTATTGATGAAAAAAATGTCCTTCTGGGTTCGGCTCCAAGTAGGGAAAAAGACACTGGAGACATGGAGGCTGCTTGGAAAGATGGTTTTAATGGTGGACAGGACCACATGGCTTGAGCCCTGAACAGAAAAGGTGATCACATGCTTCAATGTTGGTGGAGAAGAAGAGAAGGGAAGATGGAGGGGCTTGCTAGGCTTTTTATAACCTGTTCAGTCCCACCTCTCTGCTTCCTGTTCCTGTGTAAGAAATGTATTCTGATTGGTTGTCAGACTCACATGGGGCCATGCAGGGGCAACCCTCTAGGTTGAGTTTTGAATCCAGGTTTGATTGAGTTCAGATGCCATGTGGTCAGTTGAGTAAAGGCTTATATTATCATGCCTTCATTTTCACTGCCAGAACTCTACACCCATCCCCCTGGAGCTGAAGGGGAGAACTCTTTATTATGTAAAGTGGACTAGCTTGGCCTTCTTAATGGCCCATTGATAAAGTGAGGATGGCAGGAAGCTGCAGGAATTTACTTAGTTTTTAAAATGTGTTTCTCCCTTTTTCACATCCAGGAAAATATATTCTGCCTTATCAATATTTCCCAGGATATTTCATTTTTCTGGGAGAGGGCTAGGTGATAACTTCCTACACTATATCCTGTCAATTGTCCTTAGGAAGGCAAATTTCCCCTCATCTGAATTTTGAGTTGCTGGCTACACCAATTCATCAAAGAAGAACTGTGGTGGTAGAAACTCCCTAGTAAAACTGGCTATTATTCTTTCCTCATATTTTTCAAATCTGTAAATATTTATGCAAAAGATTGAACAAGAAGGGCTGCTTATGGATATCCAAGCAGGAAGCCCAGGTGATTTTTTCCCTCCAATGATTCTTTCTGCAGTAAATACCTGATTAATATTGGCAGATTGCTCTGTTTTTATGGAAGTCGTGAATGATTGTTACCTATCCTTGCTTCCCTTGTATTACTCTTTCCTCAGTAACTCCCCAGTATTTCTAGATATTTGCATTTTTAATGTTTTAAAGGAAATTTTCCATTGAACCATTTTTCAAATAATAACCATTGGTCAAGATATCAGTGGTGGGATTCCAAATATTTTTCTACCGATTCTATGAGACTGTGATTTGCGCTTGTGCACAGCACTCAAAGACTGACCTCAGTGTCAGCACTGGTGAGCTGAGCTGTTTTTTAGCTCAGCTGAGGCGCAGCAATCCATTCTGCTGCAAGAATAAGCTGACCTTAAAAACAATGGAATATAGGACAGGAAACCAGAGGTGGTATTTTCCAATTCTCCAAACTACTCAAAATTTCTGCTACCAGTTTGTCCGAAGCAGTCTGAACCGGCTGAATACCACTTCTTCAAGTTATGAATTTCTAAAAAAAAAGTTTGTCAGTAACTTTAATCTTTGCAAATAATTCATGATATTTTCCTAGGGTTTCATTACTCCCTATGGCCTTCATTCCATGCTAACTTATCTGAAGATAAAGCAAGCTCATTGGTATAGGAATATCTGAAGGAGTGGGGAAAAGGGGGTTCAAAGTGAGCAGCCAATCATTGCCTTGGATGATGTGATCAAATGCCTTTCAAGCAATTCATATATCTTTTTAGCTGTAGGAAAAAGAAAGCTAACTTTATAGTTCAAGCATGCTGTCTAAGGAATTCTGGGAGCTGAAATCCACAGATCTTATGGTTGTTAATTTTAAAAAGACTGGGTTAGCACAATGCTGAATTGTAAGAAAATCAGATCAGAATGTGGTTTAAGATAGATTTTTGACTGGACATTCATGAAAGTATCCTTTATTGAGATAAATGATCTATAAACTAAGTTGAAACATCTGAATCCATCATAGCATGCATATTGCTTTCAACAGAACACCTCTCTGTTGCTATTTTGGAAGAAAAGGGAAACAATATTTTGTAGACATGATTCTTTTGTTAGATAGCACAACAATCCCCACATATTTTTTTAAAAAAAGGTTGAATTTGGGTTACTTAACATGTGGCTTGCTACGTGTTATTTACCCACATTCAATCTGTAGTAAGTTTCTTTGGTTCATTATTTGGGCCCCTTTTTCCTGCTGAAAAATAAGTTGGAGAAATATGTACACTTGAAAATTGCATGCCAAAATTCTCTAATAGAAACAGTTGTAAAAATTATACAAATAGCCCTGCAAACATTTTCTGCAGGATTTATAAAATGCAAGGCCAAAAAAATGAAAAGATCAGCTACAATAAAAATGAATAGGATCATCCATTCATGATCTAAGTTTGTTATTCCTGGCCTAAGCACATTACTTGTACCTAGTTTATTTCAGTTAAATTTCCTCTACCTTTGCAACCTAGAACAACAGATTTATTAAATAGACAGTTTATGAAACTTTACTATATACTGTATTTAATTTTTTTTAAAAAAAAACCTATTGTACTGCTAGAGTTAAGAGTACATGATGAATACATTATTCCTCCAGTTCAACATTATATGATTTGTTTGTACCAAGAAAATTGGGTTTATTTCATTTCCCTACAGATTTCCTAGAAATGAAAATCTGTTAATTCCTTCAATTTTTTTTTTTACTATACAGAGCTGAATTGTAGACCAAACAAGAATGTATAATACTTCTTTGACAAATACTACCATTCTCCAGAGTAAAAAAAAAAGTAGAAAACCAAGTTTATTTAAAGGGGAAAATGGCCTTTTTTACTTCAATGTGGAATTATACTCCAGTTGTCAGAGCTCATACTATATTTTCTTAAAAAAACAAACCCACCAACCCTAGGACTCTTGCTGGTAATGGTTTGGCTTTGCCTTAGATAAATTTTCCCCAGATAAAATGAGCCCTGGTGCTGCAGTGGTTAGAATGCAGTACTGCAGGCTACTTTTGCTGGCTGCTGGCTGCCTGAAATTTGGCAATTCAAATCTCACCAGGCTCAAGATAGACTAAGCCTTCCATCCTTCCATCCTTCCGAGGTGGTTAAATGAGGACTCAAATTGTTGGGGGCAATATGCTGACTCTGTAAACCACTTAGAGAGGGCTATAAAGCACTTTAAAATGGTATATAAGTTTAAATAAGTAAGGATACTTGGTGATCCCATATACTGTATTTCAAGTATGGGTGTACCTTCAAGGCAGTGATGACTCCTGGTGAGTGCTTGAACTAGTCCCTGCAGTTTTCCTGGCAAGATTTTTCAGAAGCAGTTTACCATTGCCTACTTCCTAGGGCTGAGAGAGAATGACTGGCTCAAGATCACCCAGCTGACTTTGTACCGAAAGTGGGATTGAACTCAGAGACCCCAGATTCTAACCTGGTGCCTGAATTATTATACCAAACTTGCTCTCCAAATAGGTATCAAAGTTTAAGAAGAAATAAGTGTTCTGGGGTCAAAGAGCTCTGATCAGCACAAACACCCAATTTATTTTAAATCACAGAAATGTAAACTGCCAGTATAAAGAAGAATAAATATATCCAGTTTAATGAAAAGAAGGAGTAGGGGTGACATGATAGCAATGTTTCAATGTCTCAGGGGTTGCCACAAAGAAGAGGGAGTCAAGTTATTGTCCAAAGGACCTGAAGGCAGGGCAAGAAGCAATGGATGGAAACTAATCAAGGAGAGAAGCAACCTAAAACTAAGGATAAATTTCTTGACAGTTAGAACAATTAATCAGTGAAACAACTTGCTTCCAGAAGTTGTGAATTTTTTGGACAACATTTATCTGAAATGATATAAGGTTTCCTGCCTGAGCAGGAGACTGAACTAGAAGACCTCCAAGATCCCTTCCAACTCTATTCTATTCTATTCTATTCTATTCTATTCTATTCTATCCTATCCTATCCTATCCTATCCTATCCTATCCTATCCTATCCTATCCTATCCTAGGTAAACCTATCCACCATCACCCCACATCTTCCTACTATGTCATGAACTTGGTTTCTCAATGATTGGCCAAAGCTTGTTTATTTTCAAATAACCATTGGAACTATTTAATTTAGTAATCTATTGTGCCGGCATAATCCTTGTAGTTGCTGAAGAAGAAACTTACAGTATGATAGAGATTTGCCAATTTCCTCCTATTTAAAAGCCTGATACGTAACAACATCAATTGAATTTGATTTAATAAAGTATTTATCTTTATTTAATTTGATGACAAAATAAATAAAAAATATTGCCATTGGATATGGGCTCAATTTACAAAACTTGAGATATATAAACGTGTACACAGTTTAACACTAATCCTTTTCATTGGCCAATTTTAGTCCTTTTTATTTAACTGGTCTTTTAAACACACTTCATATTAGTTTTCTGCTCCTGTGTTAACTGTTATCTGTTGTTTTGAGGTAATTTTTATTTTTTTAAAGGCTGCATACTTTAGTATTTTCTGTTAGTTTGATTTTTACAGAGGCCTGTTGTTTAAAAACTAGATGTAAACAACAAAATCAGGAATTTTCTGACTATTGAACTCATTAAGTGCTTATACCAATTTACCAAATAATTCCTGTGGCATGTCACTTTCTATTTCCATGAGCCTTTAGAAAAAAAAAAGTCACATTCCAACACATATCACTCTTTCTATGAGATCCTTAAAGTCTACCTCCATTTTAAAAGTTTGGCACAAGAAGTCAAATAATAACTTACTTTCTGTTTGTCGATGAAGATGAATTTTCTTATCTGATGTTTACAATGCAGAAAAACTGTTTTAACCCTGTGTAGAGACAAGGGAACAAAACATTTTGGAAAGGGAGTATTTTTCCCCAGTTGGTAATTTACCTCAGCCAATATTATTTCTTTGTTTTTCTGTTATCTAACTTTTCTCAAGGGGTGGCATCTGTCTTCTTTACCTAGTGTACAACTCTTTATTTGTGATGAAGGTATTAAAGGGGCTGTTTACACAAGAAACCCTTCAAACCAATCATAAATCTTTAATATAAATTAAACATGCTTCGGATAGCATTATTTGATCAACTACTTTCTCCAGGCAGTTTATAAAACAAAGTGTTACACTAGTTCCAAAATCTTTTTCAATTGGAAGTTGAAAAAATAAACATGAACACTGCAGATCAAGGGCATTAATGTGAATGAAAAGTTAGTTATAAACTGAATTCCTAAAGGATTTTATATTATAGGGATTGTATTATGATATTTGGATTCCAAGAAGAGCCCAAGTATTTAATTATTTTGATATTTCAATAAGCGATTGAGAAGAAAAATACTTAACTGTTCAGGTCTGGTGTTGCAGTTTAATAATGGAAGAGAAATAATAAATCAGTGATAGGGAATAAATCTAGGTAGTCAATAGTCCTTGACTCAACACCACCACTAAATAATAGATGCTAAAAGAAAATATGTGACATTTGATAAATCTTTTACTTTGGGTTATTTGTTAATACACAATTTGCTGAAATTAATTCAGATTGCCAGAGGGCTATTGAATAATATATAGCATAGTAATTTGCATTATTTTTGACATATTTTACCTACATAATCAGAAATGTTTTAATTATTTCTTTTTTATTTTATTTTGAGAAGGCATGTTTTAGTTCTAAATAAATTGGTAAATAAAATCATATATTTTTTGCTTAAGAAATGCAAACAGAAAATAACTAAAGAAAAGGTAAACACTAATCTATTCACAGCAATATGAGAACATATAATTATTTACAAGTAATTGATACAGGAATGAGTTCAATAATCATACCAAAAGCTAATTGTCAATTACAGATTTGTTCATGTGGATATTTTGTAGATGTGTTGGACTGAAGTTCACACTATACCCAACTAGCACAGCTGGTAAATTCCAGACGGGAAAAGTCTAAACTGTGAGTGATATTTTATCAATATACACTATATTGCCAAAAGTATTCCCTCACCTGCCTTTACTCGCATATGAACTTACTGTAAGTGAAATCCCATTCCTAATCCATAGGGTTCAATATGACGTCGGTCCACCCTTTGCAGCTATAACAGCTTCAACTCTTCCGGGAAGGCTGTTCACAAGGTTTAAGAGTGTGTTGATGGGAATTTTTGACCATTCTTCCAGAAGCGCATTTGTGAGGTCACACACTGATGTTGGACAAGTTTACATGGCCTACCACTTCGTGGCCGAGTTGCTGTCATTCCCAAACACTTCCACGTTCTTATAATACAGCTGACAGTTGACTGTGGAATATTTAGGAGCAACGAAATTTCACGACTGGATTTGTTGCACAGGTGGCATCACAGTTCCATTGCTGGAATTCACTGAGCTCCTGAGAGCGAGCCATTCTTTCACAAATGTTTGTAAAAAAAGTCTGCATGCCTAGGTACTTTATTTATACAACTGTGGCCATGGAAGTGATTGGAACACCTGATTCTGATTATTTGGATGGGTGAGCGAATACTTTTGGCAATATAGTGTATGTTTACTTTGAGAAAAAATGATAATACTAAAGATACATCTCTCATGATAACCAATTTCCAGTTTGTTTATTCCTTTTGATAAATACTAATTAGTTCTACCTGTAAGTCACTTCAAAGTTTTCTAGAATTGTTTATATATTTCATTATTGTTATTACCGTTTGGCTTATTATTAAGAGGTTTTTTTTTTTTTTTTGGTAATTTTCAACTGTAAGAACCACTCTAAACTATAATTAGGTACTGAAATGTTTCTTGAAATGAAAAAAACAAAACAAAACCAAATCTTCCTCTTCTTCAGTCTGGGAGGAAATGCTTATATATACAGGTAATCCTTAATGTACTATCATTCATTTAGTAGAATAACATAATAACAGAGTTGGAAGGGACCTTGAATGTCTTTGAGTCCAACCCTTGCTCAGGCAGGAAACCCTATACCATTTCAGACAAATGGTTGTCCTATCTCTTCTTAACATTTCCAGTATGGGAGCACTGGCATGTTTTGGGGGCAAATTGTTCCACTGATTAATTGCTCCAACTATCAGGTAATTTCTTCTTAGTTCTAGACTCGTTCCCCCCTTGATTAGTTTCCTTCTGTTGTTTCTTGTCCTGCCTTCAGGTGCTTGGAGAGTAGGTTGACGCCCCCCCTCCTTCTTTGTGGCAGTCCCTTAGGGTTTACGGACATAGTCTTTGCATTTATAACTTAACAGTGTTCCCATGGTCACATTTTTGTTTATCTGAGTTCTTGACAACTGGTTTGTACTTGGAACAATTGCAGCTCCTGCAATCATGTTTCTAAAGGTGATCTTTTCAGTCAACAGCCAACAAGTGAATAGAAAAACTGGCAGCAAAAGTTGCAGTCACATGATTTCACATTTAATGACCACACCACTTAACAATGAATTTTGGAATCCCAATTCTGGCTGTAACTCAAGGACTACCTGTTGTTCTTTTTCTAGAAGAAGTTACCTTAGAATACTCTTAACATTTTAAAGGTTTATTGGAGGAGAAAGCAGCTATGAATAATGCCCAATTAAAGGAAAGAGGAAAAAAAACAGAAGGGAACATTCTTCTGAGTTTGTGCAGAGAACCTAACCAATGGTGGGATTCAAAAGCAACCGGTTCTCTGCCCTAATGACCAGATGGGTAGGCATGGCTCAGTGCTCATGTGAATGGGCGTGGCCAACTCAACATCACTTGCATAGATGGGCACTTTGCCTTAGCTATTACAATGTAATAAGGGTTAACCAGAGAGGCAGTTTCTGTAAGCAGGTCAATAAAGATTAGGCTAGACACAACACCAGAATGTTTCCTTTCTGCCTTCCTTACAGGATTAGCCCTGTAAGTGGAAAAAAAAACAAAAGGAGATTTCTTCCAACAACCAGTTCTCCGAACTGCTTAGAAAGTTAGCAACCGATTCTCCCGAATAGGTGAGAAATGGCTGAATCCCAGCACTGAACCTAACTAACCCCATCTTGTGATTGCTTAATTCTTTTCAACTTCCTGCAATATGGTGAGAGAGCGGGTAGAGGTGCTACCTATTTGCTTCATTGGGTTGTTTCTACAAAAAGAGTTAGAGCTTTTATTACAGCAGAATAACCATTGCTCTAATCCTCATATTTAGTGTCAGAAGAACAGCCAGCTCCATTTTAAGCATTACCATATATATATTCAACTTGGAACAGGGCCTTTATAAATCAACAAAAATAATAACAATTTATATTTCAATTGTACATATATTCAGTCAAAACGAATACTCAGAAATATTTCGTAAAGACAGCGTGTTCTACATGGAAATGTTTCTTTTTAAAGGTATGTGGATGTCAATTCTCAGAATTTCCCTGCTACCATACTGCACTAAACGATCCACAGGAAATGTGGAGCAAGCAGCAGCAGGAAAAGTTTGTTGTGTTGGAACTAATTTTCAAGATTAAACTTTTCTTTTAGCTTGCCTTTTCTGAGCAGAGTCAAGATTGTGTCATTTCCAGAAGCTGACAAAACAATACTTCTCACATAATTATAATTGCTTTCTATGCTCTAGAACACTTTCACTTTTTAAAGCTTAGTCTACAGAGGCTTGTTCAGAAAACATAAAATCTAATGTCATCAGTGTTTCTTTCTTTCCTGTCAAAGATAAAGTTCAAAGCTCTTAAAATAATTGTAATAAGGGGCACTGAAAGCCATACTGAAAATGTCAGCAGAATTTTTGATATCTCTTCTGAAAATGCATAAGCAAATTCAAACCTACTTAAATAAGCAAAATACTTTCTCCTTTTGTGATTTAACATAACCTGTTCACTATTTGCATTACAAACTCTATTTGAAATACCCCATTTAATATAAGCAACAACAATGATAATACATTAAAAAAAAACCAATTGGAGAAACATTCTAAATTTTGACTGTCAAATTTAGAATACGACTTGAGGCTTACGTGATTAAAAATCACTTTTCTTAATTGTGACACCATTTATAAAGAAATCCATGAGTGTGTATGCATGTGTGCGTGCACATGTATGTATGTGTGTATGTGTGTGTACATACACACACACACACACACACACTTTCATGGATTTCTTTATAATTGAAATAGCACAATCCAACAAAATGAAAACTGTCACAGCCAATGTAAGCAGGAATGCATAGGTTCCAGTTGAATTCCTTGTTCCCCATTCCAAAAGCTGTACAAAACTATTCATTTATAAATGTGTGATTTATCTAACACCTCAGTCCTGGTGATTCTTGGTGTTAAAGCTAATAAATGAAAACAATCTTTAAAAAACATGGTAATTAGAATAGACAAATAGTTTGGAAAGAATTTGTGAACAAAAGACATGTGCTTTGAAAAGATCCACAGAAAGTCTGGAAATGAAGTTTTTTGACAAAGATCATAATAATGTGATAGCATAGTGAAACACGCAAGCATGCACAAATGCAAGTTCCTGCCACAATTAAAGGTTAGAAGCAAATATAATTTTCCTCATGTCTACTTTGCACAAGAAAGGAAAATAAATAGCAACCCTGAAACCAACAGGACAATAAGTGGTTGAAAAACAGTTAAGGATTCAAATGTCAGTAGGCCATCTGTCAACTAGAGAGAAAAAAGAGAGACTTTTGCACTTGTCTATGTACAGTTTCCTTCGAGAATATCCATTTTTACAGCTTTCTCTTTTGCAAAAGTTCCCTAATATATGTACTTTGTATTCAGTTTTCCTAAATAAATTAATTTCTCTAGGCAATTTTTGTATGTTGAAGTGAAAATTGCAAAATTCAGAGTGGCACACAATCTAAAACTGTTCTAATCAGCAAATCAATGTATGCATACATAAATTAGCTTATAATGTGTACCTAATGAAAATTTCCCATTTTCAGATTGAATGTGCTGGTTCTGTCATTTATTTCAGAGAGACTGAACTGAAAGGAGTTTCATCAAATAATCAACTTCAAATTCTGTTTTGAATATTAGAAAACATCCATGGAAGAATGTTTGTGAAGGAAAACATCTTCATTCTGGAAAGAAAAAAAAATGCAAGGGATTCTTTAATATCTCTTGAACAGAGAAAAACTATATCTACCAATATCCAGTGTCTAGAACAGTGATGGCTAACCTTTTCTGGCCTGAGTGCCCAAAATGCGCAGACACAAACTCCCCAAATTCAATGCACATGCAGCCCCGCACATGTGCACGTGGTCCCCCTACACACACACCTCCCCTTATACATGCACACACACCCTGTGTCCTGCGCATGCATGCATACCCCCGCACATCCCCACCCCCTGTGCATGCCTGGCAGAGACCTGAAGACCAGCTGGCGGGAGCCGCACATGCATGCACAGGGTGATAGCTTGTGTGCCATCAGAGAAGGTGCTGTGTGCAACCTCTGGCACGCATGTGATAGGTTCTCCATCACAGGTCTACAATAATTTAAATATATATTTGTACTTCTGTCTCATGTTGGACATACTTTCAAATTTAATACAGACATTTGCTGAATAGCCCTAGTCAAATCAAGTCAGATAATTGTTCCTCGCATGTATCTGAACCATAATATTTTAGGTTTGGACAAGTGAATTATGGACTGCAGAGCTTTCTCCTGAATACATATTGCACTGATATCTAACACTAACTCAGCATGACAATTTTAGTTTTTTAACTTGACTATATCTTTCAGAATGGCCAATTTACTTGCTTTGTATGATCTCAAAGAAAGAGTGAACTCACACTGAGATGCTACTCAGATAAATATATAGAGGGCAGGGTACCCTGCCTATAAACCATCACAACATTTTGAAAAATCACTTTGATGTTTGACAGAGAGCCAATGGTGCTCCCTCCAGATACTTTCACCATGCTGAGGACACTTAATGTGAGCAAAATTTTGTAAACAGCATACTGTCCAATTGAAATTCTATATAGACTTTCCCCCAAACGTTTATAAAATAAAGCACAAAGATAGCAAAACGTAAGGATAAACATTGATTTCTTATTTTGACTGAATTGTCATTGGCTCCAACTACTAATCTAAATTAGTAATATTCTTTGGTCCTTTGCTAGGGGAGACATGATAGCAGTGTTCCTATATCTCAGGAGTTGCCACAAAGAAGAGGAAGTCAAACTATACTGCAAGGCACCTGAGGGTAGAACAAGAAGTAATGGGTGGAAACTAATGAAGGAGACAAGCAACTTAGAACTGAGGAGAAATTCCCTGACAGTTAGAACAATTAATCAGTGAAACAGCTTGCCTCCAGAAGTTGTGAATGCCCCAACACTGGAAGTCTTTAAGAAGATGTTGGATAGCCATTTGTCTGAAACGGTATAGGTTTCCTGCCTAGGCAGGGGGTTGGACTAGAAGACCTCCAAGGTCCCTTCCAACTCTGCTATTGTATTGTATTGCTATCTATTATTTTTTGTTTCTAAACAAAAGTCACTATGGAACAAAACTTGTGGCAGGCGAGAGATCTTAACAGAGAGATAAAAGAGATGTTTTATGAAAATCAAAACATGAAGGTTTTTCTGGAAAAGGGCATTCAGAAATCCAACTCCATCGGGAGCTTTTCAGAGTTGGGTTGTTGCCAGTTTCACCCGGATTGGCTGAACCGGTAGTAGCGGTGGCGGCAGGCTAAGCCCACCCGCCCAGATGCTTCTGTGCATGTACAGAAGCTTTGGCGCTTATGCAGAGCGTGCCTGAACCGGTAGTAAAAAAATTGTCAACCCACCTCTGGACCAGTTGTCTTTTAACATGATCATTCTATCAGAATAATCCCATTAGGCTACAATTTACACTGGAGAATGACACAGGTTAACAGAGTTAGAAGGAGTCTTGTAGGTCATCAAGTCCTACTCCCTGCCCAAGCAAACTTTACACCATTTCTGACAGATGGCAGTCCAGTCTCCTCTTGAAAGCTTCCAGTGATGAAGCATCCACAACTCTGAAGGCAAGCTGTTCCATTGGTTGATTGTTCTCACTGTCAGAAAATTTCTCTTTATTTCCAGGTTGGATCTCCCCTTGTTCATGAGGCCAATGAGTGGAGGATTTGTAATTGTGCTGATAAGATACTGAAAGAAGATATGGGCTTCTGCAGCTGGGTACCATAATTCAATCTTCCATTGGTCCAAACTTGCTATTTCAAATGAAAAACAAGAAAATAAATTGAAATCTGGTCTAGAAGACATTAAGTTCAAGAACATTTACACCTGATTGTCAAAAGACAATTCTTCATTATAAAGCTCATCCCTCTAGTTTTTATAGTATTAATAGCAATTATCAGTTGATATAATGAATAAAATGGATGACCTTCAAGGACAAAAGGAAGATCTTCTACCAAGACAACAATCAGGTAAATAAAACCTGAGCCCAGGACAAGAAATTGAGTAAATGAGTCATACAATTCCCTCCCATTGCATCTAGTTCTCGTGAAGAAATAAGAAGAATGAAAAGTACCAATAAAGGATAATATTTCTAGTTCAGGGTTGAAATGAGGGTCCTTGGGGTTCTCGGAGTTTGGTTGTTTTCTTTCAGATGTTTCATTGCCCAAACTAGGTAACATCATCAATGCTAGTGATGTTACTCCCTAGTTTGGGTAATGAAATGTCTACAAGAAAACAACCAAACTCAGAGAGTACTAAGTGTTAAGCCCTGAGGCCCGGGCTTGCCAAAGCAAGGCGGGAAGGAGCACAGGTAAAGGTGAATGTCAGGACCACCATCACGGTGACCATGGAGCACCGGTGACAGAAGGTGTTAAGATGGTTGCAGCAGTGACAGAGGTAGCCCAGATGTGTGATTGGGAGGCATGGTATGGACAGCCACTCCTAGCCACAATCAGCTCTGTGCCTCAGTGGCAGCAGAGACAGCAAAGGGGCTCAGCTGTGAGGGCACGGAGGTAAGGCTGTGCAAAGAATGTGATGAACAGCTGTTCTGGCCTGACAATCAGCTGGGCCAGAACTTCGGCGCATGACAACTACTGGAGTGAAGCCAGGGAATGGAAGAGGCATAGCTCACCTACTTAGGGGCGCTAAGGGACAGCAGCTCCCAGCACTGACTTTGCATCTAAAAAACTTGCTAACTGACTTTGCAGACCACTGTTTGCTGCTGAATGACCTCATTGCGTGCCTGAGTTGGGCTGGAAACTCAGTTTGCTTCCTCATGTGTGTGGCGTTTTCCTACTGGTGTCAGTCCGGAGCTTGGTCTCTTGAGAGGAAGTCAGCGCTCCTCACTCCTTTTTGCCTGTGTCCTTCACCTGGAAGATAGATGTCCAGTAGGGAAACTCTTGGGACTAAGGACCCCTAAAAAAATAACACATTCATACTTGCAGATTGTCTTACTGTGGTTATTTTGAACAGAGCAGCTTTATTTATTTACCAAATTTATTTGCTCCCCATCTCATAGTTCAAAGTGAGCCTGAGGTATAAGTCTGCAGTGTCTATTCCTTAGTCTGGTCTATATGTCAATAACTACTATTTTATATTAGGAAAAGGCAATATAAGCAACCCATTTCCCACTTTTCCTCATTCTTCTCAATAGAGGAAACTAACAAGCACAACAATAAAGCCAATAACAGATTTATATGGGCCTATGGTTTTCATATCTGCCATGAAATCCATGAAATCCTATGAAATCTGAAATAGCAGTAGCACTTGGGCATATACACCCTTCACAGTGCTTTACAACAGTTTACAGAGTCAGCATATTGCCCCTGACAATCTGGGTCCTCATTTTACCTACCTCGGAAGAATGAAAGGCTGAGTCAACCTTGAGCCTGGTGAGAATCAAACTGCTGAACTGCTGGCAGCAAGCAATCAGCAGAAGTAGCCTGCAGCACTGCACTCTAGCCCCACCATGGCTCTTCAGTAAGAGATCATTAGAAGAAATAAGTTATCATCAGAAGGATCTCCAGGGAACATGATCTGAAATGTAGAGTGAGAGGAAAAAATAAAACAGCCCATGGCTTCATTCTGACACACAAAATTGCTGCTCCACTTCTGCTCTCTTTTGATTGGGCTAGGGCCTAGAACTCAGACTTACTTTGAAGAAGCTGCTCCAGCTGGACTTTAGAATGTCAGCCTCAGGAAACACCAAGCTAGGAATCACTTGAGGTTGATCAAATATAGATTTCATTGGGACAGTCATATGTTGAGAGCAGAAAGCTGAACAAAAACGTTCAATGATGCTCCTTGCCAAGAAAGAAAAGTACTATCTTTAGTTATTTGGCTGATTTTAGAGGCAACTTGAAACTATCATCCAATTTCCTTCCATTGCTGTGAATCCCACTTGTGAAACTCTTGACCTTGGACTGGCTAAGAAACATTGCTTAACTTTCTGAACTTTTAACTGGATTACGAGTGTTCTTCTTTGAGCTCCTGTTGAAAGTGGGACCATCTAGGCAAACCTTCTTTCCAAGAGAGTGTTTTTTTTTAATTTACAATACTTTTCTTGTCTGCTGCTATCAGCTCAGCCTTGAATAAATTGCTACTATCACCTAGCAACTATGTGTATGTGTTGGAAACCTGACACAGTACCTCTCCCAGGTTCCTCAGGCATTAGCTAGACTCCTGCCTTTTTCAGTTTTTGAAGAGCTATCTCACTAACTCCTCACAAAGTTTCTGGCTGAGGTTAAAGGTAAAGAAATATTCTTTACTCCCATACAAATATTCCCTTGTATTCATATTCATTTCATGTATCCATAATCATGTTTATACTTATGTCTGTTACCTAATTTATGCTTGACAAAATAAATAAATGAAACAAAGTGAAGATGCAGATAACTTTCTACTGGGTCATGCCAAAACTTGTGGAGCAGAGGCAAGTGATGGTCTTTTCTGAATTATCTGAGTCCCTTCGGGGAGAGGGGGCGGTCTAGAAATCTAAATAAATAAATAAATAAATAAAATAAATCTTACTTCAGTGCCCACCAATCATAACAACTACACTATGGAGCAAGAACGTTGCCTTCTGAAGAAAAAAACCCAAAATTTGAAGAAGAAAAAAACATACCTTTATCCGCCTTATTGTATTATTATCTAATTAGAACATAACAGCCATTGTATTGGCTATTCTTCGTGAGCAATTTAAAGACTATTAAAAATTAATATTACTTAAGAAAACACATGACATTTTTAAACAAAACTGATTATGGATTTTTTTTTCTTCCTTTTGCATGGACATTCTAACACAGCGTGGGCAGTCTGAATAAATAATTGACATATTTTTCCTCAAACTTTATTCTCATAGCAATATGCCCCTAAATTATGCTACAAATTAAATTATTCCTTTTAGAAATCCCATTGAACTAGGTGCTCTCGCCCTTTGGTCATCAAGCTACATATAATAGCTTTTCAATGCTAGTGTTAATTTAGATGAAGAGGTTCTCTGTCTCTCTGATGACTGTTCGTGTCAATCTATCCTATTACCTTAGCATATACTTTTATATCAAGTAAGCTGGTAATTATGTAAAGCAATTACTGAGCAGAATTTTGATTTCAGCATAACCTATTTTAGATTGTGGAGGCTGGGGAATGGTAAATTGTAATGAGTTAAAGACAAAGCATATGGCAAGATGGAAGAAACAGCAGGATGAAAAGCTACTTGAACACAGCATAAAACTTTAGGCAATTAAACGTACAGGCTTTAATATTCACTGCACAACCAAATCTAAAATATTTCAAATTTTGAAATGTACTGTGTTCCATAACAGCAATTGACATTGCTCTGTTGTGGAATATATATACCAGGGGTGTCAAACATCATCATGTGATGTATCATAACTTTTTTCCCCTTTGTTAAACCGGGGGTGTGCGTGGCCAGCACGGGTCACCTACGGCCTACGGCCATGAGTTTAACACCCTTGACATACACTTACAAAATTTAAATTTCAATGAACATCCTAATACACACAAGAGAGAAGGGGAAGAGAGAGAGAAACAGAATGAGAATCTAAAGGGAACGTATGCTACCCAGGGCAAGGTTTTCCTGTTGAAGCACTCTATTTATTAGGCTGTTCACACCTGGAAAATGATTCAGAAGAATGGGTTTAGACCTCCAACCTATTTGCCAGTCATTTATTAGGCCACTTTTTCCAGACTTCTGCACAAATGTTTTAAAATAGATGCTACTCACAAATTGAAAAAAGAAAAAGAAAAAAGAATAATACATCACTTACAAGATGAAAGGAGAAACATACAATACCGGAAAGAGGAATATGTATGTATGTATGTATGTATGTATGTATGTATGTATGTATGCTGACAAATATTTGGGCATACTAGGGGTTGTAACACACATACATACATACATACATACATACATACATATATTACAGAAATTTTTCGAGAAACTGTACAGCAAAGAAAATATATTACAAGACAATATCGAACAATACTACATGAAATTGAGGAAGAGAAAAGAGAAATGCTAAACAAAATATTACAATGATAGAATTAAAGGAAGCATTGAAGAGACAAAAAAAATATAAAACACCTGGCCCAGAAGATATACCTGTAGAATTCTATAAAGCCACACAAGAGCAGACAGAAACAGTGATTCTAGATTTATTTAATGAAGCACTTACAGAAGCGAAGCTACCAAAATCATGGAGGGAAGCATATATAACATTGATACCCAAAGAGGATTCGGACCATCAACAATTAAAAAATTACAGACCAATCTATTTACTAAATGCAGATTATAAAATCTTTATATCAATAATGGCAGAGCGAATTGAAAAAAATATTAAATGAAATCATTCACACAGATCAAAACAACTTTTTACCCAAAAGCCAGTTAAAAAACAATATGAGGATAATTATAAACACACTAGAATATTATGAAGAGAATCCGGGAAAAGAAGTTGTACTGGTCGTTTTAGACGCCCAAAAGGCCTTTGATAACTTAAATTGGCATTTCATTATCACACAGTTAAAAATGATGAGATTTGGAGAAAAAAATATTAAAATGATAGAATCAATTTATTCGGCTCAGACAGCAAAAGTAATAATAAATAGTGACACTACAGAAAAAAAATAAAATATGGAAAGGAGTGAGACAGGGTTGTCCATTATCACCTTTATTATTTATACTAACACTGGAAGTTCTATTAACAGAAATTAGAAACAATCAAGAAATAAAGAGATTAAAAATAAAAAAGAGGAATATAAAACACAGGCATTTGCAGATGATATGGTATTCATATTAGAGGATCCATTAAAATCAGGAATTAAATTAATTAAAAAAATAGAGGAATTTGGTAAGATAGTAGGACTTAAAATTAATAAGATCAAAACAAAGATCATTATGAAGAATTTCACCAAAAATCAAGAGCAAGAATTAGGGGAAAATATGGGAATGCAAATAGTAAAAAAAAAAAAAAATGGCTAACAGGGAAATGCTCAACAATTAAGAAAGATAATTATGTTTAAATGATTCAGAAAATTAAGAAATATCTGGAAAATTGGAGGAAACTACAAATATCATTAATGAGAAGAATTGTCATCGTTAAAATGAATATACTACCAAAAATTTATTTTTATTTCAAGTGGTACCAATTCGCCTAGGGAAATTTTTTTTTCATAGATTTTTTTTTTTAAAAAATTGCACATTTTATTTGGTCAGGGAAAAATACACGAATTAAATTAAAACTGTTACAGGACAGTAGAGAAAGAGGAGGATTTGGACTACCTGATTGGGAGCTTTATTATCAAGCAGCAGCTCTCACCTGGATAAGGGACTGGATCAATCTAAAAAACAAAAGATTACTAACAATAGAAGGTTATAATTTGGAACTGGGTTGGCACACCTTCATCTGGGATGGGAAAGACAAAATTCATAGCTATTTCCAAAAACATTTAATTAGAAAAGCTCTACTACAAATATGGTTAAAAATCAAAACAAAACACTACAACAAAATCCCAATCTGGCTATCCACCATGGAAGCTCTGATATACCCGAACATATTGGACATAAACAAGATAATAAGATATAAAGATATATTAGACAACCAAGAAAGACTAAAAACAAGGCAAGAATTGAAAGACGAGGGAATAGATATAGGCTGGTGGCCCTATTCACAAATACATGCAAGGTATAAAAAAGACAGGGAAAGGGATGGATTTTATAAGGAGCCTCAAGAGCTGGATAAAATTCTACATGGAAGAAGAAACTGTGAAAGAAACAATGATATAAATTTTGGGTATAGTATAGAATTGGAGAAATGGGGAAAAAATTGGGAAATACATTACAAATTAACAGTGGCAATGGCATATAGAGAGAACATGTACAAGATGTTCTACAGATGGCACATTCCACCAGTGAGAATTGTGACAATGTTTCCTGAGTGTTCACCTATCTGTTGGAAATGCAACCAACAACATGGAACGTACTACCATATGTGGTGGATGTGCACATCTGCGAAAAAAGTATTGGAAAAAAATGAAAGATTGGCTAGAGGAGATTACTAAACACCAAATTGCACTAAAACCTGAATTATTTTTGTTAGGAATTATAAAAGGAAATTCTGAAAAAAATATTAGATACTTAATTCTACACATAATTACGGGAGCGAGAATTACATTCGCTGAAAACTGGAAAAATAATTATACAGCAACAGAAGAAAATGTAATAAAAAATATTGGAATGTGCAGAAATGGATAGGCTCCCGAAAAAACTAAAAGAGAAAGAAGAATCTGAATAATACTCCTTATGGGATTTATTGCACAATTGGCTAGAGGAAGGAGGGGAAGCAGGAAAGCAAAAAAGAAAGGAAGGAAGATCAACAAATCAATAGACAACTACAAAACCGGAAAATGACTACAAGATAGAAATGTGAGATAGACAATACCAAATAAATATTCTACAAAATGACTTAAATGTAGTAAAAACTGCTATACGTAGAATATATAGAATATTATATATAGAAAGAAAAAAATGTATGAAATAATGTAAATGCACAAATATAGTAAAGTTATAGTTATAAAAGATTTATTTGTATAAAGAATCACAACAGATATGTAAAAAATGTAATGTGTTGCAAGGATGTGAAGTAATTAAATATTAAAAAAAATAAAAAAATAAAAATAGATGCTACTGCTTTAAGATGTACGTTTATTCTAAGGAGTATACGTTTCTAAAACCAGCAACAAGAGTATCTTTCTTTTCCTTTCGACTGATACTGGAGCCTTAAAAAAAGATGAGCTGTCCCAACCAAGCAGCCGGGTGTTGGGTTTGCATGCCTCTTGTTATTACTGTCACAATGAAGTCTGCTTTGACATATTGCGTTATTACAATATTCAAAGTAAAATGAATCAGGGATGGAATTCTTCAACATGTTTGCCTACAATTGGTTGGGAGCCTGGGAGAATATTAGGCTTCATAATTACATGAAAGAGCATTATTTCTTCTTTTCATACCAGTGTTAATTTATGAATGGGAACAAGTATTAAAAGCTACATACTGTATTTTTTTTCTTTTTTTCCTAGTGTTTTCCTCAAAGTTCAAGGTCTGCTTTTTTTAGATCAACTTGGTCATCCTGGTTTCTGGCCTTGCGCCTTAATTATTGAACCCAGCTGGCTCTTTAAGTGGCAATCTACAGTATTAGCTACACATTCTGCATAGTTCTCATTTGTATTTGTTGAGAATCTCTTCCATAGAAGAAAGATGTGAAAAGACTCAATTTTTAGCTTTAATGTAGTAATTGGAACTCCTAGAGGAAATCAATCCTGACTGCTCTTTAGAAGGCCAGATTCTGAAGGTGAAGCTCAAATATTTTGGCCACCTAAAGAGGAGGAAGAAGGACTCACTGGAGAAGAGCCTAATGCTGGGAAAGATTGAGGCCAAAAGAAGGAAGGGACAATAGAGAATGAGGTGGACTCTGGGGGATGGTAAAGGACAGGAAGGCCTAAGGAATGTTGTCCATGGGTCGAGATGGGTCAGACAGGACTTCGCAACTAACTACAACAGTAATTTGGAGCAGTTGCAGGAGACAACTCATTGTTTTACTTAAGCCTATCATTTTCTTTGATTACACCATGTTTGTCACTTTTTAAAACTGGATCAATGATGAGGTTGACTTTTCCACATTGAGTGGATTTTCCACCTTCAAATTGATAATATGATTAAGATTGAAATACAAATTCAGATAAAAGTTTGGTGCTGGTATTACAGTATTTTAAAATATGGATTGCAAGACACCAGATGCAAAAGAATCATCTTTATGTTTCGTGACAGATAGCAGTTTCCTCAGCATGTTTTTGTGGAGGGGTTTTTTTTTAATGGAAAAAGCAAATGAGTGATGATGAGATATTCATGGGCATAATGTACTGAGCAAAATTATCAGGAGTTACTGTACCTATTAACAAACCTAAGTTTATGTTTATGAGAGGTGACTCAATAGCATCAGCAATATAATTTAACCTTTGCCCCCCCCCCCCCAGTCTGCTAGAGTCCTAATAAATTTGATAGCAAATTTATGAATACATTTTTCTTTCTTCCAAACAATCACAATTCAGCTATTTTGCCACATATGGATGGAACAAAAAATTCCTTGTAGAGCTTGTCTCACCACCCTTAAAGCCATTACAACAAGGCCTAAAAGAGTGGACTCAAAATGAAATCAATTATGTTCCTTTCAGCAATACAGCATTCCCAGAAAGCATCCTGTGTTGCTTGAATGAGTTTTGGATCACAGCCTATAAAATATTGTCAATCTTAGTCAATCCCATGGTCCTCTCCGAGATATTGCCCAATAAGAAAAACTATGAAGAATCTTCCTGTAACTCAGTGATAGGCAACCATTTTAGGTATTTTTTTTTCATAGTGAAAAGTGACAAAGACATAGTGGTGATCTCACAATGTCACTGAAGAAGAGGTAGCTGAAATTCAGAGACCTTTGAAAGTCTTTGGAGTTGACGATTTCATGTGTTTACTTTGATAGCCTAGACAATTATTTAATTGAGATTTTACAGTAGACACCTATCCCATTGAACACAAGCAGTAAATTACACCAACATGATATGCAAATAGGGCAATTTTTGGAGGCTGCAAAAAGAAAACCTTAAAAACTAAACACCATGGGGTGTCTACCCCTAAAAACAAGATGAAACAATATAACCTTTTAAGTTGCCAGGAGAAATAAAACTGTTTAAGGTAAGATTCCAAAAATTGGTTGAAGATCAGTGAATAAATCATCTATATGCAGGCCTCTTCTGAAAAACTCTTTTGTTCCCACCACATCTTGACATTTATGGATGCAGACAAGGCCTTTTAGCAACCTTTCAGAGGTTAGCTCTCCAATTTGTTCTAACTACTGTTCTAATTAGACATTGTTTTCATGTGATCCCAGATGCATAGGGGTTGAAATGACAGGCTTTTAAAATTCTCACCCTAATATTGTGGGAAATCTGAAGAGGATGACTTGCTATGGCAAACAGACTCCTTTCATGATCAGAAAGGCTGATTATTCGAGGCATTAACAAATGTAATAACCCAACTCTCACACTTCATCAATTTGTAATTGTGTGAGAATAATACTAAGCAGAGCTTCTTGGTTATCTCTACCATTTTTTGATTCAATTTAAATACTCAGCCAGGTAACCTTGACTGAACTCTGAGATCAATACTGGAATCTGTTCTTCCTACTCCATTAAAATAAGCACAGGAGGAGGTTTTCTGAGGTGAGACCAAGATTTAAATATATACTCTAATAGAAATCCTCTGGCTTTTTCTTTCGGTGACTTTTAAAGGAGCATTTGATTTAAATAATTGCCTTGTTTTTAAAACAGACACATTTTTGTATTACTGAGTGTTATTTTTAAAATTGTAGCCAAAGACACATATGGATACTCACTTATACATGTATACAATACATGCATAGACACACAAAAACAGATGTTATAAAAAACAACAAAAATAAAGGAGATAAATCAGAGTGCTGGTTGGGGGAAGAGTTTAATGTTAAGGTCAACACTTTGCACCTTAAAATAAATGAATACCTGTATTTGCATGAAATGAAAATCTAAACCCTAATTGGGCCAAGCTCATCATGCCCAGCCAATGTATAAATATAACACAAGGGAATATTTATGCATCACACAATCAATTGCCTGGATCCTGTCTGCAGTCACAGCCATCCGCGTGGTTAACAGATGCAAATGTTATGAATCCCCTGACAAACACAGACTTTGGAATGCTTTTAAATGGCTGCTTTTATAAGGTGGCTCTAATATTTTAATTATGGAAGTTATAATTGTATCAAGGGTATACAATGTTTTTTAGTCAACTGCAGCACATAGCCTCAGTGACAGCCAATCTATTGGCTTATTATGGGATTAGTTTGGTGAGTCTTCATTTAAATATTTTAATTTTAAACAGAATTAAAAGAAATCCCCCAAATTCTTCCATTAGTCTTTGTCTGGCCATTTTATACTTTAATACAGTTATTTTAGAGTTAGTGATTTAAAATTTTATGATATATGAATAATGCATTTTATTACATCCTTATAGGGAAAGCATATAGAAAAATGTTTGAACTAATAGATAGTCTTTGAAGGACATAATTTCTCAATGGCTGCCTTGCCTGTTTGATATGAATCATTGTGATGGCTTTGGTAAATCTGTTAAATTCATTGGAAGCAAGCAAACAAGCAAGCAAATAAAGACAACTTACTTTTATGATCATTGATAAAAACAAATAAAGTTCATTCATAATTTCAAATTAACTTGCATTCTTAAGAGAAGAATTCAAAATACATGCTAACAACACTTTTAGTAGAAAAGTACGTAGGCATCTGACTTGGGAAGACTTGTACTGCACCAGAATTTGATGCTGCAAAAAACATTTGTCCTTTGTGTTTATTCCCACAGATTCATCAGATTTCTGAAGACCCTTGTTGGAGCAGAAAACAAAGCTAGACTAGAGACTTAAAAAGCATTAATTGTGCATGTTTCTTTCTAATTGTTTAAAGATATTTGAAGCAGGTGATACTTCGGTTAATATACAAGCCAGATCAGACAGCACCGATCTGCCTTGTTTATTAGTACGGATATACGAAGAACAGATTTCAGTACTTTTTCAGTTGTCGGCATGTTTGTGTCAGCGTTGGTGTAAGGGCTTCTGATTTAGACTTCAAAGTTTTGTGTGCTTTGCAGTGGTGGGATTCAAAAAAAATTACTACCGATTCTGTGGGAGTGGCAGGGGAAGGATACTATAAAATCTCCATTCCCACCCCACTTCAGAGAAAGGTTACGTCAAAATCCCCATTCCCTCCCGATCAACTGGGATTCGGGGGGCAGAGAATAGATGAGGGTGGGGTCATTCAGAGGTGGTATTTACCAGTTCTCCGAACTACTCAAAATTTCCACTACCGGTTTTCCAGAACTGGTCAGAACCTGCTGAATTCCACCTCTGGTGCTTTGGCTGGCCTCATTGTTAGCTTTTAGTTCTGGATTGTTGAACAGCACAGCACAGCACAGCACAGAACAGAACAGAACAGAACAGAATAGAATAGAATTCTTCATTGGCCAAGTGTGATTGGACACACAAGAAATTTGTCTTTGGTGCATATGCTCTCAGTGTACATTAAAAAAAATACATTCATCAAGAATCATAAGATAAAACACATAGTGATAGTCATAGGTTATTGTTCCTTTTGTATTTTTTCTAACCTAAATCAGGAAGCCTTTATTTTGAAAATGTGTTAAAAGCGTAAAAGTAAATGAAGGCAATGTTTTATACAACACCATTCCTTTTTTAAAAATATCTGAATTATCAGAAGTATGTGCAGTTGATAAAATCAGTCATTTGTAACAAGCATAGGGGAGACAATACCTCCTCTTGAAATGGTCATACAACAAAGCTTGAGTTTAAAAATAATTATTACACTAAAATAACTAGATGTTTTCTTCACTAACATTAAAAGACATTCCTTTATTTTAAAATAAAAGCTGTCTCTTCCCCCACCCCCCACCCCAATGTGTAAAAGCCCTGTGAGAAATGTTGTTCTAATTCTGGGAGATTCAAAAATTGGAGTGCATTATTTATTGAGCCTGGAAATTGACAACCATCATAGAAAATGCTAGCCATAATGTTAATCCCAATAGCTATAAAAAATAATTTAAAAGGACAATTTAATCAGTATAACTGAACCTTCTTTTTGATTAGATGAAAAAGTTCCACAATAGATACCATCTCAGGATTAGTTTAGTGCGACTCTTTACCATTTCCTTCAGCCAGACATTATATAATTCCTTTATTAAGGTTTTATTTTCAGGGTTCAAGCATATGAGATCTGGTATGACATGTTTCCTGGTTAGAAAAGGTCAATGGCTGAAAATAAGCCCTATGGAGATTTAAGCATCAACAACATGGTTTCTAAAAAAATGGCATACATTTATCTCTGTTTGACAGATACTACTAAACCAATAGCCAGTGACCTTTTATATGTAATCTAATGGGCAAAAAAATGTATCTTTCCCTTTCTTACTTCGAGTTGTCAAATGCTAACAAGGAGTAAAGTTAGAATAGATTTTCATACCAAAGTTCTAAAGAAGATAGTGAAAACGCAGTAAGTTTACTTATTTATATATTTTGCGCTATTTCAACACCAACCCAATTTATATAAGCATGCATAAATTACAAATATGATATTTCCCTATGTAAGAAAGACTCAAAAGCTGAAAAAAAAATCATTCTGTTCTTTCTGATGTTTGAATATTGGTCTTACAGATTAAAACAAATGGTGATCTATCTTCTATTGCAACGGACTCAGTAGCAATGTAACATGAATTGGCTAAACTATAAGATATTTAAATTTTGGATTTCAACCTTTGAAATTCCTATCAACTGCAGTCTCAACATGTAAGTACTTAAAATAAGGTGGGATTTTCCTCCATCCCCAATTTATTTCCATTTTTTCCCAGCATATTGGACTTAGGAAGTAATTGGGGTAGGTTGATAATTCTTTCTCAAAAGACCATTCCTTTTTTAACTGAGTTAGTAAAGTAACACAAACACACAGAGACACACACACTACCTCAAACTTTATGCTGTGGCTACTGTGAAGAACAACTGCACTTCAAGATTTTATCTGTGGTGACTGTTTGGACTTATATAAAAAAGGAATGTACTTTTTCCTTAGTGAAAGTGTTTAATATAACAGAGGAAAGCAGATATTTTTGGGTGAGCAAAAATGATCAGAAGGTTCAGATCACTTATATGACTCTTCATGATATCCATTCTACGGAGAGCATCCATTGAACTGCAGATGCATGATAATTTGATTTTGTCATACAAAAGACAGATCAGGGTCTACTTTGAGCATGAAAAGCCATCCACAGACTCTTCCATTTGCATACACACATTCTATTTTGCTTTGGAACATGTGTATGCCTAGTTCCCTTGTGGGGAAAAGCAAAGAATTGAAAATACAAAGAAAAGGTTTAATGTATTACAAAGATAAGAAGTGCTTCAAATTGGTTTTCCTTCTCTGCAGTACCTGACTGTCTTCTGAACAAAAGGCCCCTTATAATGATGCAGAAAGAATTGAACAGATTAGCGGTGAACCCAGCACATAAGAAGGTAGCACAAACATCCATGTGTTGCCTTTGGTGAAAAGCTGAAACATATTTAAACCAACGATAGTTCTTTAATGAGATTGTGAAGGAAAAGTCCATTCTTTACTAGCGTTCTTTTTCTTTCGTTGCCCTTTTCAATTCTGAATGTATGGGAAATTTGAAAGTTTTTAGATCTAGTGAAGATTGGATGAAAATGGCTAACAGAATGCAATACACAAGAAATTGGCTTTGGATTTGATGAGTTGCTCTTATTAACAATAGAATCTAGTAGAATTTGTTCAAAGGTAAGTGAATACTTCAGTAAAAAGCATATTTCAGGTTCACTACACAAAAGGGAAACATCCTTTTCAAAGGTTTGCTTTTCATATAGAAGGGGGGAAAAGATATGGGGTGTTGCTCTCTGGAATAGGAACTATTACCCATACTGTGCTCATAAAGGCACTTTGCTTCTCTGTGTGAGTCCGAGTGTATATGGGTGAAAATTATTTTACTGAAGCAGTAGGAAAGTGCATGACATCTTATATCTATTTAGTACTATATTATCATCATATTCAACAGCAAAACATAATCAGACCCTAAATATATTAAAGCTACCAAATTGAATAGCCCCTGTCCAGCATGCTGGATATCAGTCATTGTGCAGCTCTATCATGAAATGTAATGTTCTATCTTCTGATATGGTTTGAGTCAGAGGTGGTATTCAGCAGGTTCTGACCAGTTCTGGAGAACCGGTTGCGGAAATATTGAGCAGTTCAGAGAACCAGCATATAATACCTCTGTCTGGTCCCAGAGTAGGGTGAGAATGGAGTTTTTCAGTATCCTTCCCCAGCAATGCCCAACAAGCCACCCCCGCAGAACCGGTAGTAAAAAAAAATGAATTTTACCACTGGTTTGAATAAAAGTTATTAGATGGAACCAAATACAGTACCTAGGGCTACCATACCTAACTAGTATTACCTGACCACTAGGTGGCAATTAAAAAGGGATACATGGAAAGTAATGTTTTGCTGCCATATAGTGGTTACAGCCAAATGAGATTGGGGAGCCCTAGATATATTGCTCCTGTGCGTCCCATTTTCTCAGGTGTCCACTTCAAAATTTCATAAGCAATCCAAATTTTAATATCTAAATGAATAGTGACTCAATTTAATTTATGCATTTCCAGTGATTCTAAAAACTTGAGGATATTAACTATTAGCAACTTTTCTCAAGCTCCCTCCCCCAAATATTAACACTGCAATTCCTTCTCCCCTGGAATATGTACTTTACATTACATTCCTTCCCAGAAGAATTCCATTCCATTCCAGTACAGTGGAATTTGTACCTAAAAAATACACTAGTAAACATTGGTTTAGACTAGGGGTGTCCCAACTCATGGCCCACAGGCAAGATGCATCATGCACTGACCATGCCCAGCAAAGGGGGAGGGGTTGTGATACATCACATGACAACAACATGTCATCACAAGTTTGACACTTCTGCTTTAGACCATTTTAAAAGGTCTCTTTGCAAGAATGTCCAGAATCAGCTTCAGACTTTTCCTGAAATGCTGTCTTCTATGTTCATCAAATGAACTAATTTATTTTTGGCTCAGCTGTGATATATTTCAAATTACAATGAAAAAGTTTAGAAATATATATATTTGCAGTGCTGAAGCTATGCTGTGTTTACGGGTAATGCATTTTCTCCATTGGCAGGAAATCATTCCACCCGCTAAACTTCTTCAGCTAACATGCTGTTCTCTTTGTGGGCCCTCAAAGGGGAAGGCTGACTTGATGACTTCACAAGATTGTCTCTCTAGCAGCTGCTCTGAGTCTGTTTGTCTTCATGGGTGATATCAACAAGAGCTTTGTCTATTTCCTTTTTCTCTTAGACAACAGGCTGCTTTGTAGCTTCAAATAACTGCCTTGCAGTGATGTTTACTAACAATTTCTCTTCTTAGTCTTTGTGCAAGCCTTAGGAGCTGAGAAATGTTTGGGTGCTTATGGAACCAGGACTAGGACCAACTATATAGAGCCGAAGTGGCGTAGTGGTTAGAGTGCAGTACTGCAGGCTACTTCAGCTGACTGCTAGCTGCAGTTTGGCAGTTCAAATCTCACCAGCTCAAGGTTGACTTAACCTTCCATCTTCTGAGGTGGGTAAAATGAGGACCCAGATTGTTGGGAGCAATATGCTGACTCAGTAAACCGCTTAGAGAGAGCTGTAAAAGCACTATGAAGTGGTATATAAATCCTAAGTGCTATTGCTATATCTCTCCCACATGCAGTATCCTGTTCCTGATACCTGTCTATATGTCCTATTTTCATTTATTCAGTCATTAGCACAGCAACATATAACCATGAGTACAGCTTGATAAGTAATTAAGCTCCCCTTTAGGAGAGTGAGTATGCAAAGAAGCGTAATGAGAGTGATATGGTATAACACGCACAAACCAGCATACAGAGGCAGTGAATAGTATAAAAATATAGTAGTTTACTATGTAGAAATATAGATGTATTCAGAGTCCGGTTAACAGTCCAAGTCATACACGGTTCAGTAATTCAGTTATCAAGATAGTCAGTCTAACACACAAAGTATAGCTAAACAGCAAACCACAATACCCCAGTATACACCTGATCAGCTTCTAACAAAACAGAGAGAGAGAGATCTAACAACCATTCTAGCCTCCTCTTATAGCTGCTTGAGGTAATAAACCAATTACGTTTCTCTAACATTTAAAGTAACAATCATAGCTTATATACATTGTCAAGCCAAGCCTAGGGCTACATCCCTAACACGGCTATCAGGGGGAAAGTGTTCAGCTGCAAATTAGACTGTAACACAGCTATCAGTTAAATATAACAAAGAAATGGTGGTTTGCTGCTATTCTTCAATTTTACAAGAATAGCTAAAGAAATGCTGACAGCAATGGGACATTTTCAATTTTATTTATTGCTTTTCCCCAGAAGTTGGAAGGCTTCTGGTAGCTCCACCACATGCAGAAAGCTTGATGCTTAGGGTAGGATAGTTATTACAAATCATTAGTCAGCTGGAAATACAGCACCACTTGGTTTTTAGTGTTTGCTGATTGTTCTCTCCATTGCAAAGTCTGCAGGAGTGAAGGCTATTGCAGAGTCAGCTTCAAAATGGCTTGGATGAACTTGTGAATAGAAATGATGCTGTAGGACCTTGCTCTCACAGACCAATCCAATGGTGGTTAATATGTGAAATAGGCTTTCTGGTTATCATCATTGCATCTCTTTATATATTATAAATGAGCCAAATCCTGGAAGAAAATTAAGATTCCAGTAAAGTAAAATTAGGCCACTCAGAACTGGCTGATCATAGTATGTTATAACCCCTTTAAATAAATAACTAAGCAACTAACATATATACAGCATGATAAGCAAAGTATGCTAAGATTATATATATTCATTCCCTAATCTTATACCAGCAGAAGCACTGATGTGCCATGAAATCATTGTTGACTCTTAGGGACCGTAGAGATAGAATGTGATCTTATGCGGACACTAAAAGTCAATGGTGACTTGAAGATATATCAGGAGGTTCTGCCCCCAGCCTCAGTGGTGGGATGCTGCCAGTTTAACAACCAGTTGGGTGAGTGCGCACTTAGTGTGCTTTGTGCATGCACGCAGCACTGAAAATGGAGCATTTAGAAGCTCAGCTGCTTAACTTCCAAGTCAGCAGTGCTAAGTAAAATAGCTGGGGAGGAATCAGCTGTGCCACATGATTGAAATGACTAGACTGTCCTTTATTTCCAGGATTGAGATGACTAGAAAGCAGGACATAAAGGACAGAATAGAGCAGGGGCAGGGGGGGTAGGGCAGCTGATCATCACAGCTACTGGTTTGCCCAAACAAATACAAACTGTATGAATACCACCTCTGCCCAGCTTGTCCTTCAGGTCCTTCAGCTAGAAATACAGAAATAGTCTTAATCTTGAGAAAGAAAATAAAATGAGCAAACTCTTCCCAAGAACAGTCCTACCTGCAAATGCGATTTAAAGATGAAAGAATTCTTAACCAAGAGTTGATAAAATACCTCTGAAGAATTCATTTCTCTTGCCTTTAAACTGTACCTACCCAAATTCATCTTTAGTCAGCATTTCAGATAGAAATATATTAATGTTATGGGGGAAAAAACATGTACATAACCATTTCTTTCGGTGGATTGCCTACACGAAAACTAGGCCAGCTACAGGGCTCCAAATGTTACTAAAGTCTTATCAGTGCACCCACCTACCCACCTGTGCAGCATAAGAACTTGCAGACTATGAATAATTAGGAGGCCACAGGTTGTCTCCAGATCCATATACATAAAATTTTGAGCATCTCTAATCTGATAAAGCTTTGCTTTGTTTTACTTTAATACTGAAAATAGGGGGGGGGGGTGTGAGAACATCTGAATTTTGATTGACAGGAAGATAATAGAATTTGGGATACAAAGAAATAGTTGTTCTTTGTAATATATTTTTGATATTTTGTTCTGTGAAATGGAGCACACTTGGCAAATATTCAGAAAAAATAATTATCACATTGCATTCTGGAAAGTGCCTGAAAATGATATGCTGAGAGGTGGACGTTACATTTGTTTTGATTACAGATTCATAGTGTAGCCATACAATCTAGTATCTGTTGAATGAAAAAGGAGCTATAATGACCAATGAGTTTCAAATAGCATATGTAGCTATTTTGACAGGCTGTCAGTTTTAAAATAAAAATTAGTCTTTAGTCACCATGGGGCACAATGCACACATACTTGGTCACATTTTTAAACAGTTAATTTCAGATTATTACATGCTTATGCTTATGTGTAAGCATTTGCATGAAATCCAGGTTTAGTATCCATCTACAGGTAATCATCAACTTACAATGACAATTGTGATCATAATTTCTACTGCTAAGCAACATGATTGTAAAGCCTATCCCCATCAGTAATCAAATGCAATTCCATGCAATCAGAGCTGATGTCATTAACTGAATCACCCTGTCCTTAGATGAGGCGACTTCCTACCAGGTTCCCATAACCAAAAGTAATGGGGAAGCCAGCAGGAAGTTACAAGTTTAAAAAACTTAATACAGACTAACAGAGATGGAGGGGGTCTTGGAGATCTTCCCCCCTACTCAGGCAAGAGACCCTATACCATTTTAGACAAAAGGTTGTCCAATCTATTCTTTAAAACTTCCAGTGTTGGAGCATTCACAAAAGGTGAGGAATAGCAATAGCACTTAGACTTATATACTGCTTCGTAGTGCTTTTACAGCCCTCTCTAAGTGGTTTATAGAGTCAGCATATTGTTCCCAACAATCTGGGCCCTCATTTTACCCACCTCGGAAGGATGGAAGGCTGAGTCAACCTTGAGCCTGGTGAGATTTGAACTGCTGAACTGCAGCTAGCAGCCAGCTGAAGTAGTCTGCAGTACTGCATTCTAACCATTGCATCATCTTGGTTCTTTTTGCGCCACCTCGGAAGCAAGAAGAGGGTAGGTGATTGGGGAGGATATGAAAGAGGCATGATGTGGCATGAGTATACTGCAGAAGCGTAAGAGGGGATGTGCAAAATGCACTGCATGAATTGGGAAGGGTGAGAAAGAGGCAGAGGTGTGAAGATGAGATGTGACACTAAGGAACCATCTGAGTTGGGACGGATTGCAAGAGTGTATAGCAGGTGTACCATGGATTGAGTGGGTGCATGGGAAGTCTGCATCAGAAGGGTCCCAAGGTTGCGTGAGAGGTGCTATGCAGGACAGGAAGGGTGTGTGAGGGTTTGCAAGAGGTCCACAAGGTCCAGAAAGGATGTTCAAGTGTTGCCAGACAGTTTGTGGTAGGTGTACAAAGGTGCATGAATGACCAGCACTACACTAATGCAGAGGGGCTGGGAGAAGGTGTGTGAATAAGGCAGACTTACCTTAATGATTTGTGATCTTCCCTGTTGGCTTCACCTTTAACTTTCTGAGGGAGCCAGCATGGAAGGTTTCAAATGGCAATCATGTGATCAAAGGGTGCTTGGCAGTCAGTATAGGTGCAAATGGGTTGCCAAGCAACCAGATCACACTCTCATGGTTCCTGTGGCGCTGACTAGAACTCATGTTCAACCAGTGACGTGCGGTCATTGGAGGCAGGGGAGGCGGAGCCTCACCACTCTCATCATGAAAATAAAAAAAGAATTACTCCAGGAAGCCGTGAAAGTGGCTGGGAGAAGCGAGCTGCTTGATTTAGCCTCCCTGGACATCTCAGCAGCAGCCCCAAGTATGCCGATCTCGCCATTTTTTACATCGGGCGAGCCCAGGATCCTTGCAAGGGGAATGGGACGTGTGCAGGAGGCTCCTCAGCTCCAGCCTCAATCAGCGCAGCCGCGGTCCCCTTCATCTTGCCTCAGGAAGGAGGGGAATGAGACCACGTGTGCAGGGGAAGGGGATCGCGGCTCTGCTAATCTGAGGCTGTGCGCTGAGGAGCCGCCTGCACAAGTGGTCCCATTCCCCTTGCAAGGATCCCGGGCTCGCCCGATGCAAAAAATGCCTAGGTACCGTGTTTCCCCGAAAATACAACCTGTCCCGCACTCACTGACCTAGCGTTATCCTGAAAGCGCCAAGTTACAGGAGCCGGGGGTGGGGGGAGCGCTCACGTTGCTTGCCGCCTTCGGTATACCGCTAGGTTGGGGAGTGGTGTTCTGTCCGGCCAGAGGGGAGAGTTGCCGGGCGGCTGCTCTCTTGTGAACTGGCTCCCGAAGAGCCGGGCACAGCCTCAGGGGCGAAGCAGCCATGAGGTAACTATGCTCACGAGCAGCCGCCCGGCAAATCCCCTCTCCAGCCAGGAAAAGCGCCATTCACTGACCTGAGCAGCCGCCCCGCAAATCCCCTCTCCAGCCGGGAAAAGCACCATTCACCAAGCACTTGCGCAGCTCTCCCAGGCCACCGCCGCTGCTACCGGCGCTGTTGCCGCCGCCCGCCGCCCGCCCCCGCCGCCCGCCGCCGCCCGCCGCCCGCCGCCGCCGCCCGCCGCCGCCCGCCGCTGCCCGCCGCCGCCCGCCGCCGCCCGCCGCCGCCCGCCGCCGCCCACCGCCGCCCACCGCCGCCCACCGCCGCCCACCGCCGCCCACCGCCGCCCACCGCCGCCCACCGCCGCCCACCGCCGCCCACCGCCGCCCACCGCCGCCCACCGCCGCCCACCGCCGCTGCTGCCGCCGCCCTACACCGCCGCCGCCACCACCGCCGCTGCCGCCCCCCGCTGCTGCCGCCGCCGCCCGCCACCGCCCGCCGCCGCCCACCGCCTGCCACCCGCCGCCACCCGCCGCCCGCCACCCGCCGCCGCCCGCCACCCACCGCCACCCACCGCCACCCACCGCTGCCCCGCTCCGCTCTGCGCATAACTTCCAAACTCCAAAACTTACAGCATCGCCCGCTCTAGGAGTGCTCTCTATGGTGGGCCGGCTGCTGGAAGACTCTGTCCGGAAAACTCTCTGTCCGGCAGCCGGCCCACCATAGAGAGCACTCCTAGAGCGGCCGATGCTGGAAGTTTTGGAGTTTGGATGTTATGCACGGAGTGGAGCGGGACAGCGGCGGGCGGCGGCGGGCAGCAGCAGCCAGCGGCGGTGGCCTGGGAGAACTGCGCAAGGGCTTGGTGAATGGCGCTTTTCCCGGCTGGAGAGGGGATTTGCCGGGTGGCTGCTCAAGTCAGTGAATGGTGCTTTTCCCGGCTGGAGAGTGGATTTGCCGTGAGCATGGTTACCTCATGGCTGCTTCGCCCCTGAGGCTGTGCCCGGCTCTTCGGGAGCCAGTTCACAAGAGAGCAGCCACCCGGCAACTCTCCCCTCTGGCCGGACAGAACGCCACTCCCCAACCTAGCAGTATACCGAAGGCGGCAAGCAACGTGAGCGCTCCCCCCACCCCCGGCTCCTGTAACTTGGCACTTTCAGGATAACGCTAGGTCAGTGAGCGCGGGACAGGTTGTATTTTTGGGGAAACATGGTACCTAGGCATTTTTTACATCGGGCGAGCCCGGGATCCTTGCAAGGGGAATGGGACCACGTGTGCAGGCGGCTCCTCAGCGCACAGCCTCAGATTAGCAGAGCCGCGATCCCCTTCCCCTGCACACGTGGTCCCATTCCCCTCCTTCCTGAGGCAAGATGAAGGGGACCGCGGCTGCGCTGATTGAGGCTGGAGCTGAAGAAACTTCTCCGTTTGGGCTGCGCCCCTGCGATCGGAGCAACCACGTGGTTTGATGACGTCACCAGCCTCACCAGTCATAAACGTCACCGCATGTCACTGTGTTCAACTATTCATTAAAATAAAAATGTTGCATTTGCGAAGGATTGTGTGATATGAGATATGCATTATTCTTTATTCCTTGCCCTCATATGGTAGTATTATTTTTGTAATATAAAAAATACAATATATATATATATATATATATATATATATATATATATATATATATATATATGTGTGTGTGTGTGTGTGTGTGTGTGTGTGTGTGTGTGTGTGTGTGTGTGTGTGTGTGTATTTGTGTTACAACCCCTGGTATGCCCAAATATGGGAGGGAACTCACATGCCCAAATATGGGAGGGAACTGCCCCTTTCTGGCTCACTGCAGGAGACCATCCAGGCAGAAAACCATATTTTTAATGTTGCCTTTTTATATTTGTGTTGTGTTTGTGCTGATAAATAAATAAAGGTTGACTAGTATAGATCTATTTCAAGCTATTTAGCTCTCATCAGCTAGCCATACCCTTACTGGGATTCGAACCTGGGCTACATTACATATTAGGCAGATGTATTAGCCATTAAGCCACAGGCTCTCCTCCTTATCAGCTGAGTTAGGAAAATAGGTATGTATTTGTGTTATGCCCAAATATGGGAGGGATCTCACTACTCCCCCTTTCTGTCTAGTGAAATTATCTGAAGAACAAAATCAAAGCAGGAGAGAACAATTTAAAGAAATATTTTTCCTATGATTTCCAGCTCAATAAGACAAAACACCTTATTCTTTTCCAGTCTATTCCCCCAAAAGTCAAGCTTTTCTTGGATGTTTTCCATCGTTTGCTTTGTTTAAGGGCTTTGGGGTTTTTGTGGGTCTGTGTCTATGTGAGTGTGTTTTTAATCTAATTAATGTCCCTGTTTGCACTGGTAGCATGTGTCAGAAAAGCAAAATTCTCAAAGGAACAGAAACTTGTGTCCAATTGGGTATGTTCCAATTCCAAATTTAATTTTAGATATGAAGGCTTGACAACTATGGGCAAAAACTTCTGTACTTGATAAATGATGGGACTAAAATATATTGTTGCCATTATATTTCACTTCAAATAAGTTATATACAAAATAACGTTCTTTTCTTTTCTTATTCCTTGTAAAATGCTCTCTCTCTCTCTCTCTCCTCTCTCCCCCCTCTCCTAATAGCATGTAATCTTCAAATATGTTCTGAGGATGATGACATAGCCTTATTGCAACTTAAGAGTACATTACACTAGGAATTCTAACAGTTGGACAAATTATAATAATTAATGTTGCAGTATAAAGAAAAAAAACTATAAAATCACTTAGGAAAGGGTCTCCTATTGCCAGCTGAAATCCATCATAGTTACTGCTGTAAAATTACTCAAGATAGCATTAGCGAAATTTTGAACATTATTCTATGGCATTAAAGAATAAGGGTAAAATAAGGTTAAAAACATATTGGATGGAAATTTTGGATTGAAACAAATTTATAATCATGATAGACAACACATCCTAAATCATGTAGTATTTGCCTTTATACTGTTAGATAAAGGTAGAGATTAAAAGAGACTTGAGATATTGCCATAGACCTGTTTCATTTCTCAAATACTACCTGTATTTTTTAAAAGTCTGCTAAAATAGATTATGTAAGGAAGCTTGCAAAAAGACTTATGAAAATGCATACTCATTCTTCATATGCAAATTATAGAAGCAGCATAGATGTAATAAATTGGAAACATGCATATTTTGGATGATGAAAAACACCAAGTTCTTGCCTGTACAATAATGCATTCACAACTATTTTCAAGAGACAAGAAATCTATATGTTTCTTTTCATATGTATATGTCAATTGCTAATGGTCAGCAGCACTCAGATATAAACTTAGAAATGGATGGCTGAGGAACATACTTGCTGATAATTGTCTGAGTGGCTGCTACCACTGGAATATGGACTGTGGGGAACAGCTGTATAATGAAACTAGAGCAGTGATGGCTAACCTTTTTGTCATCATGTACCAAAGTCACATCTGCATGTATGACAATGCGCATTTGCGTGCCCGCTTTCACAATGCAATGCACCCCCTGCCCACTTGCATGCACATCCAGATGTGTCTCTCGCATGCACAGCAGAGACCCGAAAATCAGCTGGCCAGTTGGAGGCACACACAAATGCATGGTGGAGATGAGCTGGTGCAATGGCTGGCGTGCCCACAGAGAGGGTGGCATATGTGCCATAGGTTCGCCATTACAGATCTAGAGCCTATCTGTATTATTTGAACACCAAATTAAGGGAAGTGACTGGAAAATTTAGTAAATATGCTTATAGGAAATTATGTGGGATTCTAGCAATAATTAGACTAGCTCTGGTACCCAGGACTAGCGCCCTTTATGTTTAAGTCATGTTTAAGTTTAAATCATTATAGTAAAATGTCTATTTTTACATTAGGAAATGTGCTGTAGCATCAAAGCAAGATATACATTGACTGACTGACTGACTGACTGAAAATTTTGGAAAAATAAAATATTCCTTGTGTAACTCCTCCTCATCAGCTCAACATTTCATACCTCAATTTTTTTTTTAAAAAATGCAATAATTAAATAAAAGGCATGTTATGCATGCTTATTAAGAAATTAATGTAATTATCTTCATTTTAAAGCTGGATTCAGGAACTGACAGGAATGTAGCAGTATTTCCATACACATTTCTCTTCTTTCTCTTATCTTAAATAATAACCCATAACCCCACTTTCACCTTGCAATGCACTACTAAGCTATGCTATTCTATATGGAAAGCCTGCTTAATGTCACTTCCTAGGAGAACAGATCATAATCACACGTTTAGTGTCTCAGCCTTAGAAAACAATGGGAACTCAGATTTCTTACCTTTGTTCACTGACCCCCTACCTTTGGCCACAAAAATTGATGAGAGATAGTTTAGGCTGATTGCTATCAACTTTTCTAGTGGAAAGAAAATTTGGCAAAGGGTGTTTAATTTCCAGTACTGGATTTCTGGAAGCAAAGAGAGAAACCTGCCCCACTGTATATCAAGGGGGGCTGTGTGGAGAGGGTTTCCTCGTTTAAATTCTTGGGAGTGCTCATTAGTCGAGACCTCACCTGGAAAAACAACGCATCCTTGGTGGTTAGTAAGGCTCAACAGAGACTTTATTTCCTGTGGAAAACTCAGGTGGAACAATGGCTGATGACTTCTTTCTATCGGTCCAGGATAGAAAGTGTCCTCACATACTGTGTAACAGTATGTATGCTGGTTTAACAGTCACGGACATGAAGGCACTACAGAGAGTGATTAATTTGGCACATGAAACCATTGGTTGCCCTCTAACACCACTGGATAATATTGCCAGGTCTCACTGTTTCAGAAGACTAAGGAAGATACTTAGGGATGATTCACACCCTGGTCAGTGTCTCTTTTCACTTTTACCATCGAGCAGAAGACATAGCCAGCTGGACAAACAGATTTAAAAACAGCTTCTACCCATGGGCTGTCAGACTCCTAAACACAATATAGCACCACAAACAGATTAATATGACAATTTTCACTGGTGCCAGTGTAGTGTGTAATATGTATATACCATGATATAAGATCATACACCAGAGTAACATACATGTTGCACAGGATATGGCATACATATGGAAATGTATGACTAGGTTTTTCCCCCTACCTACTTATAATATTATTCCTGTTGTATTGTATTCTTGTATGGACTGCACCAGTATAGGCTAAACCAATTTTGTTGTATACATGATGTACAATGACAATAAAGGTTTGAACTTTAAAAATGCAGATAGAAAATGAAGAACAATAGTAGCAGTTACCAAAACATTTGTGGCCCAAGAGATTTCTTAATATTGGAAGATAACTTTTCAACATCTTGCTCAACATTTCAACTTGACCCTCTGGCTCTTGATGAAAGAATTCTAATCTTTCTCATCAACATTATTTAGTTATAGCTACATGTTCAAAAAAAGGGATGTGGTGGCTCAGTGGCTAAGATACTGAGCTTGTCGATCAGAAAGGTTAGCAGTTTGGTGGTTCAAATCCCTAGTGCCACATAACGGAGTGAGCTCCTGTTACTTGTCCAAGCTTCTGCCAACCTAGAATTTTGAAAACATGTAAAAATGCAAGTAGAAAAATGGTATGCATGCGAATTTCAGGGCTCCGGAGGAGCAGCAATATCTTACCACTCTGGGGGGCTTGTCTGAGTCTGGAACTGTCTTGTAGAGACAGTGAGGAATGAGAGCATGAGCAGAGATGAAGGGGGGTGCCACAAACCTCCTGGAACATCTGCAATAGCTTTCCATACAGATGGGAAGGAAGACAGCCATTGCAAGCTGTCAAGAGTTGAGGCGGCTTTACAAAAAGAAAGAAGAAAGTGGCTTGGAACATCTGGGTGAGATTGTGATAATACCCTGGGGCCCACTGTATTCAAAAGTTTTTTCTCTCTCCCTGATTGACTGACTGAGAACAAAGAGAGAAGGCAAAAGGTGGGGAGTGGATTACCCTTCCAGGAAGCAGCCGGGGAGAAGCAAACACCAATATAAATAAAGGAATCATCAAATAGTTTTGGGAGGATGGTTTGGAGAAATAGAGAGCAGTCTGAATAGAGTTGATTGCCAGTGAAATTTTTAAATTTTGATATTGATATTTGAAGAAATTGAACTCTGATATTGAAATGAGCAGAGACTGTAAAAAGTGGAAGAAAAGGTTGCAATAACAGAGAAGAAAATGGAGGAGATGGATTATAGACTGACAACAACAGATAAAAAACAAGAAAAAAAATAAATAAAATTGTGGGAAATGGACAAGGCTATTTTTATTTAAGATTCCAAAATATCGAAGAGGAAATGGAAGAGAATCTATCAGAAAAAATTGCTGACATATTAGCAGACAGACTGGAAGAACCCAAGGAAAAGATGCTAAGCGGGATTGATGAAACTTACAAGACATGCTATAAGAAATGAATTACCCAGAGAGGTACACGTAAGATTTACTAAGAAACACTGAAAAGAGAGATCCTGCAAGCTGCAAGGAATAATACAATTAAATACAAATTTAAAGAAATAATAGTCCGTAAACAAGTGCCAAGAAGGGTGAGAGCTCTAAGAAGAGAATATCAATTCCTGACCAAATGCCTAATTAAAAAAGGAATTAATTTCAGATGGTTAATACCAGAAGGGATCCTAGTAACGTGGCAGGAACAACGACATAGGCTGGTTACAGTAGAGAACTCAGAGTTATTTTATGAACAACACTTTGGACCACAAGAAGTAGAGAGATGGAGAGAAGAAAGAGGAACAAAACTACAAGAAGAGAAGAAGAAGGAACAGAGAAAAGTAGCTAAAGAACAAGAAGAAAGGGTGTTAAGAGAAGGAGCAAGAGCAAAAGAAATGAAACAACAAATGGAGATGAGAGTGACTAGATCAACTAAAACGACAAATAATTAAGACATAGAAGAAGAAATAAAAATAATCTCATTAAACATAAATGGACTAAATTCGAGCATAAAAAGAAAGAGGACATTTATTAAATTAGAGAAATTGAAATTAAATATAATATGCCTGCAAGAAGTACATAATAAAAAACAACACAAAGAATATTTGGATTATCTAAAATTGGGACAGCTGTATATGACACTTGCTGATCAAAGCAAAAGAGGCATGGTACTGTATATTAAAAAGACAATACAATCAAAGCAAATATTTGAAGATGAAGAAGGAAGAATATTGATAGTGGAAATAATGATGAATAATTAAAAAAAAAATGATGGTGGCAATATATGCACCAAATGACAATCACAAAGAATTTTATGGAAACTCCACAACAAACTAATAGAATATGAATATAAATAAATATGTATATTAGGGGACTTTAATGCAATAGTAAATAATAAGCTGGATCATAAAACTGCAAAGTTGAATAAGAAGTTAAGGAGAATACTACCTAAAACATTCTTTACAATGATGGAAGAATTAAGTCTACAAGATGTATGGAGAAGAAGACACTTGAGAGAAAAACAATATACATTTTATTCAAATAAACAAATGTTGTGGTCAAGAATAGATATGATTTGGGGAACAATAGATCTAATTACTAAAACACAAAAGATTGATATAAAAAAAAAAGAATATGGGCAGACCACAGTCCAATAATAATGACATGGAAAGGTCAGAGAAAAAAAATGAGATGGATATTAAATCAAAATCTATTAAATGAAAAAGAATTTCAGCAATATATGGAAAAAGAATGGAACTTTAAAAAAAAGAGAGAGAATAAGAAGGATGACACATCCCTACAGAATCTGTGGGATACCAGCAAGGCATATACTAGAGTCACGAGTAATGACTTATTTAGGGGGGAAAAAACAACAACAGACAAACATGAAAGAAGATAGAGGAGGAACATAGGAGACTGAAAATAGAACTACAAAGAAACTCAAAAAGTGTTAAAATTAAAAATTTGATGGACCTAGAAAAACATAAATTTCTTTGAAAACACAAATAAACCAGGATGATTGTTGGTGTATATGATGAAAAAGAAAGAAAGAAAAAAATCATAAATCAATTATTAGATAAAAAAGGGAATATTTGTTATCAAAAGGAAGAAAAAGAAAAAAAAATAGTAGAAAAATATTATAAGGAATTATACCAGCAAGACATAGTGGCAGAGGAAAAGATAAAACAATATCTAGAGAAGATGGAAATACCTAAGATTCCAGAAAAAAGTTAAAAAGGCACTAGAAGAGAGAATAACAACGATGGAAGTAACAGAAGCAATAAAAAGACAAAAAAAGGGAAAACATCAGGTTTGGATGGATTACCAGCGGAATTCTACAAAACACTACAAAATGTGCTACCATGTTTCCTTGAAAATAAGACATGCCTTGCTAATAAGCCCAATCAGGCTTTTCAGAGCATGTGCCATAATAAGCCCTCCCCAGAATGTCACTTCCTAGGAGAACAGATCATAATCACACGTTTAGTGTCTCAGCCTTAGAAAACAATGGGAACTCAGATTTCTTACCTTTGTTCACTGACCCCCTACCTTTGGCCACAAAAATTGATGAGAGATAGTTTAGGCTGATTGCTGTCAACTTTTCTAGGGGAAAGAAAATTTGGCAAAGGGTGTTTAATTTCCAGTACTGGATTTCTGGAAGCAAAGAGAGAAACCTGCCCCACTGTATATCAAGGGGGGCTGTGTGGAGAGGGTTTCCTCGTTTAAATTCTTGGGAGTGCTCATTAGTCGAGACCTCACCTGGAAAAACAACGCATCCTTGGTGGTTAGTAAGGCTCAACAGAGACTTCATTTCCTGTGGAAAACTCAGGTGGAACAATGGCTGATGACTTCTTTCTATCGGTCCAGGATAGAAAGTGTCCTCACATACTGTGTAACAGTATGTATGCTGGTTTAACAGTCACGGACATGAAGGCACTACAGAGAGTGATTAATTTGGCACATGAAACCATTGGTTGCCCTCTAACACCACTGGATAATATTGCCAGGTCTCACTGTTTCAGAAGACTAAGGAAGATACTTAGGGATGATTCACACCCTGGTCAGTGTCTCTTTTCACTTTTACCATCAAGCAGAAGACATAGCCAGCTGGACAAACAGATTTAAAAACAGCTTCTACCCATGGGCTGTCAGACTCCTAAACACAATATAGCACCACAAACAGATTAATATGACAATTTTCACTGGTGCCAGTGTAGTGTGTAATATGTATATACCATATACATATTACACACTACACTGGCACCAGTGAAAAACACTCCCCAGAAAATAAGCCTGTCGCCAACTATTTAAGCACATGTACAACTGGTCCCCGCCATTACCACTGTACCAGCTACTGGTACAGTTTGCAAGGCAAAAAGAGGGCTCACCACAAAAACAGCAGCAGGCGAAGCAAATTGCTTCCACCTCCCACCCATCCTTCCCACACAAAAAGAGCCCATGGTAAAAACAGCAGCAGGCCACCAATGCGATCAACCCCTCCCGCCTGTTCCTTCTCGTGCAAAAAAAACCACCTCCCACCCCAATGGTAAAGGCAACCTGCCTGGTTCCCTTCCTTGCTGTCCCTTTAGCGAGGGATGGCAGGTGGGGTGGGAGAAGCGAGGAACGCCTCTTACCTTTCCAGGTCCATTGCATTCCTCGCCCTTTCACCCATTGAATCCTCTTGTAAAAAAATCCTCATGAGTTCAACTCACGAGGTTTTTTTACAAGGGGATTCAATAGGAGAAAGGGCGAGGTACGCAATGGACCTGGAAAGATAAGAGGTGCGCCTCGTGGCCCAATACCACCCACCTCGCCCAATGGTAAAGGCAGCCTGCCTGGTTCCCTTACCCATCATCCCTTTAGCGAGGGGTGGCAGGTGGAGGGGAGAAGCAAGACATGAGTCCTAGTGCTACCAGAGACTGACAGCTCTGCTGCGTTCCTCACCCTTTCGCCCATTAAATCCCCTTGGAAAAAAAAAAACTTGGGAGTTGAACTCATGAGGGTTTTTTTTTTTTTTACAAGGGGATTCAATGGGCGAAACGATGAGATACACAATGGACCTAGAAAGGTAAGAGGCATGCCTCGCTTCTCCTGCCCCTCCTGCCACCCCTCGCTAAAGGGATGGCGGGTAAGGGAACCAGGCAGGCTGCCTTTACCATTGGGGCGAGGTGGGTGGTATTGGGCCACGAGGCATGCCTCTTACTTTTCCAGGTCCGCTGTGTACCTCGCCCTTTCTCCCATTGAATCCCCTTGTAAAAAAACAATGAGGTTTTCTTAACAAGGGGATTCAATGGGCAAAAGGGTGAGGAATGCAATGGACCTGGAAAGGTAAGAGGGGTGCCTCGCTTCTCCCCATCCTGTCTGCCACCCCTCACTGAAGGGCCAGTGGGGAAGGGAACTAGGCAGGCTGCCTTTACCATTGGGGCAAGGTAGGCAGTGTTGGGCCGTGAGGCACGGCTCCTACCTTTCCAGCTCTGTCACATTCCTTGCCATTGTGTTCAGGGAAGCCCCTGGTAAAAAAAAAACCCTTCTTGCAATTTCAAGAAGTTTGATTGAAGTCGCGAGAAGGGTGTTTTTTTACCAACCACTTCCCTGAGCACAATGGCAAAGAATGCGATGGATCTAGAAAGGTAAAAGGCATGCCTTGCTTCTCACCTGCCCCAGAAAATAATAAGCCCTCCCCTATAATAAACCCTGTTTTATTTGGGGGGAAACACGGTAAGTCACTCCCTGGTTTATGTGGATGAAAAGTTAAGTATGGGAGTAAATACAATGGTCCAGAAATTGTTAGAAAAATAGTTTTAAAAAAGTGAAATATTTGGGAATACAGTTGATTTTGAGATGTGTAACTATTATGGAAGGTAATTATTATAAAATTAAAAAAATCAAATTGAAATGGATATAGAGAAATGGAAAAACGTACAGCTATCACTAATGGGAAGAATAGAGGTAATTTAGATGAATATATTGCCAAGAATATTATTTTTATTTCAAACAATACCAATAAAACTGGAAAAAAGTACTTTGAAAAATAAAATAAAATAATAGGAAAATATATTTAGCAAGGAAAGAAAGCGAGAATTAATATAAGAATGCTACAAGATTCTACGATTATAGGTGGATTATAGGTGGATTTGGTGTACCAAATTGAGAATTATACTATCAAGCAGGAGCTCTAACGTGGATAAAAGAATGGATACTACTAAGAAATGCAATCCTTGGAATGACACAATATGCAACTGGGTTGACACACATTTTTGTGGTATGGGAAAAATAGAATACATGGTTATTTTCAGAGACACTATGTAAGAAATGGTTTGTATGCAGTATGGGAAAAATACATCATAGAACAGAATATCTTCTGTTTTGGTTTTGGTTTTATATTGTCACTTTTGTTCCCTCGTCTCACTTCATTTTTTAAATGGAGTTTAAATTTTTTTAAATTATTTTGTTTATGTAGAGATGTTCTGTTTGTCAATTCTGTTTTAATGACTGTGTTGTTTGCTTTGATCTGTCTTCATTCCTTTTTGGAATGCCTTCGTGACCATTTGGCGTTCCAGTCCCCTGACTTTTTCCTTTAAGCGCTGCTGTATCTCCTTTAGTTGCAAGCAAATATATGTCAGGTTGTCCTCAGGCAGGAATACCAAAAGGCTACAAGCACAGTAGGACATGATTACTGAATCGTTTATTTATCTTCACTTTATTTCTTAAGGCAGCACCAGGGGTGGGTTCCTGCCAGTTCTAACCTCTTCTATAGAAGAGGTTCCACAAATCTACAGTGCCGTTTAGAACCGGTTCCAGCTCCCTCCCCCCGCCCATCCACACATCATCAAGATGAAGAGTGAGATGAGGAATTCTGGGAGTTGAAGTCCATATGTCTTAAAGCTGTCAAGTTTGAACACCCCTAGGTTTTTTTTTCTAAAGGGTTAGGGGTGCAAGGGTCTTGTAACTTGACAGCTTTAAGACTTATGTGCTTCAAATGCCAGAGTTCCTGATCCAATATGACTGGAGGAGGAATTCTGGGAGTTGAAGTCCACAAGTCTTAAAGCTGTCAAGTTTGAACACCCCTGGCTTTTTTTTCCCTAAAGGGTTAGGAGTGCAAGGGTCTTGTAACTTGATAGCTTTAAGACTTGCGTGCTTCAAATGCCAGAGTTTCTGAGCCAACATTTTGATTGTTAAGCAAGAGCGTTAAGTGAGTTTTACCACATTTTACAAGTTGGCCATGCCCACCCAGTCACATGGCCGGCAAGCCACTCCCACAAAGCAGCCACACCTACAGAAGAGGTTCTAAAATATTTTGAAACCCACCACTGGGCAGCACCAATAGAAACACTTCTTTTTCCCCCTTCTTCTTTGCTTCTTGGGATTTGGGCTATCCAAATACATGCTTTGAGAGGAGGATTATATTTAGAGAAACCTCCATTAAATTCCTTGATCAAATCCAGTTCTGATACCGCTCCCTGTTTGTTCTTGCAATTTGTTCACTTGAAAATGGTCTAGTTTATATTCCACCTATAGTTTTTGCAGCAGCCTCTGCTTAGTCTACAAAAAGCAGTCATTCAACCACATACAATGGGCAATCAGTAAGTCTCAGGACACATCCTTTTTCATCATAATCAATTAATATTCCAAATATGTTCTTATTCCCTGTGCTGCTCAATCTCAGCTACCAGTGTATTCTTTCCATAGTTTACAATCACAGTTGATCTCAGGTCTGAGTTGCCCCATTGTTATTTCTTAAATCAGCCATCTTATTTCTGCTCAATACCACTGGTGTTCCTTGGGCTTATTCCCATATTTTTTCATTCATTTTTAAATATACATTTGAGTATTTATATTTTAAAATGTAATTTATTTCCTTAATACTGCAATTGCCGCACTGATCACTGATTAAACATTAGAGCTTCCAATTTTCCCAGTTCTCTGCTAGTCACAGACTGGCAGTTAGTTTTTAGGGAGGAACTGAACTTGATATCCTTTCTGTCATTAAAAAAAATATTGTGGAGAAAAATAATTGAGAATGAATCAAATACTGTTCTAAATTTTGCTCTTGGTCCTACAGTTGTGACACCTCCACTGACCTACTTATAATATGTCCTTAATTCTTCCCTTTCCTTTCACATGGATGTGAGTAATTTGACAAGGGAGCAGAAATCTGAAATTAAATTTCTGATTTAAGGTCAACACTTGCTCGCTCCTTCCTTCCTTCCTTCCTTCCTTCCTTCCTTCCTTCCTTCCTTCCTTCCTTCCTTCCTCCCTCCCTCCCTCCATCCATCCATCCATCCATCCATCCATCCTTCCCATCCTCCCTTCCTCCCTCTCTTCCTTTTTCTCCTTTCAGGTAAAGATCAAATATAAACTATGGCTTCTTGGATGCTGCCAAGATCTGGTCTTATTATTTTTGTTTTGTTTTCAGAAACTACTACAAAATATAGTTCTACATATTTCTTGGACAAAGAACTAATTTTTGAACAAAGATTGTGCTAACTTTTGAGTAGCACAATCACTCACACATTACTCAGTTTTGACTTCCGCATTAATCCCCAAAGTATTGGTCCTGTTAGCAGCTGACACTGCAATTCACAAAGACTAAATTTTTCAAGAAACTTTATTTCTTGGTATACAAAAATACTTACTGAGAATGATTCATGGAGCTGTAGGCTTGTTAGCTTGTGCTTAATCAGGTGTCTCTTTTTATGAATTTTTGACAGTGTAAAGCAGCAAAGGTGCTTAGAATCAATAATACAACAATATAAACAAACAGCCTATAACATTTCAATTGGGAAAGTATATAAGTTGCAGGAAGGAAATATATTAATGTATGATTTTTGTATTGTAATCTAATTTTAAGCCGGTTTAGCTAGTCTTGCAGGAAAAAATCAGGAATTTATTGTTGTTTTCCGTACTCTACAATATGCAGTGATTCTTCCAAATGTCTTGCGACATATTCTCATTTACATTAAAATGAATAAATTAGTAAAATAGCAACAGTGATGCAGTCACTGTCAGAAAACAGTCCAGTTATTCTAAAATTATAGGTAGATTATTTATTTTAACATAATCATTTATTACTTATAAAACAGATCAACTTCATCTTCAAACTGTTTAGAGATTTCTGGGCTTTGAATTGAGGGTGAACACTTGTATGTCCACTCAGTATTATGGCTGTGCTTTTGCTATCAATTTAGCTAAGCGAGCATGCTCTGTGTCATAGGCTTAGCTCAGTTGTTGAGCTTTATTGTTGCCCAATAAAGTCTGTACTGAGGACAAGGATATTCAACAAAGACAGAACCATCCAATTCACAGTAGGTAATGAAATGTGTCATAATAATTCTCTCTGAAAACACTCTTTGAAAAACATTTTACCCCCTGACAACAAACGAAGTGACAAAGGGGAGCAGGTGTGAAATAGTCTTACCTAATAGACAGGCTTTAAAATCTCACTGAATTTTTTTATAGGTATGTCAGCTACTTCTTCACTTTGCCCTGAAGGGGAGGAAGATGTAGATAAGATTACAACATTTATAAGGATGCTGATCATTATAACCTTAATCATAATAATTGACACTAGCATGCTTTCAAAATCCCAAGCCAGCCTGAAGAATTAACTTTGATATATGGAATGTAACAGATGCTTTGGTAATATAAAAAAAATTGATTTCTAACTTCCTGCCCTCATTTTAAGTCATGTTCCCTCTCTGTTCTTCAGTTACATAAAGTGCTCTTTCTCTCTCCTCTCCCTCCCTCTCCCTCCCTCCCCCCTGTGTGTGTGTGTGTGTGTGTGTGTGTGTGTGTGTGTGTGTGTATGCATATGTGTGAAGACTATCCAGTGTGAGGTTCCCCAATCCAAAACTCTAGAAATCTGCTCTTCTGGTAGGATAGTCCGACCTTATTTGATTTTTATCAAAAACAAGAGCAGGAACAATAGAATCTTGTCATATTATAATCTAATGTGGGGAAATTAGAATTAAGGTTTCACTTTTCATTGCAATGGAATGACATTTTTTCCAGACAAGATAGTGGTTTATGCAGATCTCCTACACTAAATTTAATACAATACGAATAGAATACATCACTAATCCTACTGTTCCAGACAATCTACCACTTCTCTCCTTTTTTCTGATATTTAACTCATAGTCAATGATGCTGTATAGGTTGGTATTTCACTTTTTCAGGATTTGAGCCCTAGCATTGATAACAGAGGATCTCACCAAGATTTCTGAAACAGCACTTAGCTGTTATGGACTGGTGGGACCACCAAAAAAAAGCCCTTGGTAGTGGCCCCTTCTCTATGGAACTTCATTCCCTCTAAAGTTCATTTGGCTCCTACTCAGCAGTTTTTCTAAAATGTCCTAAAAACATTATTCCATCATCAAGTCTAGAGATGATGAATGGAGATTGAACTGATGAGATATGATTGAATTGTTGCTGCCATGGGGGTGGAGTGGGATTTTTAAAATGGATTTTTATTATGGGGTGGATTTTTTAAGTGTTGTAAGCTGCCCAGAGTTGATTATGTTTGAATTGGGTGACTATTTAAATTTGTTAAATAAATAAATATATCAGCAATAAATCAAAGCAGGGTTTTGTACAAAACTGCCCTAAAGTATGAATGAATTATTTATTTTGAATATATTTCAAAAGTATTTACTACTGAGAAATCTTCACAGCTATTATCTAAATATATTTTCATTCTGAATGTTACAAGCTCAGACACAGGTTTTATTTAGCAATATTTATCTTCTTATAAACCACTGAATTACAATCTATTTCATAACATTTTTTTCCTGTTGAACCAAGCGTCTCCTATAACTGATATTATCAGTCTGAGATTTTCCCCCACCCCTATATTTTCTGGAGATAATCTTTGGATATGTTGGAAAGAAGATAATATTACTGATGAGATCTTATTATAGCATGACTCAAACTTCCCCATTTTATATTGCATGTGGAGGTGGTATTCAGCAGGTTCTGACCAGTTCTGGAGAACCGGTAGCAGAAATTTTGAGTAGTTCAGAGAACCGGTAAATATCACCTCTGATTGGTCCCACCCCCATTTATTCTCTGCCTCCTGAGTCCCAGCTGATCAGGAGGGAATGAGAATTTTGCAGTAACCTTCCCCTGTCATGCCCACCAAGCCACACCCACCAAGCCACGCCCACCAAGCCACACCATGTCCACCAAGCCACGTCCACAGAACCAGTACTAAAAAAATTTGAACCCCACCACTGATTGCATGTCATGTTGTAATGCAATTTCAAAAGAGCCTAGCATAGGTTTCAGCATCTTTGCATCATCATGGCTCTTTCTACAGTGAAAATGGTGAGTCACGTCCTCAACTCTTATTGCATTCAAATTCTTTTGCTTTGCATTCAAAGCAAAATAAAACCCCTTGAATTGAATTAGCTGTTTCTGAGTACATATAAAAAGGATTGGTTGAAGCATTTCTGGTGCTTTAGCATTTTTGTTTTCGCATAGGACATCTTGATATTATCTTCTTGGTTCCTAGTACCGGTTTCAGGAAGGAGGGCTACTTAATAAAGAAGCAGAAAACTTTGAAATATGGGTTAAATTAACTTCTGAAATATCAAATCAATTGAAAGCCTTCAGGAAACTGGCATTTGGTATGTGCAAGGGAACACTGTTCTAGTAGAAATTTGCTTTTCTTACCCTTAGGAATAAGTCTGCTTTTGTGATTGATTTGTTTTCTTGAATGTTTTTCATATGAAATCCTAGATTGAAGGTTGATAGGTTTTTTTCCCCTCCTTCCAAATAGCTATTTTAATTCCAGATTTGACTTCTTTGAACACTGTCATGAATATACGTAAAAGGATATTTTTTAAGAACATGTTGCTTGACATAACCTCGCTGAACTCAAGGAAGCTACAAAGATTTCTATCAAGACAAAAAAACTTGTTTCAGTTTTTCTTAACACATTAGAAATTGTAAGTTGACATATGCCTTTAATCTGCTTTAGGGTTCATATAGATTTCATCACATTGTGCTGTTCAATCCTGTTTATATTTTGAATTGCAATTCCACATAAACTAAATAACTCACATAACACTGTACATTTTTTCCCCTCAAAGTAAGGAACTTGAAAGATCTTAAATATCCATTTTCTTCTCCTGGCACTTTAAAAAATATAATATACATATGTTTAAATATGAAGATATTGCAGACATAATTTGCTTTTGATTTACCCCTTTAAACCATGATAACTTTTCAACTGTTCTGGGATTTTTGTTCAGAAGCATCCTTCTTCATCAGGACCTATGAAATGATCATTGCTTTACCATAGGAAGCCCATTCAGGCGTTCATTATTCCAAGTAGACAAACACTTCTGATAGTCCTTTACCTTTACACTGGAGAGCTCAATCAAATAAATAGCAGCTTTTGCAAATATTTGCATGGTCAACATGAATATCTTCACCAGTAAAGTCATGCCATCTTCCACATGAGCTGTGACCCTAATAATGCCCATGAAGACTGACTGTTTGCACAGCTGTAGATGAAAACTTTCTTGCTGCAGATATTCACACTCAGCATGAGAGGCCATATAGTGGCTGAGGTCATTAAAACAAGACTGGCAGGCGGTATATCTGTTTGGGGCAGTACAGAATGGAGTTATGCCAAGTGTTCTTATAATATTTTGAGTACTACAGATAATAAGTGCTCAAATTGGGCTATGGGTGAGTCCACCAGAAAATGCTGGGAGAGAATTAATTTAATAAAAGTAAATCTTTCTCCCCTTCCCTCCCTCCTTTCCCCCCTCTCTTTCTCTCTCACTCTCTCCAAACTAAAAGAGATAGATATTAGATAGAGAGATAATAAAATGGGCATGCTAGACAGGAATAGACAAGAATAGAATAGAATAACAGAGTTGGAAGGGACCTTGGAGGTCTTCCAGTCCAACCCCCTGTCTAGGTAGGAAACCCTATACCACTTCAGACAAAAAGTTATCCAACATCTTCTTTAAAACTTCCATTGTTGGAGCATTCACAACTTCTGGAGGCAAGTTATTCCACTGATTAATTGTTCTAATTGTCAGGAAATTTCTCCTCAGTTCTAAGTTGCTTCTCTCCTTGATTAGTTTCCACCCATTGCTTCTTGTTCTACCCTCCGGTGCCTTGCAGAATAGTTTGACTCCCTCTTCTTTGGGGCAACCTCTGAGATATTGGAACACTGCTATCATGTCTCCCCTAGTCTTTCTTTTCATTAAACTAGACATACCCAGTTCCCGCAACCATTTGTCATATGTTTTAGCCTCCAGTCCCCTAATCATCTTTGTTGATCTTCTCTGCACCCTTTCTAGAGTCTCCACATCTGTTTTACATCGTGATGACTAAAACTGAATGCAGTATTCCAAGTGTGGCCTTACCAAGGCATTATAAAGTGGTATTAACACTTCACGTGATATTGATTCTATCCCTCTGTTTATGCAGCCTAGAACTATGTTGGCTTTTTTGGCAGCTGCTGCACACTGCTGGCTAATATTTAAATGGTTGTCCACTAGGATTCCTAGATCCCTGTCACAGTTACTACTATTGAGCAAGGTACCACATATACTGTACCTGTGCATTTTGTTTCTCTTACTACCATTAGGAAGAAAACTGCCTTTACTGTCCTTAGCATAAGGTGGAACCTCGAATCTTGAATAATAAAGAAATAAACAAAGAAGCAAATTGTGCATAGGCTGCCAACAATAAAAACAGTGCATACAAAAATGTATGCATTAAAAAGATATATGGAATAAAAATTGAAAGTGAACAAGATATAGCTATTCCTGTAATAAAGAAGAGCAAAATAATATTTTTCCTGGGAGCACTGATGTCAATCAAGAAGATCACAGTTTTTCAAGGAAAGCATCTCTAAATTCATCTCTTTAGGATATGGACTTTTCCTTCAGGCTTTAGGGAAGACACTTAACCCTACCCAGTCCTCAGGAGGGTCAGAGTCAAATCTGTCAGTTTGATCTGTCAACTGTGTATAGAAATAGCCATCTAAAGAAGCAAAGATACCCCCTAGATACTGTGGATATTGGCTAATCTGCCTTCTCAGTTATGATTTTACTGGAAGCGCAGAAAGAAAATATATCATGCCTCATTTTTAACATTGGCTCAGACAGCACAATGTCTTGAGATATCCTTATTCAAATTACAATAATTTCAATAGCAAAATAATGGGAAACTATCTCTTTTCTGAGGAGGACAATTGAACCTGAGCTCATACAAGGCAATGTAATTTCAAAGTCATCAAACCCTTTCAGTGTTTTCTTTAAGAATGTAAAGTAAAATGAGCAAGTATTTTTAGAATATTGTAGATTTTTGGTAATCTTCCTTCCTCCCTTATTTACCACTCTGGAGGTCTTCACTTAACTCTGTTCATCCTTGTCATTTCCTGACCCAAATGGAAATACCACAAATATTGTTTTGTCAAAGTTTAGCAAAAGAGAGAAATCTTTAAAAAACGTGTATATCAGCAGAATCTGAGAGAGACAGCTCCACCCTATAGTACAGATAAAATCTTATCATGCTACATGCTCTAAGCATCCCTATTTAGCCGATATATCAATGACCTTCCGGGTTAAAGAATGACCCTAAAGTACATATGCCTAAGGTATATAATGCACAGCTTTACATCTTGTTTTACACTGGTTCTCACATGCTCATGTTGGGCTACAGAGACTGAGAAGTAGTTTTGTCTCCTATTGTCTGACTTAACAATTTGGTGGTGTTAGCCTAAAGCATCAGTGCCATATACAAAAGAGAAAGATTATCTATCATTCACTCACACATTGCTTATGTGTCTATAAAAAAAGCTCCTCCTCTCAGTGCAATGCAAGCTAGATTTGGCCCAAGAAAGAGCTGTACGGCATGGATGTGACATGGTTATCTTGTCCAATGAAGAAGACAATGGATTTTGCCCTACCAAAATACTTTTCATCACCTGAAAGCCCCTCTGTGTGGAGAAGAAAGTATTGCCCCTCACCTAGGTCTAAATGAGAGAACCCTCTGGGAAGTTTCTGTTCAAATCCCTATACAGAAGTCTGTATTGCTTCACAAAAGAACTTTGAAGAATGCTGCTCTCAAACCTTCATCACATCAAAGCAACCTACCCTTTAAGGATTTGTATAATCTATCATCCTAATTCATTGCAAGCCCTCTTCACAGGCACTCTGGTTGATGGAAAAAGAAGGACTTCTTTCAAAACCCTACTCTAAGTAGCTTAAATAATGTAACAGTACAGATCAGACATGACAATGATCACTTACACAGAAAGCAACTAGAGTCATGTATGCTAGTTAAGGTCCTTGGGATGCATGTTGTTTAGCAGGTGCCACATTAGAATCATTTGTTTATATCTCTAACAAGTCTTGTCTCTCAAAGCAAAAAGATGATCCCATGATGAGCAATGTGTTGCACTTGTGTGTTCTTGACTCCTATTTGACACTGTATTACACATCCCTGAATTATGAAATATTTAAGCTGACAGATCTAATGTAGCGACAGGCAGAAATGTCCAAGGGCACCTTTGTTTTTAGCAATAGGTCACCTTACAGTGCATTTCAATGTGCTACTTTCCCATTACTTCTTCCACAGATAGTTCCAATAATGCTTTTAAGTCAGTTTTCTTGCTCAGCAGACAGAAAATACTTTCATCTTATTTCATTTGAAAGCAAAATAAAAACATAGAATGGATAGTTTTCTTTCAAACTCCAGTTCTATTTTTGATCCATCATAGACAAATGGCAATAATGATTGAAGCACGGCTACAATGTCATTTGAAATGGAGTTTAAATTGGGTTGGATGATGAGAAAAGTAGTAAATGTGGATGAACTTCATTAACTTGTAGTTCTACCCTTTTAAACCAGGACAAATTGGGATTCAAGGATTTAGATGTTTATTTGCGCAATTCTTCTTTATATGCAAACACACACACACAAATTTTGGAGAAATTATAAATGGACAAATGGCTTGCAAGCTTTATCAGTCAATAGATGTATGAAGTCCAGATAGATTTTACATGCATTTTTAAGAAACAATGTAGACTTAGAGTACAATGAAATTAATATTGTAAAAATGAGAAACTGAGGTCACAGTGGACATTTCCTCCTGTCACAAGTTAAATTCCAGTTAACAAAAATCTTAGATGGTTTAAAAGACATTACATGTTTTAGAGAAAATACACAAATCGTTCTCCCTCCCTCCCTCTCCCTCTCTTTCTCTCCCCCTTCTCTCTCTCGTTAATGTTAAAGAGTTGAGCAAAATAGGAGGCAGATAGCTTCCTGCTTCATCATGGGATCTGAATGGTGTTCTCATCCCCGAAGAACTATGGATAGTTAATGATTTCAAATAATATAAAGTCATGCTTAATAAAGGTTCAGGATCTGTCAGGTAATCTAATATTTCAAAACTATATGACGAAGTTTAAACTATAAAACAAAACCTCTCATTTTCCCAAACGAATGTCTAAATTGCTAATTTGTGACTATGTTTTTAACAACACCAATTAATGGTTCCTCATCATCTGCATGATAGCTCTCTCTGAAGTATTTGTCAAATATTATCATATTCTTCCTATTCAGCATCCTTTTTTCCCTAAGCTAAAGAAACCAACTCTTATATACAAGTCTGCTAAAGTGTTAAAGTCCTTCAAGTGAATTTAAAATAATATTACTTAAACCAGATAGATTATTTCATCTTTCAGGTAGAAAGTAAAGTCACATTTATATGTAATACAAAAAGAAAAAGAGATTCAGGGGAAAATACAATTGTTGAATAAGCACGAAAGGCGAGCGGAGTCGTGAGGAGAATCAACAGTCTTTATTGAACAGAACAGTCTTGACAAAATACAGGAGAGAATTCAATGCAGGGTTCGTCTGACAGCTATTTATATGAAGCTGTCAGACGAACCAGCCAATCCCCAAGCCAGAGTTTCCCCGCTCTCAGCCAGGTCGCGTCTTAGCCAATCAGACGCGACCTGGCTGTTGCTAGTGCAGAAGCCGGCTGTCAGGGGAAATTCCCTGACGTCATCTGCCTGGACACAATACTCCTTCCCCCCCAGTGACTGCGCATGTGCAGACGACGCACAAACGTAGTCACGCAAATAGACTGGGCGGCGCCGGACCCGCCCAGAACGCCTTAGTTCGAGAGGATGCGCCGGAGAGGAAGGTGGTGTCCGTTGAAGCTCCTCCCACAAGGGAGTGGAGCTCCGGCCGCCATCTTGGAGGCCCACCCCTGACGGAGAACGACCAGGCTCAGGTAGGCAGGGCCGAGGTGGCACGGCCGAAGGCGGGCTTGAACTGGGAATTTCATGGTAGGCCTGGCCTGACTCGGGGAAGGCCACTTGGAAACCGGGAGGCAGACGCCTAACGGGCGACGCACCCCCAACAATGGATGGCCGTGAGGCGGCGTCCGAGAACGGAAAGGCCCTGGGCAGCTGGGCCGGGTGATCAGTGACTGGTGGAAGGGCACCAGGAAACGAAATGTTGGAGGGCTCAGGCGCAGCGACGTCGATGGTCGACCTGGCGGGGATGTTGTCGCTGTTGCAGGGCAGGCGGCGCCTCAATTGATCCAGGTGCCGCCGCCATTCGGTCCCATCAGGTAGCTGGACCCTGTAAGAACAGGGGCCGGTTATGGCGGTGATGGTGGCAGGCACCCACCGAACCGCCCCTGAGAAAGCCTGAGCCCAAACAGAATCGTCCAGAAGGAAGGAACGGGAAGGGGGCCCCAGGTTGCCAGGCTGTTCACTTGAATAGAGTGGGTGCAACCTATCCAAGGTGGTCCGCAGGCGCCGGCCCATCAGCAGCTCAGCTGGAGACTTCCCGGTCAGGGGGCAAGGAGTGGCATGCTGTACCAAGAGGTAAGCAGCCACCCTTGATGGCCAGTCTGCCCCATCCATCCTGCCTAACGCCTCCTTGGCCGAGCGGACCGCCCGTTCCGCCCGGCCATTACTAGCCGGATGGTATGGGGCGACTGGGGCATGGCGGATACCCTGAGAAGCCAGGAACAGCTGGAACGCGGTGGATGCAAATTGAGGCCCGTTATCAGAGACAATGACGTCCGGCAAGCCATGGGTGGCGAAAAGCCTAGTCAGTTCCCTGATCGTGGCCTCGGCTGTGGTGGACCTCATGAGGATGAGCTCCACCCAGCGCGAATATGCATCCATCACCACCATGAAGACCTGGCCTCTGAAGGGACCCGCGAAATCCACGTGGAGGCGGGACCAAGGCCCACGGGGCAATTCCCATTCCCTTGGAGCAGCTGCCGGTGGCGCCGATCGGGAATGTTGGCAGGGGGGGCAGCCGGCCACCCAGGCGGCTATCTCGTCATCAATGTGGGGCCGCCAGACATAGCTGCGCACCAGGCATTTCATGCGCACTATGCCCGGGTGGCCCTCATGAAGGCGAGATAGCACCTGATGGCACAGGCTGGGTGGGATGACCACCCTGTCACCCCACAGGAGGCACCCACTGTGAAGTGACAGCTCCAACTGCCTGGCCTTGAAGGGACGAAGGTGCTCTGGCACCGGTCCCTCAGGCCAGCCCCTTTGGACCCATCTCATGACCTGGGACAGGTCAGGGTCAGCCCTAGATTTTGAGGCCACCTCTCCGGAAGAGAGTGGCAGAGCCAAATCCGTTATGGCCAAAACCGATAGGCACGGCACTGTCGGGGGGTCTGCAACGGGCAGGGGGCAGCGGCTGAGGGCATCAGCGTGCCCTATGTGCTTGCCCGGCCGGTAGAGCAGAGTGTAGCTGTATGCAGCCAGGAACTCTGTCCACCTTGTCATGCGCGGTGAAAGAATGGGAGGGGTCGGCTTGTTACCTGCCAAAAGCCCAAGGAGTGGCTTATGGTCGGTGAACAAAGTAAAGTGCCGACCATAGAGGTAATCATGGAACCTCTTAATCCCTGACACTGCAGCCAGAGCCTCCTTGTCGATCTGGCTGTAGTTGCGTTCTGCAGAAGTCAGTGTCCGGGAATAAAAGGCTATGGGGGCCTCCGAGCCATTGGGCAGCAGATGGCTCAGGACCGCCCCCAAACCCACAGGGGAGGCGTCACAAGCAAGAGTCAAAGGCAGCTTGTCCGAATATTGAACGAGGACTGCCTCTGACGTCAGCAAGTCTTTGACAGCCGCGAACGCATGCGCTTCGCGGCTGCCCCAGCGCCAGGCTGCCGATCGGTCGAGCAACCGATGCAGCGGCTCGGCTAGTGACGCCTTATGCGGCAGAAATGGCGCGTAGAAGTTAAGCAAGCCAAGGAACGCCTGCAGCTCCGTCTTGGAGGCAGGCGTGGGGGCGTTCCTGATGGCTGCTACCTTGGAAGGGGTGGGGTGAATTCCTTGGGCATCAATTGTGAAGCCCAGGAAATCAACCCGGGGCACAGCAAATGAGCATTTGCTGCGCTTTAATTTTAAGCCCGCGCCCCTGAAACGCTCGAGGACCTTCACTAGTACTTCGATGAGGCCCGATCGGCTGCTGGCGGCGATCAGGACGTCATCGAAATACGGAACCACGCCAGGGAGCCCATGGAGCAGCCGCTCCATACGGCTCTGGAAGATCCCCAGGGCTACGGAAACGCCGAATTGTAAGCGGCGGCAACGGAAAGCTCCACGGTGGGTGACGATGGTCTGCGCAGCCGCCGCCTCATCATCCACCGGGAGCTGCTGGTAGGCCTGCGCCATATCCAGCTTCGCAAAGATGCAGCCCTGCCCCAAAGAGTGGAGCAAGTGCTGCACTACCGGAACTGGATAGGGGTTCGCCTGGAGGGCAAGGTTGATGGTGGATTTAAAGTCGGCGCAGAGGCGAATGGACCCATCCGCCTTTACTGGGATGACCAAAGGGGTCTCCCACTTGGAGTAATCCACCGGCTCCAAGACTCCCTGCACGACGAGCTTGTCTAGCTCCGCATCAACCTTTGCCCTCAAGGCGAAAGGCATCCTACGGGCCTTCAGCCTAATGGGGGCAACCTGGGGGTCTAGGTTCAAGGAGATAGGCGTTCCCTTATACGCCCCCAACTGCCCATCAAACACATCAGAAAATCTGGCAAGGACGTCGGCCACGTCAGGAGGCGTGGCCACCACTTGCCTTACCCCGTGCACTGATAGGCCAAGTGCCGGGAACCAGTCAAGGCCCAGAAGGGCTGGCAAAGGCTTTTCCACCACTAGGAGGGGAAGGCACCCCGAAAAGTCCCCGTATTCCACCCGCACCAGGTGACAACCCAGGGTAGGAATTAGAGTCCCCTGGTAGTCCCGTAGGGTTGCGTCTGGGGAGGAGAGCTGGGTCTTCGAGATGCCTGGACAGAGGCGGGAGAACTCCGCCCACGACAGAAGGGATCGGGACGACCCCGAGTCTACCTCCATGGTGCAGGGGGAGCCCTCAATGAGGAGCGACGCCTTGATGCGCTCCGCACCTGCACCCGTATGGTAGGCCAACTCTGCGGGGTTGGCGTGGAAGTCAGCGTCTACGGCGTAGCAGCCTCCGCGCGAAGGCTGCTGCTGCTGCTGCTGCTGCCGCTGCTGCTGCTGTCGTCCAGCCCGGCTTCCAGGTCGCTGTTTGATGGCGGCTGTGGTCGGGACGTCATCTGGACGCTGTGGCAAAGGGAACTGCGCTCGGCAGACCTGGGCCAAATGCCCTTTCTTAAGGCAGTGGCGGCCAACCGCGGCCTTAAAGGGGCAACCCGAACGGTCGAGGTTGCCTCCACAGCCAAGGCAAGCGGTCACAGCTTCCCGGGCTCGCTGAGGGACTCGTCTTCTAGGAGACTGGCCAATGCGCGCCACCGCTCCCTCCTCAGGATAGTCATTTGGCAAAGGAACTAGTTCGTCCACCAGGCAAGTGCGGCCTGGCGGAGGCGGCAGGTTGAACATCTCCGCCATTGATTCGTCGGAGAGTTCAGCCGCCCTTGCCTGCTCGATGGCCCCAGTCAGCGTGATGTCAGCTTGTTACAGGAGCTGCCGGCGAAGGCGCAGATCTTTTACGCCACTGACGAACTGCTCCGTGAGGTTGCGATCGAGGTCGGCAAACTCGCACCTCATCGCTGCGGTGCGAAGTGACTGGAGGAACTGGCTCACCGACTCCTCCGGCTTCTGGACACAGCGCCTGAACGCGTAGTGCCTCGCCACCCAGGATGGCGTTGGGGCGTAATGGTGCTGAAGGCGCTCTGTTAATGTGGCCCAGTCCAGAGAATGGACTGGCTGAGGGGCGGCTATTGAGCAAGCGGCGCTAAACATTGGCGTGCCGCAACAGCTCAAGAAGAAGCTGCACTTTTCATCATCTGGTACATCGCGACGGCTGTTGGCTATCAGGTAGCACTCGAAGAGCTCCATGAACGCTTCCCAAGTCTCGCCATCGCAGCCAAATGGAACGAATGTGGGCATTGCCGACATGGTCTCCTCAGAATTGGAGCTAGGCTGGCAGGAACGGGTCGCCGGTACGATCGTGCCAAGACGGGGTGGCGAAGACGGAACGCTCGGTGGGTTAGCGGCTGGATCCCACCTTCGTCGCCAGTGTTGAATAAGCACGAAAGGCGAGTGGAGTCGTGAGGAGAATCAACAGTCTTTATTGAACAGAACAGTCTTGACAAAATACAGGAGAGAATTCAATGCAGGGTTCGTCTGACAGCTATTTATACGAAGCTGTCAGACGAACCAGCCAATCCCCAAGCCAGAGTTTCCCCGCTCTCAGCCAGGTCGCGTCTTAGCCAATCAGACGCGACCTGGCTGTTGCTAGTGCAGAAGCCGGCTGTCAGGGGAAATTCCCTGACGTCATCTGCCTGGACACAATAACAATGTTGAAATATTTTCTTACATAACGTGACAGGAAAAACTAATGAAGGATATAGGTTCTTAATTTTAAAAAGGAAATTGCTTTTCATTTTGCTTTTCTATCTTCTAGAAACCCTTTATTTTTAATAAACAACCCTAGTAAACTTCACTTCCCATCTCTGAATTTCAAATAACCCTCCCATGATTGAAACGGTATCAAGAATTCCAGATAGATTTTATATGAGAACTAGGGAAACAATTGCAAATCAAAATTGAGCATGAAAACACAGGGTAAATAGCAATAATAATATACACTATTGGGGCATTGCCCACTCCAACCTTTATATAGTTTATAGTTTATTTAGTTATATAGTTTAAGCAGTATGCTTCATTACTTTGGTTTAAAGTGGTTTTTGTTCCACTTTTGATTTAATCTGAACCAAGACTCAAGAAATTGCAATATATATAGTATGTATTCTTCTACAGAAGCTGAATATTCACTATAACTCACTTAGCTTACAAAGATATAATAATAAAATATGCTTAGGTTCCCCAAGTCACAAACACCAATGTACTTCACACATAATTATAAAAGATAACTAGATATGCAATTACATACATTATTACTAAAAAAAAAACACTTATGGTACTCAGCTCTTGGATTAACATCATAAAGGAAGGAGGAAAATAAAGACTACAGACTCTTCATGTAGTCCAGAATGAATAACAAAGGAGAAACAATGGAATGTAGAATATATAAATGTGAACATTTCCCTGTTTCATTTGCTTAATTGTTATGTAAGGCATACTTTTTCATCATTGCTGTGGATTATGAATAGTTCAAAGTACTAAGAAATTAGAAGGCTATTATGAAAAGAATTAATAATGTTTATTGTGAAGGAGAACATTTTTCTTAGATCTTTTCTGGACAGCAGCAACATCCCTAGTCAATTCACAGCGGCTTGAAGCAGGCCCGCTGAATGTTTTGATGAACTTGGAGTAGAAGAATAGTGAGCCAATTGTGCTTTTCCTGCAAGTATCCAAGAAGACTCCACAAAGGAAATTGTTCAATTAGTCCCTCTTTCAAGTTATTGCTGTCCTGAAGCAATTGGGGGGGGGGGGGGGACCCTCATCTCCATTTCACTTGAAAAAAAAACTGGTTATGTCATATGATAATTTTATTAATATATTGGAGTACTTGTGGTGAAACTGCCTGGTTAGTAAACCAAGTCATCATTCTTCCTATGTTGAACATCTTAAAGCTCTGAAGAGACTATGCTATCATGTTTTTCCCCCCACACACAATGGATATTCAAAGTATGCAATAACACTTACAGGTCATAAAAATAGGAGCCAAGAGGAGTTGCTAATGCCAAACAAAGGGCACACTTTTCTAGATTGTGGAAAATAGAAGCCATTAGAAAGACGCCTCTCTCCCATAAAGGAGAACATTTGTAGCTCTGGGTTGAAATGAGAGGTCTTTGAACTTGGTTATTTTCTTGTAGAAAATTATTGCTTATGGGATAATGATCCCAGCTTATAATAAATATATTTGTAATTTCAATATCCTTCCTTCCTTCCTTCCTTCCTTCCTTCCTTCCTTCCTTCCTTCCTTCTTTCTTTCTTTCTTTCTTTCTCTTTCATTATCCAAACCAGGTAACATGATGCACATTAATAAGGAGTGGGGTTTGATCTCAGTTTATATTCTAGTGACTTGCCTTGTCAAGATACTGCCAAACAAGCCGACAGTAAGCAGCCCAATTAAAGAACTTCTAAGACTGCTACCACCAGCATTGACAAGACAAGCCACTAGAACATAAATTGGGAGCAAACCTTACTCCTTATTAGCACTGATGATGTGACCTAGTTTGGTTAATAAAATGTCTGCAAAGAAACAATCAAGATCTCCAAGAATTCCTCCTGCTTCTATTGCGGCACCATTTCCACTCCATTGGTGTGACCCAAAAAACCTTACTGCCCACTCTATCTCTGCTCTATTTGAAAGGGAAATGTTTTTTTTAATGAATAACACTAATAATAATTCAGCAAAACGTCTTTTTATAACTATTTTTAGACTAAATTCTCATTAAATGTATCACTTTTATGTTAGGTCTGTATTTCCTGTATGGAATCTGTTAGGAGGCTCAAGTTTGGAAGCCCAAAGGAGGACTGACAACATATTTTTCCTGTATACTTGAGGAATTGTATTGTTTCCTAGTATTAGAAAGTTCCCTTTGCTTTCCAATGGAGAATTGGACCACTAAGTCAATGAAATTTAATTGTTGGGGTTGGGGTGTTTTGGGAGGTTGGAAGTTAATGTGGAAGTGGAAATAAATCTGTTCAACTAACATGAGATCACAAACTATTATCTATAGGACAATGATCACAGCTTATAATGAAGTAATCTGCAGGATCGCATCCTACCACACACGTCCCTGCGACCTATCCGCTCACACAGGGAGGGGCTCCTCCTGGTGCCGTCTGCTAGGCAATGCCAGCGGGCGACACCTAGGAGTAGATCCTTCTCTGTGATGGGCCCAACCCTCTGGAATGACCTCCCCCCAGACATTCGAACTACCACCGACCTCCGCTCCTTCCGGCAAAAGTTAAAGACTCACCTATTTCAATCAGCTGGCCTGGCACTGTCTTAGTTTTACCTCCCGGGATTTATTTATTTTAATTGGGTTTTAAGGGTTTTATAGGCTTTTAACGTATTATATTTATTATTCGATTACAGTCTCATAACCTCCTTCACCAGTATTAATTTAATTGTTTATGTATGTATTTTATAATGTATTTTAGTGACTGTACACCGCCCCGAGTCCTCTCCGGGAGAGGGGGCGGTCTATAAGTGTGAATAATAAATAAATAAATAAATAAATAATAAATTGTAATTTCAAAATCGAATAGAATAGAATAGAATAGAAAAGAAAAGAAAGGAATACAATACAATACAATACAATACAATACAATATAATACAATTAATAATTGATCAACTGTGATTGGATGCCCAAGGAATTTGTCTTTGGTACATATACTCTCAGTGTACATAAAGAAAAATAAAATAGAATACATTCATCAAGAATCATAATATATAGCACTTAGTGATAGTCATAGTTACTAATAAGCAATCAAATAATACTAGGAAACAAAACAATATAAATTGTAAAGATATAAGCAACATGGTTATAGTTGTAAGTGAGAAGAGATAGGTACTAGGAAGGATGAGAATAATAATAGTAATACAGTCTTAATAAATTATTTGTTATTTATTAAGTACAGTGTTATTATTCCTTCCTTCCTTCCTTCTTCCTTCCTTCTTTCCTTCCTTCCTTCCTTCCTTCCTTCCTTCCTTGCGCAAATACTGTAGTAGTTTTCTTCAATATAGAAGGAATCAGTTTCCATGGGAACTCAGTTTTTACCTGACAGTTTTCAAAACTATTCTTTACTTTCCAGGTGACATTTTAGCAATCCCTAAGGTACTGATATTGCAAGTGGACATGAAACATATGACCCGTAAGTCAGTGTTTGTGACCAGAAACCACACAAAGACCAACTCTGGCTGTTCTTTTGAAATTCATGCACTTCTGAAAGTTTACCAGGGAGTTCACTGAAAAGAGGGCAGAAGTATTTTTTTTCTCCCCTGCTAAATGAGCCTGTGGCATGTCTGATTTGAAACATATGTGACTCCAGCGCAAAGAAAATAAGCCTCAGCATAAGTCATAATCATTTCTCCAATACACTTGAGGAATTGCACTGCTTCTGTGTATTACAAATTTGCAAGCAATTTCCCTGCTGCCATCCAAGGCTGTCTTGCAAACTGCTGGCAACTAATTGAGAGAAGAACCAGGGAGCATCTCTGCAATGCACAAATGGGTGATTCTCTCTCACTTGATTTTTTCATTAAGCAGGTGTTATCGGACAGTGTTATTGGGCTTTGAGAAAGGTGAAGAAGGAGTTTGCTGTCATTCTCTTCTCCTCCAATTATGGAATATTTCACAGATTTTTCTCTATGACTATGTATGTGGAGGATCAATTTTTTTTCCCAAATGGAAACTGGAAGACACTTTCCTTTTTCTCCTTTTGTTTGCAATTGTCAGATAAAGGGGGAATTTGAAACAAAGGCTCAATAGGAACATGTCAACAGAGAGACTGTTTAGTAGCATGAAAAAAACAAAGGCTAGGAATAAACACATCGGTGATTCCCAAGTCTTATGTTAAAATTCTAAGAACATATTCTTATCTGATTTGACTTCAAACCCTAATATATGTTCTGGGGTTTGTTCTTTTTCTTAACGGTAAAAGTACTAGCAGTCGTTACGACTATCAGCACAATCTTCTCACCCTCATACCTACCTCAATACAAAGCACAGACATTTTGTAATATTTATTCATTTCTTTGGAAAACATTTCTGATCAGTCTAGACACAGGAAATAAAGAGTAATGGAGTGAGTAGTACAAGGAAAAAGGCTTTCATATCTGTACTTTGTCAGGGCCAAATTCCTCCATCAACCACCTAAAAGGGCGTGAAAGAAGAGCTGCTATCAGAGATGAGCAAAATGTTTCAATCTTGAAATATTCCAGACTGAAAGCCAATCATTTGTCTATTCCAAATCATAACTGAAAACCAGCATTTTAAAAAGTAACTGGAACAAAACATGTTGCTTTGTTCTGAGTGAAAACTCTCAGGCTTCTCCCAACTTGAGTATTTCTTCATTTCTGAAGTGAAAGGATTACTTTAATAAAGTTAAGCAGTTACAGCATAAGTAAAACTATAATGAATATCACTGCACAAAGCCTGCAATTTTCCCTCTTTCCAAACTCATCCTCCTTGACCAGTCCCTCAGTGTCCAATGATATTCGAAACTAGATGTTTTGGGAACTGCTCTGAGATGTGTCGTCTGTTTGGTGGAGTTTTACATTCCATTCTCTTGGCTCTGACCTTCATTGGCTATTATGTTCTGGATTGACACCTCTGGTTCCTGTCACTCTGTCATCCCCCCTACCTCTCAATCCTACTCTTTACTTCCCCATTTCCCTACCCCTTGTATTTTATGGCAGGATGCCAATGAAGCAAAGTATGCTGAAGATGGCAGACGTGATGAATACAAAACTTTACCATTTTAAATGTCGCTATTTCCAGTGCTTTGACTCTTTGGAGTGTTGTAATTAGGCAATTGTTTTGTGTCTTTTGATTCACTTGCTCTCTCCCTCACTTTTTCAAAATTTCTCAGTAAAGATACTAATTTATAATGAATGGAGTGAAGAAATGGAGCATTCTGTAATGACTTCACATGGAGGGCCAATGCAGTTAAAGTAGGATTTGCAACATTTCAATCCAAGCCCTGAGCCATTTGAACCCAAATAAGTGTCATATAGGTTTCTCAGTTGCAATGTATGGCTGTGAAAGTTGGACCATAAGGAAGGCTGAGCGCCAAAGAATGGAGGTCTTTGAAGCATGGTGCTGGAAAAGATTCCTGTGAGTCCCTTGGACTGCAAAACAATCAAACTGGTCAGTGCTAGAGGAGATCAACCCTGACTCTTTAGAAGACCAGATCCTGAAGATAAAACTCAAATACTTTGGCCACCTAATTAGAAGGAAGGACTCATTGTCTAATGAGACTAATGGTGGGAAAGATTGAGGGCAAAAGAAAAAAGGGATGACAGAGAATGAGTGGCTGGATGGAGTCTCCGAAGCAGTAGGCATGAGCTTAATTGAACTCCAGAGGATGGTAGAGGAAAGGAAGGCCTGGAGGAACATTGTCCATGGGGTCACAATGGGTCAGACATGACTTCGCAACTAATAACAACAACAAAGTAAAAGAAATAGGGCTTTGATGGTTATACCATGACTGCCATCAGTCCTGTCTTGATAACATCTGTAGATGCTACCAATTGACAGAAGAGCAGCTTATGGTCATTTGGGAAAAGACTGCTCACATGCATAATAATAACACCGTTAAGACAGTCCCGTATTAATCAGAAATTATGTGTTGACATAGAATATGTCTAATTCTTTTCAGGATATGGTTTAAGACTTTTTCACATTTCTATTTATACCCAGAAGTTACAAAACTATTATCTTGAGGAATTGGGCTGGATTTGACAAAACTGATACCTATCCTTTTCATTAGCAATAGGAATAGCATTTATTGCCAACTCTGAAGCGAAACTGGTTGAAGCTATTTTGTACTGCCAGATAGCCAGTCACAGTCAAAAGAAAATATTTTCCTGTGGGAACCAAGGTCATTGAAACAGATGGCTGTTGAAAGAGGAGAGGAACCCGCCATCCATGTT